>NW_026526655.1:81578800-82178800 GCF_024362965.1 Panthera pardus | reverse complement strand
GTATTGACATTTTGACAATATTTATTCTTCCAATCCATGAGCAGGGAATGTCTTTCCATTTCTTTAAATCTTCAATTACCTTCATAAGCTTTCTATAGTTTTCAGCATACAGATCTTTTACATCTTTGGTTAGATTTATTCCTAGGTATTTTATGCTTCTTGGTGCAATTGTGAATGGGATCAGTTTCTTTATTTGTCTTTCTGTTGCTTCATTGTTAGTGTATAAGAATGTAACTGATTTCTGTACATTGATTTTGTATCCTGCAACTTTGCTGAATTCATGTATCAGTTCTAGCAGACTTTTGGTGGAGTCTATCGGATTTTCCATGTATAATATCATGTCATCTGCAAAAAGCAAAAGCTTGACTTCATCTTTGCCAATTTTGATGCTTTTGATTTCCTTTTGTTGTCTGATTGCTGATGCTAGAACTTCCAGCACTATGTTAAACAACAGTGGTGAGAGTGGACATCCCTGTCGTGTTCCTGATCTCAGGGAAAAAGCTCTCAGTTTTTCCCCGTTGAGGATGATGTTAGCTGTGGGCTTTTCATAAATGGCTTTTATGATCTTTAAGTATGTTCCTTCTATCCCGACTTTCTCAAGGGTTTTTATTAAGAAAGGGTGCTGGATTTTGTCAAAGGCCTTTTCTGCATCGATTGACAGGATCATATGGTTCTTCTCTTTTTTTTTGTTAATGTGATGTATCACGTTGATTGATTTGCGAATGTTGAACCAGCCCTGCATCCCAGGAATGAATCCCACTTGATCATGGTGAATAATTCTTTTTATATGCCGTTGAATTCGATTTGCTAGTATCTTATTGAGAATTTTTGCATCCATATTCATAAGGGATATTGGCCTGTAGTTCTCTTTTTTTACTGGGTCTCTGTCTGGTTTAGGAATCAAAGTAATACTGGCTTCATAGAATGAATCTGGAAGTTTTCCTTCCCTTTCTATTTCTTGGAATAGCTTGAGAAGGATAGGTATTATCTCTGCTTTAAACGTCTGGTAGAACTCCCCTGGGAAGCCATCTGGTCCTGGACTCTTATTTGTTGGGAGATTTTTGATAACCGATTCAATTTCTTCACTGGTTATGGGTCTATTCAAGCTTTCTATTTCCTCCTGATTGAGTTTTGGAAGAGTGTGGGTGTTTAGGAATTTGTCCATTTCTTCTGGCTTGTCCAATTTGTTGGCTTATAATTTTTCATAGTATTCCCTGATAATTGTTTGTATCTCTGAGGGATTGGTTGTAATCATTCCATTTTCATTCATGATTTTATCTATTTGGGTCATCTCCCTTTTCTTTTTGAGAAGCCTGGCTAGAGGTTTGTCAATTTTGTTTATTTTTTCAAAAAACCAACTCTTGGTTTCGTTGATCTGCTCTACAGTTTTTTTAGATTCTATATTGTTTATTTCTGCTCTGATCTTTATTATTTCTCTTCTTCTGCTGGGTTTAGGCTGCCTTTGCTGTTCTGCTTCTATTTCCTTTAGGTGTGCTGTTAGATTTTGTATTTGGGATTTTTCTTGCTTCTTGAGATAGGCCTGGATTGCAATGTATTTTCCTCTCAGGACTGCCTTCGCTGCGTCCCAAAGCGTTTGGATTGTTGTATTTTCATTTTCGTTTGTTTTATATATATTTTAATTTCTTCTCTAATTGCCTGGTTGACCCACTCATTCGTTAGTAGGGTGTTCTTTAACCTCCATGCTTCTGGAGGTTTTCCAGACTTTTTCCTGTGGTTGATTTCAAGCTTCATAGCATTGTGGTCTGAAAGTATGCATGGTATGATCTCAATTCTTGTATACTTATGAAGGGCTGTTTTGTGACCCAGTATGTGATCTATCCTGGAGAATGTTCCATGTGCACTCGAGAAGAAAGTATATTCTCTTGCTTTGGGATGCAGAGTTCTAAATATATCTGTCAAGTCCATCTGATCCAATGTATCATTCAGGGCCCTTGTTTCTTTATTGACCATGTGTCTAGATGATCTATCCATTTCTGTAAGTGGGGTGTTAAAGTCCCCTGCAATGACCACATTCTTATCAATAAGGTTGCTTATGTTTATGAGTAATTGTTTTATATATCTGGGGGCTCCGGTATTCGGCGCATAGACATTTATAATTGTTAGCTCTTCCTGATGGATAGACCCTGTAATTATTATATAATGCCCTTCTTCATCTCTTGTTACAGCCTTTAATTTAAAGTCTAGTTTGGGGCGCCTGGGTGGCGCAGTCGGTTAAGCATCCGACTTCAGCCAGGTCACGATCTCGCGGTCCGTGAGTTCGAGCCCCGCATCGGGCTCTGGGCTGATGGCTCAGAGCCTGGAGCCTGCTTCTGATTCTGTGTCTCCCTCTCTCTCTGCCCCTCCCCCATTCATGCTCTGTCTCTCTCTGTCTCAAAAATAAATAAAAAAAAAAAAATAATTAAAAAAAAAAATAAATAAAGTCTAGTTTGTCTGATATAAGTATGGCTACTCCAGCTTTCTTTTGGCTTCCAGTAGCATGATAAATAGTTCTCCATCCCCTCACTCTCAATCTAAAGGTGTCCTCAGATCTAAAATGAGTCTCTTGTAGACAGCAAATAGATGGGTCTTGTTTTTTTATCCATTCTGATACCCTATGTCTTTTGGTTGGCACATTTAATCCATTTACATTCAGTGTTATTATAGAAAGATACGGGTTTAGAGTCATTGTGATGTCTGTATGTTTTATGCTTGTAGTGATGGCTCTGGTATTTTGTCTCACAGGATCCCCCTTAGGATCTCTTGTAGGGCTGGTTTAGTGGTGACAAATTCCTTCAGTTTTTGTTTGTTTGGGAAGACCTTTATCTCTCCTTCTATTCTAAATGACAGACTTGCTGGATAAAGGATTCTCGGCTGCATATGTTTTCTGTTTAGCACAGTGAAGATATCATGCCAATCCTTTCTGGCCTGCCAAGTTTCAAAAGAGAGATCAGTCACGAGTCTTATAGGTCTCCCTTTATATGTGAGGGCACAATTTATCCCTTGCTGCTTTCAGAATTTTCTCTTTATCCTTGTATTTTGCCAGTTTCACTATGACATGTCATGCAGAAGATTGATTCAAGTTACGTCTGAAGGGAGTTCTCTGTGCCTCTTGGATTTCAATGCCTTTTTCCTTCCCCAATTCAGGGAAGTTCTCAGCTATAATTTCTTCAAGTACCCCTTCAGCACCTTTCCCTCTCTCTTCCTCCTCTGGGATACCAATTATGCGTATATTATTTCTTTTTAGTGTATCACTTAGTTCTCTAATTTTCCCCTCATACTCCTGGATTTTTCTATCTCTCTTTCTCTCAGCTTCCTCTTTTTCCATAACTTTATCTTCTGGTTCACCTATTCTGTCCTCTGCCTCTTCAATCCGAGCTGTCGTCGTTTCCATTTTGTTTTGCATTTCGTTTAAAGTGCTTTTCAGCTCCTCGTGACTGTTCCTTAGTCCCTTGATCTCTGTAGCAAGAGATTCTCTGCTGTCCTCTATACTGTTTTCAAGCCCAGCAATTAATATTATGACTATTATTCTAAATTCACTTTCCGTTATATTATTTAAATCCTTTTTGATCAGTTCATTAGCTGTTGTTATTTCCTGGAGATTCTTCTGAGGGGCATTCTTCCGTTTGGTCATTTTGGATAGTCCCTGGAGGGGTGCGGACCTGCAGGGCACTTCCCCTGTGCTGTGGTGTATAACTGGAGTTGGTGGGCGGGGCCGCAGTCCGACCTGATGTCTGCCCCCAGCCCACCGCTGGGGCCACAGTCAGACTGGTGTGTGCCTTCTCTTCCCCTCTCCTAGGGGCGGGATTCACTGTGGGGTGGCATGGCCCGTCTGGGCTACTTGCACACTGCCAGGCTTGTGGTGCTGGGGATCTGGCGTATTAGCTGGGGTGGGTAGGCAAGGTGCACGGGGGCAGGAGGGGCAGGCTTAGCTCGCTTCTCCTTAGGTGATCCACTTCAGGAGGGGCCCTGTGGCAGCAGGAGGGAGTCAGATCCGCTGCCGGAGGTTTGGCTCCGCAGAAGTACAGAGTTGGGTGTTTGCATGGAGCGAGCAAGTTCCCTGGCAGGAACTGGTTCCCTTTGGGATTTTGGCTGGGGGAATAGGCGGGGGAGATGGCGCTGGCGAGCGCCTTTGTTCCCCACCAAACTGAGCTCTGTCGTCCGGGGGCTCAGCAGCTCTCCCTCCCTTTGTCCTCCAGCCTTCCCGCTTTCTGAGCAGAGCTGTTAACTTATGACCTCCCAGACGCCAAGTTGCGCTTGCTGTCGGAACACAGTCCGTCAGGCCCCTCCGCTTTTGCCTGCCAGACTCGGGGGCTCTGCTTGGCCGTTGAGCCACCCCTCCGCCCCGGCTCCCTCCCGCCAGTCCGTGGAGCGCTCACTGCCTCGCCGCCCTTCCTACCCCTTCTGTGGGCCTCTCGTCTGTGCTTGGCCTCGGAGACTCCGTTCTGCTAATCCTCTGGCGGTTTTCTGGGTTATTTAGGCAGGTGTAGGTGGAATCTAAGTGATCAGCAGGACGCGCGGTGAGCCCAGCGTCCTCCTATGCCGCCATCTTCCCCTCTCTCAGCAATAAACATTTTTTAAAAGGGTGAATATTCACTACAAACATATTAATGTATTTTATGATGAGATGCTGCCTAAATACCATTGGCTAATGTTACATAAAATTAAGTAAATGAATCAAATTACCTTTCTAAATCTGAAAAACTCCAAATTCCTAAATAATTTGTCCCCAAGAGTTTCTTTTTTTCTTTAAGTTTTACTTTTTTTTAAAGTTTATTTTTATTTATTTTGAGAGAGAGCAAGTAGGAAAGGGGCAGCGAGAGAGGGAAACAGAATCCCAAGAGGGTGGAGGAGGGGTTCCAACTCATCAACCCTGAGATCCTGACCTGAGCTGAAATCAAGAGTCAATGGAGCCATGACTCTTGCATGGAGCCAATCCATGGAGCCATGCAGGTGCCCCTCCCCAAGAGTTTCTAAGAGGTGTATAAAAATAATAAAATGAGACATGCGAAGAATTATTGATGGTGTTTATCTATAGAAAGAAGATTGAGGCTTTTTTTTTCACTTCATATCCTTCTGTGCATTTTGAATTTTGTATTGATCATGAATTTCTTTAAAAAGTGATTTTAAAAATAAGTTATGGTATATCTCTGTGATCAGGAAACTGTCAGTCTATCTCATGATTTTGAAGTGGGTGGTACTCCAAGAGTCTGGGGAAAGTGGAGATTACTATGAGCTGGAGTAGAAAGGATAGACTTTATGGAAAATTTGGGGGCAAACTTTAAAATATGAGAAAGGTTTGGAAAATGATACAGACAATGGAAGAGCATAGCAGAAGGAAGGATAATATTAGGTGAAAATACATAGTGTGTACTTTGATTGGTTTGGTCTTGTTGCTAATTGTACAGATCTGTTAATTTTTACTTTATATTACCCAAGAATTCTTTATTTTATATTCTTATGTATAGGACTTGAAAATATCTTGCAATGGAGATTAATTTAGTAGAATTTTCCTTTCATTGTTCTACATTAATTAGTTAATTAATCAATTGATTTTAACGTGGATTGCATGTCATACGATTTTGAAAACATGAAATAAGGGCACTACACTGTTTTTGCTTCACTCAGCTACTTCAATAAGCTTAAATTATTAGACTCTTCATTTCTTCTAGGTTAAATGTGTGACTGGAAATAATTTTGTGATCTTGCCACATACCTAATTCTTGTTCAACATTTTTAGTTATCTGTTCTTGTCTTTTCTGTTACTGGTAAATATTGTTTGACTATTACAATTATTTTTATAGGTTCTTTTTGCCTGTTTGTCATTTATATGAGCTCTTCATTCCCCAACTTTTCTCTTTAATTACTTATTTTTTTCTTAGAAACTCTCAAACTAAGCTTTTAATAGCAAAGCAAATATTTCCATGAATTATAAAGTTAATAGAAATAGTGTCGCCACGTGCCTCTATAAATATAATACTATACTATATACTTTTACTATATAATACTATACTATATACTTTTACTATAAATTATAGTAAAAGAATTATTTGAAGCAAATTAAATTTTAATTAAGTGTCTCCAGTTATGTTTCTGTGTGGGATTTATTCAACATCTTTATGTTTAATACAGAATTTTTCCAAATCCAAATGTGATTTTAACCCATATTATTACTTCTGTCTTTTAATTGGCATTAGCATGACATATTGTAACTGCATTTAATTTTACCATGAATGCATATTTTTTAATCACTTTATAAAACTGATTATGTAAACGTAGTAGTCCATATAGCTGCATTTGCTACACATGACCATTTAATTATATATATTGTTAATTTGTTTGATATTTTTAGTTTCATGTATTACTTAGTAATAAAAATATAAAATAAAACTACCTATTGAAGGAAGGCATTAGTTTTTTTATTGCTTTTGCAGTTCCAACTAAAATTCTAATGTAGACTTTATTTAAGAAGCTTAATAAATACTATTTGATCACAGTATCTTTATGTTATATAATAGATCTTAATATCATTTTCATTTCAAAAAGAAAAGTAAAGCCATAAAACTCCTAATTTCCTGCTGCAAGTATTACCCAATTTCTTCATCCTAAATATTAATACCTACGGGCTAATTTTCATACAAATCAGTTGCTACTTGCTACGTTATCTTAACATATATGTACCCTTCCTATCATTCCTTTCTACCTCCAATGTTAAGAGTATGCCATTTATGAAAGACTACTATTCTTTTTCTAATACTTCAAACATGCCATATTATATTATACAAGCTATTCAAGAGATAGCAGGTTTTAAAAAATGATTGGGAAGCTCACAGTTGCTAAATTATCTAGATCCAATTATATTTTATACTTTATGTTATTAAACATTATCATAACATTAAACTTATATTGTGATCTTAAAAGGACAAAACAACAAAGGAGAATTTTAAATGTTTTTGTGATTTACCACATATCGGGATAAATATTGGGAGCAGTTAGCTCATGGTCATATAACAGAATCTAGTAATCATATTATCATGTTGTATTTATAAATCAAAACTTATCCATTTTACCTATATTGCTCAATGTGAATAAAACGTAAATTATAAAAAACAATTTAGATGACTAAATAAACTGGTAAATTGGTAAGAATTTTATCCCGTTGCAATTTATTTTCTAAGAATATTAAAGAAAGTATGTTGGTTTCTTGCTACATATACTGTTGGTTTTTTTTTTTTGTAAATTTTCAATTGTACCTACATTTTATTATTTATATTCTAAGAAAGTTGTTTTTAGATATTTGCTTATGTATAATACACACACATATATATAAATGTATACATATAAATGTTATATATGTCTATATATGTATATATACAAGAGAAGACTATGCAGTATAAATTCAGTGTAGCTTTTCCTAATCTACTGAAGTACATTTCTGTTTTTACCCTTTGTTGACTACTTGTGATCTGCTAGAAGAAGAGGCCATTTAGCGGATCTTACTACCCAACCCATCTTCAGCACAAGCCTGATAGAACATCAAGTCAGGGACCCAACTAATGAACATAATTTTGGTGGGCTTTACTTTTTCTTTGTTTTCTTTTTTCATTTTTCCTCTATAATTCATCTTTTATAAATTAAAACTTAAGGTTGTTCAAGTGCAGACAGATTCTAGTTTCTTTATTCTTTCATTTTTCTGGTTGAATCTTCAATTTAAAATTTTCTCATTTCCAAAAGCCATTGTCTACAGTGAAAAGTAGCTTTATATTGGTTTATAAACATTCTCCAACTTAAACTGGAATAAAATAAATTTGGAATTTGGATTTACAGAGAAAATTGCCATATTAACTTTTTGTGACTGCTTTCATCATTTGATAGAAATTTTTAGTTGTTGTTACATCTTTGAGGTAAGGACGTACTATAGTCTAGCCCAGGCTTATTTTATTATTTGTTTCTTTCCCTATGTTTCTTTTTGTATACATACTAATTATGTGTGCTCCATTTTTAGACCTATTTATGTATGTGTAGATTTTTAAATGTGAAATATCTGAAGAACTATATTACTGTTTTCTTTTAGGTATATTTTATAAGATCAATGTAGTTATTCAGTCATGAACAGAAATATTTCTCTAGTATAATTTGTCTTGGCAGTTCACTTTAAATACTTTAGAAACTGAAGATTATCTGATCAAATGAATTCGTTCTTAAGAAAAATTTAGTGGCAGCATTATTGAGATTCAATTCATACACTACACAGTTCACAATTTTAAATTGTACACTTTGGTTCTTTTTAGTATATATACAATGTTGTACATCAACCACCGCGACCTACTTTCAGAACATTTTCATCACCTCAGAAAGAAACCCTACACCTGTTAGCAGTTACTCTCCATTCCCCTCTACTACAAATCCCTGGCGACCAGTAATCTTTTTATCACTGTGGATTTCCCTATTCTGGACATTTCCTATGCATAGAATCATACAATATGTGGATATTTGTGTCTGACTTTCACTTAGCATAATGTTTTCAAGGTTCATCCATCTTGTAAGCATGTGTTAGAATTTCATTCCTTTTTATGACCAAATAACATTCCATTGTATGGATTATACTACATTTTGTATATCTATTTATCAGTTAATGAGAGCCTGTTCTTAGTAATCTTCACTTATTAATAATTAATTATAATCACTTATTAATAATCAATAATAATCACTTATTAATTAATAATCACTTATTAATCTTCAGTGGCAAGAAGCCTGAAATTATAGTTTAGTACTGAGCAGTCTTTGATGTACGTTGTAGAATTAAAAATTTGTGTTTTAAAAAAAGTTTCTGGATGTCTGTTTAATACTTCTAAAAGATTTACGCTTGCCTTTCAAAATTTACAAAATTCTTAATTCCAAATCACATCTGGCTCCAAAAAGTATTGGATGAGGGATTGTGTATAGTATCTGGAAATTAAAAGGGAAGGAAAAGTTGGTCATCTATAGGGAATATTCAATTTATCCTTTTTTCTCTGTAGCATTCAGTGGACACTTCTTTCCTTCTCTATATATGTCTAAATAAAGGACACCCTTATTGGCAATAATTTTAAGTCTTTGTCTTACTTTCCTCATCTCATTGGTCAGTATGCCCAGTGGTTTATACCTTATTAAAATCTCTTAATTCATTCTCCCTATTCTGTCTTCACCTCTAGGAACTGAGTTCATTTTTCCCCCAACTGGCACATTTATTAAGATTAAACATAAGACCCTTCTCTTCCCTTACCCCAGAAAGCTGTGCCCACAAAGTCCCAGGCTCCTGAAGCAGGGTCCCTCTGCCCCACTTCTGAAACAAGCTCTCAGGCTTTGGCAAAGCTCTCAGGCTTTGGCAATAGCCTAAGTTGCCCCCAGGGCTGTGACCTGCTGAATCTTCTGGCTCATCATCTCCATGAGAGCCTGTTTCATGGCATGCTTCTACTGCAGAGCTGGCTGCACTTTCTCCATTTGCTTGGTGAAGAAATCTATCTTCCTCTTGAAAAAGTCCTTGTCATCTTCATTTTCGTTTTTTATGTAGTAGCCTGTTCCCATGTCAATGAGTACATGTTCCACATTATGTAGTTTCCCGGGGACATGCATAGGACTGGTCAGTGGGACGAGTAATTCTTTTCCCTCATTGTTCTTGTTCAGCATGTTTAGACAGTCTTTGGCTTCCACACACTTGGTCTGTACCACCTTGATCTGGGCATCTTGTCCTTGATCTGGACAAGAAATCCACTTTCGGGTCCAGTTGGTTCTTGAGCATTTCTAGCTGCAGCAGGTTCAGCTCAGTGATGTTAACGACTAGGCCGTGTTGGGAAGCAAGTTCATTTTTGTTCTAGATTATAATATAGCAGGTTTTTTTTTTACACCTATCAGTAGTTTACCTTACATCAGTTAGAGAATTTTAATCAAATTGTATTTGAACATTCTGTATACTTGTCTCTTTTCCAGCCACTGGCCTGAAAATTCCTTGAGAGCAAGACCTGTCATTTATTTCTTAACTTTTTTCTACAGTAGCTGTCAAAGAGTTTGTACTCATCTGTTTGTTTGCTGAAAGAATAATGAATGAATGAGTAAATAAACATTATCACTTAAACTATATTGTTAAAAATTACATCATGAAATTTATTTATTTATTTATCTATTCATTTATTTATTTATTTTACTTATTTATTTGAGAGAGAGCACGAGCATGCAAGTTGGGGAGAGGCAGGGAGAGAGAGAGACTCTCAAGCAGGCTCCACACTCAGAGTCTGATGCAGGGCTCCATCCCCCAACCCTGGTATCATGACCTGAGCCAAAACCAAGAGCCAGCTCCTCAACCAACTGAGGCACCTAACTACCCCAATCAAAATTTATTTTCAATGTAAACTTATATTTAATACACATAATAGAGACATTCAAATGGTGTCACTGCTAGTAAGTGACCTGCTCATTTAATTTACTTTTAATTATGTGGAGAGAAAATGATTTGACAATAGAATGCAATAGTAAATCTAAAATTATGACATTTTAAATAATACTTGACTTTGTGGCCAAATGAGTTTTTAAATGTATGTTGAAAAGTAACTCTAAGCTACAGCATCAAAAGTAGGTGCCAGACTGCTTTTATGATCTCATCTTTTCGAGTTCTTTATCTTCTATGCTTTTGAAATGAGCTGTTTTTAATTTCTAATAAGAAAATTTGGGGGCACCTGGATGCCTCAGTTGGTTGAGCATCAGACTCTTGATCTCAGTGTGAGTCCTGATCTCAGGGTTGTGAGTTTGAGCCCGTGCTGGGCTCCATGCTGAGCCAGGAGCCTACTTAAAAAAAAAATTTGTGGGGGAAGGTGTCTTGGTAACTCATTCAGTTAAGCATCCAACTCTTCCGCTGAGATCATAATCTCATGGTTTGTGAGTTTGAACCCAGCATCAGGCTGTGCTCTGACAGTGTGGAGCCTGCTTGGGATTCTCTCTCTCTCTCTCTCTCTCTCTCTCTCTCTCTGCCTCAAAAATCAATAAATAAACCTAAAAAAAAAGGCTATTTCGCTCAAGAAAATTTGGGATAGGATCATATTCTTTTGAATTTTGACTTTTTAAAAAGTATTTGAGACTTCTAGAAATTCCTTTTGATTAGATAAATGCAACTTACAGATTTGATGATGGTTGTCTGAAGGCAAATTTATAGGCTTCGTAGAAATTTTGTGCTACTCATTAATTATATGTCACCAAAAGTTCTTTGTGCTTGCTGTCTTTAACCATCAGTCTATGTGACAGTAAGTTTCAAAAGTAGGCCTGAGAGCTAAACAGTTTAAACTTGTATAATAATCACAGACACCATGATATCAAGGAGGTCATCCATATGAACAGCCTAGGGGCTTAGAGGGAAGCACACTTCTAAGGTTCCTAGGATAGTCATTCACTCATCTGCCTCAGATGCTCTTAAGGGGAAGAAATATTTCACTATGCAGTTATTATTTTTTATTACAAGTTTAAATAGATGTCATTATTGCCTGTAGCATTATGAACTCCTTGGAAAACTGTGATCTTTTAGGTCAGGGGTCACCAAACTTTTTCTGTGAAAAGTCAGTAGTAAATATTTTAGCCTTCACAGTCCAACATATCTCCAGCACTACTCAGCTCTGCTATTAAGGTGTGAAGGTAGCGTTAAGCAATACATTAACAGATGAGTATGGCTGTGTTCCAGCTGTAGTTATGGGCACTGGAATTTGAATTTTATATAATCTTCAGATGTCATAGAAAGTTTTTTGTTTTTGTTTTTGTTTTTTATGCTTTTAGACCACTTAGAAATGTAAATACCATTCTTGGCTCACAGGTCATACAAAAACAGGTGTCAGACCAGATTTGTTTTCTGGGCTGAAGTTTGCCAGCCTCTGCTCTAAATGGTTAAATCCACCAGTTGAGAAAATATGCTTTAAGTAATTCTTAAACTCCTCCACTACCAAGTCTTTCACACCATTCCAAAGTTCTTAGTAATTTGAGCATATGCTTGATGACAAAAGGTGTTCAATTTGTACCTGTTCATCTCAAGGAGGTATTAAGAGGTCATGTTGTAATATATGAAATCACTGAGATATGAAAATCACTGGTAAAGTGAAAAGTGTAACATAAATATGCCATTGCATTAGTAGTTGCACTTTTTATGTACTCTTACATATGATTTCTGACAGAGCTCCCTATGCTGATATACCCCTCTTAAAGATTAGAAATAGATTAAGGGTTGCACATAAATTTTCTCCAGGCATTTTGCCTCCATATTCTCACACTTTTAAGATACTTTTATCTTTTAACTACATAGATCTCTAGGTTCATTACTAATGGTACTGTAAAATGTTCAAATTATATTCCACATATTCTTTCTTATCACTACTCTGTGAGAGCAGAGACCGTTTTGTCCTTGCGTATCCCCAGGACTCAAAACAATGTCTGGAATGTATTTGAGTCTCATATATAGTGTCTGAGTTGAATTAGTAATTCAAATAATTCCATATGTTTACTTGATTTTTGTTATCAAAGGAATGTGGAAAGCCATATGTAAACAAAATGTTTTTTAATGCATAAAATAAAATACATAGAATTACAAAGAAAGATTGACTTTATTCAACTTTACTGAAATGTAGTTCTATTCACAGATAGCCCATGGTTCTTAATATACTGAAAGATTTTTAACTGGTTATCAGAAACACACAATCCGTAACTATAAATTGCAAAATTAATAAAATGTAAAACAATTGCAAACTTTATTTGGTCTCCTCTTTAAGAAATCTTTAGTCTGCATTTTTAAATTATAATAAAAACAATGTATTTTTAAAAAATCTATTCTGTTAAATTTCTTTTGGTTACAACAAGGAAAACAGGTTCTAATAAGCTTAGTCAAAAAACGCATTTTTCTGAGGAGGTACTGTCATGGAATTGACAGGTGGGAAAGAAAGTAACAGGCGTAGCTCTGGTGATTTCAATTTTCTCCAGAGTAGGTCCATTGATGGTGGCTCCCAGTCATGTGTCCAGATTTCAAAATACCAGAAAGGAACCGGACTGATCCAGCTTGGATCACAGATGCATGCCTGAATTAGCCAAGGTCAGGGGTTGGAATCATGTACTAGAGATATTGGCACTGAGGTCCATTGTATGTTAGCAGAATGAGCTGGAAAGCCACCTCAAGAGATATGTATGTAGACTTATTAATCTGCTTCTAGGAAATAGTACATTTCTTGTACTTAACTAATTTTTTAAGAAGAAACGTTTCACTGCAAGACAACTTTGTCTATTGACAATGAGACTACCTTTATAATTATGAATTTTAATATGTACCAAATCACCTGCTGCTATATTAATAAATGGCTTAATATCATATAATACAGCTAGTATAACGTAGTGGCACTATAGCTGAGGTGTTAAGAGTGTGGACCCTTGAGCGAGACTCTGCATGGCTTCATCTCTCATATCACTTAAGTAACTATAAAAGTTTGGACAAGTTACTCAGTCTCTGCCCATCATTTTTATTGTCTGTAAAAAAAAGCAGTTTATCAGTGAGCTTTTGCTGTAGTACCTATCATAATATCTCACTGGCATACTACCATAAGCTTTTAGTTTTTGCTCAGGAGACCGCAAGTAAGTTGAAGTAAGTATGATCAAGGCTGGGCTCAAATGGACATGGTTCCAAGTGGAGGATGGATCTAAGTCTGAGCCATATGTCGCTCATATTCCTTGGAGCTAACTAAAGCATTTTTGTCTCAGAGTGAGAAGCAAGGTAATGGGAAGAAGTGCAACTGCACAAGCATATTTCAAGGTTCTGTTTGCATGATGTCTGCTGTTATCCCATTGGTCAAAGCAAGTCACATGGCTGAGTCCAAAGTCAAAGAGCAGAGAGGTACACATATACCTTCCATGGAGGTGTACTAGGGAAAGGGAGGAATGATCCAATATACCACAGGGGATAATATTACTACCTATCTGATGGAATTATTGTAAGTTGTAAAGAGCTTAGGATAGTGGCTGGCACAGAGTAAATGATCAATAAATACTTGCTATTATTGGGCATACTCTTATGAAGAAACTCACACAAAAGCTCAGGACTGTATATATGTGACATAAAATATATTTGACACAAATGGCATTTCATTGGCGTTGAGCAGACATGCTAAAATTTAATTTAAAACTGGTATCTATTTTTGTTATTGTGATCAGATGAGCAAGGTTATATATGTATCTTTCAGACTGGTCAGCCAACTGTGATAGTCAGAGTGATTACTAGCTCAATTATTTAACTGTTAGTAGAATCATAGAACTACTAAAGACCACTGAGTTCTGTGCTCTTGTTTCACAGATAATGCATTCAGCCAAGAATCGTGAGATACCTAAATGAAAAAGAAAGAACTAGATGGATAAGGATGGATGTGTGAATGATAAATAGATAAGGAATTAACTAGAAAATGGGAATGCAAGGAAGATCAAACCTAGATCCCTAGAATTCTAGTAGAAAATTCTTGCCACTGTATCACACAACCCAGGTGTTGTTTCCTATAGTTTTATTGAAAGGCCATTTATCATATTTTTCTTCTGGTGAACCTTAAAAGAAGAAGTAATTTTAAGAAGCTTTTAAAATATGTTTTTTTACTATTCTTTCAATTGAGAAGAAATATATTCTTACAGGTTAGGATTTAGTTATAATGCAAAAAAACCAAAAACAAAAAACAAAAATCTCTGGTCTGGTGAGCATACTGGGTGGTCATTCCTTTGTGTTTCATGGAATACAAATATACAAGAGAGGCAGTAAACAAATTAATATATAGGATATTCCACAATCTCTTATGTGAAATTCCAAAATCAAAAAGCTCTGAAATTGAAGGTGTTTATAATTCATATTGTGGTAAAACCTGACATAATCTTAATTCATTTAATAGTGAAACTTGTATGAGGCTATTATCTTTTTTTAAAATCCCACTTAGAATGTGTAAATGTTTTGCTGTAAATATATTAACCTACTAGACTTCTCAGATACAGAAGGAGGAGCATGTTACCTAATTACAGTACATGTACCATATTACCTTTAAAAACTCAAATAATACTTAATTCTAAAATATATGTGGTTCCTATAAGGATTGTGTTGGGCTATATAACATCACAAATTATAAATGCCATGAATGAAAATGAAGCAGATATAGGTATAAAGAATGGGGTCCTATTGGGAAGGAAGGGTGAGTGTTGGAGGTTGCTTGACTGGAGTAATAAGAGAAGGCATCTCTGAAGGGTGACTTTTTTGTTTGCTTGTTTGTTTGTTTGTTTGAGAGAGAGAGAGAGAGAGAGAGAGAGAGAGAGAGAGAGAGAACACAAGCCAAGTAGAGGGGCAGAGGGAGAGAGAGAATCCTAAGCAGGCTCCACACTCAGTGCTGAACTCAACATGGGGCTTAATCCCACAGCCTGAGCTGAAATCAAGAGTCAGATGCCCAGCAGACTGAGCCACCCAGGCGCCCTGGGAGGTGACTTTTGAGCAGATTCTTGAAACATGCAATGATGCTCTTAAGAGAAAAAGTGTTTCAGTTACTGGGAACAAACATTTGGCTATCTGGGGAAAGTGTTCCAGTCTAAGGGAAGACCAAGGTCAAATACAGAAACCAAAAGTGTGCTTAGCATATTTGAGGAAGAGCAAGAAGGCCACTAAGGCTGTAGAATACCAAGCAAGAAGAGAGTTATGAGATAGGCTGACAGGTAAACAGGGGCCAAATCATATAGCTCAGGAGAAGACTTTATCACAACTGTTACGGGAAATCTTTGGAGGGTTTTGATCAAGGCAGTATCTAAGATACAATTTTCTTTTTAAAAACATCACTCTTTTTCTCTGTGAATAATAAAAATAGCATTCTTTTGGAAAAATAAAGGATCCTAGCTCTGTTTGAAATTCAGAAATTTAATGGTAAAGTTTAATTTATTAATAAAATAGTATCTTAGTCATACTTTAATAAAATATTTCTTTGAGCAAATGCTGCGCTATGAATTTATCTAAATATTACTAAATTATTGTGTTTTTTTGTTTGTTGTTTCCAGAATTTTCTGTAAGCATTAAGGCTGAGAAATTAGCTTGGTCATGATAATGCTTTTCCCAATCTCCCTCTTCCAAAGATTATTCTCTTCTACCTGCTAAGAGACAACCAGAAGAAAGAGCCCTAAACTTGAAGTAATAAGAACTGTTTCTTCATACTAGCCCTGACACTAATTGACTGTAACTTTGCTTGAGTTGTTTAACCTCTTGGATTTTGGTTCCCTATAGTGCAAAGTATGGGGATTGGATCATCTGATTGATGTAGCTCTTTCTTGCTTGCAGTCATAAATTTAGCAACTTGTGTATAAGGCTAAAATTCTATGATTCTTAATGAGAACTCATAAACATCTCAAAGTGTCCTTAAATGTGAATCTAAAGAAATACACAATAACTGGCTATCTGTTCAAAATTGGTAAATTCACTCTTGTTTCCTTTTTAACAGGACCAAGGAAACAAATATCAGAAGCCAAGAGCACAGAATACTTTCTTTCATCAATCCATAGAACCCTGATACTTCTCTAATTCCATCACACACAAAGGAATGACCACCTTGGCAGATGGCCACAAAGGATGTCAACAATTCTTTGGAGGCAAGCAATGAAATATTTATACTATGAGCTTTCTGTTGTTAAGTATGTAGAAATAAGTAGTATTATCTTGCATTTTAATGGAAAAATAAAATGTTCTTTAATATAGCAATTTTATATATGAAGCATAGCTAATATAGCTATTTCTTATAGTTAAGCTATTTAAGTAACAGAAACTAAGCACCCATGTTTGAAAACAGTGCTATTTGTATCCATCTTGGACACATCTATCATCTAACTACAAATACTAAATAGTTTGGGGGATTATAATTATTTTTTATTTGGTTGGAATGATCCATACCGTTTATGAAATTTTTTTGTTTCATTCCAGCATTTTTTCTTACTTATTTTTAACAACTATTCTGAAGTGCTCCAAAATCTTGGAAAGTCATCCCTTTACATTCCTCACAGCTTTATATTTTGTGAGAATCCTGCATCAAAAGAACTCATGGAACTTTTAGTTCCTTTCTCAGCAGCTCTTATTGTTCTTGGAAGAGTAGTCAGCCAAGGATTGTGGACCACAGTGCCGTCTTCAAAATTGAAATTAATTACATTACCAGTTAAAGGGAAAGTTTGCTTGGAAAGAAATTGACTGTATTTTAAAGAAAAAAAGTATAAATATAAGGAATCTGCCTTTGCCACCTTCATGAAATATGAAACCTTAAGTAGATGAATATGAAATGAAATAAAAAATAAACTCATAAAAATTTAAGTAGAATGCACTAAAATTGAATTTTTCAAAGGATTTTATACAAACAAAGAAACTGTAGATATGCTCAGAATTTTTTATTTAGTACTAATTCAACTCATAGGCCTGAGGTCATCTAGCAAACGAGTCTGCTTTTTAAGTTGTACATAGAGGAACACTTTCTAAGTAAAGGAGGACATAAATGTTTAAAAAGTCCAGCGTAGAGCTTCTGAGTTTTCTTTCAGTAACTAGAGTCAGAATTAATTCTTGATTTCCTGTTGGGGAAAATTTCATCTAATTACATTCACACTATTCTGCAACTTTTTGGACAGCAAATCCTGATCACCAAAGAAAGGAAAAAGCAGCTGTGTTGCCCTTGCCTCTACAGTTTTAAGAATAGCATTATTATGTAGTCACTGGGCTTAGAGAACCAAGAGTGGCTATCCACTGGCTGCCTTCTGGCAGAGACACACCTAACCCATTCTGAACTGCTGGCAATGTGTGCTTTCTGTTCCTAAGGATCTTCAAAGAAATAGTTTCCACTGCTTCCTTTAGCAAACCAATCTAGTAGAACAGCTCTCGGGGATAGGAAGTTCATATGACCCTCTCTATACACTTTCAGTGGTTGTTTCTAAAACTTGTTTTCTTAGAATTATACTTTAATCATGATTTAAAACTTTCATAGTTTGATACAATCCACTTAACTATTTTAAGAAAATACTGAAAACTGACCATTGCTAAATTAGTAGGAATAGTTTCCATAAACACTGATTCTCCATAAGCAGTCTATTTTTGTCAAATTTTCCCTAATATTTCCTTTTTTGACTTATTCACATATCATATTCTAAGTTTTTCTTTAACCACAGCAATATATCTTTTTTTAAAAAATATTTATTTATTTATTTATTTATTTATTTATTTATTTATTTTGAGAGAGAGAGAATGGGAACAGGGGGTAGGGGTAGAGAGAGAATCTCAGGCAGGCTCTGTGCTATCAGAGGTACCCCAGGGCCTCCCAAGTACCCCAAAAGCAACATATCTTCTGTCAGATAGCTCTAATTTATATTTCTTCCACCTTATACTAAAAACCAGTCATTTGTTCTCTTTGAATCACATTCTATTTATGACCATGTCATTAATAAGCCACAGATATTTATAATTCTAATCAAAAGTGCTGTTTAATTTTTTTTGCCATATTTTAAGGCTTATTTGAATATTATAGTTGTAAAAACTTTTAGTACCTTGAAAGACAATTAGAGCATAGCAGGTATAACTTATGAGTCCACTATATAATAAGCCAAATTCAAAGAACATAGTAACACTAACTAATTAACCACCACTCTGCCACACCTACCATGCTGTGTGACCATAGACAAATTATTGGTTCTCTTTGACCCACAATTTGTAAATTTTTAAAATTTGAATGGTAATATAATTTCAAGAATTAAATGAGATAGGTGATGTAGTTAAAAATCTTAGGTATTTAGCACTTGCCGTAGCTCATAATTCAATAAATAGGCGATATAGTTATTCTCCTTTTTTAAAATGATTGAAAACAGACTTCCTCATGGTAAGCTCAACTCTTACAAAAGAAATAGTTTATTTGCCCATTATACCCATGCCAAATTTGTTTTACACCATTATGTTGTTGTACTGGAACTAAATTTTGTTTACTGAAATTTCCCAACAAGCAGTTTATGTTTAAACATGTGAAAATGCAATTTATCAAAAAATCACTGTTTAAAATCATAGTTGTTAGGAAAAATGATTGTTAACCTTTGGGTCTCATGAAAACTATACATTCCAAACTTTGTAAGTAATTTTACTAGGGTACTCATCAACTCACTGCCTGCTCTAAAATTTTAACTTTATATCAACCACTATTATTTGCAGAAATATTCCATGTGCAAGGCAGAGTGGTTTGAAGAATTTTCTTCTTGGGATTAAGTATCTTTTATGTATACATTGATCAGGTGCTTAGTCTGAGAAACTGATATTTCCTCTAGAAAAATAAAAGTAAACAGGCAGTTTGGATCTTTTAGTAGTTTCCTAGGTCTGCTGTAACAAATTACCACAAACTGGGTGGTTTAAATTTTGAAAAACATTATTTTCTCACAGTTCTTGAAGCTGAAAGTCCAAAATCAAGTTCTCTGCAGGACCATGATCTTTTAAAGACTGTAGGGAAGAATCTGTTACATGCCTTTCTCTTAGCTTTTGGTGTTGCCTAACAATCTTGGCATTCTTCCGTTTATGCTCATTACATCAATCTCTGCTTCCCTTATCACATGGTTTTCTCCATATGTTTCTATGTCTTTTCTCCTCTTCTTATAAGGCCACAGTCAGACTATAACCCACCCTATATCAGCATGACTCCTCTTAACTTGATTACATCTGCAAAGACCCTATGTGCCAACAAAGTCACATTCAAGGGTCAAGGATTAAGATTTAAACATATTTTGGGAGAGGTAACACAACTCAAACAATAATACTGTCATATATTTTTTTGAACTGAGAATAAAGTTAGGGAAGAAAAATTGATTGTAAAAACAAGAGAATTTCCTTTTCCTAGGAAAGAGGTTGTTTCACTTGTGACAAGATACGCTCTATTAGTAGATGTACATATTTTGCTTACAATGATTTGGTAGTACCATTTCTTGAACATAGATGTTTCTTGATAATACCTTTGCCCAGCTACTCTTTAGCTCTATAATTTAAAGTTATAAAACAATATCTATCATTTTGTTGGTTTACTTGAGCTCAGAGTTCAAATATTAGTTTTACAGTTTTATGATTGAGGCTTGTATCCATACATCAACAAATGAGATTCCCTAAAGACTTTAGAGATGGCATCATATTTGCATTTATAATTGTACTGGTAGTTATATTTGTAAATGAACTGAGTTAGTTTTTCCTTTGCTAATCATGATTCAAACCAGAGCTACTTTTTATTTTCATGGGTAAGAAATTAACTTTGAATTCAAATTAAGAAACATTGTTGATCTTTCAAAATGAACATAGCCACTATATGTTTTTAACATTAATTCTATAGCCTATTCTAATAAAGCTAATTCTAGTGAAGTCTTTCTAATATATAATTCAGTATGTGGTATATATATCATCAGTACATTTTTATCTTCTTTATGGCCATTTCCCATATATTTAAATAATTATCACAAACTTTTCATATAATACAACTTACACAAGATGTACCCTCTTATTTCAGAACTTCAATAAGAAAATTTTCTGTGTGTCTTCTTATCTTTGAGCTTCTAAAAAGGAAGGGAAGTAAAGCATTATAAACTGTTATGGGAGTGAAGAAAGATGAAGTAGGAAGATCCTAAGCTCACTTTATCTTATGGCTACAAGCTATATAATACCCGCTTCAGTGTAAATAGCCCAGAAAATGACCCAAAGACTGGCAGAACAGACTCTCCACAAGAAATAGAAAGAGGCCATATAGGGTAGGAGTTGTGGTCAAGAGCCAAACTGACCCAGAGGACTTTCTGCAGGAGGGAAGGACACCAAGGGCATGGATAGAGGAAAGAAAAAGACCCTCACCCCAGGCATAAGAACCCACCTAGAAAAGACAAATCTCCGTAACATTTGGCTTTGAAAACTTGTGGGGCATAATTTGTGAGTTCTTACAATCACTGGGGCTTAACACCTGGAACTTTAAAAATCAGTAAGCTCAGCTACAGGAAAGCTGGAAGGACAAGAGGAAATTGAATCCCCAACCTTAAAGAGACAGCACATCTGCTGAAGGGACTGTCTTTTTTCCATTGGGATATTCTTTCCTGATTTGTTGAAGATTAGTTGGCCATACGTGTGTGGGTCCATTTATGGGTTCTTTATTCTATTCCACTTATCTATGTGTCTGTTTTTGTGCCAGTACCATACTGTCTTGATGATTACAGCTCTGTAATACAGCTTGAAGTCTGGAATTGTGATGCCTCCAACTTTGATCTTCTTTTTCAACATTACTTTGGCTATTCAAAGTCTTTTCTGGTTCCATACAAATTTTAGAATTGTTTGTTCTCTATGAAGAATGTTGGTGTTATTTTGATAGGGATGTCATTGAAAGTGTAGATTGCTTTGGGAGATGTAGACATTTTAATAATATTTGTTCTTTCAATTCATGAATTCAATTCAATTCAATTTTTGTCTTTAATTTCTTTCAGAAGCTTTCTATAGTTTTCAACATACAGATCTTTTACCTCTTTTGTTAGGTTTATTACTAGGTATTTTATGGTTGTTAATGCAACTGTAAATGGGATCAATTCCTTGATTTCTCTTTCTGCTGCTTCGTTATTGGTATAGAGACATGCATCCGATTTCTGTACATTGTTTGTATATCCTGCAACTTTGCTGAATTCATATATCAGTTCTAGTAGTTTTTTGGTGGAGTCTTGCAGGTTTTCCATGTAAAATATGTTATCTGTGAAAAGTGAAAGTTTGACTTCTTCATTGCCAATGTGGATGCTTTTATTTCTTTTTGTTGTCTGATTGCTGAAGCTAGGAGTTCCAGTATTGTGTTGAACAACAGTGGTAAGAGTAGACATCCCTGCCCATAATAGGCAAAGAGAGCCATTGCAGACCACTGAACTGAAAGCAAATGCAGCTCAGCCACAACAGTAGGGCACACAAAACACACACAGGAGATACCCCTGAAACACCAGGTTTTGGTGAGCAGGGGACATTGCATTGCAGGTTACTATAAGACCTCTTCTTTATAATGCCACTACTTGCAAGAGCAGGAGATGTAGCTGACTTTTCCTGTCACATAAAAACAGATCAGAGAGTTAGACAAAATGAAGAGACAGAGGAATATGTTCCAAATGAAAGAATAGGACAAAATCACAGCAAAAGACCTAAATGAAATGTAGGTAAGTAATATACCTAATAGAGAATTTAAAGTAGAGGTCATAAAGATACTCACTAGACTTGAGAAAATAATGGAGGACCTCAGTGAGACTCTTAAAAAAAAAATAGAAAACATAAAAAAGAACCAAATAGAGATGAAGAACTCAACACCTGAAATTAAAAATCACTAGAGGGAATAATTAGTAGACTAGAGGAGGCAGAAAAATGGGCCAGTAACCTGGAGGACAGAGTAATGGAAAGCAATCAAGCTGAACAGGAAAGAGGAAAAAAATAAAAAATGAAAATAGATTGAGAGAACATAATGACACCATCAAGTATAATAACATTCATATTATAGAGCTCCTAGAATAAGAAGAGAGTAAAAAGTAGGCAGAAAATGTTTTTGGAGAAATAATAGCTGAAAACTTCCCAAATCTGAAGAAGGAAATAGAAATCCAGATTCAGGAGGCACAGAGAGTCCCCAACAAAATCAACCCAAAGATGTCCACACCAAGTCACATAGTAATTAAAATGCCAAGATAATGAGAGAATTTCAAAAATAGCAAGAGGAAAGAAAACATTTACATACAAGGGAAACCCCTTAAGGCTACCAGCTGATTTTTCAGCAAAAACTTTTCAAATCAGAAGGGACTGGCCTTATATAGTCAAAGTGCTAAAGGGAAAAAAAAAAACTTCAATCAGGAATCCTCTATCCAGCAAAGCTATCATTCAGAATGGGTGAGTTTCCCAGACAAACAAAAGTTAAAGGAATTCATCACCACTAGACAAGACTTACAAGG
Organism: Panthera pardus; assembly: GCF_024362965.1. NCBI lineage: Eukaryota > Metazoa > Chordata > Mammalia > Carnivora > Felidae > Panthera > Panthera pardus. The sequence goes on along the minus strand of NW_026526655.1, from coordinate 82,155,811 downwards.
AATGTTAAAAGAGACTCTTCGAGTGGAAAAGAGACCATAAGCAGGAGGAATAAAAGTAGAAAGCACAAAAGCAGTAAAATTAAATATATCTATAAATATCAGTCAAAGGATTCACAAAATAAAAGAATGTTAAGTGTGACACCATGTACCTTAGACATGGGGGGAGAGGAGTTAAAATTTAGTGGTTTAAAAAAAAATTTTTTTTACATGTTATTTATTTTTGAGAGAGAGAGAGAGACAGAACACAAGTTGGGGAGGGACAGAGAGGCAGGGAGACACAGAATCCAAAGCAGGCTCCAGGCTCTGAGCTGTCAGCACAGAGCCCGACACAGGGCTCGAACCCATGAACCGTGAGATCATGACCTGAGCCGAAGTCAGTTGCTTAACCGACTGAGCCACCCAGGCATCCCTAAAATTTAGTGGTTTTAAAATGAGTTTAAACATAAGTGACCATAAAGAACTTATCAAACTCAACACCCAAAAAACAAATAATCCAATGAAGAAATGGTTAAAAGACATGAATAGACACTTCTCCAAAGAAGACATCCAAACAACACATGAAAAAATGCTCAACATCACTCATCATCAGGGAAATACAAATCAAAACCACAATGAGATACCACCTTACACCTGTCAGAATGGCTAACATTAACAACCCAGGCAACAACAGATGTTGGTGAGGATGCGGAGAAAGAGGATCTCTTTTGCATTGCTGGTGGGAATGCAAGCTGGTGCAGTCACTCTGGAAAACAGTATGGAGGTTCCTCAAAAAATTAAAAATAGAACTACCCTACGACCCAGCAATTACACTACTAGGCATTTATCCACAGGATACAAGTGTGCTGTTTCGAAGGGACACATGCACCCCCATGTTTAGAGCAGCACTATCAACAATAGCCAAAGTATAGAAAGAGCCCAAATGTCCATCGATGGATGAATGGATAAAGAAGATGTGGTATATATACATGATGGAGTATTACTCGGCAATCAAAAAGAATGAAACCTTGCCATTTGCAGCTATGTGGATGGAACTGGAGGTTATTACGCTAAGTGATACTAGTCAGTCAGAGAAAGACAAAAATCATATGACTTCACTCATATGAGGACTTTAAGAGACAAAACAGATGAACCAAAGGGAAGGGAAACAAAAAATAATATAAAAACAGGGAGGGGGACAAAACATAAGAGACTCATAAATATGGAGAACAAACTGAGAGTTACTGGAAGGATTGTGGGAAGGGGGATGGGCTAAATGGGTAAAGGGCACTAAGGAATCTACTCCTGAAATCGTCGCACTATATGCTAACTAATTTAGATGTAAATTTTAAAAAATAAAAAATAAAACAAGTTTTAAAAAAAAGCAGTTTAATAACTTAAAAAAAACATAAGTGACCATCAACTTAATATAGACTGCTATAGGCACAAAATGTCATATGTAAATCTAATGGTAACCACAAATCAAAAATGGATAATAAATAGGTAAAAAATAAATAAAAGAATCTAAGTATATCACTAAAGAAAGCCAGCAACCTGTGAAAGAAAAGAGCAAGAGAGGAAAGGAAAAAAGAACTACAAAAGCAATTATAAAACAAGGAATAAACTGACAGTAAGTACATACATATCAATAATTAGTTTGAATGTAAGTGGACTAAGCACTCCAATCAAAAGACCTAGGATGACAGAATGGATTAAAAAGCAAGACTTATATATATGCTGCCTACAAGAGACTCATTTCAGACCTAAAGACACAAGTAGTTTGAAAGTAAAGGGATGGAAAAGCAATTATCATGCAAATGGAAATGAAAAGAAAGCTGGGATAGCAATACTTGTATCAGACAAAATAAAATTTAAAACAAAGACTGTAACAGGAAACAAAAAAGGACACTATATAACCATAAAGGGAACAATCCAACAAGAAAATGTAACAATTGTAAATATATATGCACCCAACAGAGAGCACCCAAATGCATAAAGCAGCCAATAACAAACATAAAAGAAGTAATCAATAGTAATACAATAATAGTAGAGGACTTTGACACCCTACTTATGTCAATGGATAGATCATCCAAAAGAAAATCTGCAAGGAGACAGTGACTTTTAATGGCACATTGGATCAGATGTTTCTAACAGATAAACTCAGAGCATTCCATCCTAAAACAGTGGAATACACATTCTTTTCAAGTGTACTTGGGACATTCTCCAGAATAGATCATATGTTAGGCCACAAAGCAAGTCTCAACAGATTCAAAAAGATTGGAGTCCAGCATGCATCTTTTCCACTCTCAGTGCTATGAAACTAGAAATCAACCTCAAGAAAAAATCTGTAAAGACCAAAAATATATGGAGGTTAAATACCACACTAGTAAACCATGAATGGGTCAAGCAAGAAATCAAAGAGGAAATTAAAAAAATACATGGATACAAATGAAAATGAATCTTGAAAATGCAGCAAAATCTGTTCTAGGAGGGAAGTTTATAGCAATACAGGGCTATCTGTAAGCAAGAAAAATCTCAAATAAACAACATAACCTTACACCTAAAAGAACTAGAAACAGAAAAATAAACAAAACCCAACACCCAAAGGAAGGAAATAATAAAGATTACAGCTGAAATAAATGAAATGAAACAAAAAACAAAAAACAAACAAAAACCAGTAGAACAGACCGATGAAACTCATAACTAATTCTTTAGAAAAATCAACAAAATTGATAACCGTTAGCCAATATCATCAAAAACTAGAGAGGATGCAAACAAAATCAGAAATGAAAAAGGAGAAATAACAAGCAACACCACAGATTTACAAAGAATTATAAGAGAATATTATGAGAAATTATACACCAACAAATTGGACAACCTAGAAGAAATGGATAAATTCCTAGAAATATATGAACTCCCAACACTAAATCAGGAAGAAATAGAAAATTTAAACAGACCAATTACCAACCATAAAATTCAATCAGTAATAAAAAAAAGAAAAGTTAAAAAAAACCCAAACAAACCAAAGTTCAGGACCATACGGCTTCATATGTGAATTCTACCAAACATTTACAGAAGAGTTAATACCTATTCCTCTCAAACTATGCCAAAAAAATAGATGAGGAAGGATAGCTTCCAAATTCATTCTATGAGACCAGCTTTACCCAGATAACCAAACCCATATAAAGTCACTACCAAAACAAACAAGTAAACAACAAACAAAAAAACCCTACAAGCTAATATCCCTAATGAACATAGATGCAAAAATCCTCAACAAAGTATTAGCAAACAGAATCCAGCAATACATTTTAAAAAGCATTCACCAGAAGTGGGATTTATTCCTGGGATACAAGAGTAGTTCAATATTCACAAATCAATTAACATGATATGTCACATTAACAAGAGAAAGGATTAAAATCATATGATTATTTCAATAGATGCAGAAAAAACGTTTGACAAAGTATAACATCCATTCATGATAAAAACCCTTAAGAAAATAGGTTTAGAGTAAACATACCTCAATATAATAAAGGCTATATATAAAAGAACCACATGCTCAATAGTGAAAAACTAAGAGCTTTTGCCCTAAGATGAGGAAGATGTCCACTGTCACCACTTTTATTCAACATAGTACTAGAAGCCCTAGCAACAGAAATCAGAAAAACAAAAAGAAATAACAGTCTTCTAAATTGGTAAGGAAGAAGTAGAACTTTCACTATTTGCAGATAACATAACAGTATATGTAGAAAAACTACTAGAACATATAAATGAATTCAGTAATCAACATACAGAAATCCACTGCATTTCTTTTTTAGTTTTTTTAATGTTTATTTATTTTTGAGAGAAAAGAGGCAGAGCGTGAGCTGGGCAGGGGCAGAGAGAGAGGGAGACACAGACTACAAAGCAGGCTTCAGGCTCTGAGCTGTCAGCACAGAGCCCAATGCGGGGCTCAAACTCACGAACCACGAGATCATGACCTGAGCCAAAGTCAGACACTTAACCCACTGAGCCACCCAGGGGCCCCTCCACTGCATCTCTATACACTAAAAATGAAGCAACAAAAGAGAAGTTAAGAAAACTATACCATTTTCAACTACAGCAAAAATAATAAAATACCTAGGAATAAATTTAGCCAACAAAGTAAGAGACCTGTACTCTGAGAACTACAAAACACTGAGGAGAGAAATTGAAGATGACACAAGGAAATGGAAATATATTCCATGCTCATGGATTGAAAGAACAAATATTGCAAAAATGTCCATACTACCCAAAGCAATCTATAGATTTAATGCAATCCCTATCAAAATACCAACTGCATTTTTTACAGAATTGGAACAAATAATCTGAAAATTTGTATGGAACCACAAAAAAAGCCTGAAGAGCCAAAGGAATCTTGAAAAAGAACAAAACTAGAGGCATCACAATCCCAGACTTTAATATATAACAGCTATAGTAATCAAAACAATATGGTACTGGCACAAAAATAGACATAGATCAATGGAACAGAACTGAAAACCCAGTAATAAACCCATGATTATATGGTGAATTAATCTTTGATTGAGGAGGAAAGAATATGCAATGAGAAAAAGTCTCTTCAACAAATGGTTTTGGGAAAACTGGACAACTACATGCAAAAGAATGAGACTGGACCACTTTCTTACACCATTCACAAAAATAAACCCAAAATGGATTAAAGACTTAAATGTGATACCTGAAATCATAAAAATCCTAGAAGAGAGGTTAGGCAGTAATTTTTCTGACATTAGCCTTAGCAACATTTTTCTAGATATGTGTCCTTAAGGAAAGAAAACAAAACAAAAATAAACTATTATAACTTTATTAAAATAAAAAGCTCTGAACAGCAAAGAAAACAACAAAACTAAAAGATAGCCTACTGAATGGGAGAAGATAATTGCATATGACATATCATATCCAATAAAGAGTTAGTATCCAAAATATATTAAGAGCTAATACAACTCAACACTCCAAAAACAAATAATCCAGTTGAAAATTGGGCCAAAGATATTAACAGACATTTCTCCAAAGAAGACATCCAGATGGCCAACAGCACATGAAAAGATGCTCAACATCACTCACCATCAGGGAAATGCAAATCAAAACCACAAGGAGATATCACCTTACACCTGTCAGAATCACTAAAATCAAAAACACAAGAAACAAGTGTTGGCAAGGATGTGAAGAAAAAGAAATACTCTTGGGGCTCCTGGATGGCTCAGTCCATTAAGCATCTGACTTTGGCTCAGATCATGATGTTGCAGTCCATGAGTTTGAGCCCCACATTGGGCTCTGCATTTACAGCTCAGAGCCTGGAGCCTGCTTCAGATTCTGTGTGTCCCTTTCTCTCTGCCCCTCCCCTGTTCATTCTCTCTCTCTCCCTCTCTCTCTCTCTCCCCCCTCGCCTCTCTCTCTCTCTCAAAGATGAATAAAGATTAAAAAAAAAGAAATACTTTTGCAGTGTTGGTGGGAATGCAGACTGATGCAACCACTAGGGAAATCAGTATGTAGGTTCCTTAAAAAATTAAAAATAGAGTTATTATATAATCCAGTAATTCCACTACTGGGTATTCACACAAAGAATACAAAAATACTAATTCAAAGGAATACATGCACCTTGATGTTTATAGCAGTATTATCTATAATAGCCAAATTATGAAAGCAACTCAAGTGTCCATGCATAGATGAATGGATAAAGAAGATATAGTGTATATATGCAATGGAATATTACTCAGCCATAGCAAAGAATGAAATCATCGTTTGCAACCTGAATGGAGCTAGAGAGTATAATGCTTTGTGAAATAAGTCAGTCAGAGAAAGACAAATACCATATGATTTCACTCATATGTGGAATTTAAGAAACAAAAGCAATAAAGAAAAAAGAGAGAATAAAGTAGATTCTTAACTATAGACAACAAATTGATGGTTACCGGAAGGAAGGTGGGTGGGAGAATGGGTAAAATAGGTGAAGACAATTCAGAGTACACTTATTATGATGAGCACTAAATAAGTGTAGAATTTTTGAATCACTATATTGTACAACTGAAACTAATACTGTACATTAATTATATTGGAATTAATATTTTTAAAAATATAAAAGATAAAAAACAAAAATTCTTGAATTGAGGCCCTTTTGTTTTTTCTTTGTTACATGAAACACATAAAATTTCTGAAACATACTCTTCTTTCAGGTAAAACCTGCTTCACATTATTATTTGCATATAATAGGTACTCAATAAATGTTTATGAAGTGAATGAAGGAAATTGTAATTAGCCCCTCTACTTCTAGACGGCATCCAGAAAGAATGATATTGAAAGTAAGGAAGTTCTGAAGCTAATTCAGTTATACACCTTTCACATTAAATATCTTCTTTAAATTTGGTATAGGAGATAAACAGACAGAAACCAGAGAGCTTGAAATGCTGCAGAGTGGAGATATGTTCTTTATTTCCCAGAATTTTTCAGTAAACTGAAGGACTTACGGCTTTGGTTTATATTTTTATCTCATTTTCCAAATGAATGTTGAAACTCCGGGGAAAGAAAACAAAGTACAAGATTAAATGAGCAGTTGACTATTTAAGGAATGGAGTTTGATTTTCTAAACTTTGGATCAAATTACTACAGTAGCAGTTCACCACCCTGACTATGCTTCACCATAACCTGGAGAACTTTTAAAAATGTAGGTGTTTAGCCCTATCTCTACTGGTTAATTTCAATTCTGGTAATTACTACCTGTGTGACTGAGCATTATTTATTCCATAGGATTGGATTCTGTAGAAGTGGAAATGATACAAAAGTATTGGACGTCTGGATAAGAATGTGCCTCACAGAAATTGAAATCATAGTATCTACTTAGAGGTGTGCTGATCTAATTAGTAAAACTTTGAACTGAAAAGTAAGGAATTTGAAGACATAAATTAGCACATAAAACAGTAAGGACTTTGTAGTTTGATAGACATTAGTAAGAGTGAAGTAAATGCCCCGAATTACTGGTAACATACCTAGGGAAAACATTAGGGCATTGTGCTTTTGCCCTCAAATGTCTATATTCCAAGGCCCAACGTATATCTGAGACTGAAATGGACTGATTTCTTTTATGGAGGACTTAATATCAATAGCATGTTCCTGGTGAGAGTGAATGAGCTTACATGCTAGAAGTATGACAGTGATAGTTATGGTGGGGAGTAATAGGATAGGGGCGACTTATGGAATTCTTACAGTTTTAGAAAACTTCTAGGGCCCTCTCTAACCTGCTCTATCCAATCTGCTATGTTTGTAAGTAATTGACAGTTCTTCTGTTACATGTATTTATCCATCTATACATTCAGAAAGGTTTTATGTGTCAGACACCATACTAGTAGATACAATTTGTGGATGTGAAGAAACATAGAACATAATAGATTTGATAATCACTACAGTGAAGTATCATGGAAGCAATTGAGTAATTGCATTTCATTTATACATGAATTGGTTATTTGTATTACCACTTAGGCATTAACCAAAATACATGAAATAGGAATTCCAGTGTACTTAATTGTTCAGAAAGAAGTTGCGTTATGATTATTAGAAAAAGTTTCATCTTGATCCAGGATGTTTGAGGAGAAACTTCTTGAAAACTCTATATGATATGCTATAGGCAGTATCTCAAATTACTAAAGGCTAAGACTCCGATCGTAATGTTAATTACTATCATTGTTCCTTGCCTGTATGCTCATTTACTGAGTCTACAACTGATCAAGTTGCTTTTGATACAGCTATTGCTTGTTAATAGCCAGAATCTTGGGGAGAGAGGCCAGTTTCCTGGAATAAAAACTGCTGCAGATAGAGAAACAGCATCCATAAGAGAAAGGTCTGAGAGTGTAATGGGCTTTGGAGGACGGGACTCCATTGATTTGGCGCCTCAGCGGGAGTGAAGGGAAAGGAATTTCTAGGGAAAACTCTGTGGTTCTGACTTGAAAGAAGCAAAATGAAAACAACAATAATTATTTTCTTTCTTCTGCTGTGTACTTCAAAAACAATTTGAGAAGAAAAAAAGTCCTTAAGTAAAATTGAGTTTACATTTATATTTAGATAACTTCCCTTATTCCAGAATTTTACTGCTTTTTGTTTTACTGGATTTTAGTAAATCACTACCTGTTTTGAAATGTTTAAACTCCATAATAGAATTCAGTATGTAATACTGTCAGTTGTGGAAAGAGGGACCACAGAAATTTTAACGTGTGTTGGTTTAAACAATCAGCATATGACGGTAAGTTTCTTCAGAAGGAATATGTTGTGTTAGGTTTTGCTTTTGAATTATTAAAGCAATACATACTCATGATTTTTAAAATAAGAAACAAATAATGTGAAAAAGCATAAAATAAAAAGTAAAATTTGAAACTATCCTATTTCTACTTTCCACAAGTAACTTGTATTAACTTATTTTATGTATCATTTCAGAAATCCTCTGAAGGATTTCTTTATGTGTGTACATACATTTAACACACACATATATATGCACACTTATACATAGGCATATACTGTATATGCTTTCTTTTACATAAATGCAGCATATCCATTTTTCTTTACTAATGGCCTTTCCTTTATCTCTTATTGAATTCTAAGAATTCTTGGTACACTAATAAAATGTACCTTTTCTCATGTATTTCACACCTTTTCCTACAGTTTAATTTGCACTCGACTTGATTTGTGGTAGTTTCTTTTTTCCCATACTGAAATTTTAAGTTTTGGTTTAGTCAAATAATCAGTCTTTTCTCTTATAGCTTCTTTAGATTATGTCCAAGAGTATAACACCATTTTTTCTTTCCTACTCTTATGGATTAATTTTTGTTGAGAAACTTTATTATAGCAGTTTTAGGTTTATAGTAAAGCTGAAACATATCAAGTTTTCCCATAGGCCCACAGCCTCCAAACATTCATAGCCTCCTCCTTATTAATTTCCCCACCACAGTGGTACATTTGTTACAATTGATAAACCTACATTGATACATCATTATTACCTAAAGTCTCCAGTTTACCTTAGGGTTCACCATCGGTGTACATCTTATGGATTTGGACAAATTTATAAAGGCATGTACCCACTATCATGATATCATGCACAGTAGTTTCACTGCCTTAAAAATCCTCTATACTCTGCCTATTCATCCTCCCCTCCAATTTTTTTTTAAATAAAGTTTTTATATTATATTTAAATCTTTAAATAACCTGGAATTTTCTTAGTGTCCCAGCGGCTCTTACTGATTAATCATTTTTTATTTTATTTTTATTTTTTTGGTATTGACTAATCTTTTTTTTAAAAGTCACCTTTATCATATGTATATTGGATTAAAATCTTATGTATATTGGAATATATTTCAGGATTCTCTGGTATACATTTTCTATTTGTCTATTTCTTCTCTAGTATAAAAGTCCTTAATTACTGTATCTTCACAGTGTTTTTATACTCTGGAAGGACTGGTCTCCTCTTTACTCCTCTTTTTTTTTTTTTCTTTTCAAAATATTTGTAGATAATGACATGTTTTTTGATGAACTTTGGTGTCAGCTTTCAAGTTCTCAAAATAAAAAATCTTACTGGTATTTTAATGAGAATCTTATTAAAAGACTAATTTAGGCAGAATAACGAGTCTTTGAATAATGGTTATATCTGTCCTGAAAACAGATTACATTATAGATATCCGGATTTGTTTATTCTGAGTTACTTATTATTTTTGTGATTTTCATATTAAATGAGTTTGTTACTAGTTTTTATTTTATAATTGGGCATGTCATATATATATAGGAGAATCATTGACTTCCATATACTAATTATGTAATTAGCTACCTTTCTAAATTCCTTTTAGGGGGTTTTTTGTTGACTTTCTTGGGTTTCTCAAATATACATGCATGTTATCATGGAAATAAGGATACAATTATCTCTTCCTTTCCTCCCACCTAAGTTTATTGAGTTGACATATAACATTGTATAAGTTTAAGGTGTACAATATGATGATTTGATATAAGTATGTATTGCAGATGAATACCACAATAAGTTTAGTTAGCACATCCATCACTTCATATAGCTCCTGTGTGTGTGTGTGTGTGTGTGTGTGTGTGTGTGTGTGTGTGTATGTTTGTGGAGAGAAGGTTTAAGATCTGCTCTCCTAGCAACTTTCAGGTATACAATATAGTATTGTTAACTATAGTCACCATGCTGTGCATTAGATCCCCAGAACTTACTCATCTTATAACTGGAAGTTTGTACCCTTTGACCACCCTCACCCATTTCTTCCACCTCAGCAGCCACCAATCTACTTTCTGTTTCTATGAGTTCATTTTTATTTTAGATTCCACATATAAGTAAGATCATACAATTTTTGTTTTTCTCTGACTTATTTCATTTAACATCATATTCTCAAGTTTCATCCCTGTAGTCACAAATGGCAGGGTTTCCTTCTTTGTATGGATGAATATTTCATGTTATAAACACACACACATGCATGTACACATCAGATCACATTTTCATTATCCATTGATAGACACAGGTTGTTTCTATGTCTTGGCTATTGTAAACAATGCTTCAGTGAATATGGGGATGCAGATATCTCTTTGAGATAGTGATGTTATTTTCTTCAGATATACGCCCAGAAGTGGAATTGCTAGGTCATATGGTAGTTCTATTTTTGATATTTTGAAGACCCCCCCCATACTGTTTTTCATAATGGCTGTACCAATTTATATTCCTGCCAGCCGTGCTCAAGCGTTCTTTTTTCTCCACATCCTTACCAGCATTTACTATCTCTTGTATTTTTGATAATACCTATTTTAACAGGTGTGAAGTGGTATCTCATTGTGGTTTTTGATTTGCATTTTCCTGATGATTATTGATGTTGGGCTCTTTTTATGTACCTTTGACCATACCTTTGGTATTTACTTGGGAAAAATGTCTATTTATTTTCTTTGCCATTTTTAAAATTGGATAATTTGGTTTTTTGCTGTTGAGTTGTAGGAGTTTCTTACATATTTTGGGATATTAACCCCTTATCAGGTATATGATTTGCAAATATTTTCTTCTGTTCCATAAGTTGCCTTTTCATTTTGTTGATTTTCTTTTTTTCGCAGTGTAGAAGCATGTTTAATGTAGTCCCACTGGTTTAATTTTTCTTTGTTCTTGTGCTTTTGATGTCATATCAAAAACATCATTGCCAAGAGCAAGGTCAAGAAGTTTTTTCCTATTTCTAGTAGTTTTATGGTTTCAGCTCTTACATTTAAGCATTAAATTCAAGTTAATTTTTCTGAGTGGTATAAGATAAGGGTCCACTTTTGTTATTTTGCATGTGAATATCCAGTTTTTCCAACACCATTTATTGGAAAGAGTATCCTTTCCCCACTGAATTTTCTTGGCTCCTTCCTTGTCGGTTTGGGGCCTTGTTGACCATATATATGGGTTTATTTCTGGGTTCTATATTTGATTCCATTGGTCTTTGTGTCTGTTTTTATGCCAATACCATATTATTGATTCCTTTAGATTTGTAGTATAGTTTGGAATCAGGAAGCATGATGTCTCTAGCTTTGTTCTTTCTCAGGGTTGCTTTGGCTATTAGGGGTCTTTTGTGATTCCATAAGAATTTTAAGATTTTTTCTATCTATAAAAAAAAATACTACTGGAATTTTGATAGGGATTGCACTGAATCTATAGATGACTTTTGGTAGTATGGACATTTTAATGATACTAATTCTTCTAATCTATGACATGAGATATCATTTCACTTATTTTTGTCTTCTTCACTTTCTTTTATCAGTGTCGTACGATTTTCATTGTACAGGTCTTTCACCTCCTTGGTTAAAGGTATTCCTAAGTATTTTATTGTTTTTGATGCTACTGTGAATGAGATTGTTTTCTTTATTTCTTTTTCAGGTTGTTCATTGTTATTGTATAGAAATGCAACTGATTTTTATATATTGATTTTGTTCCTAAAACTTTACTGAATTCATTTATTAGTTATAACAGTTTTTTGATGGAGACTTTAGGCTTTTCGTTGTATAAGATCATATCATCTGCAAACAGGGAAATTTTGACTTCTTCCTTTCTGATTTGGATGACTTTTATTTCTTTCTCTTGCCTAGTTGCTCTAGTTAGCATTCCCGGTATTTTGTTTAAAAGGAATGGTGAGAGTGGACTTTCTTGTCTTGCTCCTGATCTTATAGGAGAGAGAAGATTTCGATTTTTCACCATTATATATGATGTTAAACTTGGGCTTCTTATACAGGGTTTTATTATGTTGAGATTTTTGTTGAGGGTTTTTATCATGAAAGTATGTTGGAACTTGTCAAATGCTTCTTTTACATCTATTTAGATTGTATGATTTTGATCTACATGCTGTTATTATGATATTTCACATTTATTGATTTGCATGTATTGAACCATCTTTGCATCCTAGGGATCTGTCCCACGTGATCATAGTGAAGACCTTTTTAATGTGCTGTTGAATTCAGTTTGCTAATATTTTGTTGAAATTTTTGTCTGTATATTCATTAGGTATATTGACCTGTAGTTTTCTTTTACTATAGTATCCTTATCTGCCTTTGTAGTAGGATAATTCTGGCCTTGTAAAAATTAACTTAGAAGTCTTGTCTCCTCTTAATTTTTTTGGAAATGTTTGAGATGGTTTGGTATTCTTTAAATGTTTGGTGGAATTCACCAGTGAAACTATCAAGTCCTGGGTTTTTGTTTGTTATAAAATTTTTGATTACTGAATTAATCTTACTCATTGGTCTATTTGAGTTTTCTCTTTCTTTATGATTTAGTCTTGGTAGGTTGTATATTTCTAGGAATGTATTCATTTTTCTAGATTGTCTAATTTATTGGCATATTATTGTTCATAGTAGGTCTGTTATTATCCTTTATATTTCTGTGGTTTCTGTTGTAACGTCTTCTCTTTCATTTATAATCTTATTTAGAGTCCTTTCTTTTGCTTAGTCTGGCTAAGGGTTTGTCAATTTTGTTTATTTTTTCAAAGAACCAAGTCTTAACTTTGTTAATCCTTTGTTTCCTTATTCTTTCATTTATTTCAGCTCTAATTTTTATTATTTCCTTCATTATGCTAATTTTGGACTTAGTTTGGTCTTTTTCTAGTTCTTTGAGATGTAATATTAGGTTGTTTATTTGAGGTCTATTTTCTTTGTGTATGCATTTATAAACCTTACTGTTAGAACTGCTTGTTGCTATATCCCATACATTTTGGTATGTTGTGTTTCCATTTTCATTTGTTTCAAGATATTGTTTAAATTTCTCTTTTGATTTCCTTGCTCCATTGCTTGTTCAGGAGTATACACTTTAATTTCCATATATTTGTGTATTTTTCAGCTTTCCTCCTATTATGATTTCTAATTCCATTCCATTGTGATAGAAAGCACACTTGCTATAATTTCTATATTCTTGAATTTTTTGAGAATTGTTTTGTAGCCTAATACATGATCAGTCCTCAAAAATGTTCCGTACATGGTTGGAAAGAATATATATTTTTCTGTTAATTGGATGGGGTGTTCTATAGTTGTCTGTTAGGTCCATTTGATCTATAGTATTGTTCAAATCCACTATTTTCTTATTAAGTCTCTATCTGAATTTATCCATTATTAAGGGTAGTGCCTCTTCCTTTCTAATATTTATATCTCTATTTCTTTCTTCTACCTAATTAGATAGTATATCCAGAACAACATTAATTTAATTATTTTAACTTTTTTCGAACCTGTAAATACTTTTCCCACTATAGATATGACACACACTATTATAGCTCTCATAGCTCTGAGTAAAGGAAAAATAGGTTCAGTAAAACTTTGATTTGCAAGCATAATTTGCTCCAGAAACATGCTTGTAATCCAGAGCACTTGTATATCAAAGCGAATTTCAAGAACCATTGGCTCAGCTGTGATCATGTGGCGTTCGGCGACATGTACTACTTGTATTGCAGGACATCACTGTTTATCAAGTTAAAATTTATTAGAAATATTTTCTCATCTTGCAGAACACTCACAGAATAAATTACTCACAATCCAAGGTTTTACTAATTGCAAATCAAAAAATTCTTTAAAAAGTGAAATAGGACTGAATGAACAGTTGAATTTCTAGAGTTACATGAATTATAAGAATCAGTTCTCTGATGACAGAATTAAATTTTCTTTTTTCCTGTGGCAACTCTAAGACTTACTCTCTATCCATGTTCTTTAGCAATTTGATATGATGTGCCTAGATTACGTTTCTTTGTATGTTTTGTTCTTGAGTTTTGCTGAGCTTCTTAGATCTGTAGGTTAATGTTTTTTCACCAAACATGGGAAATTTTACTTATTATTTAATCAAATATTTTTTCCTGCCTATTTTCTCTTTCTTTTTTTTTTTCTGGGACTCTATATACATGTATGATAAATTACTTGATTCTGTTTCTTGGCTATGTGGGTCACTGAGACTCTTCAGAAATTTCTGTTCATCTGTCTCCAAGTTCTCTGGCTGGTTTTCCTGTCATCTTCAATATGCTGTTAAGCCATCCAGTGAATTTTTGTTTTGATAAAGCACTTTCAGTTCTATAATTTCAATTTAAATCATTAAAAAATTTATTGTGGTAAGAGATACATAATAAAATTTATAATTTTAACCATTTTTAGTGTATTTGATTCTTATTTATTGTTTCCATTTCTTCTAAGATTCTCTGTGCACTCATCATGATGATATTTTTTATGTTCTTGATAGTATTTATTTTTATTTTTAAGATTTTATTTTTAACTAATTTCTATACCTGACATGGGGCTTGAATTCACAGCCCCAAGATCAGGAGTCACATACTCCACCCACTAAGTCAACCACGGTTCCCATGTTCTTGATAATATTTATAATAGCTGCATTAAAGTACTTTCTCAGTTATTACAGAATTTGTTCTGTTGTTGCTTTTTCTATGAGTTTTTGGTCACAGTCTCCTATTTGTTCATGTGTTGAGATTTTTTATTCTATACTGGGTAGATTATATACTTCAGAGACTCTGGATTCTATTATTTTCCTCTGGAGAATATTAACTTTTTTTCTAACAGTTAAATTACTGGCTGCTTATCTTTTTCTAGTAAAGGCTTGGTTTTATGTCTCGTTAGAATGGGTCTCTTTTGGTTTTACCTTAAATCCTGGGGTGACTCTTTTAATACAGGGATATAATCTTAACTCCAAAAATGTGGCCTTTTGGGGATTTCTGTGGAAAGTCTAAGTTGTTCACCAAGCTGCTTCAGTTTGGTGGGATTCAAACTCCAAACTCTTTGTCTTGTGCAATGGGAAGCAGCAGAAATCCCTTTTCATCCTTTCAGCTATTTTTTTCCAGTAGGATCTTTGAAGTCTTCTCCATGTGTGTGTAGTTCAGGGGTGGGAAATATATGCAAAATTTTTAATCTCTCCTTCTGTGTTTCCCTGCTTTCCAAAATCCACATCCTACTACAACCCTCAATTTTCAACCATTCTTTCAGCCCTAAACTCTGGCCTCTAATACCTCAAGCCAGTAAGAATGTGACTTTCTGCTTTAGTTCTGGCTACTCCCACAACTTTTTACCTCAGAGGAAAAGCTATATAAATACAGATCTTGTCCAGGAATGTTCTCTTCTTTCAAGGGTCGGAGTCTCTTTTTCTGGTTTTGGCTACTTTTGATCAGTCTCCAAATAGTTGTTTTTTATTTGTTTGTTTTAGGATTTTTTCAGTTTGTAATTGTTACCATGGGATAATAACAAGTCTGTTTCAAGTTACTGTACCATCACCAGGATTGCAGTTCCTGGGATTTTTTTTGCTTTTATAATTACCTATTCACTTCATTATCTTACTTTCATATATTTTATTTCACTTCATGATCAGTTTAGTCATGTAGACCTAGGTTTGATTCCTGGTTATGCCATTTATTATGGCATTACTTCAAATTTATGATTTTTTAGTATCCTTATATATAAAGTGGAAATGACCATATTTACCTTATAAGGTTGGTTGCTTTGAATATTAAATTTGACAATATATGTAAAACAAGTGGCACAGGGCCTTCATTGGACTTCTTAAATGCTGCTACCCTTTATTACCATAGTTATTCTATAAGGTTGGAATGTCAAATATTACTATGTGGGATGACTTACCTAAGATCTTACTACTAAGTAATAAGAGCACAGATTAATTAAATCATTTCTGCAAGATAAGTTTATGCCTCCCAGGGGTTCCAGTTTAAATTTCAGTATTATACCATATAAGAAGGAGAAAAGCCTCATTATGATTTAGAGGAGGAACAACAAAACAAAGATTACTAACAATAAGACTACATGGTCAGTGTACTGAGTGATGATGTCCTTTTCTCTTCTGTGAGCACTTAGGAGCCAGCCAACTGACTGGTGACCAGAAGATAGCACTGTAGCATTTTTGTCCTATCAGAGAAGAATGAGTCTAAATAAGTTTCTAATTTTAGAGCCAGACAGAATATTCAGTGAGAATACTCAGGCCTAGTAAAATAAGTAGCATTTGTATATATGGTCAGTAAAGAAAATAATACAAAATATACTGCTATGCAACTATTCTGCCCTCTGGGTTTATTTTAACTCACAAATGAATGATTTGTACCCTGGGCAAGCATGTAATTTCAGAAATTGGTTATTGGATGAGGTTTTCTAGGAATAGTGAACATCATTGTTTTGTCTACTGAAATCATGCTATGGATGTGTGTATGTGTTATTTTGTGTTATATTTTAACTAATGCATAGGATTTTGTGTGTGCTTTTCAAAAACATTTCGCTATAGAGGAAACAATTTAATGCTAAAGATAAAAGGAGAAACTGGTTGAGGTCATATCCACTGTCTCTGGTAAGCATTATTACAGTTACGATTCACATTTATGCCTATTCAGATAGAAACCCATCAATCATGTAAACTCAGGGCCAGAGTCATATCTCTAACGCATAGTATGAATTGCCACATATCTTATTTTTCCACACACACACAAAAATGCTCAGTATCATCTCAGATTAAAATCTGTCTTTTCAAATTGATTTTATTTTTATCTAGACTAAAAAGCAAAATGCAGTGTCAGAAGAGGAAATAAAATAATTCCTGCCAGGATGTGGTTTCTTTTTTTATATTAATTCTTACATAATCAAGTATTCATATAGTTCTGTAATCATAATAATGGCTCTGAGAAAAAAACAGAAAAATTATTATTTATCCTCTTTAAAATGGAATCAATTTATCCTTGTGCAATCATATGTCCTAACTTGGATTGTAGGGGAAGGCCATGTTATAAAAAGAAAATTACCTAAGGTTATAAAATATGAAAAGCAAATAAAATCTATTTACATGCACATGTGATTTATCAGCATAGATCTCATATGTTTCCATGAAAATTTAACAATTTTATTAAATCTTACCAATAAAAGATTTAAAATAATAAAACTGTCCTGTTTTGGGAATTTATGGTTTTTTTAAGTATAAGATAATTGCACAGAAGATTGGAAGATAAAATCTTCATTTACATTTTCTCTCAGCCAAGGAAATTTAGTTCAATTTACACATAGTGTTATTTTTGAACAGTGTTTATTAGGAACTTTTTATGAGCAAAGCACTGTGCTAGGCATTTTTAAGGGATATAAAAATAAACCTGGTACCACCCTGCCTAAAAGAAGTGTGTAGCTTAGTAAAGACAAACAAAAGCACACATGTCACACATGCATATGAACGGAGTGTGGAAACTTTCAGAGTCTAGTCCTCAACAGTGTGGTTCCAGAGAACAGTGTTGGTATGTGGCATTTTTTGTTGTATTTCAGAATTACAAGTGATCTTTAGGAGAGCCTAGCATAGTACCTGGAGTATAATTAGTGTACAATAGATGTTGAAAGAATAGATAAAATATTGTGTCATGGTTGGGGTTGGACAGCAGGCGAGATGTGGTAGGACTGTGTGTGTGTGTTAACTGCCCCTAGGGTTAAACCAGTTATTTTAGAATTAGGCTGATTTTTTTCTCTGGGTTCTATCATCTTTGTGACCTTGTGCAAATTACCTACCCCATTTTCTTCATCTGTCAAATGTGGTGATAATCTGTTTCATAAGTTTGTTGTGAAGTGTGAATGAGATAATAAATGTCAGGCCTGTATTATAGTGACTATAGTATTTTAGATTAAAAAACATTGTTACATTTACTATTACTGTTCTCATTAGTTTTGCTACTAAGGGATAGGTGAAAATACCTCATTATGAAACAGAAGTAGTGAAACTATACCACTGACTTTACATGTATGTAAGTGGCAGAATTTTTCCTACAAGTGATACTTCACTTAATCTATATTATTTTATTTTTTCAATTAAGGAAAAATAATTCATGCATTATAAATAAAATAATTTATTATTTAATTTTGTACTTGGTCATTTTATCTTTGCAGAATGAAAACTCAAATAATCACTTAAGAATTATTCACTCTTTCACTCATTTATTTATCCATTTCACAAATATTGACCAAGCACCTGCTGTCTGCCAGGCATTGACACTGTGGTAAGCACTGGTGACTAATTCCCTGTTATCAAAGTTTAAATTTAGTTTGAATTCTAGTTCATTGTTCACAGACCTGGATTTGCAAATCTGGGCCTTCAAAGGTGGTTCACAGTATCCTAGATGCTGTGCTTAGATTTAGGGAGTAGATGTCACATGAATGAGCATTTCTTTCTTTGACTCCATGAATTATAACAAGACATGACAGCATCAGACTTGAAAAGTTATGTCAATAGCCCACCTTCTTTAAAGTCTGTCATTTTAAAAGAATGATAATTTTTTTTAATGTTTATTTATTTTTGACAGACAGAAAGAGACAGAGCACAAGCAGGGGAGGGACAGAGAGAGAAGGAAACACAGAATCTAAGCAGGCTCCAGACTCTGAGCTGTCAGCACAGAGCCTGACATGGGGCTTGAACTCAAGAACTGTGAGATCATGACCTGAGCCAAAGTCAGATGCTTAACCTACTGAGCCACCCAGGTGCCCCAAGAATGATGAATTTTTTAACCCGCTTTACAGAGTTATGAAGACTTAGGTACAAATGAATAGGTCAGGAAGTACATGATCACAGTTGAATCTAACTCTACTATTAGAGTTCTGTTAGGTCTATTATCTAGGCTACTTTAAGTAAAAATAATTACATTTCTCTGTACCTTTTGAATACAGGAAGCCTTGGGCCTTGGACTGGTACCTAGATTCACAGCTATTTTCTGTTTGGAACTTTTCTTATATCTTCCCCACCATTAATCACCCTATTGCTAACTATAGTGAAAAAATTTTGTTGATTAAAACATTCTACAAAACCTCAGAAAAGGCCTTTTCTGCTTTCCTGTTTATTGTTTAAATGAGGCAGAATTATTTTTGAGAGAGACTATTTGCAGCTTTGTTTCAAGTTTAAGTTCCTACTAATAGAAAGATATGGTCATGCATGCTTATCCTTTGTGCTCAACTGTAAAATGCAGATAATAAAACTCACCTGATAGTTATATGATTTAGATTCCAAAATAAGATTGTAGCTTTAGAAATTATAAACTTTGGGGGCGCCTGGGTGGCTCAGTCGGTTAGGCATCCGGCTTCGGCTCAGGTCATGATCTCACGGTCCATGAGTTCAAGCCCCACATCGGGCTCTGTGCTGACAGCTCAGAGCCTGGAGCCTGTTTCAGATTCTGTGTCTCCCTCTTTCTCTGCCCCTCCCCTGTTCAAAAATAAATAAACGTTAAAAAAAAAATTAAAAAAAAAAAAGAAATTATAAACTTTGATTCAGTGTGCTGTTGTTTTCCTTAGCAAGAGGTAATGATTAATAATAGCAACTACTATTAAACAAGCATTTTCTACATGCCATATGCTTCACGTAGGTTATTGGTAGTCCTCACAGTAACTCTGCATGGTAGAAATCATTACCGACTAATTATATACAAAAAAAATGGCCTGTAAAATATTAAGCGACATCTCACAGATGTTTGAATTGGTCAGTTGCAGAGCCAGAATTCAAACCCATATTTGTGTGTATCCAAACCCAACCCTCATCACGCTACAATGATTCTCCATTGGATACTAAATGCAGAAGTGGAGTGAGAATGCATAGGCAGCCTTAGATTCCCTGTTAGGACCTTACTCTTTTCCCTTTGTTTTTTAAGAAAAAAAAAATATTATTTGCGTATGTTGAGTCAAATGGTATTGAGCGTCCCCTCCCTACGAGCCCACCAACAGTTAACTGCTTTTAATTTTTAACTGCCTTAACTTTTACTTGCTTTTATTTTCCCAAGTAATTCATCCACCTATTTGTAAATAATATGGAGGGTTTTTTACTGCTCTATGTAAGCTTACCATTATTATACATTGTTTACAGATAGAAATTATAGATAATTTATCTATTATCATTAGATGATGACCTAGCTCACTTGTACCACCTGGTAGCTCTCTGCCCCCGCGTCTTGCCAATGTAGTTTTAAAAGTAAATAATTAGCTTACTGGTGTTATGTAAATATTCTTCATTGCAAAACCTAGTATGCTATAATTACATTTCCTTCCATGTAGAGCACTTTTTATTGCCTAGAGTTTTTCTCTTGTTCTCTGTCATGAGCTTTCTATAATTAGAAAAAAAAATTCTTTCCACCTATTCTTTTTCCTATCTGTCACTATTCTTTGAAAATATGGTTGGCATAAATGTTAATTTTTATACAGTTGTTTTTTTATTAAACTTTATTAAACTTGTGGCAGGTTTTGTTGCAGCTTCTGCAACCCGTCCCTGCCAGAAATGAACTTTAATTCTTAAAGAGCTTTTTCCCTTGTTTCCAAAAGTTTTCCAAAAGCCATATTTAAAACATCTTTTGATAAAATAGACAAAATTTAAAACAAAGATCTTTGATCTTTTTCTCACAATAAATAACTTCTATAGTTGGTGGAATACTTTAATCAGTTAGTACTTTAAATAAATTAGTAAGGATTTTCAGCACATCTTTAAAATATGTGTAACATCTATCTTCTTAGATAGTGGACATCCAAAATATTGGTAAATGTCACTAATTGTTCATTTGATCTCTCAGAACTTTCTTTCATAGCACATGTGAACAGCCAGAGAAGGTGGTACCTCAAAGCCAGTGAGAATATTGAGTCCCTTTAAGGAGTATAACTACTTTAAATCTGCTTAGTGTCATTTGAAATAACACCTGCATAGCATGTTGGGAATATTTTGTAAACCCACTATTAACTAATAACTTACAAATTTCTAAACCCATTGAGGTTGATAACTTCTGATCATGCAGTCTTACAAAGAGAAATGAGAATATCAAACCTTGAAAATATGTTGAATCTATGTTTATTGGTAAATAACATAGTTATAAGTGAAATGTGGATCCGTAATGAAACATTGCATATTTAATAAAATAAGTTAAAATACACTTTCAGAATGTCTTTCAGAAAATAGGATTCTATATTGAAGAAAAGAGAAAGAAATTCAATATTTGCAAGACAGTATTTTCTTTTGAAAATATTCATGATGTAGATCTATAATTAATGACATGTTAAATTCTACCTGATGTATGTTTGTTTATTTTTTAGAACCATGTTAAGGAGCAATAGGGGAATGTTTGTAGGCATAATACTATTTTTGTAAAAATAAAAATATATATTGTATGAGAGCAAACTATAACAGTGTCTTTTCCTTAGAGTTATGGGGAGGTTGGATAGGAGGCTGTGATTTTTTACTTTTATACTTCCATATCACTTGAGGTTTTTTTTCCAAAATGAGTATCTTGTATTTTGAAACCAGGAATTAAAAAAGAAAAGAGAACAGATAGATAAGGTGAGGAGAAAAATAAAATTTAACCTTTATGTCTTGTTAGTATGGTGAACTAGACACCCTAGCATTTCATGGTAAACAATTAAAAATGATATGATTGATATAAACATAATATTGCATTCAACTATGAACTGGAAAGATGGTGTGAAAGATGGTGATGGTGTGTTTATCCTAAAAGGCTAAAACAAAACAAAACAAACAAACCTAGGTAAAAGTGCCATCCAGAGAGGTAAGCTTTAGGGTATTTGTCGAGCCTGGTTAGCCCTGGGCTAGGGTTTCACAGACTCTGTCCTCATTGAAAGAAAGAGGAACAAGAAAGAATCAAAGTCCAAGGTTCTTCATAAACATAAGGTCCCCTCAGCATAGACTTCCAAATCTTTGCACCTTCACTGTGAGAGTGCATAATAAGATCAGCCTATCACTTCCCATAGCACTTCAAGAAAATCTGATTGGTTCCTATCTTGGCCCTGAGAATAATAAAATGCCTCCCTAATCATTGGTAACCACAAGCTGGTCTTGTGGGTTTGCTACTGAGCTTCACACTATGAATATGATATGAAAAGGAAAATTAAAGCCAAGAATTTAGTGTGGTCCCAAGTTTAAAATCCCCCAAGTCACTGGTAGAAGCAAACATGAATTCTCTCCTAAAGAATCTATTTAGAATATAGGACTCAAAAAATTCCCACAGATAAAATCCATCCCCGCCAAAAAAAATGAGCTTACATTAAATACTTACAATACAAGGTATCAAGAAAGAGTATCAGAAACCATACTAAGAAGAAGATTTGCAAACATTTCACACGTTAAAACTATTGCACAGAACATAAAAGAAATCTGTTTAATAAATAAAAGATGGGATTAAGGTAATGATATTATACTCTTTAAGAAGAATTAGGTGGGGAGACTTGACCTACCAGCATTGAGGATTTAATATAAAGCTTTAGTAATTAATACAGTACTATACTGGTGCAAAGACAGGTGGGGTGGCCAGTGGAGTGAATTAGGATAGCCCAGAGACATTTATATGGTTGTGACCCCTGCTTCATACCTTATATGAAGACCAGCTCTAAGTGATGTAAAGAATTAAATGTGAAAGGCAAAACTATAAAATTTTAAGAAAATATCTTCAGAGTAGGGAAAAATTTAAGATACAAAATGAAAAAAGTCATTACGGAAAAGATCATTAAATTTTATTGCATTATAATTGTGATGTTTCTTCTCTCAAAAGTCACCTTAAAGAGAATGAAAAAAACAAGTTACAAACTGGAGAGGACTTTTTAACACATGTAATTGAAAAAGAATTATTACAAATCAATACCCCCTCAAAAGAAAAAAAGAAAAGTGGACAAAAGACTTTTTATATTTTAATCTGATTATGCTTTCAAATGACTATTTCTAATCCTTTTGCCTGTCTGTCCACCTGCCATCTACTACCATGTTTTCCTCAGTTAGTTTTTTGGAAAAAACAAAAAAAAAAGTTAAAATTGGCACACTGAAAAAGAACACCACAGACCTGGCTCACTCCCATATCTTTGTGTCTACCCCCACCCAGTTCATTATTTCTTTCGCTCAGCTTCTGACCTTCGACACAGTCATTATACGACATTTATTCTTCGTCTGCTCATGACATGATCTACTTGAGAGCTACTGCTGATAGTTTTCCCCAGACATGATTCATATAAACATATATCATTTTTGTGTTGATAAATCTTTTAAAATTGTGCCTGTTTTTTAACTGTGAATCTTTTGGACAGTATTATTAGTTACCTCACTCTTTTTTCTTTTTCTTTTCCTTCCATTGTTACCATCTAAATCAGCGATTCTCAACCAGGGGCAGTTTTTCCTCCTAAAGGAACATTTGGCAATATCTATTGGCAATTGAGGTTGTCATGATTAGTGGTGTATGATACAAGGCAAGTGATGCTCCTACGCATCTAACAATGCACAGCACAGCCCCCCACAACAAAGAGCCATGGGGCCCAAAATGCAATTAGTGTTACAGTTGAGAAGCCCTGCCCTAGAGCTGCCTTTCTAGCTACTTTCATAGCATGCCTGTCTACTTTCTATTTTTGGCTCTTCTGGAAATAGCTGCCTTCGTAGACCATTTTCCCAATGTAAAAAACAGTGTTTCTGAATTCTGCTACTACAGCTAACATCTAGCCATACAATACACCTTTTTCTTCACTGGGTCCCATAAGATAATACAGAAAGTGGAGAATGACTTGGCAGAAATAGGTTTGAATGAAGACAGCCAGGGGTTTCCTGCTCTTCTATACATTGTGATAGTGTTTTTCCCCTATAAATTATGACATGTAGGCAAAGTAATAAAACTATAAAAAATTCCGCCAGTTTTTGCTCCCCCTTGCTTTCCATTCCTAGACTTATGGAAAAGAAACATTTAATGGGTGGCTAGTTAAGTGTGCCAGTCATTATACTATGCTGGTATTTTCAGAGATTTAGCTCATTAATTCTCCAAACAACTCTAAAAGAAATGTTAATATTCTTACTTTACAGGAAAGAAAACTGGGATTTAGAAAAAGTAAATATAAATGTCTTGCCCAATTTCACAGTAATTTGGATTTGATCCCAAGTTTTCTAACTCAAGTTTAGTGTTCTTTCTACTATTCCATTCTGCCACTTTGCACTTTGTGGCTTGTACCATGCTTGTTGCATGTAGTTCTTTTTTAAGGCTTTTTTTTTCTAGAAAGCAAGCTATTTGAAAAATAGTGTGTTTTTAAAAATACATCCTTTTTTCTTGGTTCTCTTCATTTTTTTAAAAGACTATTTTTAGAACAGTTTTACATTCACAACAAAATTGAGAGGAAGGTACAGAGATTTCCCATAACCCCCTAACTTCACATATGCACAGCCTCCCCCGTTATCAACATAACTTACCAGAATGGTACATTTGTTACCAAGGATGAACCCACACTGACATATTATAATCACCCAAAGTCCATAGTTTACCTTAGGGTTCATACCTGGTGTTATACATTCTATTGGTTTGGAAACATGTATAATATCATACAGAGTATTTTAACTGCCCTAAAAATCCTTTGCTATGTCTATTTATCCCTACTCCCACCCCACCCATGACAACTGCTGATCTTTTATTGTCTCCATAATTATGCCTTTTCCAGATGTCATATCATCGAAACTCTAGAGTATGTAGCTTTTCAGATTGGCTTCTTTCATTTAGTAATATGTGTTTAAGATTTATCCAGCCTTTTCATGGCATGATAGCTTTTTAGTACCGAATAGTATTCTATTGTCTGGATATACCATAGTTTCTCTGTTCACCTACTGATGGACATCTTGGTTGCTTCCAAGTTTTGGCAATTATGAATAAGACTGCTGTAAACATCTGTGTGTAGGTTTTTGTGCAGACATAAATGTTAAGCTCTTTTGCTTAAATGCCAAGGGGTGCAATTACTTGATCATAAGGTAAGAGTATGTTTAGCTTTATAAAAAAAAAAAAAACACCAAACTGCCTTCCCCAATAGCTGTATTGTTTTGCACCCCCACAGGCAATGTATGAGAGTTTCTTCTGTTCTACATCCTTGCCAGCATTTGGTGTTGTCAGTGTTCCAGATTTTGGCCATTTTATAGGTGTGTAGCGATATATCACTGTTGTTTTAATTTGCGCTTCCCCTTTTCCTTCATTTCTTGCCCTGACATAATTCAGAGTACTTAATAGAGTGCTGTGGGCACACACACACAAATGTTTAATAAATATTCTTTAAAAAGAAAAAGCTAGGAATCAGATGGGTGCAAAGAGGAAAGGTAGGTATGCCTGACTTCTTCGAAACAATGTAAGAAACATGCCAGGGCAATTATTTCAAAGTAGAAAAGGTTAGATTTGCATTATAAAATAAGACTTTGTTTATATTTCCAATTGAAATATAAAAACTCTACTTCAGAAGACTTTATTATTTGATGTATTTGAATCATTTATCTCACTGATTTTTTGTCTTGTTGCAGTGAGGTTGTCATAAGTAAAGAAAGCCAAGAACTCCCATACAATTTGTACTTCTTTGTAGTTTGTCATTCTTATTATCATCAAAATAAAAAATTATTGGTCTTCATTTTTATGATATTTTTAGTTTGGATTACCATTTTGATGAAAATGACAGGCATTTGAAAATATTCAGTATCTATTCATAGTATTTTTAAGAAACTTCCCAGTAACTTACTATACCTAATAATTAGATAGGTAGAATTTTCCATAAAAATCTATTTAAAACATGCACTTTACATAATTTCTATTCAATGTAAAATATCTGTTAGTCATGGATTTGAAGAACTGTGGTCACTTTTCGGAGGAATTCCTTCACATTGTAGGAGAGAGTGCCAAGTTTGCAGGTTTAACTAACTACAAATAAAAATAGTTCAAAGATAATGTTTAGCAAGTATATACCTATTCAATTAATGCAAGTGTTGATTTTTCTTAACATCTTACCTCTGTAAAGAAAAAATACATTTCTTGAGAGAGAAAATAAGTAACCCTTACCTTTGCCTTGAGTTCATCAGTAAGATATAGGGACAAAGTAATAAGTATACCAGAGAAATGGATATATTTTAAAGGTTAGATGAATGATCTAACTGAAAATGATCCTCATCTAAGTGTGATCATTTTTGTTCCCCCTGACTCTTGCTCCCCAAAGAGAGTTTGGAAATGTCTAGAAGCATTGTTGGCTATCACAGTGATGGGAAAGTGTTATTGCCATTGGAGAGTGCTAGTGGAAGGGTCCAGAAGTCTCAGATTTCTTGCAGAGGATGGAACAGTCCCATCTAACAAAGATTTTTCCAAAGATTTATCCAAATTATAAGAGGTGTCTTCATTAAGAAACACTGAAAGAAAATGATTCACATTCATATTTTAATTATGAATATGTGTAAAATACCAAATATGTTTATGAAAAGCCTCTGAGAGTTAAGGGATCTCCAAGGCAAAATCTTTAAACTTAACAAACCTCATCCGTTCCATGAAGATGTTTTAGTGGGGAAAGAATCAATTTTAATGATGTCACGATGGCATTGTAGTGTTTGAAGAATGTGCCCTGAACTATTGTTAGAGACATTTTTCTTCAGTGTTGGCCCTTCAGAAAAAGACACAGAAATGGAAAAGTGACTTAATTTCTTATTATGAGATTATTGAGGTTGGGATACTGAAACTCAGCAGTGACAGTTGGCTTAGATCCAGGTAAAAGGGCTCATCACCAAATGACCTAGTACTTTGGTGGAGGTCAAAATTAAAAGCAAAGAGAACTCTAGTAGGAAATTGTCCTACCATCATCCCCATACAGACTGAAAAATTGATAAAGAGAATTGACATTATTTGGTAGACACTGGGAAAGGCACTTTATATATATTCATTCATTAACTTGTAGAATAAAATTTTGCTGATGTACAGTAGGAATGTACAGATGTACAGTAGGAAAGCCACTGGAGGCTATGTAGCTCCTGCAATCCAAGAACATCCATTGTGATGAAGAAGACAGAGAAATAGTCCGTTGTAACTACATGTGATAAACGTTATGATCTAGAGCACATACTGGGGCACTGGTGGCATATACATTGATTTCTGCCTTGGGGAATTGAGACATAAGAGGATATTTTAACAGACAATATGACATCTAATGTGAGTCTCTTTATGTTGTCTAATATCAAAAAACTTGTGTTGTACATATTACTTCGATTTATAGATAGGGCGACTGAAGAACTAAAAGGCTATATATCTAGGTAAGGCCATATAATAATAATAGCATTTACATGGCTCTGTCAGAGCTTTCTATTTATTAATGTAATCCTCACAACTTCTCTGTAGTATAGATTCTTTTGTTATCTCAGTTTTACAATTAAGAAGATCATGTCCTACAAATTTAACTAATAGTTCCAAGGTCATCTATTAATAAAGATAACGTTGGCATTTGAACCAAGGCAAACGGATTTTAGTGTCTGTGTGCTTCCCCACTATAACATACACTTTCCCCTCTCCCTAGTTGATGATTAAATCAGGTTCAGAACTTAACAGTAGACTCCAGAACCCATGTTGTTAAGTGACGGAATGAGATTGGCATCTTAAAAAGATTGTTTTAACAATAGTAAAAACAGTGGACTGAAATAAGACAGACCAGGAAACAGGAAGACCAGATAGAGGAAAACATGGAAGCTAGTCTGATCTAGGGTAGTAACAGCTAATGTGTATAATACTGTACAATGTGACAGATTATAACACTGAGAAAGATCAGGATTTGGTGATTAATGAACATAGAGTATGAAGGAAGCAGAAAAGCCAGGGATCACATCAGGGCTTTTTGTTTGACTGACCAAGTGAAAGTTGATAGTTGGGATAGAGAATACAGGAGAGAAAAGAAGATTTAAGGAGCAAGTTTCTGAGTCTTTCATTCACTTTAAATTTTGTGTTTGAAATGCCCATAAAGCACCCAAATGATGATGTTCAGAAGGTAGAGACATTTGTGAATCTGTAGCTCAGGAGAAAGATCAGAGCTGGGAAAGAGTAAAAGACCAAGCAGGAAAATGTAGGATTGCCAAGCATTTTTAAAGACACAATTGCAGTTTCAAATCAAAATATTTCATGGCTCAACTCTATACAATTGTGGGTGTGGGGGTGTGGGCATGAGTAAGAGGGAGAGAAAGAGAGAAAAGGGGGGGGGCAGGAAGGGAGAAAGGGACAAGGGGAGAGATGGTTGGGAATGAGGGAAGGAGAAATTTGGAAGGCATGTGGAAGGATAAAAGATTATGAATACTTAAAAGTTAATCAATCTTTTTCTGTTTGCTCAGGCTTCAGGGCCATTTGTGTGTGTGTGTGTGTGTGTGTGTGTGTGTGTGTGTGTGTGTGCGCGTGCGCGCACGTGCACGCGCTGTTTTATATAGATGGGAAGGGAGGAGAATTGAAAGAAGCTGAGAAAGCTTGATTCATTTACATTAGGAAGTTAGAGGGAGAAAATAATCCAGAAAGACTGGAAGAAAGGATGTATTAAGGGAAAAAGTTATATTAGGTGGAGCTTAGAGAGATAGTTTGAGGAAGATTTGAGGGTCTAAGTTAAGATTCTGGGCAGCTACCCTACTCTGTGATTTAAGGAGATGACAAAAGAGAATTTTAAGATTTTTTGCTATGTATTAGCAATGAAATCTTACATTAGTTCTTCTTCATGAGAGTTCAGCAAAGATTTAAATTCTTTTTTTCACTTTTCAGTGCTTTTTTGGATATGGGCTACCATTTTGTTTGTGTTTATCTGAACATAGCATTGTGAGTCTGGGCAAAGGGCAGCTTGACTTTATATGGGCTATTTCTAATTTCTCTACCAGAACTGCAGTAGCTGATGCATAGTATGAAATAAAGCAGATATTTAGATTTATGCATAGGAGTTTCATATTCTGATGAGATAGAAAGAACTGATCATATTGGCAAGCGGTGTTTATAGTGGAAGTATACATGAATTAAAAGTGTAGATATAATGTGAGCCACAGAATAAAGGAGCAGAGTTAAGAATTTCAGCGTGGGATATGTGAAATTTTAATATGATCATGTTGAATCCTCACAATAATTAACAAATGAAGAGATTAAGACCTAGAGAGATTAGATCTATTGTCCAAGGTCACAAAATAGTAAATATCATTGCTGGTATTCATACCTGATCTCTCTGGCATTAAACCCATGCACTCTCTAGTAAACTTTTGAACTACCTAGAAAAATAGTGGCAATTTTTGAAATGCAAGAGCATTAACTGGTGATAATTGCAAAGCAGTTGTACCAGATGCCAGCTATACCAATTGAGAATTATACCATATGCCCCAGTATGTGCTCTAGATCACAACGTTTATCACATGTAGTTACAACTGACTATTTCTCTTTTTCACCACAATAGATGTTCTTGGATTGCAGGAGCTACATATCCTCCAGTGCCTTTCCTACTATACTGTACATTTCCTACTGTACATCTATTCTAAGCAATAGAAGCTGAACCTGTCTAAAGCACAAAAGGACTCTTTTGGAAACATATCATAGAGTTCTACAGAATTTGTATGGGCACTGGAGAACCAGGCTTAAGAATGTAGTAGAAACCAAAGAAGGCAAAGCATAGCCAATATCATGCCATAGGAATTCTGCTTTAGGAGCTGCTGCTAACATAGTTTCCACTGGACATTCTTCATCATGCTGCTGCACTCTGCTGCCCTTGGACACTCTTGGAGTTTGGTATCTCA
Organism: Panthera pardus; assembly: GCF_024362965.1. NCBI lineage: Eukaryota > Metazoa > Chordata > Mammalia > Carnivora > Felidae > Panthera > Panthera pardus. Next base: position 82,125,777 of record NW_026526655.1, on the reverse strand, counting down.
GTTGGGCACATGTTCAATGAGTAATCGCTAATGACTTCTGTGTCTCTGCATTGCTGTCACAGAATTGAAAGTTCTAGATGGAAGCATTGGTTTGCTTGAACCTAAGTCACATTATTTCTCATTAGTAATTTGTTGTGAGATTCCCCAAAATAAGAAGTGTGTTCAGATACTGAGTAGCCCACAATAGATGTCATTTACACACACACACGTACACACACTTGAATATTTGATCTTACTTCCCAAACCCAGAGACTTTTCATTAAATTGGTGACAGCGTGATATTAGAATTTGCTTTAAAATTATGCTTTTCAACGAAAACATAGTGTTCATGATAGAAAGGTAGAAAAATATGGGTAAAGGAAAAGAAAAAGAGTTTTGTTTATCTTAGTACTAATGGTAAACCATAGCAATATTTTTGTGCACATTCTAGGCGTTGTTCAATATATAGAAGTAAACTTTTTTACCAGAATAGAATGATTGTGCATATTATATTACCATCTTTTTAAAGTATGCAATTTGTCCTAAACATCTTTCCATGACAACTTTAGAAGTACATGCTGTTCCACTCAATGGATGTATCATAATTTATTTAAAAATTACGTATCATTGAACAATTAGGTTGTTTGCCATTTTTTCCTGGTAAACAATGCTTTGATAAAAAATGTTTTCACATTATTAGAGTATATCAAAAAAATAAATTGCTAGAACTACCCTTCTTTGGTCAAAGGTATCACATTTTAAAGGCTTTTGGTTGCTATCTTCGAATTACTTTTTAGAATATATGCATATAAATGTATGTTCATTTTTTTCCCCAAAGTGTCAATATGGGCATTTCAAGCTTTTTATCTTTGCCAGCCTGAACGATGAAAAGTAGGATCTTATTTCTTTCATTTATTCAACAGAAATTTTGAAACCCTTGTTATAGGGTTATAACAAGGTTATAGGTAATAGAAGCCAAATTTCTGGGGAGACCCAAACTCCTTACTCTTGGAGCTTACATTCTAGAGTATGTGTGAGGTGGTAAAATGCAGGAAGGAAAAAATGGGGTCAGGGAATAGAAAAAATAAATTTGAAAAGAAGGGAGGATTAGAGGATAATTCAGATGGTGGCTCAGACTAAGGTGAAAAAGGAAAGAAATATTTCAGAAACAGTGGGAAAGTGTCTCTCTTTTGATTTTAATGTCAAAATAAGGCAAAAACAATAAAGAAAGAAAAATTATATTCCAGTTTCACATGGAAACTTTGATGCAGGAATTGTAAATAAAATATTGGCAGATTGAAGTGAATAATGCTTATGTATGTGGGTATTATCTCCTGAGCATGTAGGCTTTATTCCAGGAATGGTTCAATGTTGTTTTTTTTTTTTTTTTAAATCTATCAAGGTAATCTACTACATTGAATATATTAAAAGAGAAAAACTGTATAATTATGTGTAAAAAGCATTCAGTAAAATTCAACAACAATTACAACAAATAGCAAATTAAGAACTGAAGGAAAATTTCTTAATCTGATAAAAAGGTATCTACAAAAATCTAAAAATAAAATTTATAAAACAGCAAGCATTCCATTTGAAAGTCTCAAAAAAAAAAAAATGTTGCCTATCATCACTCCAGCATCTCAACTTACTACAAGTTCTACCCAATAAAATAAGAAAAGAAAAAGAAGAGAAATATATAGATTGGCTAGCAAAACACAAAATATTATTTTCAGATTAAAAGAAGATAGCAAGTTTGCTGAATAAAAAATAAACTCACAAATTTAGTAACTCCCTGTTTACCAATGCCAATTTTTAAGAAGAAAGAAAAAGGATATTAATAATAATAAAAATCATACAAAGGATAAACATAAAAGGAATTCCATTTACAATTTAGCTGAAGAAAATTGTAAAACTTTGCTGGGAGACATTTAAAACCACATTAACAAACAGATCCATGTTGGCATGACTAAATATGATAAAGATGCAAAATATCCTCCCATTAGTCTATTAATATAATAAAATCCTAGCTTTTCAGGGTTTTTTTTGTGCATTTTTTTAAATGAATGAATTCACTGAACAAATATTCAGACACTACTGTATGTCAAATTCTGTGGAAGCTGTTGAGATACAGCAAAAAATAAAACAAATCCCTGTCTTTATGGAGCTGGCATAAAGTATTCCAAGCTTCATCAGGAGTTATTCCAGATCTTCTAACATTTACTTGGTATGCTATGAGGGACAATAAACACAAAGGAGGTACCAGGCAAATGTTTTGGGGAGGGGAAGAAGGACAGGAAAGAGAAGGAGAAGTAATATAGGTTTGGCCATCTATTCATTTATAAACTTATTTTAAAGGGTTTAATAACTAAAACATTAGTACTGAGGCCAGAATAGACATTAAAAAGAACAGAACGAAGACAGAAATAGAAAAGCATAGAAAAATTTACAATATGATGCAGGCATTTCAAATTAAAATGGGGAAAGCATGGATTATTCAATAGTGTGGCAATGGGAATAAAATTAGTCCCCTAATCTCACAATTTACACCAAAATAAAGATCAAATGGACTATAGATGTTGCAAAGTTTCTATTTTTCATTATGAAATATTTCAAACATATTAAAAGTACAGAAGGTAATAAAATAACTCAATCAAATCAAGCTACACTTAATTCTGATTTATCTCCCACTTTTTAAAATTTTCTTAGTTTTTAATTTTTTTAAGTTTTTTGATTTATTTTGAGAGACAGAGACAGCATGAGCAGGGGAGAGGCAGAGAGAGAGGGAAAGAGAGAGAGAATCCCAAGTAGGCTCCACATTGTCAACACAGAGCCCGACATATTGTCTAGTAGAGCTCTTCCTATTCCCACTGATTTTAATAGTGCAGCTTCTATGGTATTACCATTACCATTGTTGCTGTTGTGAACTCTCTTTTTTTCTATTACATGTTCTACTATGTTTCTGTTTATATAAAACTCTTCTTGTTCTTATTTTTAATGTACATTTATTGTTTTTAATTTTTTTTTATGTTTATATAGTTTTGAGAGAGACAGAGTGTGAGCAGGGGAGGGGCAGAGAGAGAGAAGGAGACACAGAATCCAAAGCAGGCTCCAGGCTCTGAACTGTCAGCACAGAGCCGGACGCAGGGCTGGAACCCATGAACCGCAAGATCATGACCTAAGCGGAAGTCGGATGCTTAACCGACTTAGCCACCCCTGCACCCATTGTACATTTATTTATAACAGGCATGAACTATCTTACTTCATGAAGTATCTTACTAGCTTAACTGGTACACTTGAGTTTTTTCATGTACATAGTTTTATCATTAGCAAATAATGATAATTCCAAATCTTTTCCAATGTTTGCATCTCATATAATTTTATCTGGTTGCACTGCTAATTCTTGCAGAATAATGTTAAATAAGTATATCATGCACAATTTCTTATTTACCTAAAGTAGTTTAAATAGAAGTAGATATTGAACTTTATCAAATAACTTTAACCATTTTTAAGGATGATCATATGGGGTTTTTTGACCTATCAATATAATAATATATTTTATTAAATACTCAACATAGATAGCTCATATTCCTCTTATAAACTGTACTTGGTCGTGTATTGATTTGCTTATTTTTAAAATAAGCAAATGGTGGTGGGGTAGGGATTTGTCTTTTTATTCATTGCTTTATCCGTAGTCCCTGGTGCAGTACCTGAAATACAGTACACTCTCAGTAAATACTGAATGAAAGAATAAGTGAGATTAGTTTTCAGTTTTTATTTTTGCTTTATCATTGTCATGTTTTATATCATTGTCATGTTTCATAGCAAAGTACATCAGTTTCTTAAAGTAAATTTAAAGGCTTTTATTCTTTCTCTAAGATCATTCAAAATACTGAAATAGTACCAGAACTATCTGTTTTACTGGACTGTAGAAACAGCCAGCTTTTGTTTGGTGGTCCAAGTGTACCATTTTGTTTTTGTTTTCTTTATTTCTGTTTTTTATCACTGTTCATCTCTTTGTTCTCTTTTCTTTAGGTTTATATTATTTTTCTTTTCTTGATCCTTGAATTAAATGCTTGGTTCATATGTTTCAAAGTAGGTCTTTTTTTTTAATACATAAATGTTTTTGTAAAACATTTTTAAAAACTTTTAAAGCTCTAGGGTTTTTTTCTGAGGTCAATTATTTCTAAATAGTCTGTAATCTATTTTTTATTTCCTCTTTAATACAGGCATTATTTAGAAAAATATTTTTTTTAATTCTAAGAGGATATGTGTTTAGTTATTTCTTTGCTGTCGATTGATAGTGTTATTTTTTTATTAAAAACATTTTTTTAATGTTTATTTTCGAGAGAGGCGGAGACAGAGTGCGAGCAGGGGAGGGGCGGGGGGGGGGTGGTACAAAGAATCTGAAACAGGCTCTAGGCTATCAGCACAGAGCCCAATGCAGGGCTCGAACTCACGACCCATGAGATCATGACCTGAGCCAAAGTCAGATACTTAACTGACTGAGCCACCCAGGTGCCCTGATAGTGTTATTTCTTAGTTTAGATGATATGCTCTGCATAATTTCCACTTCGGGAATTATTGAAATTTTCTTTATAGCCTAATACATAATTATTCTCTATGGGTATTTACGAACAATACGTATTTTCTGTTGATGAAGCTTAATATTTCTGACATTTATTTTTGACTACTTGGTTGTTAATTTATGAAAACGCTCTATTTAGTTTTCTACTATGGTTGTAGATATGACTATTTCTCCTTATATTAGTAAACAATATCTGTGTGTGTATGTGTATACAAACAGATATGTACTATGAATATTGTGTGTGTGTATATACACACAGTATATATATTATACTATATGCTATTATATACTAATATAAATACTATATATTATGTAATATGTACTATTGTATACTAAACTACACATACTACATATATTAATAGTATATATATGTGTATGTGTGTATGTACAGAACATATGTTTCTAAATAAGACTAAGGCATCAAGATTATTATTATGTTTTTGTTGGAATTTGACTTTTTCAATTTAAATACCCTTCATGTCATAACTAATGGATTTTGTCTTCAATTAAAAAGTTTTTTTCTGTGTGCCTGTGTGGCTCAGTCAGTTGAGCATCTGACCCTTGATTTCTGCTCGGGTCGTGATCTCATGGTTCATGAGATCAAGTCCTGCATCAGGCTCTGTACTAACAGCGTAGAGCCTGCTTGGGATTCTCTCTCTCTTCCTCTCTCTCTGCTCTCCGCTGTGTGCTCACACACGTATGCTCACTCTCTGTCTCTCAAAATAAACATTACTTTTTTTTTTATCTTATAGCTGCTTTCTTTTGTTAGCATTTATATGGTTTATCTTTTTTATCCTTTGATTTTCAACATTTCTCCATCATACTGATTTAAGTGTGCCTTTTTAAACTAGTTTGTCGCTGGAATTTCTACCTTCCTTTCTTGCTTCCTTCTTTCCTTCCTTCCATTCATCCTTACCCCCTTCCTTCCTTTCCTTCTTTCTTTTTAGCCAGAGTCTTTGTCTTTTAATGAAAGAATAGAATTTGTTAGTATGCATTATGATTATTGATACATTTGCACTATTTCCTGCCTCATAATTAGATTTCTACTTATTACTTTTTTGCATATTTATTTGTCTTATTTTTTTTTTCCTGCTTTCAGTGGAACTGATCTAATATTCCTTTTTATCCTGGTTTTTCTTTTTGTGGTTTGGAAATTTTGCATCCTGTATTAATTTTTTTCCACACCCATGTATAAGAAACTTTCATTCTCTTAATAAAATATAGACGTAATCAGTAAATCCTAACAAAACAAAAACTTTAAAATGCTTGAATTTTCTCTCACCTTTCTCTACACCCACAACCAAGATAGATTATAACTTAATTTTCTTTTGCCAATGCACATTAACAATAAGACTTAACTGAATTGGCATGTGTTTTTGCTAAATATTCTTCTGTGAATTACTCTTTTTTCCTTCAGTCACTCCTTTTTTTTCAATTTGCTAGTCTATATTTTAGTCTGAGAGTTAAACATGTGTCTAATCAAATGTCCTGAGTGAGAGTTATTTCTTTGATCCCCGAGTCTTCCTCTTTCTTGATTTCCTCTCTTCTTTTGCTAGATTCAATGCAAAAGCTCAAGTAATCATTCCAGAAAGTATGTATAGGAAGTAAATTCTTTAAGTCCTTGTAGACCTGAAAAATTCTTTATTCTATTTCCATATTTGAAAACTGCTTTTGCTAGATACCAGAGTTCAAATCATTTTCTTACAACTTTAAGACTGCTCCATTTCTTCCAGTATTGCTCATCAGATGATTGCTATCTGACTTGTTTCTTCTTACTAGAAGGCTTTAAGATCTCCTTACCTAGTGGTCCAAAGTTTCATGAAGCTATGCCTATTTATGGATTTTTTTTAAATCTATTATGCTTGGCATACAGGGATCCTTTAATCTGGAGTTTTATATCCTTTTTTAATCTCTGGATTATCCTTTTATTATTTCTATGATTATTTTTCCTTGTATATATCCCCAGTTTTTTTCATTCTGAGGCTTTTTTGTTAGTTGAATGGTAACCCTTTAAAATCAATCCTCTGTAACTCTTAACTTCTTTCTCAAAGCCTATCCTGTACTTTTTATTCTGTTTTTTAAAGATATTTCTTAACTTGATTTTCCAAACTTCCAAATATTGAATTTGGTAATCATATATTAATTTCCAAGGGCTCCTTCTTATTTTAACCTCATTCTTTCTTAATGATATCCTGTTCTTGTTTTATGGATGTATTGGAAGCTTTTCAAAGTTATTTTATATTTTGTAAATATTCTCCACTTTCTCCATAGTCAGTTTCCCCCCATTTGTGGTCTTTATTTTTCTCTTCGTTGTGGCAGATATACTTCAAGTAGTTGGTGATCTTTGGTCCTTGTTTACTTTTTAAATAGAGTAAATAGAAGAGCTTTAGTATAGACTCGTATATTGGCTGACTTCACTTTGTATGAGATATACATGAAAATAGTCACTGTGTTTTACAAACCCTAAGTGTAAAATGCTGATGTCTCTGATGGGAAGCACTGCCTCTCATTCTAGCCACCCTGATTCATACCAGATGGTGTGTGAAATTTCTTTGGACAAGAAACCTCATTTTTTTTTTAATTGAAGTAAGGGTGGAAGTGACTGCTGATCATCCTAGGGTGACAAGTAGTTGGGAAATGCACAACTTTGTCTTCTGACTTTCATTTATTTCCTGCTTTCAGCTCTATGTCTCTCTACCAAAGTCTGTCATATTTTGTGTTTTCTGCATTTCTGGGCTACCTCAAGTGGGTTGGCTCCCTGCTTTACTGTTCTGCTTTAGCACTTAAAACTCCTTCTACTTTCCTTCTCTCTGAAGTTGTTAAACTCCCTTTTCCACTTATAGGTTGTCTTTCATCCCTTCTCTTAATTGTATGTTTTTTCCCTTTAAAAATTATTTCTTTACTAGTATTTTAATGAGATCTCAAGAGATAGGAGATAGAAATATGAGTTCAACCTCTCATCTCGTAACTGAAACCTAACTTAAGAACTTTTGACTGCTTTTTTGTTATTTTTAAAATATGAAATATCTAATTTATGACTTTATTTCCTCTTTAGAGAATGATTTTTTTTGTCTCTAGATAGTATTATTTATTCTTTTTATCTTTAATCAGTAGTTTCTAGGTTTATTGTCCTGTGATTAGTTGCTAGACTATAAATTTTTTAGCTTTTGAAGTTCAATGAAGTTTTTATTGTGGTATACAATATAATCAATTTTGATAAACATTACATGGACATTTGAAGAAAATTATGGTCTCTTCTATATCCAAAGTTATGCACATACATTGTGTTGGTTGATTTTTTAATTTAATTCTGGATGCTTGATTTGTAAAAATTACTGTGAGAAAAGTTATTTTCCCAACAATTACTTCCAAAATTTCATATTCTTCTTGAATTTCAAATAGCTTTGTTTCATATTTCAGTGCTATGTTATTTGTAGCATAAAGTTCATAAAATATATATCCTTAATGTAGATCCATACTTTTTAATCAGTTAAAAATAATTGACTTTGCCTGTATCATATACTTTGCTTTGATTTCCACAAGTATGCTATTAATGTTGCTGCTCTTGCTTTTTGGTTTGTGTCATCTGATGTATCTTTCCCTGTTCCTTTAATGTTAACTTTTGCTTATAAATTTTTAAGATGTGAGTCTTATAGCATAAAATTGCTTATGTAACATAGAAATCAGCAAAGGATTGGATTTTGTTTTTTAGACAAGCCTAAAGGTCTTATTTTTTTAGTCAAAGAACTGAATGATCTCACTGTTATTATGAAAAAAAATAGATTTGTTCTTACTTTATACTATTTTTTACACTTCTTTTTAGAAAACATTTTCTTCTTCTCTTTCTTTATCTTATCTCATAGAAGCCCTGGAAAGTGAGAGTACTTAAATTTGCCTGTGTTCCTCATGGATATGGAACTTTTTCATCATGTGTACTTAGTGCTGAACTGTGTTTTTAATACTTATTTTTTTGCTTTTTCCTATTCTTTTTCTCTTCCTATATTTTGCTGAACCTGCTAAGTTTTTTTTTTATCTTTATTCTCATTCCCATTTGTGAGTTATATATTATATTTTTACTCTGCAAGTGCTACATCCTTCTTTCAGTGTCGTGAATACAATTATATAATAGTTCCCTGTATGTACAATAAGAGACTCAACATAATTTTACTTCCTCTCATTCTTACCTTTGCCCCCCCCATGCACATGCATGCACACACTTTTTTATTGTAATAAAAAGTAAATAATATAAATAAATAAATAATAAATAAAAATAAACATTAAATTTTTTTTTAAAGAGGTGAATAATAGAGCTAGGCTAGCTTTGAATTCTTGGGTAGACATCTTTTACTTTTAAAAACTAATTGAGCATGCTCCATTGTCTTCTATTATATATGGTTGTGTGAGAGAAGTCTGATGTCAACCTGATTTTCTTTTTCATTTTATTCATTTTTTTTAATTTTATTTTTGAAAGAGAGACAGAGTATGAGAGGGGGAAGGGAAGACAGAGAAGAAGACATAGAATCTGAAGCAGGCTCCAGGCTCTGAGCTCTCAGCACAGAGCCTGACACGAGGCTTAAACTCACGGACTGTGAGATCATGATCTGAGCCAAAGTCGGACACTTAGCCAACTGAGCCACCCAAGCGCTCCATCTTTTTCATTTTAGATGATGTTTCTTACAGTACACAAAGCAACAATGAATTAGTTATTGAGTTCATAAACTTTAACATGGATACAATGCTATCATGTAATATACAGTCTTTTTAAAAAAATTTTTAATGTTTATTTATTTTTGAGAGAGAGAGAGCAAGGGAGGGGCAGAGAGAGGTAACTCAGAATCTGAAGCAGGCTTCAGGCTCCAAGCTGTCAACACAGAGCCCACCGTGGGGCTTGAACTCACAAACCACGAGCCCATGACCTGAGCCAAAGTCGGATACTTAACCGACTGAGCCACCCAGGCACCCCAATATACAGTCTTATAGTCAAATGTTGCCATTTATTTTGATACTATCCTATTATAGCATTTATTTTCTGTAAGTTTCAGTCAAGAATCATACATTGCCTTTAGTTATCATGTAAGATATTTTTTGAAGTGATCTGCTCTTTCTTGACGTACATCTGTTTCATAAGGAAATATTTGATATGATTCCTCAGAAGGAACCCCTTATTTATATGTACATATGATGATTTTTCTCTGTTTTCTCATCATAAAGAGCAGTTCTGTAAATACCCAGTGTCAGGAATTCAGAATTTTTGGTGAAGATTATATAGGTCCATAAAAAAATTTAAACCCAGAGAAGAGGAAATGGAAAGTTTATTTTTTCTCTAGTTTTAATATACTCAATTGAGGTACTCTCATCTCTATAACTTCAGAAAACAATCGTGTCTTCCTTTCTTCAACACCAGTCTTAAAAAAAACAATTTCATTTGTCACTCACAGTAGTTATAGAGCATTATGTGAAATCCAGTTAAGAATACAAAATAAGTGTAAGTTGAGGTTGAATAGACAACAGTCGTATAGGTAAGGCAATTAGAGAGCAATGGAAAGAAATGGTAAAAGCTTATGGAAAGATCAAAGCCTTGGGACTGAAAAGTTGGATAAGATTTTAGTAATAAGGAAAATATTCCTAGTGAGAGTTTAATGAATACAGATCATTAAAATTTGGTTGGAGTATGACCGTATGAGGCATTTTGTAAAACCCATTCCTTTCTTGAATTCTACCAGAAAAAAACCCAGATATATATTATATATGTATATATATTTATATATTTATATTTATATATATATAAAATATATATGTATAAATTGACCAATTCAGGGGTGCCTGGATGGTGCAGTTGGTTAAGCAGTTAAGCATCCAACTTTGGCTCAGGTCATGATCTCACAGTTGATGAATTCAAGCCCCACATCACATGAGCTTGAGCCGCACTTTGGGATTCTCTCTCTCTTCCTTTCTCTCTCCCTCTCTCTGCCCCTTGTGGGATTCTCTCTCTCTCTGTCCCTCACTCACTTGTACACTCTCTCTCTCTCTCAAAAATAAATAAAAAAGTAAATAAGTTGATCGGTTCATTTAGGTATCAAATATGTCCTAGGGTGTTATTAATAGTCTGGATTTGGGGCACCTGGGTGGCTCAGTTGTTAAGTATCTGACTTCAGCTCAGGTCATGATCTTGCAGGTCCATGAGTTTGAGCCCTGCATTGGGCTCTGTGTTGACAGCTCAGAGCCTGGCGCCTGCCTGAGATTCTGTGTCTCCCTCTCTCTCTGCCCCTCCCCCACTCACACTCTTTCTCTCAAAAATGAATAAATGTTAAAAAAAATTTTTTTAAGTCTGTATATGAATATGCAGTCTTTTTAAAGTCTGTAAAGTTTATGTATATACCCATAATGGTTTTTTGTTTGTTTTGTTCATCAGTCTTGCTAGATTATCTTCATCATTTCTCACCTTGTTTCCTACATTTACTCTGGTTTTATCTTACTTGTTTGATTAAAACATTTGATCGATTTTTAATCATTTTTCTAATTTAATAAATGTGTTTGAGGCAATGTTTTTACCACTATTTTAAGCAATTAAGCAGACCTTTTGAAATCAAGTTAATTAAGGTATAATTTAAATAAAACCAAATCATCTTTTTAGTGTGCTATTCTGAGTTTTGACAAATTTACCTATTCATTTAACTACCACCACAGTTAATTTATACAACTTCCATCACCCGCAAAAATTTCCTGTATCTCTTTGTAGTCAGCCCCTCTCCTTCAGTCCCTGGCAAGTACAAGAAAAAATTTGGGAAGTCCACAAATACATGAAGGTTAAACAGCATGCTACTAAACAATGAATGAGTCAACCAAGAATCAGAAAAGAAATTTAAAAATACATGGAAATAGGGGCGCTTTGGTGGCTCAGTCGGTTGAGTGTCCGACTTCAGCTCAGGTCATGATCTCACAGCTCGTTAGTTTGAACCCCGTGTCAGGCTCTGTGCTGACGGCTGAGAGCCTACAGCCTGCTTCGGATTCTGTGTCTCCCTCTCTCTCTGCCCCCAACCCACTTGCATTCTGTCTCTCTCTCTCTAAAAAATAAATAAACATTTAAAAAAATTTTTAAATACATGGAAACAAATGAAACTGAAAACAATGGTCCAAAACTTTTGGGATGCAGCAAAAACAATTGTAAGAAGGAAATATCAATCAATATATGCCTACCTAAGAAGCAAGAAAAATCTCAAAATAAACAACCTAACCTTTCACCTAAAGGAGCTAGAAAAAGAGTAACAAAGCCTAATGCCAGCAGAAGGAAGGAAATTATAGAGATTAGAGCAGAAATAAATGATATAGAAACTAAAGAAACAATAGAACAGATCAATGAAACCAGAGCTGGTTCTTTGAACATGTTAATATAATTCAGAAACCTCTTGCCAGACTTATCAAAAAGAAAAGAGAAAGGACCCAAATAAATAAAACCACAAATGAGAGAGGAGAAATGACAACCAACACTACAGAAATGCAAACAATTATAAGAGAATATTATGAAAAACTATATGCCAACAAACTGGATAACCTGGAAGAAATGAATAAATTCCCAGAAACATATAAACTATCAAAACTGAAACAGGGAGAAATAGGAACCATGAAAAGCCCAATAACCAGCAAATAAATTGAATCAGTAATTATGTATGTATAATAGGAATTCCCTATTTTTTGGAGCTGGGTTTTTTTTAATATACAGCTATTAGGAAAGCTTATTAATATGTTGTCTCCTACATTCATACATTCTTTTAGCTAGTATCTGCCTGGAAAGTCTTTTGCATTCTTTTTTATTTTTATACCACCAAACCATTTTGTTCTAGGTGTGTCCCATCTGAGCATAATAAAGCTGGAATTATTTTTCTAAGCCCACTTTGATAGTATTTTTCTTTTAAGAAGTTAATTTAATACATTTATGATTATTGTAGTCATAGACATATTTGGACCCATTTTTATTTTGTTTTTTTCTTTCTTTCTTTCTCATCCTTTTTTCTCCACTCTGCTAGTTTGGAAGCTATAAAGTTTGCATTTCTTTTCTTTTAGTTATTACCCATAAATTTTTAATATATATAAGTACTATAGTATTTTCTCACGAAACTTAAAATTGCTTAGAATATTCTCTCCCTAAATAACCTCCACATTTTATCTGTTACCTTTCTTTACAAATGTATTTAGAATTGTAATTTCTCCTTGGTGTTTTGTTGGTTTTATTGTATTTAAAAAAGTTTTTTTAATGTTTATTTAATTTTGAGAGAAGGAGAGGACATGAGTGAGGAAAGGACAGAGAGGGAGACACAGAATCTGAAGTAGGCTCCAGGCTTTGAGCTGTCAACACAGAGCCCGACATGGAGCTCAGACTCATGAACTGTGAGATCTTGACCTTAGCCAAAGTCCGACACTTATTAGCCACCCAGTTACTCCTGTTGGTTTTATTCTAAAACACACATTAGTTTGATTTCTGTGCTCACATTTTTCTCTTATGTCCCATGCCTTTCCACAGTGTTCAGTTTTGGGGTTTTTGTTTTTTATTTTTGTTTTGTTTTTTATTTTGGAGGGGTTTTTTTGGCTATAAGAAATAATTTCAACGTGTCTAGCAATAAACTAGTTTTCATAGGCCTAAAAATATCTTTATTTTGGCCTCCCTATTTGATGGTAATTTAGTTCATTTAAATGTTTAGGTTACAGTTATTTTTCCATCAGTACTTTGGAGATAGTACTCTAGTATCTTCCAGAATCTTTTGATATAGATAAGAAGCCTGCCAATTAATTATTGTTACTTTACAGATAATCTTCCCCCCCACCCCCCACCTCTCTCTCTCTCTCTCTCTCTCTCTCTCTCTCTCTCTCTCTCTTATGGTATTAAGATTTTCTCTTGGAGTGCCTGGGTGCCTCAGTTGGTTAAGTGTCCGACTCTTGATCTCATTTCAGGTCTCGATCTCAGGGTCATGAGTTCAAGCCCCACATTGGGCTCCACACTGGGCATGGAGCCTACTTTATAAAAAAAAAAACTTTCTTATTAACCTTGATTTTTGCATTTGCTATATGAAAGGTTGAGGTGTGAATTTATTTTCATGTATATTTCTATAGATTCAACGATTATGATGCTTTTAATCATGGGTATCATACTGACCTTTAATACTGGAAATATTTCAACCATTATATATTCAAACATTGCATATCTGCCATGCCTTCTATCTTCTATTTCTGAAAATTTTGTTTGGATATATGTTAAAGCATCTATCCTCCATGACTGTTAACTACTCTTTCCCAGTTTTCATCTCTTTGTATCTCAGTGTCTTATTCTTTGTGATTTTCTCAAATCTGTTTTCCAGTTTATTGTGTTTTCTCCTATATCCAGTTTAGAATTTCTGGTGTCTACTAATGTTTTTTTTACAGTTAATTCAGTATTTTCATTTTCTTTTTTTTTAATGTTTATTTATTATTGAAACACAGAGAGAGAGAGCATGAGCAGGGGAGGGGCTGAGAGAGAAGGAGACACAGAATCTGAAGCAGGTTCCAGGCTCTGAGCTGTCAGCACAGAGCCCAGCACGGGGCTCGAACTCATGAACCATGAGATCATGACCTGAGCCGAAGTCGGACGCTTAACCGATTGAGCCACCCAGGCGCCCTGAGTATTTTCATTTTCAAAGATGTTTCTTATGTATTTTTATATACATATATTCTTGTCTTATGACTTTGTTTCATATTTTCTCATTCTTTTTACAGATATTATTCCTTTATTTCTTTGAGAATCTTAAAACCTCATTTTTAAGATGTTTTCTGATTGCTCTGTATGTATTTGTTTTGCATATTTCTTTTTTTTTTAACTTTATATACTCTGCTAATTGTTGAGGTCTTATCTTTCTTTGCTTTAAGTTTTCCTCATGTGCATTGGAAATTAGCTTGCAGGCTTGTACTGAAAAGAAAACTTTTCTCTCTTATCTCCTCTTTTTCTGCTCATTCTAATCATTGAGTAAGTAGGGGCAGCAGGAGGGTCTTGTCCTATATTTTAGGAGGTTGGCTTTGTCTTCATCTTCTGGATCCCTGGGTTTGCATAAGCTTTAGCTGAACTTTTTCCAGTCTCTTTTTCAAAGTTTGGTGAATCACTCCTCAGTGCAGATTTCATGCAGTGAGACTGGCTGAACTCTCTTGCCAGGTGTTCTCTTTCATCTCCACTACCATACAATATCAACCCCTGGTGTCTCTGTCTGCTACCAGACCTGGAACTTAACAAGTCTACACCACCAACCTTACTTATTGCTTTGTGTTCTGTTACATGGGGATTTTTATTTTTAGTACACATATATCTTTTGAGGCACCTGGGTGGCTCAGTCGGTTAAGCATCCGAGTTTGGCTCAGGTCATGATCTCATGGTTCATGAGTTTGAGCCCCACGTCGGGCTCTGTGCTGACAGCTCGGAGTCTGGAGCCTGCTTCAGATTCTGTGTCTCCCTCTTTCTCTGCCTCTCCCTGCTAATACTCTCTCTCTCTCTCTCTCAAAAATAAATAAACAGTAACAAAAAATTTTTTAGTACACATGTCTTTTGATTTTTTTCTCTCTGTACTTTATAATACTATGTATTTGAAACAGACAAGTCTCTAATGTGTGTTTCCAGTGCCATCTTGATTAGAAGTCCTATTGCCATAGTTTTCACATAAGAATTTGGAAATTAGGTTATGAATCTTTGACAAACCTATCATCTTTGATATCTATAAGATTCTTTCTGCTGCCTTGTTTGATGCACAGTTATGTGCATCCAAACGAGAGTATGAATGCTAATTCATATTCCAGGAGTGTGAGTTCCAAACTCAAAATGAATGGATTTAAATTGTGTCATTGGTATTTACTTCCTGTGTGACTAAAACTTTCAAAGACTTTTGTTTCGTCATCTGTATTTGTGAGTTTGGATCTACCTCATAGACATCTGTAAAGCATTAAATATGGTAACATAAAAATTAGCATAATATGTGACTCTCAGGAAGCTCTCAGTGAATGTTAGTTATTGGTACAGTAGTGCAGTTGCATGATATGTACATTTAGTTGTAGAAATTCACCTGTAGTCATTCTTTTTTGTGAAGTGCATGTAACATAAAATATTCAGGTATATACCTATTTATGTAATATAAGTTTATGTAATATATTAATTTGTACTTTGAAATTTAATAGAACCAGGGTTGCTGAACCACCCATATTACATGTTTTTTACTTGGTGAGTGTTTTAATGATCTCTAAAGATACTTTTTACTACTGGATATTTTTCCTTACAAACCAACTTTTTTTTTATGTTTATTTTATTTTTGAGAGAGAGAGAGACAGAGCACGAACGGGGGAGGAGCAGAGAGAGAAGGAGACACAGGATTCAAAGCGGGCTCCAGGCTCTGAGCTGTCAGCACAGAGCCCAATGCAAGGGCTCGAGCTCATGAACGGTGAGATCATCACCTGAGCCGAAGTCGACACTTAACCAACTGAGCCACCCAGGTGCCCCATTACAAACCAACTTTAAGACTTAACCTTCTCATCAGATATAACTATCACTAGTTATGTCTAAACTAGTCATATGTGTATTTATGGCAGGCATTAATAATTTTATGCATTATATATGTATATATGTATATATACACATATATATTTGTATATTTGTATATATGTATATATACATATATATTTGTATATTTGTATATATATACATACATATTTATACATATATACAAATATATATATACAAATATATAATGCATATATGCACATATATAATGCATATATATACATACATATGTATATATATATATAACTGTGTGATCATTGAAAATCATTTGGTCTCAGAATCACATCTGGGGTCCAGTCTGGCCTCTGCCTGTCTGCCAATCTCTGGAGGTAAGATCTTATCTAACCGCTCGCCTCTCTGAACCTCAATTTCTTAATTTATAAAACAAAGTTAATAATCGCCACATACCAGAGTGTAAGATCAAATGAAATGAGATGGGAGAATTTAATCTATAAATTGTAAATCACTCTAAAAGTATAAGCTATGAATGCCTCTTGTCATTTGTAGCAGCTTTACAGAGCTTCTATGGAAATCAGGTAACCCTGAGGCTGGAAAGTTTGTTTCACTTACAAATCATTCTGTACTTTTTACAATAAGGAACTCTCAGTGAGGGTTCTATGAAGAATGATTCTTAGGGGATGGTAATGAAGTAGATATGGATGATCTAGTATTTGTCTTTGATGGTTTAACTGCTGAGGCCAAGGTTTTAGAATCCTTCGCTCTTTCAAACACAGCATACAACATTTAGTTCTTAACAATTTGAAACAGAAATAAAGGAATCCTAATTTTAGTTCTGAAATCTGTTGAGTAGGTATTTCCTTCACTCTTCAGATAAAATTATTGCATACCTTTAGTGGACTATGATGAACAAATCTAGGAACTAAGCTGCTTATCCTTAGTGGATGGCTCTTTTTAAGTCACAGTAAATGTGTTCTCCACCTAAGTCCCCAGTACAGATTTCCCCTTCCTTCTCCAGACCCAAATGTAGCCGAAATTACTCTAAGTGGAACATGCTTTGTTCTTGCTAGAGCATGAGAAAGGTTAAGGTAAAATTGCTGCTTCTGGGAGCAGAGTAAAAGGTTAGCACATAAACATAGCTCCATTCAGCTGCCTATAATCCCTTTCTTAACTGTCTTAACTTTTCAGTGTGGTTCAAAATTCAAAATAATATTAAAAAGTAGTCACTGAGAATCTTGTTTCTACCCCTGTCCCCATCTTCTCCCACCACCAACCCATTCTGGTCAAGGCTATTATTAGTTTCTTGTGTAAACTTTCTTGTTTGTTTATACACATAAACATAACAACATAGATAGATATAGATACAGATATATTCTCACCTTTCTTACACAAATCGTAGTATAGTGGATATATTATTTTGTACTTTGCCTTCTTTGTTGACCAACTTAGCTTGGAGTTCTGGGTGGAGGGGTTATTTGTTGTTTGTTTGTTTGTTTGTTTGTTGTTAATATTCTTTATTCCTGTGTAGAGCTGCATGGTTTTCCATTGAAAGTATGTCATAGTTTATTTAATCAGCTCCTGGTGGAGGAACACTTGAGTTTTTTTCAATCTTTGGTGACATAAACACTGCTGCAGTGAAAACAAATATTACTGTTGTGTACATGTGTATGGTATCTGTAAGGATACATTTCTGAAGCAGGATTACTAGGTCAGAGAGTAAATACATTTAAAAAAAAAAATCTTTATAGGGCACCTGGGTGGCTCAGTTGGTTAAGCATCCGACTTCGGCCCAGGTCATAATCTCATGGTTTGTGAGTTCGAGCCCTGCATCGGGCTCTGTGCTGACAGCTCAGAGCCTGAAGCCTGCTTTGAATTCTGTGTCTCCCTCTCTCTCTCTGCCCCTTCCCTGCTCATACTCTGTCTCTCTCTGTCTCTCAAAAATAAATAAATGTTAAAAAAAAAATCTTTATTGTTTCAACCATCTCAGAGTAACAGAGTGGGAGCATTGGGGATGGGCCTGTTTAGAATTGTGTAGACAGGCCTGGATTGGTCTGGGCTTCATTGCTCCATTGCCATGTGGCTTTAGGCAAGTCACTTCCCCTCTCTTGGAGCCTCAATGTAGCCTTCTGCAAAAACTGGAGACTAGTCTCTGTCTTAATTGGGTAATTATAAAATCAGATGAGACAATGGATGAGAATTGTCAAAACATTGCCCACGTTTAAGGTGCTGTGATTATTAACCTGAAAATGGCCACAATCCTTATACTAGGTTGTACTAATATACTAGGTTTACTTGCTCTTTTAAAAAAGATTATCATACAGTAAAACTGATTTCTTTCTTTGGATGTACAGTTCTGTAAACTTTAACACATGCATAGATTTACGTAACCACCACCATATCCAGAATACAAAATAGTAAATGCATTTTTTTAAAGACTCATTTTTAAGTAATCTCTACACTCAACCTGGGGCTTGAACTCACAGTCCTGAGATCCGGAGATGCATAGTCCACCAACTGAGCCAGCTGGGCACCCCTAGTAAATGCATTTTTAATTTTAATAAATGTTGGTTAGTTACTCTCCACAAAGATTGTACACCCACACTGGACTCCCCCAAAACAATATATGAGTGACTTTTTCTCACAGCTTTGGCAAAAGATAGATTTTGATTGTCTATTTGCTGTGATTGTTTGTTGTTATAGCATTTCCCATGCAGAGACATAAGCATTGGACTAGAGCTGCAGCAGCTGTTTGGTCCTTCTTCCCTTGATTAAAGTTGCTTAAGCCTAAAGAAAAATAAATACTAAACAGAGGCCTCATATTTTAATCACATTTTAAAGCAGCTACTTTTCCCATCTGCTCCTGAAACAAATAGACAACTCCATTCACAGCATTCTGTCATTCTGATTAACTAAGGGATAACTGAAGGAAAACAAAACAAAACAAAAAAAGGAGTCTAGATTGTAGTTGTGTATCTTTGAGATTGTAACTATTCTTCACTAAATGTTCGTAAGTTTGGATGCACACATAGCTTCTCTTTTCTCTTCTGCATCCTACCCAATGTCAAAACATTTGGAAATGAAAGCACGGTTAAGATCTTACAACTTTGTATTTCCCTGTGTCAACTTACTGAAAGAAAGGATATTAATAAGATTGACAAGAGAAGATTGGGCTAAAGTATTGGAACCATTTTCTTCATTATAAGTGTAAATCAACTATATATAACCAAAATAGTATTACTTTATACCACGTTTGCAAAACCTCTTGCCTACAGGCCAGATTCAGCCAGCAGGCTTGTGTCATTTGTCATATAATCTTTCAAAATTTGGAAATTTTACAGTAAAATTCACATCTCTGACTTTGAATAATCAGAATATCTGGCCACAGGCATCCATATTATCACACAACTGTTAAATGGGGTGTGTACTCTAATTCACTACATTTTTATACATGGCCACTTGAGTCATTTTTTTTCTGCTTATTCTTCAGAATACTCTATACTTTAGTTAAAGTTTTAATTGCTTAAACATCAGCAAACACTTGGTTTTTATTACCAGTATTCTCAAGTTTCCATATAGTATATACCAATAATATTTCAGTTAAAAAAATGCAGTACTTGTTCTTAAAGTATTTGTTCTTACAAACATGAAATCTGACATTTTATTTAACGGTTGGACTACTTAACATAGGAATTTTTTTTCTCCTCTAAATAAATGAATATATTTTCCTGTCATCTTGGAAAACTATCATTGATTTTTATTACTTTCCAAATGATCCTTGCTTTTCATGTGATAGATTGATTATCCCATATCCATGTCATTTGACTTTTAATATATATCTTTAAAAAGCCTTACTTGCTGAGAAATGTTACGGCAAAGTTAATCAGAGTTATGATCATATTTCTTCTGGATTTCGATCCCTGAGCTGACGAGCTGACTTACCATATAACTTTTCATTGATTTTAATCTTCCAGACTTTACAGACCTCTGTTTATTTAGGTGAGCTTTAATTACTTGTTCACCCAATACCCTACATTCTGCATCGAAGTCTTTCATGGTATAAACAAAGATTGAAGATGATGGACACTGCTTTCTTTTTAACACTGTATTAGAACTATGGAATGCTTTGTTTATGAGCACATGAACTTAAGGTTCACATCTGTGTTAAAAAGGAATTCACTTAATCTGTTTGTATTTATTTTAAGAATCAAAATTCTTTTCATGACTGTCCTGTACTATTATTGTTGTTATCTAAGAATAATCAGTACCGGGACAAGGAATCTAAATGAAATAGAAACTAAAGATGTATAGTAAGTAGTGGGGGCATGGAACTAGAAAAGGAAGGTTTAGTAGGACTTTATTATGGAAAGTGTTAAACCAACAGCTATTTAAATACAGGTTATAATTTTATGTGTAGAAATAATAAAAATCACTAAAGAAAGAATGGCATTTTAATTTTTTTTTTGTTATTTGTAACACAGTTGATAACACAATATGACATCCTACCCTTAATGTTTAACTTTCTAGGATGCTGTTAAAGAGGATACTTCTTTGCAAAAATATTCAGGGTCTTTGTTTTTTCAATTTTCCCAAGGGTCTTTCCACTTTTTTATGTTCAAATTATTCCCCTTTGAAGCACCTATTGAGTCATGATCCTTGCTGATTTTCTCTGTTTCACTTTTTAACTGGTCTAAATAGCTTTATGTGCTATTTGAATAGTCTCAAATATCACTTTCACTGACCTCATGAAATCCTGCATTTTTCCTTGATACTGACTTTTGTCAATTTGCATTATATTATTTATAGCCATAAACAGAATCCTAAAAGAATAGATACATTTGCAATGTCCAATGATTTAGAAAAAAACAACTAACAAAACTTGTATCATAATAGGTAAGTGTTGAAGAGGGAAGAATATTTGAGTAGGGAACAATTAGTGGGTAATGTATGCATTAATCAGTATTTTATAATATGAGAACTTCTGTTGGGTGATGAATATTCAGATAATGGGAACTCTCTGTTTTGTCTTTAGTCTTTCAGATAAGGAACTGTGACTTTCTGGCAGATTCTGAAGCTTTTCAAGTTTAATGTAAAAGCTTCCCCATCTTACAAAAACTCATCAACTATTTCTTAAAAATACCACAGAAATGTGTTTGTGTATGGGTGTATGTGTGTGTGTAGACTTCAGACTTTGAATAAAAGCGAATTGATTTCTTCAAAGTAATAAGATGGAAATTCATTCACAGCATTGACTAAACTGGGCTGTCATTGTTGATAGTGATATTTATTTAACATGAACAATATTCTACTACCCAAGATATTTTTCTGTGTGATAGATAATAGACCAAAGAATGCAGTGCCAGTTAACTCACTATTACATTACAATAAATGCCCCAAGCACAAATCCATACAATGAAAAAGAAAGCCCTAATGACAGGATTAGATGAAGGACAGGTACATTTAACCACTCACTGCAGGGATGAATTTAGTACATTATTTCACAAGCTAATTTGTTAGAAGTGAGTCTTGAAGTAGAAATGAAAAGAAAAAAAAACAGTAATCTAGAAATGAGAGCTATTAATGCCCATATTAATGGTCAAATATTATAAACATTAATCATATATCAGAATTTTTAAAATTCTAACATTTATTGTTCAAAGACTTTAAATAATGTTAAGACAAAGACTTTTCTATAGAAAGGTTTCCTATATATACATACTAACTTCTGTAATTAGTAAATAAATCCATCCTAACTTGAGATGATTTCTGTCTCCTCTGAACTTCTAGAAGCTACATTTTCCATGTTGCTTTTTTGACAAATAATTTTGTACCAACCTTGAGACCTTCTGCTTTTTTTTGAAACTTATTTATTTAAAAAAAAATTTAATGTTTATTTATTTTTGAGAGAGAGAGAGAGAGAGAGAGAGAGAGAGAGAGAGAGAGAGAGAGAAAGTGCAGGCAGGGGAGGGGCAGAGAGAGAGGGAGACACAGAATCCGAAGCAGGCTCCAGGCTCTGAGCTGTCAGCATGGAGCCTGATGCAGGGCTTATACTCACAAACCATGAAATCATGACCTGAGCCAAAGTCAGACAGACACTTAACCGACTGAGCTGCCCAGGCTCCCCATGTGAAACTTATTTAAATCTCCTATTACTATTGAAGTATTTTTGTGCTTATACCTTTCCAACCAATCTATAAACTTCTTATAATCCATTGCATTCTCCCACTACTACTACAGTGCCTTGTAGATATGGCCAAAATATTTATTTGATCTGACTGATACAAATCCATTCTTTTCCAGAATGAAAATTAACTTGACTCCTATTTCATGTATGGTACATTAATCTCATAAAATATGCAAAACCTTTATAGCAAATATTAAATATCACCCTTATCACTAAACTTATAATTAGTTCTTCTTCCAATATAGGTTGTAAGTAGAATTTCAGATTCATGCTCTTAAGACATTTAAAGATGATAATGCTCCTGAAAATGAGATGATATGTTTATGAAGGTGTGTAGAAGCAGGTACAGTTTGCCCTTGAACAATATGGGTTTGAACTATATGGGTCCCCTTATATATGAATTGTTTTTGATAAATACAGCATAGTCCTGTAAATGTATTTTCTCTTATGATTTTCTTAATAACATTTTCTTTTCTCTAATTTACTTTGTTGTGAGAATTCAGCACATAATACATGTAACATAAAATTTATGCTAATCAACTGTTTATGTTATCTGTAAGGCCTCAGGTCAATAATAAGCTATTAGTAAAGTTTTTTGGGAGTCAAAAATTATACATGGATATTCGACTACACAGAGAGTTAGTGCCCATGACCCTCATGTTGTTCAAGGGTCAACTGTATTTTTTTATGCTGCTGGTAGATATAAATTGGTACAACTCTTGGAAAGCAATTAAGGTATATATGTATATCAGAGGCCTAGAGATATTATTATCCTTGACCAATTTCTAAAAATCTATTCTAAAGAAGTCTAGAAAAGCCCTATCCAAAGGAAACTTTGCAAGATTATTTATAATAATTAAATTTGGAAAGAACCTAAATGATAAACAATAGTGAATGATAGTGAGCAAATTATAGTGCTTATTATATTATAAAAAATGAGGTTGTTATACATAATGTTTGCAAAGTATCTGTTGAAACATGGGCTTTTTGGCTTAAAAATGCATGAAATTTAGGTATAGTAGTATTAGTGCTTTATAAGAAAAAAGCATAGGGGGAAAGTCTGGAAGAAGATATGCAAAAATAAACAGTTTAACAGTTGTGTTTGAGTGGTAGAACTATTTTCATTCTGACGCTTATTTGTATTCCCTAATCTTATAAAAATCATATTCAGTTGTTTATGAGTATCTGTTTGTTATAGCTCCATTTGGAAAGACTGTTTTCCCCCCTTTGAATTTCCTGAGCATTCTCATTGAAAATGACCATAAAAGATTTGGTTTTGGATTTTCAGTTTGATTCCATTGACCTGTATGTCTATCTTTATGCTAGTGCTATACTGTCTTAATTACCATAGCTTTGTGATGTTTGATATAAGGAGTCCTCCAACTTTGTCCTTGTTTTTCAAGATTGTTTGTCCTGGCTATTCTGGGGCCTTTAAATTCCCATAGAAGTATTAAGTTCAGTTTGTCAATTTCTACAAAGAAGCTAGCTGTGATTTTTTATAGATCGCATTTAATCTGAAGATCAACTTGGGGAATATTGCTCTTAATAATATTAAGGCTCATGTTCGTCCATAAACATGAAATGTATTTCCATTTATTTAAGTCTTGATTTTCTTCAAATCTTTTGTAGTTTTTAGAGTGTAAGTTTATACTTCTTTTGATAAATTCATTTCTAAATATTTTACTCCTTTGATACAATTTTAAATGGAATTGTTTCTTAACTTTATTTCATATTGTTCATTGTTAATATAGAGAAAATTTTTTTAAATTTTTTTTTTAACGTTTATTTATTTTTGAGACAGAGAGAGACAGAGCATGAACAGGGGAGGGTCAGAGAGAGAGGGAGACACAGAATCTGAAATGGGCTCCGGGCTCTGAGCTGTCAGCACAGAGCCCGATGCAGGGCTCGAACTCACAGACCGTGAGATCATGACCTGAGCCGAAGTCAGCCGCTCAACCGACTGAGCCACCCAGGTGCCCCGTGACCGGTTTTTCATATTAATCTTGTGTCCTGCAACTTTGCCAAACTCTTTTATAAATTATTATAGTTTTAGAGAATTCCTTTAGATTTTCTATATACAAGATCATATCATCTGAAATAGAGATAGTCTTACTTATGCCCAATCTAGATGCCTTATATTTCATTTTCTTGCCTAATTTCCCTGGCTAGAACCTCTAGTACAATGTTGGATAGAAGTGATGAGAGTGGACATCCTTTGTCTTTTTCCTAATCTAGGAAGAAAGCACTCAGTCTTACACTGTTAATTATGATATGAGCTATGGATTATTAATACATGTTTTTTATTGTTTGAGGAAGTTCCCTTTTAGTTCTAATTTGTACAGTGTTTTTATCAAGAGGTGTTGGATTTTGTCAAGTGTTTATTCTGTGTCTGTTGAGATAATGACATGGGCTTTGTCTAATTCTACTGTTATGGTGTATTAAATTAATTGATTTTAGATGTTAATTCCTGGGATAAATTCCACATAGTCATGGTGTATGGTCCTTTTTATATGTTGCTGGGTTTGGTTTGCTGCTACTTAATTGATGATGTTTAAGCCTATATTCATAAGAGATACTGATCTGTAGTTTTCTTCTGATGTCCGTCTAGCTTTTGTATCAAAGTAATAATGGTTTCATAATGAGTTGAGAAATGCTCTCTCCTCTTCTATTTTTTGAAAGAATTTGTGAACAATTGGTATTAATTGTTCTTTAAATGTTTGACAGAAATCACCAGTGAAGCCACCTGGGCTCACAGCAAATTGAAGAGAAAATACAGAGATTTCTCACATACCTCCTGCTCCTTATACATGCATAGCCTCCCCCATTATCAACATCCCCCACCATAATTGCACATTTGTTATAAATGATGAACTTATATTGATGCATCGTGAGAAGTTTTTAAATTATTAATTCACTCTCTTTACTTGTAGATCTATTCAGATTTTCTATTTCTTCCTGAGTCAGTTTATTTTATTTCTCCTTGAATAGTTTATGTCATTGTATTGGCTTTGCTTCTTTGAACATATTTATACTGGCTCCCTTGAAGCCTTTGTTAGGTCTGACATCTGGACTTTCTCACTAATTAGTTTTTGTTCATTTTTTCCCCCCTGTGTTTGGGTCAGTTTTTTGCGTGTCTTATAATTTTTTGTTGTTGTTGAAACCTTGACATTTTCAATAACATATTATATCAACTCTAGATACAGATCCTCTTTCCCAGGACTTTTTGTTGTTGCTGGCTTATTTATTCGTTTAATTACTTAGCTAGACTATTTTAGTGAAGTCTGTTTCCCCCACTGTGTCAGCTGCTGATAATACTCCTCAAAGGGTTCAGACTTGCACACGCACATGGTCACCATGTAATGATAGTATTTATAACAGAGCTCTTTTGACTATCTCTTTTCCTTGATCTCTCTTATGCTGTCTGCCTCTATTGGTATCTCACACATCTGTTTAGCTTCACTGATTGCCAGTGGAATACGGTACTGTTTTTGATAAGGCTTAGGGACACAAATTACTCCACACTCTGATCCAATTAAATTCTGGTCCCTTTGCTAGAGTAGTTTGAGGCCTTTCTTTGAAGTTTATTCCTACCAAGGAGGGACTATTCTAAGCTGTCTCTAGCCTTGGTTTTCTCTGGTAAAAACACCATTTTCCTAGCGTGTTAACTGGTTGGTAACTGATAAATCCAGTCATTTCCAATTCTTCACTGATGTGGCCTGCCTTCGCTGATGTGGCCTTGTTTCTTGTGTGGAATTACTAGCCTCCTCTTACTTGCTTACTTGTATCTAGAGCACCCTTAATCTTAAACTTTTCTACACTATTCTAAATAAAATGACTTGTTTTGGAGAGAACTTTAGAGTTCTCTGTTTTCAAGGCCTGCATCTGTCCCTGGGCTAAATCTCTGAGTCACTGCTCCAAAGTGAAGGGCAGGGACAGTGTCCCACTTTTCTTGGAGTGACACCCTTGTTTTATGAGTGGGACAATTGGTGGAACAGTAACCTCTGATATTCTTTGTTTGCCCCTCCTGGTGTGGAACGTCTATGGGACAAGGCTGATTGGGGCCACATTGTTCTCAGCCTTCCTCACCTGGAGTAAAACTTTTCTGTAAGTAAGGGCTGATTACAATTGCAAAATGTTTCTGCATTTGGTTTTACCCCTAGGGCAATTTCCAGAACTTTTAAATAGTTGTGCTTTATAATTTTTGCCAGTTATGATTGTTTCACTGGTAAGCTCCTTACTCCTCCTCCGTTCTCAAGTGGATCTGGGACATTTACTTTTGGATGGGATCCCATCAACCATTCTGTTCTTCTCAGAAGGATCTTTGTTACTGCATGATTTATTGTTTATCAGTCTATTGGTTTTAGCTCTAGAAATCAGCATCATCATGCCACAAACGACTTTGTACACTACATGGCAAAGAATCACAGCACCCCCAAATATCACAATACATGTTTAGACTTGAAGTCAACATGTGTGAATAGGTGCAACCTGTTCAAATACCTGTTCATATAGATGGTACTTTGTAGGTCATCTGCAAGAAAAAGGAATAAGCACTTCTGGATCACAGCCAGTCTTGGCTTTTATCACTTATTGCCTCTATCCAGCAGGGATAGGGAAATTTTCCCCTTTCTCTGATGGAAGACTATCCCCCAGTTAACCCAAACTGCACGAGTTCAGGCTGGTCTCTCTTTCATTCTCTTCCCAGAGCTTCCCTGGCAAAAGGCTGTCAGTCCTCTGTTTAAAGAACTTTGTCTAAAGTTCAGAACTTATTTAAGAGTTCTAATATTAAATTTTAAGAGCTTAATTCATCATCTTTCCTGTTTGGCCACTATTTACCTTTCTTGCCTCATCTCTGATCTGCCTGTGTTCTACTCATACTGGGCCAACAACTCACTACTTTCTCCAAACATACCATTTATTTCACATGCCCATGCTTTTGATATCAGAAATGCTTAACCAACCGATTGCAACAGTCTTCTGATAATTATGTGAGATACCAGGACCTCACTTCACTCCTATGGAATCAGAATTTTTATGTGTAATAATTTATTCAAAAGCTTCTCAGTTGATTCTAAAGCTACTTAAAGCCCATTGCTATTATCTTCTCTTTCCCTGCAGTATCCCCCCTAACACTTGCTTTTACTTTGTCTGATAAAATCTTGCTCAACAAAAGCCAAAAAAGAGAGACAAGAGAGAGAGAGTGAGCGAGAGAGACCCAACTATAATACGACCTGCTCAAGGCACCTGGTGGCTAAATCAGTTAAGCATCAGACTTTGGTTCTGGCTCAGATCAGGATCTCAGAGTTACATGAGTTCAGCCCTGTGTTGGGCTCCATGCTGACAACATGGAGCCTGCTTGGGATTATCTATCTCTCTCCCTCTGTTCCCCTTCCCCGCTTGTGCTGTCTCTTGTCTCTCTCAAAATAAATAAATTTATTTAAAAAGAATTTTAAATAAATAAATAAATAAAATACGACCTTCTCTGAAAAGTTTTCCTCAATTCTATCTCCATTTTTAATCTAGTGGATATTTGTTGTTCTTCTTGGTTAATTAGTATCAGATCCTTCTTTCTGTGTTTAGGGGGTCCCTTACCTTCTGACTTAAAGATAGTTCCTACCTCAGAGGCTCAAAATGCCAACTGCTTACTTTCCCAGCCTGCCTCACACATTGAGTATGAGTTCATAAACAAGACTCTGCCAATTAGGCATATACACCTCAATCTTTGAAGCAAAAACTAGAGACATGAGAAAACAGGTCATAGACTTGACTTCTAAAGAAGGTAGTAGTAGCAATGGGCAGCAACTTCCAGTTTCCAAAAATAGAGAAGTTGTTCTAGAGGTAGCATCTAGTTTGAAGCTTCCAAGCAGGAGCATTGCACATTGCAGCCTCTTTTCATGGCTGGTGGCCTCCAAAGCTGATTCTACAGCTTCCTGGAGAATTCTGTGAGATGCTTCCTATCTTTTAATAAATTTATTTTCTGCTGAAATTAAACCACATTGGTTTCTATCACTGGCAACTAAGATATAGAGACACCTAATAAAGCAGTCACCTTTCTATAGCCCTCATAGCACTTCATTCACAGGCCAAATAAGAATAAATCATAGTGTCTTATTGTTAATTGCCAGTAGAATATGGATTAACTCTGTCAAAAGGCAAGGAAAGGACATTCTAGGCAGAAGGCATAGTAGGAAGCCATGTGACTGGAAGGAACATAGAGAATACCAGGAACCGAAGGGACCCTGCGCCTAAAAGATAAAAGTGAACTAATTGATGAAAGGTGTCAGTGAATAGAAAGCTGTTAGAGGAATTAAATAATGGGATCACAGTACCTCTACAAGACCATTTGAAGACATTTTTATTTTTAATAAGCTCAATAACAATGTAAAGGTAGTGAGGGTTTTTAAATGGCAGATGTAATGCTCAGATTTCTGTTTTGAAAGAAATTACTCTGTAGCATGAATAAAATATTGGAGGTGGGGAAATGCTGGTGATTTTACTTGGATTTGAGTTCTGCTTATAATATTTAGAGGTCTATATTGTTCCAAGCTGATCACTGCCTTCTGGCCATGTCCTCCTACTCATCCTAAAATTTTCCTTTTGGAGCAATCCAAAGTGAAGATGTTCCCTCTGTCATTATGCAGCCCTTGAACCTTTGACGCTAAGATGCTGAACAGGCTAGGGCAATATTTTATCCATGTTTCTTACTGTTATTAGTAACTTTTGCTAATGAAGAGACTCTAATTTTTATCAAGTCCATTTAATTTCATACAGATATATAACTTAGATTGGATTCTTTTGATATCTAGGTATTAAAGCAGTTCTGGGTTTGTTTGCTTGTTTGAAAAGTTAGAGTAGCTTCCATCTTTTTCTTTTAAAACTAAAAACGAAAAGTAAAAAAAGGATATACCACACTATGTTAATAATGTCTCTTTATAGTATATCATTTTATATATCATCATTATATTATTGTCTTTATTTCAAGAGCCATTCAAAACTAAAATTAAATTTGAAGATATTATTTGTATGTTAAATTGGTCTCAGAGAGTCAAATAATGATTACAGATGGCCGGAATGCAGGTAATCAGCCAAATAATTAGAGCTGCTACTGATTTTAATAAATATGACCTTCTGAATTTGAGTAAATCCCCCAAATGATTACAAAAGGTATTCAGTGGTAAATCAAACAAACAATTTGGTTTTTCATTCATTGGTATAGGCAGAGGACTTTAATTTCTGAAGAATAAGTTTACCCTTCCAGAAAACCTTTCTAAGCATACTTTAAAAAGCAGTATTCCAAACAAAGGCAACACTTGTGGTGGTTAATTATGAACAGTTGGTAGAGAGAAGTCTGTAAGGCCACCCATCAGACCAGCCTGCTCACCACAACAGCACAGCAGGAGCAGGGAAAAGAATCAAATGTTCAAGGCAAAGACAAGAGTTTTCAAAGTTCCAGACTGTTACTTTTTATGAGTGGTTTTGTTGGCTTTTGTTGACCTTATTTGTCCACATTGTCTCTTGGTTGTTTTAACTAACAAAGAAAAGTGTAGAATTTGATTAAGAAAAATAAAAGTGTATATTCCTCATCCAAAGCGCATTTAAGGGATATTAAGTTGGACTGTATGAAATTGTCATTTCTGCTAGTCAAAATTGATTTAATATGGGTAATTTCATGTGATTCTGCCTAATAAAACCTATCAATGTGCTGTGGCATACCATAACATGCAGGATATCATCGAGTTTGCCCATTCTGAGTACATTTAAATACATTTTTTCTCCATTTTTTGTTATCAACAATTAATTTTAACAGAAAACATTTACTTCTTCAAACAATTATACTCTTACCAGGTGCCAGAAACATTTGCTATGGACATTTAAAAAAGAAATTATCAAACTCAAAAGAGACTTTTTTAATTCTAAGAAAGGGCAAGAGGGTAGAAATGTACTGGTGAACTGACCCAATCTATAACGTTTTTAATGCCCTCATCAATCTCTTGGTTGATATTCTAGAATCCAGGGATTTTCCAGAACCATCACAGAATCAGAGAATGTATACTTATACCTATAGATCTCCCTAATTCCCGGAAACTTAAAATCTCAGGAAGATGAAGGTCACTATAAATAATTTTGAAGACAGTAATAATAGTAAGTATAGCAGGTAACACTTAGTGTTTACTGAGGCAGGTACTATTTTAAGTGCTTTATATATATTAACTCATTTAATCTTCACAGCAATCTAGTGAAGTAGCTAATAGTAAGTATCATTACCCCCATTATACAAATGACGAACTAGAGGTACAAAACAGTTAAATAATTTGTACAAAGTCACACAAGTCAGTGCCTGAGTCAAAATTTAAACTTAAGCATTCTGGTGTCAGAGTTGCTACTTAACCAACAGTAGACTGCCTGGCAACATAAGGGAGGTCTAGTATCCCTGAATAAGTTTTAATACTTACAGGAGTTGCAATATTGGTTAAAATACTAAGTTCTTGGGGCGCCTGGGTGGCTCAGTCGGTTAAGCGGCCAACTTCGGCTCAGGTCGTGATCTCGCAGTCCATGAGTTCGAGCCCCGCATCGGGCTCTGTGCTGACAGCTCAGAGCCTGGAGCCTGTTTCAGATTCTGTGTCTCCCTCTCTCTGACCCTCCCCCGTTCATGCTCTGTCTCTCTCTGTCTCAAAAATAAATAAACGTTAAAAAAAATTAAAAAAAAATACTAAGTTCTTTCATGGAGTTTGCTGTGCCTCTTTCCATTCTGATAGCTGCCATTCTGGATGGACTATTACAGTAGTTCTCTAGCTAGGGTACAGATTTCTAATGTTCTCCCATCCTAGGCCAGATGACAT
This sequence comes from Panthera pardus, assembly GCF_024362965.1. Classification (NCBI taxonomy): domain Eukaryota; kingdom Metazoa; phylum Chordata; class Mammalia; order Carnivora; family Felidae; genus Panthera; species Panthera pardus. The sequence continues at coordinate 82,094,674 of NW_026526655.1, read as the reverse complement.
CCTAATGCTAGATTAATACAAATAAATCATCACTTCTGTGCTGTTACTACCTTGCTCAAATCCCTTTCATGACTTTCTTTACATTTCCACTGCCAGGAAAGGATGTAAACATCATACACCAGGATCTGGTAGCACAGCTGAAACCCCCTCACCATAAGCTCAACATTTCTTTGAAGTTTTGTGTTTTATCTTAAAAAGTCACACAAATTTTGCACCCCACTCTATAATACATCTGTTCAGGTTGTTTTGTTTTGTTTTGTTTTGTTTTGTTTTGTTTTGTTTTGTTTTAAATGTTTATTATATGGGGGGCTCCTGGGTGTCTCAGTTGACCATTCTGACTTCGTCTTAGGTCACTGATCTCACAGTTCACAAGTTCGAGCCCCGTGTCAGGCTCTGTGCTGACAGCTTGGAGCCTGGAGCCTGCTTTGGATTCTGTGTCTCCCTGTCTCTCTCCCCCTCCCCCAAATTGCTCTCTCTCTCTCTCAAAAATAATAAACATTAAAAGAGAGAGAGAGAGTGCATGAGTAGAGGACAGGCAGAGAGAAAGGGAGACAGAGGATCTGAAGTGGGCTCTGTGCTGACAGCAGAGAGCTCCATGCAGGACTCAAACTCACAAACAGTGAGATCATTACCTGAGTCAAAGTCAGGTGCTTAACCAAATGAGCCACCCAGACACCCCCCATCTATTTGGTTTAATATAAAAATAATGTTTAAAATTAGATATCATTTAAATTACTTAATTCTAAATTTTCAAATAAAATTGATGAGTCAGAAAGATGCTTCATGTGTATTCTGGGCTTTCTCTTGTCACATAAAGTATACATACTCCTATTTGAAGAGCCCAGGTATACAGAATAGATTTTGGGTATCTTCACTACATATTTAAGACCCAGTTACTTGGCCCCATCCCAACCTTCCCATCTTATAACTTGCTATTTCCCTGCATTAATCTCTGATAAATCCATCCACCTACCCATCCACAGTTATTTACCACATACCCTCTTTGTACCAAGCAGTGTGTTCTAAAGATATCTTGCACTGATACTACCTATATATCTTGGATTTTGTCCTTTCTCCCTGCTTACAATTCCATCTCATCTCATTTCTGTTAAAGTGCTAGTCCTTCAAGACCTAATTCAAATAGCTTTTCCTGGCTGTCCCAGTCAAGACTTTGAATTCCTGTAACACTTACTTAATGTTTGTGATAGAAAATGTTATGTATTTTGTGTTTTTTTTAATTTTTTAATGTTTATTTATTTCTGAAAGAGAGAGAGAGAGAGACAGAGTGAAAGCTGGGGAGGGGCAGAGAGAAGGAGACAGAGAATCTGAAGCAGGCTCCAAGCTCCGAGCTGTCAGCACAGAGCCAGACTTGGGGCTCGAACTCACGAACTGTGAGATCATGACCTGAACCAAAGTCAGACCCATTAACCGACTGAGCCACCCAGGTGCCCCTGTATTTTGTATTTGTATGACTAGATATTACATGTAATTTTTTTAAGTTTATTTGTTTATTTTGAAAGAGCGGGGGGAGGAGCAGAGAGAGAGAGAGGGAGAGAGAGAATCCCAAGCAGGCTCCACACTGTCAGCACAGAGCCTGCTGCGGGACTGGATCTCACAAACCATGAGATCATGACCTGAGCCAAAATCAAGAGTTGTATGCTTAACTGACTGAGCCACTTGGGCGCCCCTTATGCATAAATTTTTTAAGTAAGAATTCAATACACAGAGAAGTGGGAAAAAAAAGGACATTTCAGGCAATGGACCTGGTATGCACAAAGACACAGGAATATGAAGTAGCACAAGGCATTCTAGTAAATGCTAGGTTGTTTAGAATAGCTGGAATGTAGAATATACACTGGTAATGTGAAAAAAATAGGAACCAGATCATGAAGGGATATATGACAATTTCTAAGAAACATACATCCCACCTACCCCAGGTCCCACTGAATTAATGGCAAACCATCAAAAAATTCAAACAGAGGATGATTTACTGTATTAGTCATAATTAACTTTGATGTAAATTTTGTAGTTTTTAATATTTTTCATTTACTTGGATCTTATTTTTATTTTACATATATGTAAAATTATGATCATATCTTTATTCAGTCTTTTCTTCTTAACCCAGCATATTATCTTTCTTGTATTCAATGCATACGCATATACAGAGACAGGAATTTTGTTCATTGCTTTAAAACATGGGATCTCTCTCACACATATACACACACACACAGCCTTGTATCTTGCATTTCTTACTCTATAATACCTTGTAGAAACAGCTCTAGTTTTCTTAAAGTTTATTTATTTTATTTTGAGAGACAGTGGGAGAGAGAGCACACAAGCAGGGAAGAGGGGCAGAGAGAGAGAGAGAGAGAGAGAGAGAGAGAAAATCCCAAGCAGGCTCCATGCCATCAGCACAGAGCCTGTCCATGAAATCATGACTTGAGCTGAAATCAAGAGTCAAAATGCCTACCTGACTGAGCCATCCAGGTTCCCCTCTATTTTTTAAAAATTTCTTTATGTTTATTTATTTTTGAGACAGAGAGAGATAGAGCATGAGCGGAGGAGGTGCAGAGAGAGGGAGACACAGAATCTGAAGCAGGCTCTAGGCTTCTAGCTGTCAGCATAGAGCCCAACAAGGGGCTCAAACTCACGAGCCATGAGATCTTGACTTGAGCCAAAGTCGGACACTTAACCAACTGAGCCACCCAGGTGCCCCTCCCCTGTAATATTTTTAATGACTGCAATATATTATATAGTATGGATATACCAGAATTTATTCAACTATTCCTCTGTTTATTGACATTCACCTTGTTTCCAGTTTCTTGATATTTTTGAGGTATTATATCTAAGTCAACCTTATGTTTATTTCACTAATTTTCACTGTAGTCTTGATCAATCTGTCATGAAATATTAAATATTTCAGGTAGGTTTAGGTATATAAGACAAGTATAAACATGTTGATAATCTTATTTATCATGATCCTGTCTCATATCCTCTGTTACTACCAAATTAGTGGATATTTAGGAGTTATTCCCATTAGTAATATAGCATCAAGAGGCTTGAAACAGACTGATCTGATGACTCAGATTTTGAGTTTAAGTATAGTGAAAACTTACATATTAAACATAGGGAAATTACAATAATGTTTTCCAAACTGGGATGTTAATGGGAATTTCAAAAGGATTCCATGATCAAATTATTTGGGAAAATACGCTAGATTGAACTGGGCTCTGCAAACCCAGAAGTGTATTACACTTCTCTGAGTGTATTATCCCTAAAATACCGTTTGGTAAATAGTGCTCTACATTATTCTAAAACAGTATAGACAGTTGAATTGTGTTCGGTCATGTGACAGATTCCCAAAGGCCATTTTCATGGCACCTGTATCGGTCCCCCAGTTGTACAGGTGTGGAAAAACAAACCCACTCAGATCACTACTGACTTGTCTAGGTGTTTCTCCTCCTACACCTCTCCATACCTCTAATGCATCTGTTAATAAACCACAAAAGCTTACAATTCCAGTTACACTAGATTATGAAGTTTTAAAGCATACCCAGTACTTTTTTACTTTCATGCTTTTGCAAACCTTTCCTGTTCCATCCATCTATATCTTCTCTTTCTTCTTCTATTTCTATTGAGATCTCAATTTTCTTTGAAGCTGTCTTTTTGAAGCTTTCCCCAAGCTCTCCAGTGAAAATTAAACCATTCTTTGTTCAGTTTTCTCATACCAGTTTGCATCTTTTAGATGTACACTTAACTTCCTGCCTTATGATTCATACAGTTGTTGTGCATGTTTCACATTATATTAGACATTATGCTACTCTAGTCCTTACTGTGAAGGAGCTCATAGGCTAGCTGAGGAGGCAGACATATAAACAAATTTACACAATTTAATGTGATATGTATTTATAAAGGTACACAAAGGTAGTGGTGATACGATACACATGAGAAAATAAGCACTAAAATGTTTAAATTAACTTATACAATTAAGATTATAACTTCATTTAGAATAGTCCAATCTAGGGGCGCCTGGGTGGCTCAGTCGGTTGAGTGGCAGACTTCGGCTCAGGTCATGATCTCGCAGTCCGTGAGTTCGAGCCCCGCATCGGGCTGTGTGCTGACAGCTCAGAGCCTGGAGCCTGTTTCAGATTCTGTGTCTCCCTCTTTCTCACCCTCCCCTGTTCATGCTCTGTCTCTCTCGGTCTCAAAAATAAATAAACGTTAAAAAAATTAAAAAAAAAACAACGAATAGTCCAATCTAGAATGAAGTGAAGTAGAATGTTTTAGTGGTTATTGTATATAACTTCCTCTTCTGTTAGCTTATAAGTGCCTTGAGGACCTGGCTTTGTATTATTTATTTATTTCCTATTGTACCTAGCACTACTATAGGTATGTAGAATATACTCAATAAATGCTTGTTAAATTGAATTAATTTCCAGGAGTTACTGATTTTAGAAAAACTTAATTGCACAGTCTACAACTTAATATATTATGTCTGCATATTCAGACTGCTATTTGATTCCTAATTTAAGATGTTAATTGTAGGGAAAGTGACAAACACAAAATTTTTAAATCTGCATTATTATTTGACTCTTTCTCAGTAGAACTTTTGAGAGACTTATTGTAGACTTACACTGTAGACTCATTCCATAAGCACTGCCTTTGCACAAAATATTTATGGAATTGCTTTTGTTCTGTGACACACTATTTTGAATCTACACACTAATTTCATCTGAATTCTGAAACCAACTAAATGTCATCTCAAACTAAGTTTAGTGGGTCAAAAGTTATGTATGCCTTTTTTGGATCAAAAACAACAAGAGATCTTGTGTGGTGCAAAAGCTAATTGTAAAGGCAATTAACAAAATATAAATTCCAAAAATACTTCAAACAATTCCAGCATTTCTGGGGTTGGTTTATAACTTCCCAAAATAACCATTTTGAAAGACAAAACTGATTTAAAGTATACATATTAAAATACCAGACTCTTCATAGGCCCAGTTAGTAACTCTGGTTTATTAAGAAGAGTTACTGGAATTTATTAGGAAGAAAACTGGAATTGAAGCATTTTATTGTTTTCTGACTAATAATCAATCTAATACTATTTTGAATTGTTATGAAACTTTTACCTGCAAAACTGATATCATAACTTATTTTCAACTAGAGAATATCATTCTTTTTTTCATCATTTTATTTCTGTAAAAAATGTGATTATAGCTCAGTTTTTCATTTTTTTAAGATATTTTTCATCATAAGAAAATGTTTACATTCATGAAACATTTCATGAAATCATTATATTCATTCTTTTCATCAGGTAGTGATAATGAAAGGTGAGACCAAAAATCATCCTCATTACCTGATTAGCTGATCCTTTACCTGAAGGAGCCTAATCTGGAAATAAGACCATGGACATGTCGGATGGAGCAAATACTTTAAAACAGCATTTATTTCAGCTGCACTTACTCAGTTTCTGAGAAATGAAATAGGAATTGAGCTACAATTTACTATTGCTTTAGCCAGAAAGAAAAGAATTGCCAGTCACATTAATCCTATAGACATGAAGAGATAGATCTATTTAAGCAAACAAATACCTTTTCAAAGCCTTTGAACTCATTTGAAATATCCATTTACTTCCAATTTTTTCCTCTGACTTCAAAGTATTTTATTTTACATTTTATAAAGTCAGCTTTTATAGGAAGCAGTTACCATTTTTCAGTTTCCCTTTAATTAGCATCTTATTTATAAATAATAAAACAATTGTAAAATACTCCAGACTTGACTAATTAATTGTCTGATAAAATTCACTTGTAAGTAACTAGTAGAAAATACATAGTTTCTAAAAGATTCAAACAGGTTTATGGAGCATACAACCATAAATATCAAAGGGTAAAATAGAGATTGGGGGATACTAGCCTAACATTTTAAGTTTGATGAGTAAGGATGCCACCTGAGCTGCTGTCACATGCATGACCTACAGTGATTTGAACAACTGCATATTCATATGTTTTTATACAAAACATATATTCACAAATAATATCTAACATGTCCAGATTTTAAATAGGCTACTTTGGTTTTTGTGAAAATCTTTTGTAAGACCATTGCAAGATATAGTTCGCTTTTTGAAGGAGTTGGGCTTTGTTATTAACAATTATAATAGTAACAACATTTGCATATTGCTTTATGTTTACCAAATTTTTAATTCATTTATTGTCTCAGTTGATCTTAGAAGTAGTGGAGATAATGGTTATAAGGTAGATAGGAGTTAAGATTCATTTGGTTGCAGTGAAGAACATTCTCCCTCTCTGCCCTACCTCTCCTACCCCTCCCTACCCTTCCTACAGCACAGACACACACACTGGCTTAGACTAAAAAAGGATATTTTGGTCCATAGCATGGAATGGTCTTCAGATAGGCTAATTTGGAGCTGACCTGGCTCCACTGTCAGCTCCACACTTGATGACACTGGCAGTTTTTAGTGTCACTGGTCCTGATTTGGTTAAGTGCTCATCCTTGAACACATAACTGTGGACTGTGGACAGTGGGATAGGGTAGTATGCTGAGTTACTTTGGCAGTAAGACCCTCCTCTAGAGCTGGGAAATGGATAAGTTGTCCAAAGGAAAATCAGTATACAGTTACCAGAAGTAGCAGAAAAGTGTAGTAGGGAGGCAAACATCAAATGTCCATTCCAGCAGGTATCATCTCCACTTTACAGATGAGAAAATGAATACTCTGAAAGGTTAAATGACCTACCCAAACTTAGGTCTTCTGGTTACAAACCCTGTTCCTGGATGCCATTTATTTTTATAAAATAAATAAATAAATAAAATAAAGCAGTAATGGATTTAAAAAAAGGGAGAGACGTGATTCCAAGTATGACATTTATTTCTAGTTATGTTTCAAAGTATACCAGTCATGATTAATTTTAAGGTAACAATTGAGTCTGATCTCTGTGGGGTGGTTGAACAACATGTTTATGGGGAATAAATTGCTCCAAGTTCTATGGAAGGGCGTGGAAGGAAGTACAGCGGATATGATTCTGACAATAAAGAATTAAGAATTTGGAATTACAATTAAAATAGCAATTATTTATTAACCATTTATTATGTCTCAGGCAGTGTGCTAAAGACTGTTCCTGTATCAATTAGCAATCACAACATTACTGTGAAATAAGGGTTTTACAGATAAAGAATCATAAGCAAAAAGAGGTCCAAGATTATATACTAAAAAGAGGTAGAACCTCTAAAGTCTAGAAGCCTCTACAAAAACAGTGCGTGTTTTTGTTTTTCATTGTTACCAATTAAAGTAGCAATGTTTAAATACCTGCCAAGTACTTGCTGGCTGCCATAGCAGGTGTTTGTCTGGTGCAACACTTTTTTTCTAAAAACTTGCCCTATACGATTGTATAATACAACAATTCATATGCAATGACACTTAAGAATTTATAAATGCCTGGGGCTCCTGGGTGGCTCAGAAAGCTAAACATCTGAGTCTTGATTATGGCTCAAGTCGTGATCTCACAATCCAAGAGATCGAGCCCTGCGTTGGACTCTGCACTGACAGTGCGAAGCCTGCTTGGAATTCTCTCTCTCTCTCTCTCTCTCTCTCTCTCTCTGCCCCTCCCCTCTCTCAAAAAAAATAAATACTTTAAAAAAAAGAATTTATAAACACCTATTAAGTTTCACAGATCATTGTTAATGGTAATCTTATGCTATTTTTTGTTTTGTTTTGTATTTATAAAAATTACACATGGACATAGTTTAAAAAGTCACGGAGTCCTATGAAACTTAAAAACAAAAACAAAACAAAAACAAAACAGAGGCAGTCCCCTGCTCTGCAATTCCTTCCACCAATTTTCTGATTCCCAGAAGCAGTCATTTTCAGTTTATTTTTAGCTGTTTCTTTTTATATTTATGAAAAAGAACATTCTAAATAATATGATTAGTCTCTGTCTTCTCTGCACCGGGAGCAACTCTCCTGCCACAGTCCCTCATCCCCTGAAAATGTACGCCTGTGCAAAGTTCGTCTCTGCCCCCTTCTTGGTCAGGAGCACCTCTCAGCTGTCGAGCCTATCACTGTCTGCAGTGGCACTAAAACCACCAGAGACACTGACAGATGAGAGCCTCAACAGCTGGGCAGCCCCACGTCCCCTGACCTCACTTATTCCTAGCCACAGTTTCCAAACTAGCGCTGTTTCAAAGCACATCGACACAGCAGCCAAGTTCATTGGGGCTGGGGCTGCCACAGTTGGGGTGGCTGGTTCTGGGGCTGGAATTGGGACTGTGTTTGGGAGCCTTATCATTGGTTATGCCAGTTCTGAAGGCTGAAAGTCCAAGATCAACGTGTCAACAGAGTTGGTTACTGGGGTATAATTGAAGACTGAGAAAGAATCTCTGAAGACTGAAGACTGTGAGAAAGAATCTGTTCCATGCCTCTCCCTTAGCTTCCAGTGATTTGTTGGTAATCTTTAGCATTCCTTGACCTGTAGATCTGTGCCTTCATGTTCAAATGGCATTATCTCTGCATGCATGTCTATGACCAAATTTTTTCTTTCTATAAGGATACCAGTTGTTGGATTAGGGGCTTATCCTACTCCACTATGACCTTATCTTAACTAATTACAACTGCAATGACTATTTCCAAATGAGGTCACATCTGAGTTACTAGGGTTAGGACTTCAACATATGAATTGGAGATGGAGGGGAGACACGATTCAACTTGTAATAGATGGAAATTTGCTATGTCAAGATTTTAATTTGGGGGAGTGCCTATGTGGCTCATTTGGTTAAGTGTCTGACTCTTGGTTTCAGCTGATTTCATGATTTCATGGTTTGTGAGATCAAACCCTGAACTGGGCTCTGTGCTGACATCACACAGCCTGCTTGAGATTCTCTCTCTCTCTCTCTCTCTCTCTCTCTCTCTCTCTCTCTCTCACACACACACACACACACACACACACAAAATAAATAAACTTAAATATTAAAAAGATTTGAATTTGGGTCTGCTTCCAAAGCCATTTGTTCTTCTACTATACTTTGCTGCTTCCTTAAAATAAGAAAGTTATTTAAAATATCTCCTACTTTCCAATGTCTCCCATCTTCAAGCCAAACTCTTTATTGCTGCTGCTAGTTACCTTTCTAAAATGTGAGTTTGATCAGTCACTCTCCTACTTAAAATCTTTGAGTGGCAGGGTGCCTGGGTGGCTCAGTCGGCTAAGCATCCAACTTGGGCTCAGGTCATGATCTCATGGTTCGTGACTTATGCCCCATGTCAGGCTCTGTGCTGACAGCTCAGAGCCTGGAGCCTGCTTCGGATTCTGTGTCTCCCTCCCTCTCCCTCCCTCTCCCTCCCTCTCTCTCTCTCTCTCTCTCTCTCTCTCTCTACCCCTCCCCTGCTCACACTCTGTCTCTCTCTGTCTCAAAAATAAATAGACATTAAAAAAAATTTTTTTTGAGTGGCTTCCAGTGGCTAGCTGCATGAAGTCCAGATACTTTATGGTGGTAAATAGGGTCTTTCTTCCATGCCTGTTTTCTCAGCTTCCTTTCTCATCACTCTCTCCTCCCATTTAGTCACCATAAACTCCAACCGTACTGACCTTTTTGCAATTTGCAACAAATACATCATGCTTATACACTCCTTCGGGACTGGCTTTCATCCCTCACTTCTCCCAGTATATTCCTTTTATAGTTATTCTCATTTCATCTGGTCAAACCAAAAGACCCTAGACTCATCTTTGATTCCTCTCTACTTCCTCGACTCTATGCATCTATCTCCGCTGTCACCACCCTAGTCTAAACCACCATCATCTCACATAGACTACTGCAATGGCCTCCTAACTGGTCTGTCTGCCTCCATTCTGGACCACTCCATAGTAGAGTGACACTTAAAGTGAAATTGTGATGGTTATTCTGAATAGAACTACCAATGCCTTACCATTGAACTAAGACTCAAATCTGAAGTACTCACAATGCCTATAAGTCTACAAGATCTCTGCTCTCTACCCACTTCACCAACTTCACCTGAGATTATTCCCCCATCTCACAGTATATTAGCTGTCTATAATTGTGTAACAATTATTACCCCAGGCTTAGTGGCTTAAAACAACAAATATTTATTATCCCACAGTTTCTTTGGGTCAAGGATTTGGGACTGGCATAGCTAGTTGGTTTTGCCTCAGGACTTCTATTGAGGTTGCAGGCAAGATGTCGGCCAGGGCAGCAGCCCCAGTTAATTCAAGGTTTGGGGCTCGAGGATCAGATTCCAAGGTGTCTCATTCACATGTTGGCAAGAGGTTTCAGTTCCTTATCATGTGGGCCTCTCCATAAGGGTGGTGAGTGTCCTCACAATACCTGGCTTCCCTTAGAGTGAGTGATCCCAGAGAGAAGTAGGATAAAGCTACAATGCCTTTTATGGCCTATGAATTCAGGTTTATTGAGGAATAATTTACATACAATAAAATTCACCATTTTAAAATGTATAATGTGTTGAGTTTTGGCAGATGTATAACATAATGTAACCATCACAATTGGGCTATAGGTCATTTCTATCACCCCAGCAAGTTCTCGTGTGTCTTTATAATCTGTCTCCCCCCACCACCACCTTTACTACAGCCTGTGGCAAACACTCATTTGATTCCTGTCTCTGTACTTTTGTCTTTTCCAGATTGTCATGAAATGGTATAATACAATATGTAGGGTTTGTGTCTGGCTTCTTTCACTTCATGTAATGCTTTTGAGATTCTTCTGTTGTATGTATTATTGCTTTTTATTGATGAGTAGTATTTCATTGTATAGATGTGCTATAATTTGTGTATCTGTTTACCAATTGATAGACATTTAAGTAGTTCCCAGTTTGGAGCTATTTATGATAAAGCTGTCATAAGCATTCAAAAAAATAAAAATAAATACATCAATAATACGATTATATTTTTACTTCTTGATTTTTTTCAGCTTTGCATATAATCTATTAATTTCCCAGTATGGAAACAGTAAAGTTAAAAGTAAAGTAAAGTAAAGTAAAACTTTAACAGTAAAGTTAAAGTTTTTATATCCCCACCCCATCACCACAAATACTTCATCTTCTCAATACAATTATATCATGATTTTGATGTTTAAGATTTCATTAAACACATTTATATCTTTGTAAACTTAATTCATGGCCGAACCACATCATGTTTCCAATTGTCTGTTTTCCCTAAAATTAATGATTGTCTCATTTTTCTTTTGCTTGATCTTATGTACTTGTTTCTGATTCAACAGCAACCTCTGTTCCCACGTGGTATGGATTACTTTTCACTATCACCTTTGGACTTCTTGTGTCCCTGTTTTGAGTTGAAACTCTTGTTTTTAATGTCTTTTCCTTCTTCATTTACTCTCCCATTTTGAAGAAGCACATCTACCAATAGTTTTGGTCTTGCCTGTCTGAATATGTCTTTCTGCTTTACTGATATTTGATTGATATTTAGCTAAATACAGAATTCTGGTTTGGAATTTATTTTCTCAGAATTTTTATGGTCTATCTCTATTGTCTTTTAGTTTCAGTGTTGAAAAGTTGAGAGACATTCTACTTTCTGTTTTATATATTTTTCCTTTCCGGGAGCTTTTATAATTTTCTGTTTGTCACAGAGTTCTAAAATTTTGTTATGATGTGATCTGTTGGAGATCTGTTTTCATTCAGGCACTCAGTGACCCCTTTTAAAGTAGAAATTTATGCTCTTTAATTTAGGAAATTTTTCATAAGTTATTTCTTTGATGATTTTTTTCTCAATTTTCTTTTCTCTTTTTCTGTTAGTTGAATGTTGAACATCCTAGACTGCTCTTCTAATCTTCATATCCTTTCTCTCCTATGTTCTTTCTCTTAATCTCTTTACTTCCTGGGAGATTTTCCAACCTTTCTGTTGAGGCTTCCATTTCTATCATGATTTTGTTTCCCAGCAGTAGTTTCTTGTTTCCAGGATTTTTTTTTCTTTTCTTTTTTTAAAACAATGTGTTTTGGGGGCACCTGGGTGGCTCAGCCAGTTAACTCTCTGGCTTTCAGTGTCAGCTCAGGTCATGATCTCACGATTCATGGGTTCAAGCCCTACATCGAACTCTGTGCTGAGAGTGAGGAGCCTACTTAGAATTCTCTCTCTCTCCTCCTTCCGCCCTGCCCTGCTGTCTCTCTCACTCACTCTCTCTCAAAATAAATAAATAAACTTAAAAAATAAATAAATAAAGCAGTGTGTTTTTGTTTCATGGATGCAGTTCTTCTCTTATCTCTTTAAAGATAGGGTTCTGTTTTTTTAATTCTCTTTCCTTTTTCTATTTTCTGTTTTGGCTTTGGTTTTGGTTTGGTTTTGTTTTAGTCTCCATCTTTCATGTTAGGAGCTTTCCCCAGATGTCTAGCGGTCATTGGCTGTCCCGGTTCATATTTCAGATAGTAAGAAAGGGGGATGCCAGGATAACACATAACTGGAGCTTAATGACTATGAATTCCCTAGATCTGAATATGCTTCTTTGTTCAGGAACCTCCAATATCATTTCATTGAGCACCATTTTTTTAAATTCCAGTTATATTCACCAAAGGAGACTCTTCCACTCTCCAGTTTTATGATGGGCTACTAGCATTCTGCAAACCCAGTAGAAGAGGACTTGGGAGCCTTAATATTTATCATATAAAATTTCATTTAATTCTGTTTTAAATACAGTACTCTACCCTCCAGAATTCTTCAAAATTTCCCAGTTTGGGGAATCTTCTGTTTTATACACTTCAAAGAGTAAATATTTACTCTTCTTCCAGGGTGAGAGAGGGAGGCGTACTTGTTCAGTTGTGAATGGTAGAGAGACAATGCAAAAGACTAATTCTTAAATAGATTTCTAACTAGGTTTGCTCTTACTTAACTCATTTCCACAAGTTTGGGTGCCACCAGTTCCCAAGTTTTTGTGGAAACTGTAGTACAAATGAAATTGCTTCCTGCCTTTACCTACTACCTAAAATGAATTGCTTGTTTGAATCAGCTGTCAGTCAGCTACCATCCTTCTGTCGTCTAGCTTCCAAATTTTTGTTACTGTGATTCATCTCTCACTCTCCTTTTCTTCATTCATTTATGCTTTTTAATAAAAATTTTAATACTAAATTGTATTTTAGTACAGTTTTAAAAAGGAATGTAGTTAAATGTGTATGTTCAATCTACCTCTTTAATCAGAAATCAATATTGTTTTTATTATCCACCAAGTAGTTTCTTTTTAACATTTGTTAGATTTAAGATAAATACCTTTTTTAAAAAAGATAATATCTATTTGGGGGAAATGGGAAATAACTATATCTAATCCTTATCCTCAGTCTTAGGGTATATTTGAGAGGAGTGCTGTTTATGTTTGTATTTTATATTTAAATGCTTTTATTATGACAGAGACTTGCTTCCTTCATGGCATATGGGGATGTTTATTACTCCATCAGCCTGATAACAGTAACTAGGAGCCTTATTTTACACAGCTCAATCTTGTATATTAATGACATATGACACGATGATCAAATTTTCCAGGGGCGCCTGGGTGGCTCGGTTGGTTACGCGTTCAACTTCAGTTCAGGCCATAATCTCGTGGTTCGTGGGTTCGAGCCCCACATCGGGCTCTGTACTGACAGCTCAGAGCCTAGAGCCTGCTTCAGATTCTGTCTCCCTCTCTCTCTCTCTGCTCCTACCCCGCTTGCTGTCTCTCTCTCTCTCAAAAATAATAAACATTAAAAGAATAAAAAAATTTTAAAAAGATGGTCAAATTTTCCAAATCAAAATCTGGGCAACATAGTTTTAACTTTAGAGAAATTAAGTCCACCAACCATGGGCCAAACAATGTGTTATACTTAATACATGTATGTCACTGTCCCCATGACCATTTCCACAGATAAAGGAAGAATTAATCTTACCAATTGGTAGTTGGTTGGTTACTTCTGAAGTAAAATTGAATCAATTTAGGCTTTAAACCAAGATTTTTACCCTTAGTTTAGAAGGATTTTCTCCTTCCCTTCTACTTCTCCAGGTTCCAGGGAGGCTCATACCTTCCTGTCATCAATGGATGAGTGTGGCTTTCCATACCCCTCTCTCTGCTTGCTTGTCTCCTCTGAGTTATTGCTTGACCCTTGACATTTCGGCACCATGTACCACATTCCACCAAGACATAATTCCTCTTGCTTGGCCTCTGGACTTCATATACGGGATCTACTGCCATAATTCTTGCCACAGTCTCCAGTTGTAAGGACCCTGTACTCTTTGCCCTGTTTCTTCAAACCTCAGTCTCCTTTATGTCTGCCAACTCAGTGTTAGCCACTTTTGCACCACTCTCATGGCAGAGGCTTCAATAACTTTTCAGATGCTCTGCCACAATACACTGGCATGCTTAGAATCCAAAGAAGTCTCCAAGAAAATCCTCCCAGGTACATTCCTTAGTTATTATCTTCAGTACTCTACACTTAGACATCTCAATGCTCCTTTCCTCCTGGTGGCCAGTACCTTATTTGCTTTGCTTAAGAAAACATCTGCGGGGCGCCTGGGTGGCTCAGTCGGTTAAGCGTCTGACTTCACCTCAGGTCATGATCTCGCGGTCCGTGGGTTTGAACCCCGCGTCAGGCTCTGCGCTCACAGCTCAGAGCCTGGAGCCTGCTTCAGATTCTGTCTCTCCCTCTCTCTGTGCCCTTCCCCCGCTCATGCTCTGTTTCTTTCAAAAATAAATAAATGTTAAAAAAATTTAAAAAATAAAATAAAATAAAAGTAACTCTATAGGTACCGAGATGATCAATTGACAAAACATACTATGAAGAAAGCAAGCTGTAAAAGAGTGTATAACCTGCTCTGCTTCTGTAAATACAACTGTAGATTCGCAATGCATTAAACATTTCTGGAGGAATACATGAATCTGTTAACAGAGATTGCCTCTGAGGAGGGAAAACAGTCTTGTCTTGGGGACAAGAGTGGAAGAGAAATTTTCACTGCCTCTTTGTACCTTTCAAATTCTACATCATGAAAATAGCCTATTCAAAAATAAGTAAAAGTTGATCATAAAACATTTATAATTTGGCTTTTTCAACCTGCCAGGCTTCAGATGATCTGATTCTCAGCCACAGACAGAAAGTAGCTCTTTTGGCAAAGCTATCTTTTTTTTCCCTTCTCTGCTTCCTGATGTGCCTCTCTTTCTTGTGGAACCTTACTAAAGGCAGCATGAAGCAGCAGTGACCTGCTCTAACATTCTGAAAATTTCCCCTCCGTTAGAAAGAAGAATACTTCAGTAGGAAGATGGTCAGAGTCTCAAATATAACAGATAAGTAGTTTAGCTACATACCTTCATTTGCTAACTTGCCAGACTGAGTTCACCTGACCTCTTTGGCTAAGCCATATCTGCATTTTAGGGTTTGTTACTTGCAGGAATTTTTGTCATCTTCAGGCCTATCACACTGAATAGGTATTTAACACATCGTGATGAATATAAATGAATTAATGAATAATTTTATCTGCAGGTACAAACCACCTAAGTTAATTTTAAATTTATTAACCGATAGAGATTTTTGAAGTCTGCAGTTTAGATTTCCCAGTTGTCCAGTAATTACAGCTGTCTTTTTTTCTCCAATCCAAGATCCAATTAAGGATCATGCATTTTATTCACTTGTCATATCCACTTAATCTCCTTTAATCTAAAAAAAATTCCCAGCCTCTTTGTGTCATGTCACTGATATTTTTTAAGTCTGGGCCAATGTTTGCAACATGTCCTTTAATTTAGATTTTTTTTCTAAAAATTTATTTTATTATTAGATTCAGATTGAATATTCTTGGCAAGAATACTTCATTGGTGATGCCGTGCCTTCTCAAGGTATCATACCAAGAATATGAGGAAATTGGTTTTCCTACCAATGTTTCTACAGTAACACTATAGAAAAGCATATCATACAACTATGGCTTAATGAAAGGTCCAATATGAGTTTTTAATTCTCCTTGCTTTAATTTTATAGTAATCAGATAATGTCTAAGTGGTTCAGTACTTACACAGACCAGATATTAGTACATACTATTTTATTCAATGGATATCATTTGGGGAGGGGGTGGAGAGAGAAGGGGTTCTCTTTTAAATTGATCAGTTGTTTGTGAGTTTGTTTGTATCAGTTTAGGGAGTTGATAAAATCAAGTTTCTGGTATGCAAGCTGAGGGCTAGCTTGTAATAATAACAATACTTTACAGGATTGAGATGAGAATTACTTGAGATGTTAACAGAAGTAAAATATCACCAATAGCAATGTGCTCTGTGGAGGGTCTCTATTAATACAATCAATCCCACTCAGGTATTTATTTGTAGAAACCACGTATGTAGCAACAGTATCTGGCACTGTTATGAATACTTTATGAATATTAATCTTTATAGTTGGTTATATCCTTATCCCTATTTACAGATGAGGAAACTGAGGCTTGGAGAAGATAAGTAACTTTTCCAAGGTCATAAAGAGACAAAGTGGTAATATTTCTAACTGTTTACCTGTGAGATCACACCTGGAAACAAGCAGCCTGTATAGCTCCAAGCTATACTTAAGGATGATTTTCATTCAGCTGCTCCTTTAAATAAATTTGTGTATTTATGTTATTTGTGTTACAGAGAGAAGAGGTACTCCCTTATAGGGACTCATAAAGGCATAGAGCATCTAGAGATTTACTGCCTCCATTACGCTGCTGGCTCTCACAGCACTTGTTATGTTTTTATCAGTTTCTCTCCAGAAGGTAGGAATTGTGTTTTTTCTGTATGAATTCTTTATATAATTATAGTTTTCTTGATTGTGAACTTAATTTTTGTTAAATATGAAAAGCATCTGACACCTAAAGAATAAAATGCCAGATGTCTCCAGTTAAGACGTATAAACACATTGCCTTTAAAAAATATTTCTGTTATAAAATTAATAGATGTTCATTAAGAAAAAAAGAAAAGACAAACAGAAAAGTATAGTAATCTATCACCTTGTGATAACTACTCTTTATATTTTGTTGTATGTCTTTCTGAATTCATTGATATATTTGTATACAATGTATAATATATGTGTCCATATAATATTATGATTAGGATTGGTAACAATAGGATATAAATGTTCTTTGGCTAGATTGCTTCTTTACTTAGCAACTTATTGCCTTACGTGTAATGTCAGTAAATATCATCTGCATTTCCATTATTAATGGTTATATAATATTCCAGTTTAAGAACATAACATAAATTATGTAACCACTTTCCAATTATTGAGTATATGGAATCTTTCCAGGTTTTTTCCTGTGTTAAATATGACTTCAGTGAACATTCTTGTACATACATGTTTGCATTTGTGTCTAGTGATTTTTTAGGACAGTTTCCAAAAAAGTAAGTGTTGCAGACTCTTAGTTCCTAAGCATACTCTCTGATAAGAGGATTCCATGGCCTATTACATAAAGAACCACTGTTCACCATCTTGGAGAATACCTATGTATAGTAGTAACAAAGGTCTGAGAAATCAAACTTATTTGACTATAGAATGTTTTCTTAAGATAACATCTGTCTACAGGATGGAGAAATTGTGGTGTATGGGGGCAGGGGACAATATGGGAAATTGCTATACTTAACACTCAGTTTTGCTGTGAGCCTAAAACTTCTCTGAAAAATAAATTTTATTAAAAAAAAAGGGAAAGAAAAGTTTTTGAATGCCATTGTATACATTTACATTTAAAATTAAATTTAGACTTTTACATACACACACACAAAATAACATCAGAACGTATCAACATCCCACTGAACACTTTGGAAAATGCTAGCTTATGGTATATTCTTTTAAGGGGAAATATATGGAAAGGCTCTACCAATTTGCATTTCCACCAACAGTGCATCAGAGTGCCACTTTCTCCGTAATTTTGCCATTGGTATTAACCAATGCCATTGGTATTCAATTTAAATAAATCTGAAATGAGAAAAGTATATGGCATTCTAATTTTCATTTATTTGATTACTAATAAAATGTATATCTTTGCATATTGTTATTTGTCTTTTATATTTCTTTCATGCCTATGTCACTTATGCCCCATTCCAAATTATTCTTGGTGGTCTTTGAGGCTTTTTCTTTATTGATAAGAATGAAGAATCATATTAAGACTATCAACACTACAAATCACATGTGATACAATTATGTTTTCTTATTTTTTCATTTTTTAATATTTTGATATGATGCTTTGTTTTTATTTTGTGTACTTCATTTTTGCCATATAAGTTAACATTTTTGAATAAAACTTTACATATGCCTCTCCAAAAACATAACAAATTTTTGTTTAATCCTTGGATTACATAGAACACGAAATTTTACATATTATATGTAATTAATATCGGATTCACTTTTAAAGTATCAGTTCAGAAGAAAGCAATACCTTCTTAGGGGCTTCTGTAGAGTTTGATTGTGAATATGATACTTCATCATAGGAAATTGGGAAAATACCCCATGATTCCTAGGGCTAGTAGGGGTACAGAATATCATCAGATGTAGTTCTTTTTTTTTTTTTTTTTTTTTTTTTTTTTTAGATGTAGTTCTTAATCAAAGAAGAAAAGTTAGTCTCAACCAGAAAAAGAATTGTCCATGCACATTAAAAACAGAAAAGGAAAATAAGTCTGAACCTTAGCCATAGCTAAATAAAATTATGTAAGTTTTTACAGTTAAGAAAGATCTTTGGATTAATATTGTCAGATTATTTCATTTTATAAAGGAGAAAACAAAAGAAAAAAGAGTTTAACTCAAGTTTGTCCAAAGTCAAGCAAATGTGTTTTGTTTTCTCAGGAGACCTTTAAGAAGTAAAGAAAAGGTTCTAAAAAGTTTTCATTATTAACAATAACTAACATTTATGAGTACTTATTAAGTACCAGACAATCTACTAAATACTTTAAGTCATTTGTCTCACTTATCTTCACAATATACTTTGAAGTAACAACTATTATTATCCCCTTTATAGAGATAAGGAATCTGACTCTAGTCTAGGCAGTCTGAGACTTAACAGCCCTCACTCTTAAGTGCTGTTTTTAAGAGAGGATACTCTTAAGTGTTATCATCAGTAAGAAATTATATGTCAGTATTAAATAAAGTAGACTTAGTGGAAGAACACAGAGAGGATTGCAATGGCCAATCCTAGAAATAAGCAAGAGTGGAACATTTTGGCAGGATAGATAGCAAGAAGTATTTTTTACATCCTAAGTAAAAAAAAAAAAAGTGAAAGGTTAATTAAAGAAATTTGTGGTATGGCTTGACTCTAGCTTATTCCCTGATTTTCAGAGGATATTGCATCCTTCAATTCATCTTTGCATTTATAAAAATTATTTTGGCTTTTCAAATTGAAAATGGCTTATGAGAACTGAATTACAAAATTCTAAATTTACAGAACTCTTCTCCATTATCACTGCTTTTCATATCCCCTTAAGGACTTTACATTTTTAGTTGCATGTATTACGCAATGTAGTCCTTAGGCATTTTTGCTATTAAAATATCTTTTTTATAAATTAGTAAAGAAAGCAACACTCAAAACAGATGGACTATTGCTCTAGGTTTTAATGCTTGCTATAGTTGATATCTAAAGGTGGTCATGAATTAAACAAAAAAATGAAATCACAAAAGAAGAAAAGATTTTCAAAAATGAATTTGCAAGTTTAGTTCTAAATAGCAATCACAATTTTAGCTCGAGGCTTTTCTGGGGGATTGTGAATAATGATTAGGTGAGATTATAGGCCCCAGGCAAAGCCTCGGGACTTTAGTCTTCCTAGCCAGTCATTTATCCTCAAAAAAACGGTCCTCAGGTTGTACACAGTATTGGTTGAAATACCAGAGGGAATCAAACCTGAGTCTGTCATTTTATCCCGAGGGTCGTATCAGGAGTCTGAAGCTTAGATGGTGAGATAAATGTTTACCAAAATGAAAACCCTTGGTAGGCTTTTCAGTTACTGTTGCTTTATTTTATTTTTACTGCTTTGGGGTATGTATTTTTATTTACCTGCAGAAGGAATTATGTATAAAAAATTATAACTCTAAGAAAGTAATATCACTATTGAAAATTGTTTTCAACTCTGCAGAGCATCTATTTGAGGGAAATAGGTAAGATTTTTTTAAGATAAAAAATTCAACCTCTCATTTTTATTAGATTTTCTTGGAAATTTGTGTTTGAGAGAATTCTGATTTACTATACTTTGCTAAAGTATTCTTCTAGCCTGATCTTATCATGTAAAATTATGAGTTGGTGGGTGTGGATATTTTGAAAGCCCTGAAGTCTTGATTTCATGGATAATTTTGTATTTTCAGTTACCAAAACTTCGGTTCTCCTCGGTCTTTACAGCTATTTGCTCTTTTCCTAAACCCTTGTGAGTTAAGTTGTTAAAATGGCATCCACAACTTTTAAAAACATATTTACATTAGAGATAGTAAAAGGGAGGAAATTAACAAAACAAAATATTTACCTAATTCATCCAGTGTATGAAATAATAATGATGATGATAATAGTAATTATAAAAATGGTAGTGTAGGAGTAATTATCTGATAACATGAAGGATGTTATTACTGTGTGGCAGGCACTATTCTAACTCATAACTCCCATTATTATTCCTATTTTTAAAATGAAGAAACTGAGTCAATCAGAGACTAATCAGTAGTAAATCTAGGATCAGAAAAGTGAACAAGGACTTGAGAGAACCACAGTAGAAAATTCTGAGTCCTTCAGAGTCTCACATCAGTGAATACAAGGCTTGGTGCTGGGAATATATAGCAGTAAACGAGGTAGACACAGTTCCTGATTTCATTAAATGTAAATTTACACAATTATTTAGTTTGTTTCCATATTACAAAGTGATGGGAGAATATACATAGGCACCGCATATTGCCTGGAGAATCAGGCAGAGTCCCTGAAGAAGGAGTGTTTCAGCTGGGAGCTAAGGGATGAGAAGATTCACGCCGGCAGCAGAATTGGGGAATTGGAGACCAAGGGGGCCACACAATGATTTTGGTGGGCCCTAGACACTTTTGCTTTTGTGGGTCCCTTCCTCCATAAACAATATTAAAAATTGAGATTTGCATTTATACTGGTATAGAGAGAAGTATGTTAATATTGTATATTAAAATATTTTCTTTGACCTAAAAGGGTTTTTTCCCCTTATTTTAAAAGAAAGCTTTTTTGTGGACCCCTAAGAGTATTATTGTGAGCCCTAGGCTCTTGTACCTACTAGACCGGATGGGTAAGTCAGTCCAGGAGTGGGAATATTGGGCCAGAAACATTTCAGATGGAGGGAATAGCATAGACAGAGGCTTCAGAAGCTTAGAGGGCCTTGCCTGCTCAGGAAGGGCCTGAAGGGAGGTGTGGCTAGAGCAGAGTGTGGGGGAGGGAGAAAGAGGTGAGGCTGGTGAGAGAGGAAGGGCCCCCGGAGGCCTTGTTTCGGATTTTGATATTAATCCTACGAGTAATGGGAGACCTCCAAAGGGTGTGTGTGTGTGTGTGTGTGTGTGTGTGTGTGTGTGTGTGTGTGGCAGGGGGGGTGGGGGGGTGAGTGGTTTAAATCAAATTTGTGCACATGGTTAAAATCAACAGTTCTGTGATCCAATTTCTCCCACTTTTATGCCTCACCTCTCTTTCCACTTTTCCTTCTGATATCTTCATTTATTCAGGTCAATGTCATTTGCTTTCACCTCAGATTTTTTATTTGTCACTTTTAGGTATCATCTATTATCATACACATAAATAAAAGAGGCATTATACATTCACTCACTCACTCTACCCTACCTCTACCTTTTCTCTTTTGTTCCTCAGTTAGTTTTATCTTTCTTTGATTTCTCTGTTGTAACTGTGGATAATAAACCAGTACCTTTAACCATAGATGCTGCTTTGGGATTGTCCCCTGTTGTCAGACAAGGACATTAGTGCACCCACCTTCTCTGTGATTCCGTCCTCAGTTCTTTCACTTTTGTATCTCTAAAATTGATGCCATTTATATCTATTTTATAACCAAAATCAAGTATTTACATTATTGTGTGGAAAGGCTCTTTGCATTTGCTGCGTCCTCCACCTGAACATCCATTACCCAGATGACTGCACTGTCTGATCTTTTTCTTCCTTAAATACTCAAACCAACTGGCAGCCAGTCAGTAGGGCCATTCCTGGACATCTTATTGGAAATAGCATCTCCCCTACCTGGAATTCTTTTTTTTTTTTTAAGTTTATTTATTTTGAGAGAGAGAGAGAGGAGGGGAGGGACAGAGAGAGGAGGGACAGAGAATCCAGAGCAGGCTCTGTGCTGACAGCAGACAGACCGATGTGGGTCTTGAACTCACAAACCATGAGATCATGACCTAAGCCAAATGCAAATGCTTAACCAGCTGAACTACCCAGGTGCCCCTCTATGTGAGATTCTTACTGTACTTTTCCCGTTATGTTTTTCTCCATAGCACTTATTGTTAAACAAATTATATATCTTACCTCATTGAACTTTTCATTCTCCCCATTCTTGACTATAGCTTCAAGAAGGCAAGGAATACCATCTACTTCTGCTAATTTGTTTGATATTTTTGTTTGATATTTTTGTTTGTTGTTTGCTCCCTCACTATATTCCCGATAGCTAAAACAGTGCCTGATAACAGAATCATTTTAGTTAGTGACTGATTATAGTCCCAAATAGTCTTCTTTGGTTATATGTCCTGACTTAGGCAATTTTTCACTTTTCTTAAAATTTTTCATTTGCTTTTGTTTTTCGTACATTATTTTTCTTTATCATATCCCCGATTCTTTCTGACTCTCCATTATATATAACATGCTGTGATCTCTCTCTCTGGTTTTATTCTTTTCCCTTCGAAATGCTCTTCTGGAGCCTTATTACATCCTCTGGCTACACAGCTGTCATCCTTGGGCTTCTCCTTCCTGTTCTTCCCATTGGCATGATGACAGACAACCCACATTTTTCTCTATTTCATTGTACATCTTCCTTTAATGAAGCATATCCCTCAGCCACTTTCAATGAAAAAATATTTGAATGATAAATTTTTTGAACTTTCACATATTTGAAATGTTGTTTATTTTATTCTCATTAGAGGTGTATCCAGGTCCTAACGTCAGAAGGTACAGGCCTGGGGGTCGGCCTCACTGGGGGAAAGGGGAGAGGTGGGTGTGTGTGCATCAGTATCGGAAAGGAAGAAAACACATTAAAAGGTGCCACGTTTTGGGTGCTTGGGTGGCCCAGTCAGTTAAGCGTCCAACTTCTGCTCAGGTCATGGTCTCATGGTTCGTGAATTCGAGCCCCGCATCAGGCTCTGTGCTGTCAGTGCAGAGCCCGGTTCGGATCCTCTTGTCTCCCTGTCACTCTGCCACTCCCCCTGCTTGTCTATTAAAAATAAATAAACATTTTTTTTAAGTGCCACAGTTTTGATTGCCTGGTCCACATGAGATACTATATAAAAACTGACATTTTGTGCCTCTTCTGCTAACTTCCTTTTATAAAAGTCTCAACAATCATTGTGTTAAACTTGTAGAAAAGGCACCACCTTTAAAGAATATGCTGAAGAGAAGCACTTGCTGCCTAACTGCTTCCGTCTGAATTCTAGTTTCTCTGGAATGCTAGAGCACTAATCATTTTCTCCCTGAGCTTGGAAAGTTTTCTAAAATTCATTAACACCAGCCTAAGCCTGCAGCTCGTTTTCCCTCTGGCAACTTTCAGGCCCTATCTTGGTTTTCCTTGGTGCTTTTCAATTCCTGATGATGTGTCTTGGCTTTTTTCTGTCCATATTTTACTGTTGAATTCAGTGAGCATTTTCATCTAAGGAGTTTCATTCCTAGAAAGTTATCTTGCATTATTTCTTTAGTAATTTCCTCCCTTCCTTCTTTATTGTTTTTCTTCTTTCTGTAATATCTGTCATTCTATGAAGGACTACGTAGCTGAACATCTAATGATCATCTTTCTTATGATACTTTCTGTTTATTTTCAAATCTGTTTCCATTTGCAGTGCTCTTCATTCTAAAACAAAACCCCCCAAAAAGAGATTTGTAGGAAGGTTGAAATTTAAAATTTTGTTTTATTTTTTGAGTCTTTCATATTCTCTGGAGTTTTTGTTTATTTTTATTTATTTTAAGTTGAAAAGGGTAGATTCTGGAGCCAGACTGAGTTTGAATCCCAGTCTCCCACGCTTAAGTCTGTGATCTTAAGCAACTTTAAATTCTGTGTCTCTGCCTTAACCTGAAATGGAGATAATGATAGTACACCTGTCTCAGAGTTCTGAGCTGAGCTGATAAACATAAAACCCTGAGTAAATGAGCTGATAAACATAAAACCCTGGGAATAAAATCTGGGATTGAGTAAACCTTATATGTATTTGCTATTATAATTATTATTATAATTATTGTCATTATTACTATTTTGTGAATCTGATGTCTGCTCGCTGTCCCTGAGGATATTACCTGGAAGTCCTTTTAAACTTCCCTTTTTTTGGAGCGTCTGGGTGGCTCAGTCAGTTAAGCATCCAACTTCAGCTCAAGTCATGATCTCATGGTTTGTGTGTTTGATTCACATTGGGCTCTTTGCTGTCAGTGGAGAGCCCACTTTTGGATCCTCTGTCTCCTTTTCTCTCTGCCCCTCCCCTCCTTGTGCTCTCTCTCTCAAAAATAAATAAACATTTATCACTCTATGTCTGCTAGGCTGTGGTTTCCTGTGCCCCTTGGCTGCAGTTTTTCTCTGTTTTCTAGCTCACATTAATTTTTCAAAATCTCTCGTCTGTTGATGGCCCAACCATTGTGGTGTTATTTATTTTTTATTCCTGTACTATCATTTTAGTAGGTCTTAAAAGAAGTAAAACCATGTATGATCTTACCATCTTTAGAATGCCTTGAAAATTTCTAGTCAAAAAAACGACCAGATAAAATGTCATTTTAAAAAGATCATTTTGGGGCGTCTGGGTGGCTCAGTTGGTTAAGTGTCCGACTTACGCTCAGGTCATGATCTCACAGTTCGTGGGTTCAAGCCCCGCCCACAGGCGCTGGGCTAACAACTCAGAGCCTGAAGCCTGCTTCATATTCTGTGTCTCCTTCTCTCTCTGCCCTTCCCCCACTTGCTCTCTGTCCCTCTCTTTCTCAAAAATAAATAAACATTAAAAAAAATTATTTTTAAAGATCACTCTCTAAAATTTAACTTATAGCAGCATCAACTAATAGACTAGGTTCTCCTATAATTAACTGTGATTCTTATACTACTTACATAAAAGTGGTATAAGCCCAAGATATAGTAATAAAACTATTTATTAAAATACTGATGTAAATAGTATATTCTTAAATAAATAAATGGGTTAATATTTAACAAAATACAATCATCTAGAAACAAGTTACTTTCTCCTACTGAAATTAAAATATATGTGTTATTATATATTTATATTATATTATAAAATATATATGCTATATATAAATATATACATATTTATATATCATTATATCATAAAATATATATGTTTTATATATATTTAGCATAAAATTGCCCTGGCCAAAACAAAAGTGACTTTCTTCAGAAGTAATTGAATCTCTAACTACTCTAGTAGTGTTTCCATCTATCACTCGATACCTTATCATTGAATATAAATGTGATTTTGCATGGAATAGCACTAAATTAGTCTTAAACCAACCATTAACTTCTAGAAGCTTATAATCTTTTATTTGCAGTAAGTTGACAGATATGAGGATGAAAATAACTATCTTATAGGTTGGCAGTGATAACTAAAATGAGATAAAATATATAATGTTCATTCTTTCCCTTTTTTCTTAGTCCTATGGAACCTTTTTGTTTTTATTATTATTTTTTTTTGGTAATGTTTATTTATTTTTGAGAGGGAGACAGACAGAGTGCAAGCAGGGGAGGGGCAGAGGGAGAAGGAGATACAGAATCTGAAACACGTTCCAGGCTCTGAGCAGTCAGCACAGAGCCCGACGCAGGGCTCGAACCCACAAACTGCGAGATCATGACCTGAGTCAGAGTTGGACACTTAACCGACTGAGCCACCCATGCGCCCCGGGACCATTTTTATTTTTATTTTTTTTATTAATTTTTTATTTTAATTTCAGTTTAATTGACATGCAGTGTTATATCAGTTTCAGGTATACAACACTTCCATACATCACCTAGTGCTCATCGCAGCAAGTGCACTCCTTTAATCCCCATCACCTATTCCACTCATCCTCCCCCTCAACCTACCCTTTGATAACCATCAGTTTGTTCTCTGTAGTCAAGAGTCTGTTTCTTGGTTTCTCTCACTTTTTCTTTTGCTTGTTTGTTTTGTTTCTTAAATTCCACATGTGAGGAAAATCATATGGCATTTGTCTTTCTCTGACTACTTATTGTACTTAGCACAATACTCTCCAGCTCCATCCAGGTTGTTGCAAATGCTAAGATTTCATTCTTTTTTATGGCCAAATAATATCCCATTGTGTGTGTGTGTGTGTGTGTGTGTGTGTGTGTGTGTGTGTGTGTACACCATGTCTTCTTTATCCATTCATCTATCAGTGGACACTTGGGCTGCTTCCATAATTTGGCTATTATAAATAATGCTGCTATAAACATAGGGGTGCATGTATCCCTTTGAATTAGTGCATTTGTATTTGGGGGATAGATGTCCAGTAGTGTGATTACTGGATCATAGGGTAGTTCTATTTTTAACTTTTTGAGAAACCTCCATACTGTTTTCCACAATGGCTTCCCACTGTTTGCATTCCCACCAACTGTGCAAGTGGGTTCCTTTTTCTCCACATCCTTGCCAACACATTTTGTTTGCATTTTTTGATTTCAGCCATTCTGACAGGTATGTGGTGGTATCTCCTTGTGGTTTTGATTTTCATTTCCCTGATGCTGAGTGATGTTGAGCATCTTTTCATGTGTCTGTGGGCCATCTGTAGTCTTCTTTGGAGAAATATCTGTTCATATGTTCAGCCCATTTTTAAAATGGATCGTTTGTGTTTTTGGGTGTTGGGTTGTATTAGCTCTTTATATATTTTGGATGCTAACCCTTTATCGTATATGTCATTTCCAAATATCTTCCCCCATTCAGTAGGTTGCCCTTTAGTTTTGTTAATTGTTTCCTTCACTGTACAGAAGCGTTTTATTTTGACATAGTCCCAATAGTTTATTTTTGCTTGTATTTCCCTTGCCTCAGGAGGCATATCTAGAAAAATGTTGCTACGGTCAATGTCAGAGAGATTACTGCCTGTCCTCTCTTCTAGGATTTTTATGGTTTCAGGTATCACACTGAGGTATTTAATCCATGTTGAGTTTATTTTTGTGTCTGGTGTAAGAAAGTGTTCCAGTTTCATTCTTGTGCATGCAGTTGTCCAGTTTTCCCAGCACCATTTATTGAAGAAACTGTCTTTTCCCATTGGATATCTTTTCCTGCTTTGTTGAAGATGAATTGGCCATATAATTGTGGGTTTATTTCTGGATGTTCTATTCTGTTCTCTTGGTCTGTGTGTCTACTTTTGTACTAGTGCCATACTGTTCTGATTACTATAGTTTTGTAATATAACTTGAAGTCTGGAATTGTGATATCTCCAGCTTGGCTTTGCTTTTTCAAGGTGCTTTGGGTGTTCAGGATTTTTTGTGGTTCCATATAGACTTTAGGATTGTTTGTTCTAGGTCTGTGAAAAATGCTATATTTGGTATTTTGATAGGAATTGCATTGAATCTGTAGATTGCTTTGGGTAGTATAGACATTTTAACAACATTTGTTCTTTAAATATTTGAGCATGGAATGTCTTTCCATTTCATTGTGTCTTCAATTTCTTTCATCAATATTTTAATGTTTTCAGAGTACAGGTCTATCACCTCCTTAGTTAAGTTTATTCCTAGAAACTTTATTATTTTTGGTACAACTGTAAATGGGATTGTTTTCTTAATCTCTCTTCCTGCTGCTTCATTATTAATATATGGAAATGCAACAGATCTCTGTACACTGATTTTGTATCCTGAGGCTTTAGTGAATTCATTTATCAGTTCTAGTAGTTTTTGGTGGAGTTTCTATATATAATACCATGTCATCTGCAAATAGTGAAAGTTTGACTTGTTCCTTACCAATTTGGATTCCTTTTATTTCTTTTTGTTGTCTGATTGCTGAAGCTACGACTTCCACTATTATGTTGAAAAGAAGTGGTGAGAGTGGGCATCCTTGTCTTATTCTTGACCTTAGGAGAAAAGCTCTCAGTTTTTTCCTGCTGAGTATATTCACTGTGGGGTTTTCATATTAGGACTATCGACCCATTTTTAAACCACCTCTGAAATATCTCTGTAACTATAGTAAATTCTTTAATCCAAATCCTCTAGCCAGTATCTGTATGAAAATTTTGAGGCCTTAAAGAGAACTCCAGCTAACTAATGGTATGTTACATGTAAACAGTGTTTTTTCTGCTTCCTGGCAGTCTTAAGCAGCTCCTTGATGTGCTTCATTAAAAGATACTTGCAAGGCTTAGTATTGTTAAATAATATACATTGATTATAACCAAGTCTTTGTAATATAAATAATATCTTTATTAAAACTCTAGCTCTGTAAATCCTACTCATTTAAATGTAGTTTTTCAGCATTTCCCATCTTAATTGTTACGCTGATGCATATGTGATTTCCCTCTAGTGTTATCAAATAGATTAAGAAAAATGCACTCAGTCAAGTTGCTTTCATTTCTGTTTCTCATGAAAAGAACTATATATGTATAAAAATTGTAAGTGGTAGCTGAGTTAGAGTCTCCCATCTTCACTTTCTGTGTTTCACATAATAACTTGAGAAAGGGACAAAGAGAAATTTTAAATTCATAATTAATAAATTCAGTAGATTTCAAGGAAAATAATAAAAACTACAGTAAAGACAATTCTAGGCTCCAAATATCTGCAACTATATGTTTATGGAGAAGAGAAATTACAAAACCACTGTGCATTTTTCATAATTAAAGTATATTGTCAACCTTCTATATCTCTTTCATATAAATAAAAAGATTGCGCTTTCAGATATCATTATTACCATAACTATTTGCCTTTATTGTAAATGGAAGTTAGAATTTCTGATTACTGCTAATTATGGCAGGACTTTTCCTAAATTGCATGTGCTTTTTAGTTAACAATACATTTATTTTCAGTATTCTTCTCTGTTTCTGACTATTCAGATGGACACACACACACACACACACACACACACATCTGAGGGAGCAGTAAAAACAGAAGATATTTATTTAAGAATATAATACTCTTCAAAGGTTTATTTAGTTTACATAATAGATCAGATATTCATTTTAAGGCACTATTCTCTATATTATATAGGAATTGTTACTTTAAAAACCATGATATGTTTTTTGTCATAATCTGAATGTTATGAATTCTTGGTAGCTCTACAGAAATCTTCCTGCTTGGTTTTTTTTTTTTTCCTATTCACAGTATTCAAAGTGGTCCATGTGACCTAGATATTGAAAATTGAGGTAGAGTGTGCTGCATTGCTGATATTTACTTTGAAACCTTGGAAACATTCTGATTCCACATGCTAGAATTACAGGATGCCCACTGTTTCATATTGCTGATATTTTAAAAGGTATCTGAAAGTCTGCACAATCATTTTTTAAGCTGGCATTAAAATACTGTTTAAAAAGATTCAAATATTAAACATAATGCTTTCCTTTCCAGTTACAAATGCACACGTAATCATTGTTCATTTAAAATTTTGTGACTCATCATGGATTTTGGCCCCCACCATTATTTACCTTGTATTTAGAAGTATACTAATCTGCTAATTTTGAAATCTAACCCCAATAAGGTGCAATTAGTTTTTATTTCCTAATTTCGAGTGAACTCTGCTAATTTATTAAAAAATAAAATAATATCTAGAATCAGCATTATAAAATTATGTTCATCAGGAGAAGTTAATTTTATCATATGTCAATTTGGTATAGAGCATCTCTAACAAAAAGTCAGCTTTTACATTCAGGAAGCCATATTCTCTCAATGTAGAAGACGCTAGTTCACCCTTTAAGACTTCTGTGTAAAAATAAAACTCTGAAAGGAAAGCATTGAATGAATTAAAGCATGTACACAGGTGACTGACTTTCAGGTAAAGCATCATATGTATAATGAAAAAGTTTCACTTGGTTCCTCTTTCCTCAATGAAAAAATATCATAAAGTAGAAGAACTAACAGATTACATCACAATTCTCAGCTAATAAAATTAAAACAAAGATGTGCTAAGGATTAGCTGTGTAGTTTTTGTTTGTCCTCTTAATGATAAAAAGATTAGCTTGCCAAACTTTTTCATGAGTTTTTTTTGTGTGTTTTTTTGTTTGTTTGTTTGTTTGTTTTACATAGCCAGGGAGAACTACCAAGTATGAAGGCAGATACCCAGAGTCTGTGCTGGGGAGTTTAAGGACATAATCTGGAAACCCAATGCTGAGAATCAAATCTGAAGTGCAGGGTGGGGCACCTGGGCGACGCAGTCATAGAGTCCAACTTCGGCTCAGGTCATGATCTAGTGGTCTGTAGGTTCCAGCCCTATGTCAGGCTCTGAGCTGACAGGTCAGAGCCTGGAGCCTGCTTCAGATTCTGTGTCTCCCTCTCTCTGCCCCTCCCCCATTCACGCTTTGACTCTCTCTCTCTCAAAAATAAACATTAAATTTTTTTTTAATTTAAAAATCTGACGTGCAGGAAGAGAGAGGAATAAGTAAGAATTGCAACTAAATGAGGCAGATGCTGAGCAGAATGAGATGCAATAAACAATAAACAGATATTAGAGAGTGGCCCAGAAGCAGGACTTTGAACAGAAAGCATATTAATACCTTTTTGGGGAGTGGGCATTAAAGACTTATCAGGACTAAAAACTTACTATAAATGAACAAACAGTAAACCTAGCTCTGATTTGTCTCCAGCTCATTCCTTTTTAAATCAAATCAGTATTTCCCAAACTGTTATTTTATACAACAATCTTCTAAAAGCTTTATCATCAAAGTGGGGAGAAAATATCAGTTGTCAAGTAAATTTGGGGAATTAAAGTCACACACACAGACACACACACACACACACACACACACACACACACGCACATTCTTCATATTTTTCTCTCTTAAAAATTCACAATGCCCTTTATCATATAATGGCTTCTGAGTAGTCCTGGAGGGGAAAAGTTCTATAAACCCAACATTTCCCAAACTTGTTTGACCTTGACACTATTTTACATCGTATCAAATCCCATCTTTGGAGCTGTGCTCTTCAGGACACCAGTTTAAGAAACTATCCTGTTTAGTTAGTGTTTAATCAGCTATTGCAAAGCCATTTTTAAAAGGTAAAGTATAGGCAGAATGAATGGCTGAATTTACCTAGTATTTACTAATATAGCTATTGCAACCTTGCATGTGATCCAGTCTTTGATACAAAAAGGGCTCACATTATTTATATAGACAGACAAATAAGCAATTGCCATAGCTACTTATTTTGAAAGATCACATAATGTGTTAAGTCGTAGAAGCTAGACTCCACAACACTGATCTCATATTTTGGACAGCAATCCCTAGACATTAATATAAGCTTCAAAGCATGTTTTTCAAAATTACATTCTCTTACTAGTTCTTCGTAAAGAGGACTCCAACTGAAAAGATCTGGAAGTGGTCTTATGTTAATACAGGAAGCAGTGTGTTATAACAAGACACAGAACTATTAGTAGCAGGAGATTTGTATTTTCTGTTCTGGATCTGCCATCAGCTATGTATGAGACATTGTAAAAGATAGTTCTTTTCTGAAAAAGGAGAAGATTACTGTATCCCAGCTAGGTATTCAGGATGACCTTCTAAAAAGTTTCAAATTTCAGTGCTGAAATTTGGGAAATTCTATATTAAACAAAGTTAAGTGAAACAAGTTACCATACCCAATATTAATGTGCATTGTGAATTTCCAAAAGATGGATATAGTATTAAAGATTTTTGTATTACTCTATATCTGTACCATGTATATTAAGTGATTCTCAGTTCATAGTTTGGGAAATACAGGACTGAATATATTTTAGACTTCCTTGTAATTCTGATGATATATTCAATGATCTTAAATTATTTCTGTACATTTTTAACCCTTAAAAGAAAAAGAGGATGTACATTTATAACCAACCGTGTGCTTGTGAAGGACCAGTGTTACCTGAAAAATGTCTTAGTTTACAGGATTATCTTATAACAACTCCACATTTAATTAGATTTTTTTTAATTCAAGTTAGTTAACATACAGTGTAGTCTTGGCTTCAGGAGTAGAACCCAGTGATTCATTTCTTACATGACACCCAGTGCTCATCCCAAAAATTGTACTCCTTGGGGCGTCCAGGTGGCTCAGTTGGTTGAGCAGCTGACTTTGGCCCAGGTCATAATCTCATGGTTTGTGAGTTTGAGTTTGACCCCATGTCGGGCTCTGTGCTGACAGCTCAGAGCCTGGAGCCTGCTTTGGATTCTGTGTCTCCCTCTGTCTCTGCCCCTCCTCGACTCGTGCTCTGTCTCTCTCTGTCTCAGAAATAAATAAACATTAAAAAAATTTTTTTAAAAAGTGCACTCCTTAATTCCCATCACCCATTTAACCCATCCCCCCATCCACCTCACCTCCAGCAACCCTTAGTTTGTTCTCTATATTTAAGAGTCTCTTATAGATTGCCTCCCTCTCTGTTTTTATCTTATTTTTCCTTCCCTTCCCCTATGTTCATCTGTTGTGTTTCTCAAATTTCTTATATGAGTGAGGTCATATGATATATTTCTCTAACTGATGTATTTCACATAGTATAATACCCTCCAGTTCCATACACATTGTTGCAAATGGCAAGATTTCATTATTTTTGATTGCGAAGTAGTATTCCAGTGTGTGTGTGTGTGTGTGTGTGTGTGTGTGTGTGTGTGTGCTTTATCCATTCATCAGTTGATGGACGTTTAGGCTCTTTCTGTAATTTGGCTACTGCTATAAACATTGGGGTGTATGTGCCCCTTCAAATTAGCATTTTTATATCCTTCGGATAAATACTTAGTGGTGCAATTGCTAGGTCATAGGAATAGTTCTATTTTTAATTTTTTGAGGAACCTCCATACTGTTTTCCAGAGTGGCCGCACCAGTTTGCATTCCCTCCAGCAGTGCAAAAGTGTTTCCCTTTCTCCGCATCCTGGCCAACATCTGTTATTGCCTAAGTTGTTAATTTTATCAATTCTGACCTGTGTGAGGTGGTATCTCCTTGTGGTTTTGATTTGTATTTCCCCAATGATGAGTGACATTGAGCATCTTTTCATGTGTCTGCTAGCATCTGGCTATCTTCTTTGGAAAAGTGTCTATTCATATTCTTAGACCACTTCTCCACTGGATTATTTGTTTTTGAGGTGTTGAATTTGGTAAGTTCTTTATAGATTTTGGATACTAACCCTTTATCTGATATGTCATTTGCAAATATCGTCTATCATTCCATCAGTTGCCTTTTAGTTTTGTTGATTGTTTCCTTTGCTGTGTAGAAACTCCTTATCTAGATGAGGTTAATTAGATCTTTTTAATTAATTAAAAATAATATGTGTATAAAGGGCACCAGCGTAGCTCAGTCGGTTAAGCACCCAACTCTTGTTTTCTGCTCAGGTCATGATCTCACAGTTCATGAGTTGGAGCCCCATGATGGGCTCTACTCTGATGGCGTGAAGCCTGCTTGGGATTGTCTCTCTCTCCCTCTCTCTCTGCCCCTCCCCTGCTCATGCTCTCTCTCTGTCAAAATAAATAAATAAAATTTTAAAAAGTAATATGTGTATGATTTTAAAGTATTTACAGTAGAGTGTTAAAGATTTTTAAAGTTGTTATATAGTGTTAGTCTTTATGGTTTCTAGATAAAATACTCTAAAATCATGCACATATTATTTTGTACTTTAAAAAATTACATACATTACAACTCTAAGAAAATAACAGTAAAAGAAGAAATAGCTTTTCCAAAATAGAACACAGTTGTTGTCATCACTTAATTTAGTAATCATCAGTATCATATCCTTAGCATGTTTTTCTCCTAGAATTTTTTGAATTTGACATTATAGTAACTTTCTGCTTTGAAAAAAAAATAGTGGAAGGACACTTTATTTATTTAGAGAGAGAGTGAAAGGTGGAAGTCTTTTAAGGAAAATTTACTTGCAAAAATATTTGGAATAGAGTCAGCTTGAAAAAACACTCACTGGCCAAATCTGGAACAAGTTGAACATCAAAATAAATAACAATAGTAATGAATTATATAACACCTTGAATAAAATAAGGATCCATCAGCCCATACTAATATAAGTGAATAAATAAATAAATAAATGAGAGAGAAGAGAAAGCTCATCTTTATGCCAACTAAGACAAGGGATAATGGTGTTAGAAAATCACCAGTAGACACCAAAATTAATGGTTAAATTTTATATAAAATAGTTTCAAAATATTTTCCCACAAATTCCTTCTTAATTATAAAGAAAACTTAGTAATTTGACAGTGGAAAAACTGGTGGACATCACATTAACAAACTGATCAAAGTTAACACCACCAGTATTGGATTAAAGTGACATTTCATATGCTTCCTGATATGATGTGCTTGAAAAGGAAAAGGCATTGCATCTGTAATATTCCCATCAAGATGCATATCCTAAGGGTAATCAAGAGGAAATATCAGGCGAACTAAAAATGAGGAACACTAAACAAAATAACAGGCCTGCATTCTTCAAAAATGTCAAGATCAAGAAAGACAAGGAAAGACAGAGAAAAGTTCCATTTTTAGGTAAACTAACAACTAAACATAATGTGTGATAATGGATTAGATCATGGTCCACGGGTTTAAAAAAACAAGTATAAAATGCTAAAAGGGCATTATGGGACTGTTGTCAAAAATTGAATATGAACTGTGGATTAGATATATTAAATTTCTTGATCTCAAAAATTGCATTGTGGCTGTGTAAGAGAATAGGTATGTCTTGAGGAAACTTACTGAAGTTTTTAAAGGTAAATTGGCACATTTACCAGTTTTCTCTCAAAAGAAGAAATTAGATAGATATTTAGATGACAAGCAAAGGGGGCAAAATGTAAACAACTGAGGAATCTGGATGAAGTTTCTCGAGAGTTCCTCATCCTCTTCTTGCAACATCTAAGTTTGATTTGTACTGAAATAAAAAGATGTAGTCCTTTTTTAAAATTTGAGTATACCTATGGAGAGTTAAAACCTACTTCAGTATAATGGTTCAAATTGTTACAAGTATGTAAGAAAAAAGGCCAAACCTTAGAAATGTACCCCTTGCACTTTGTTCAAATTGACAAAAGTATGAGGTAAAATTAATATGATGGTTAATAATCACCCCTCCCTCAAGAAAAGGTCGTTTATTTGTGAGCCACGTTAAATTCTCTGTTAAATGTGCTATATGAATTCAGGGTATTAATATTTTAGGTGAATGCACTTAGAAGATGTACAATAGAGAGCTATTTCAAGAGACATAAAACTACGACATCCATCCTCTCCCCAACCTCCACCCCACCTGCCACACATTTATTTATCCTTCATGCCCCACTTTACCTGGCTAATTTAAGTGTAACAAAAGCTTTGTCCAGAAACCTTTTTTGCCCTCTACAGTTTATAATAAATCATTGTCACAACTCTATAAAGGTGATAGATTATGTATTAAATTGAGAAACATGTCTTTTAAAAAACATTTTCTATTAAGAAATTGCCTAGTTTTTGATACTTGCCTGTGTCATAAATTACTATAGCATATTTTATTTCTAAAATGGGATAATTATTAAAATAACCTCAATTTTTAATATTTTGAGTGCATCACAATTTTTTAACTGGGCACTTTATGTATATTTATATTATGTATGTGATCACATATATTATGTATATATTTATCTATATACATATAAAACATAATTTTATTTCCTTATCTTTCTCAAAGCATAAATTCTACCTTCTTTGTGTTTATAAGCTATAGAGTCTTTATAAACAAATCAATATTTGTTTTCTGTTCAGAGGTCAACATTACTTTTTAGTGGTTTGACATTGGTAAGTCAAAAAAAAACCCCGGAGGACTAAATTGTACTGTAGTTTAATTTTTTTAAGTTATTTACCATTTAATAGACAGTCAAGAGGCAAAAGCTGTCATAGATTCATATATCATCTGATTAATTACAAGAGTCTAAACCAAAAGCAAAAACACAATTTCAAAGAGTGGTAAACTAAGAGGAACTATGTGTGAATATATGAGTGTGCTTGAAGCAGGCTTTTTTTTTTTAATCTCACTAATCTCTACACCCAACATGAGGTCCAGATTCATGACCCCAAGATTAAGAGTAGCGTCTGAGCCAGCCAAGCACCTCTGAAGCAGGCTTTTAAAATTGTTTTGATGTTTCGTGTAAAAAGGACTATTATTACTCTTAACATTATAAATATTAAAAGACATGAAGGATTGTTTCCTTACAGAAAATTTAATAGCTTTCTAAGGAAAGGTAAATGTATAAGCATTTCGGCAAATAAACTAGGTTTTTATTTTAGGTTTTTTTTTTTTTTTTTTTATTCTACCAAGAACTTTATAGTCTACATTCAAAATGTATTCTATAAAACATGTCAATAATATTTTTGCCCTTTTAATGACTGTATAATTTATCTGTGAAAATGGTCATGTGGCATCATGTAAAATTATTTATAGAATTAAACCTTGGAGCTCTTATTTACATAAGAATGGATTCAGCACCAATATTGACCTACTTTTTTTTCATTCAGATTTTTTTAGTGAGAGAATAACTGTCTCACACCAAGATTTGAAGCCAGAATTTTATTGCAATATATTAAAAAAGAGAAACTCATTCTTGCTGTGTTTCTGTAATCTGAATATAAGGTTACACCATATCAACAACCAGCAGATGGAGGGAAAAAATGCTCTAGGAAGCAAGGCTATAAATACTAGGTTAATTCCAGAACTTTAAGATTTTCAAAATTTTACTAAAGCTCCTCTAAACTGTCTGATCTTTTAGTAAGAAATTCATCATTCAGAGGGGGAAAGAAAGTCACAGAATCTCAAAGTAAGGTCTGTGTTACTTCAGATGACTTTATCATCTCCTTACACTTATTGTGAAAGCCATTTTGGTTCTCTAATCTCCTAATTAGTATGGGTCCAAATAAATAGCTCAATTGGAAATATAGAAGTGATTTTTTCCCAATGATTTCCCCCCTATAATACCAGTATTAGGACCCTCATAAGACTCTAATACATCTAGTGACCTTTCTATTAAAAAAAAAAATGAATGTATTAAATTCACTACTGATCGATGCCCTGTTGAAAAAGCTGCTTTGGCTTCTATGTTTGTTTGTATATATGTTTGTATGCATTCATTCATTCATTCATTCACTCAGCATAAATCACACACATACTTGCTAAGTTCTATGGTTAGATTAAAGCTGTAGGCATAGAAGATATAGTCCCCATTCTCGAGTTGCTTGAGAAGCAAACTGAACCATGACAATGCAGTATAATAAATGTGGTGAAAGTAGTACAATGTGCTATAAAGGTATGTAGTAAGAGTTCCTAATCCATACTGGGTAGTTTAGGAAGTCAATGATTTTGATTACCAAAGATGGGATTAGAAAAATATGAGGTGAATTTTGTGATCCAAATCAGTATACTTCAAGGTAAACATTAGTCTCATTAATACTAGCAATTTATTGAATATCTATGATATGATAAATGTTACAACAAATGCAATCTTGTCATTTGTGTTAGATATCTAAAATAATAATAATGGACTTTTTTTCTTAAGAAAATATTTGTCTCATTTCTTCTGATTGTTAGGCCCTTTATGGTTGGTTAACTGCATACACCAATTCAGGCCACACAACTCATACATAGCATTGGCTTTCTGAGGCACCCAGGGAGAACAATGTGGGTTCATTAATGAAAGTCCATCCTTTACTGCTAAAAAGCTGACTCAAACTCATGGCCTACTAATATAGTTGGATCATTACCTTCATCCTTGTGTGTGGAGTACAATAAATCATTATTATACTGGGAATCATCACCAGTAGGAAAAGCATGTTGCAGTGTTTCCGAAAAGTAGTACTTATAAATTTGAAGAAACACCTTAAACAGAGAGGAAGATTTCTAACTACAAGAAAAAGTGAAACTACAGAAACTAAGTGAAAGGTAAGAAGGTGGGAAAGGGTAGCAAAGAGAACATGAGTTTAAGTGAAGTAGATAATGAAAGAAAATATAGCTGGCTCAAGAAGTTTGAGGAGATTGATAGCTGAATATCATGCAAAAAGACTTAGTGTAAAGCTGCTGATACTTGAGGTTGAGAGGTTGGGCAGTCGTTTTCTACAATTCTGCCTCTAATTTCCACCAACTCTGCTAGCAAGGTAACTAAAGAAAAGCAGTTTAGCCTTTGAGCAGTTGTTCTAATTAGCTCTTTACAGTGTAATGAAGACCTACTTTAGTTGCATACTGGAATAAACACATAGTTTAGCAGGATATGGTCCTGAATTTTTTCTAGAATTATGTGTTGATGTGGATATAAAATTAAGTTTCAACTTTGGTAAGAACAGAGTTTAGTAAACACTGAATATTAGTTTTATGATATCACAGGAAAGCAAGCACACCTAATTTATGATTAGGCTTACCTATTCAAATTTTTTAGGGAGCAGTGGCGCCTGACTGGCTCAGTTAGTAGAGACTGTGACTCTTGATCTTGCGGTCATGAGTTCAAGCCCCACACTGGATTACTTAAAAAATAACAATAATTTAAAAATAAAAAGTAAAAAGTGCTTTCTAAACATAGTTATATAAACTTTTCAGGAAGCAGAAAGACATAATATCTTTTTTTTAGGGAGGGTTTGTGGGAGAGGGAGAGAGAGAATCTCAAACAGGCTCCACACCCAGTGCAGAGCCAACATGGGGCTCAATCTCATGAACTATGCTGAATCTCATGACTTGAGCTGAAATCAAGAGTCCAATGCTTAACCACCTAAGCCACCCAGGTGTCCCAAGATATAGTATCTTTGATAAGATACAATTATGCTATAATAACTCTTGTTCAGTGATAGCATTTCATTACAGTGAAAAGTACATATTGAATAACCAGATAATGTTGTAATACAGTAATGATCCTTGTTTATTTATGTGATATGGGGAAAAATACAAACATGTTCTTCTGTATTTGTTATTGAAAGGAGAGGCTATACAAATACCATTTTTGCTTTCATTTATTATACATTACATCCATTATCTTTCCAATAATTGATAAACCATAAGACTTTTCTGGATCAAAGTGTTTTAGAACCTTCAAGACTTTGAAAATTTCAAACTAACAGTATTGATATTATATAAATATTGATGATGGCTTAGAGTAAATGGACAAGCTTCCATCTAAATGCAAGTCACATTCTTGGGAGACTTTGAAACCAGTTACGTTTATTAGAAAGTCCTCAACGAAAACATGAACCAAATAAAATACTCTCAGTAGTCATCAGGTGACTCAATCCCTTTTTATCTTGTTTTTTAGTACTTACTGATTAGAATTATTCACAATACTACTATTGACTTTGTGGCCTTCCTCCACACTCTCCTTTCTCGGTGCACAAATTCGTTTTAAATGTTGAATCTAGGCATATATGATTACGTTACTGATATACTGAAATATTTGATTGGGTTGGAGAGCCTTACTAGATGCCAGTTTGCCACATTTAGACTGTTGCAAAGCTTAGTACATAGCACACCGGCCTTTTACTTGTTACAAACAAAAAGAATCCTTGTACATGTGAATGTGTGTTTATACACATGAACCTGCATGTGCTCAGGTAGTTTTTAATTACAAAGTCAGATAAAACAATTTGAATGTATATGTAGGTATCTAACAAGCCTCAACCATCTTATTACCATTTACAGTGTAAAAGACTCTTGGAGCAATACTAAGCAATATGATACCAGGTTCTGTATTTCTTTTTATGAGTCTTACTAAGGTGTCCTGTTTTCTTATTTTTCTAACCTCCATAAATTATAGTTAGTTAGCCAGTGCCTATTGAACACTTTCTACGTGGAACCTAAAATTGAAGGTGATATTAAAGAGCAGAAAATGAAAGCTTAGCCCCTAATGACCTTCCATTTCAGTGTTTTTCCATAGTAGATGAGCCTAAAGGTGACCAGTCCATTCCCTTGCCTGAGGGTTGTGGTATGGAGGACAGATTATGTCCTCTCAGGACTCTGGGATACTGAAGAAGATGATAGCTCAGGCAGATGTACTAGAAAACAGTACTATCTTAAATACTTGGTCACTATTCCAATATAGTGAATTTGTTTTGAATTCAAGGTAACCTCTTAGCTAACCTTATTTAATGCCTGCTGCGTATAAATATTATGTTACATATTGATCCTGAATGAGATAGCCTTGGACTTTTCTCTTATTTTAGCATCCTTTCCAAAGTATTGTACATGTTATTAATGAAAATACTATAAGCACAAGATTTAAAACATCAGAGTTGGATAGTATGTCTTAGGTCTACTGATGATAAGTTGAGTCACTTTATTGGTAGCTAAGGCATTTAGGGAAGAAATATTTTTAAATCTTACATTATTGTATCAGTCAAGATTCTTTATTACAAATAACATAACCCTCTCTGGCCAGTTTAACAATAAAGGAGACATGTTGAAAGTTATTAAGTAGCTAACAGAATCACAGAGCAGCTCTGAAGACAGTCAGTAACATTATGGGAGCATATTCCAGAAGCTCCTGTCCCAAAATACTGTTTCCACTGGCACCAAGCACTTAAGACGCATCAGACTGAATGTCACTATTATCCCCAAAGAACCTGATGTCTCCACCAGCAAATGAAGTTCTCCAAGGCTGCATCCTCAAGTTTCTTGCTTCCATTTGCAAATCACGCTCTGTGAATTTGATTGCTGGGACCTAAGGTGTTTACCTAACTGTAAGACAGTCTGAGAATGCTAGTTGTCTGATTTCTGCCTTAAGAAAACTGGAATCATACCGGAGAAAATTAACAAAATACAGGGATACCTCAGAGATACTTTGGGTTCAGTTCCAGACCACTGCAATAAAATGAATATTACAAGAAGGTGAGTTCAAATGAATTTTTTTGCTTCCCAGTGCATGTAAAAGTTATGTTTATACTACACTGTAATTTATTAGGTGTGCAGTAGCATTCTGTCCAAAACCAAAGACAATATACACACCTTAAGAAAACTTTGTGGCTAAAAAATGCTTAACCATCGTCTGAGCTTTTGGCAATCTTTTTGCTGGTGAAAGATCTTGCCTTGATTCAGTTAATGGCTACTGACTAATCGGTAGTAGATGCTGAAGGTTGGGGTGACTGTGGCAATTTCTTAAAATAAGACAACAGTGAAGTTTGTTGCATCAACTGACTCTTTTTCACTTGAACACATAAAGGCCATTGTAGGGTTATTAATTAACCTAATTTAAATATTATTGTATCTCAGAGAATAGGGAGG
Organism: Panthera pardus; assembly: GCF_024362965.1. Lineage (NCBI taxonomy): Eukaryota > Metazoa > Chordata > Mammalia > Carnivora > Felidae > Panthera > Panthera pardus. Next base: position 82,053,200 of record NW_026526655.1, on the reverse strand, counting down.
CCTGAAGAGAGGGAGAGAGACAGGAAAACAGCTGGTCAGTAAAACAGTCAGAACACACATAACAGCAAATGGCGCTGGAAAAATGGTGCTGATAGACTTGCTTGATGTAGTGTTGCCACAATTTGTAAAAAACGCAGTATCTACAAAACACAATGAAACAAGGTGTGACTGTATAAGGAAAGTGTTTGAAACTTTGTGGTAGCCACAGGTAACCCATGTCCACAGATGACATTGTACTGGATAGTTTTCATCTTAAATCTTCATTATATCATTTAAAATTTCTAGGGATCAGGTACAGGTCATTGTCTTCCTCTGAGAAATGTATCCCAATCTTTGCCTTCAGTAGGCACCTAAATTGTTTTCTTAGTGAGTCACTTCTACCGAATGTTAGCTCCTCTAACCATCATTCATGTCTGAACTAAGAGAGGAGCACTTCTGCTGTTGTAAGGCAGGGTTTCTCATCCTCAGCACTATTGACATTTTGGAATGGATAATTCTTTGTCGTTGGGGGCTTTCCTGTGCAATGTAGGGTGTTCAGCAACATCTCTGGCTTCTACCCACTAGATGCCAATAGCATGCATGTTAGTACATGCACGTGTGTGCATGCACACACACACACATACACACACACACCTATAATGATCATCAAAATTGTGTTCAGACATTGGCAGATTTTCCTAGGGTACTAAAACATTGCCAGTTGAAAGCTGCTAAGGTGCAACTATGTCTTTGCTTATGAACAATTTATGCAAATAAATAAATACCACCTTTGACTACTTTTTCTCTGCTTCTTAGAGTCTGACCATTGATGTTGTCTTTCACTGCTTCCCCCTAAATTCTTTCCTCAAAATGTATGAAATTATGTCAATCTAATTACCTCTTCTGTGTAGGCCTCTAGTAATTCACTTCTTTCCTCTAGTACTTCTGTTTTGCTTTGTCTTCTTCCCCTTCTGTTCAGTATAAACATTCTGCATCCTCTCCCTTCCTCAGGGATAATCTTGACAGTGGATACCTACAGGAAGGAAGGAAGGAAGGGAGGAAAAGTTAGTTCATACTTTGGATTTAAACTTTGTGCCTCAGAAATTTGGTGAACATATTTCTTAAGGTTATCATGGGAACAAATGAAATAAAAGTATCCATTTTGTCATTACATTAAATTTACTTGAAAGGTTGTTCCCACAATAGGGAAATTATCTATTATATAGTCAGGATTTGGGATTGAGCATGGAAACACTCTTTTAAAAAACTTCCTGCATATCCTTCTGTAATTCAGAGCATATCAAGGAACTATAGATAAGCCTTATAAATTGTCTTTTTCTTGTAATGCATTCTGCAGTATTCATTAATTTATATATATTTTCATTCCTTAAAAAATGATAGTTTATGTGAGTGAAATGGTTTTATATATTAATCCTTAATTATTCTAAGCGAAGATAAATAAGTAAAAAAAAAAATCAGTTTCATGACCTTTGGTTCTTGATAAATTTCAAAGTTGACCTGAATCATATTGCTGCTTTTTCAAATTAACCTCCAAAATTGCTAACCTGTTTTAAGAGTTTAGGAGCATACCTTTCCAAAATTGAAGAGTAACATCTAATTTCCTTACATTAAGCATTTCTTTCACTGCTTAATAAGTTATAGCTTTGCAAGTATGAGGGCATGATTAAATTTCTTTTCATATTGCTTTTAAGTAGAATAAATAATTCAGCTTTTTATCAGGGTAGTTTCAGTTTTTATACTATATCATAAATAGCTCTATAGCTCATTTACAGAGAACTTTCTTACCAGAAATACTTAAGGTTTTTCTATTATTAAAAAAGAGGGGAAATGTTTATCTTATATTATCTTGAAATAACTCAGATTCTGATCAATACATTTTTATTTATTAATTTTGGCTAGCTGTATTGTAATGTATCTCCATAATGTCCATTAATCTAATTAAAATTCATGTGGAATTTGCCATAGCTTAGGTATATTTTAATAATATATATATGAAAAATACTTATTTACAAATTTGTGGTTAGGTAATTACAAACATAATTATTGGCTATCCATTGTCCTATTTGGAAAGCAAAAATTTTTTGTGGCTTATATCTTCCTATTTTTAATATTAGTGAGACTTAAATTTTATATATTATTACATTAAATAAAAAGGATTTAGAGAAATTAAGGTGCAACATATAAAAATATTATAATTAAACATAAATTGATATTAAAACTTTATCGTTTATTGTTAAATTTAAAGGAAATCTTTAATTGGAAAAAATAATGTAATACATTTTTGCTGAAGTCTGCACTGCTATATTAAAGTTTTTTAGGAACTAGAATTTTTATTATAAAAATAACACCAATTTGAAAATATTCAAATAGCACAGAAGTGGAATAAGTAGAAAATCAGTATGAAGACATCTATTTTTAGCAATGTAATAGATTACTCTGAAGAGCTGCCTTAATACAAAATAATCAAATCCTGCATAAAACTTAATATTTTCTCATTGCTGAGTTCCACAGGTAGAAATAAAATCTTAAGCAGGGAAGAAAAAAAACTTGGATAGAAACTAAGGCACAAACAGTAAAAGTATGACAGGTGGGGACTTCTCAATAGTAAATGAAAAGAACAACACTTAATCCAGAAGGAAACTATATAGGCCAATAGCAAGATAGAGAATCTGGAAGAAATATTTCTGGGTGGGGTTTTGTCCTCCTTAAGTTCATAATCAAAATCCATCAAACACGTAAGGAAATAAGCCACCCTGAGAGTTAGCAGAAAAGACAAACTTCAAATGTAGACCCCAAGACTACAGCTGATATAGAATATGCTAAAACAAATCTGAAATGTTAAAAAATAATAATAATCCAGCAGAATTGAACTTTAAAAAGTGGAATATATAATTGTCAAATGAAAAAGGAATCTTTAATGAATAGATACATTCGTATTTAGTCAATAAAACAGAAACTACTCTAATTATTTTAAAGGACCATTTCATACAGGGAATTAGGTTATTAGAAAGAACTAGAAAAACAAAGAGAAGATAACTGGCAGAGCAAATAAAAAAGAGAAAAGGAGTAATAGCCAGTGCTCAGAAGCTGCTAACATTCCTTGGTTGGAGCCTGTAAGCCTAAATTCACTGAGATACTGTTGCATTTACTTTTGGATCCACCAAAGTGGTGTCACCTCAACAAGTGCTTGAATTACCAAAAATTTACTGCCTCTTCTCAAACTACTGGGTTCCATAATCCCCTTATCGCTACTGCCCCACTAACAGTTCTTCCCTTATAATCTCCTACTGGTGCCTCTTATTGGAAGAATTTAATAGGAAACTTGTCAGAGCGGGCAGACATCTGCACACTCCGTATTCTAACAATATAAAACAGAGTATAGAAGAGTGGAAATGAGGGTTTTGACTCAACAGACAAGTAGATGGCAGAGTGGGTTATATATCAGCATGGACACAGCTGAAGAATTAGTGGATTCGAAGAAATGTTTTAAAATGACAGAATACAACAGGGAAAGACAAAAACATGAAAACCGTGAAATAAAGGTAGAGACTTGTAGGCTAAAATGTGAAATTCTGAGACTAACCAAAGACTCCCACCAAGATAATAGAGGAAGTGAAGGGTAGAGAATATTTAAAGAGCTAATAACTGTTAATTTTCTAGAAATAGTGAAGAACAGGGGTCTACAGATAGCAGAATCACAATATATAACAAGAAAAATAAAAAGAAATCAAGACCTTGAAATTGTGTTGTAAAACTTCAGGACATTAAAAGCAAGAAAAGATACTAAAAGCAGCCTGAGTGGGGGGAAAAACACATCACCTGAAAGAAAAAACAATGAAGTGGACAACAGACTTCTCAACAGCAAAAAAGGAAACTAGAAATTAATGGAATATTAACGTGCTAAGAGAAAATATAGCTGACCCTTGAACAACATGAGTTTGAACTGCACAGGCCCATTTATATGTGGATTTTTTTCAGTATATACAGTACAGTACTGTAAACGTATTTTATCTTCCTTATGATTTTTTAATAACACTTTATTTTCTCTAGTTTGTCTTATTGTTAGAATATAGTATATAACACATACAACATACAAAATGTGTACTAATCAACTGTTTATGTTATTGGTATGGCTTCTGGTCAACAGTAGGCTAATAGTAATTAGGCTTGAGGGTAGTCACATGTATACATGGATTTTTGACTAGGGGGCCAGCGTCCCAAATCCCATGTTATTCAAGGATCAACTATACTTGTCAACTAAAATTGGGTGCTTAGCAAAACTTTCTTTCAAGCTAAGGGTGTAAAAAAGATAGACAAGCAAAAACATAGTTTACCACCAACGGACATAAACTAAAGGAATTTATGAAAGAAAATGATTAAGAAAAAATCAGTGGAATGATAGAAAAAAAGGAAAATTATTCCAAAGAAAATTTGAGATACTAGAAGGAATGATGAATAGAAAAATTGGCAAATGGGAGCAAACCCAATAAAATGTGTATAAATACTATTGCTAATAATAATAATAGATATTATTTAAAGTTTCAGGGGTTGAAAAAAATGACAGAAATATAATGTTAGACAACAACAGCATGAAAGCCTGGGGAAGAGTTCAGGAGGGATTATCAGTACATAGTGAAATTTCAAAGTAACTCACTAAAAGCGTATAAAAGGAGCATATGATATCCAATCCTATAGAGGGGAGAAAATGGAGTACGTTTCAAACAAATAAAAACTATACCAGTCCATTTTTTAAGGCAAGAAGAGACGTGTTTTTGTTTTTGTTTTGTTTTGTTTTAAGCATGGGAAAAGTTGGACAAATAAAAAACAAAAGGTATGATACTCAAAACAAATCTAAATACATTGGCAATTGCAGTTAGTGACACTTTGGAAGCATACAGACATTAAAAGGTTGAAAATAAAAGAATAGTAAAAAGCTATGCTGGGCAAACACCAAGCGAACAAAAGCTGGGGCATCAATTTTAATTTAACAAGCATGACTAGAGATAAGGAGAGTTTACTATATAATAATAAAAGGTTCAATTCACTAGAAAAAGCATAATATTAAGCCTGCATACACATAATAACTTAGCCCCAAAATATATTACAATTCAATACAATTAAAGGAATGAATTGATCAATATCATTATAAAGTTCAATGTACATTTGTGTATGTAAAACTGTGCACCCAACAATTAGAGAATGAGCATTCTTCTCAAGTAACTAACCATTTACAAAAATTGACTATATTTTTAGCCCAAAATGTCAGTAAGTTTCAAAGAATTGTCTTACAGACCAACATCTTCTTACATAAATAAAAGTCAAGAGCAAAAAGATCAATTTTTCAATGATTATACATTTGGAAATTTATTTTAAAAAAGAGTAAGTCATGAGCTAAAAAAAATGCTTTTAACTAGACAAATTTGTCTAAATTTGACGAAACAAATATGTTTAACTAAACATAATCAAATTTATAGGATACATAACCTTAAATGCTTAGTTATAAAAAGGGAGGGAGGCAGAAATTTCATGACATAGGCCTCCAGTTTAATGAGTTAGAAAATGAGCAACTAAGAAGACATCCAGATGGCCAATTGACACATGAAAAAATGCTCAACATCACTCATCCTCAGGAAAATACAAATCAAAACCACAATGAGATACCACCTCACACCTGTCAGAATGGCTAACATTAACAACTCAGGCAACAACAGATGCTGGCGAGGATGCAGAGAAAGGGTCTCTTTTGCACTGCTGGTGGGAATGCAAACTGGTGCAGTCACTCTGGAAAACAGTATGGAGGTTCCTCAAAAAACTAAAAATAAAACTACTCTATGACCCAGCAATGGCACTGCTAGGTATTTATCCAAGGGATACAGGTATGCTGTTTCGAAGGGACACATGCACCCCAATGTTTATAGCAGCACTATCAACGATAGCCAAAGTATGAAAAGAGCCCAAATGTCCATCATCGATGGATGAATGGATAAAGAAAATGTGATACACACACACACACACACACACACACACACACACACACACACACACTGGAGTATTACTCGGCAATCAAAAAGAATGAAATCTTGCCATTTGCAACTACGTGGATGGAACTAGAAGGTATTATGCTAAGCGAATTAGTCAGAGAAAGACAGATATCATATGATTTCACATATATGAGGACTTTAAGACACAGAACAGATAAACACAAGGGAAGGGAAGCAAAAAGAATATAAAAACAGGGGAACAAAACAGAGGAGACTCTTAAATATGGAGAACAGAGGGTTGGTTACTAGAGGGGTTGTGGGAGGGGGGATGGGCTAAATGGGTAAGGGGCATTAAGAAATCTACTCTTGAAATCACTGTTGCATTATATGCTGACTTGGATGTGAATTTAAAAAATAAAATAAATAAAAACTGAAAAAAAAACCAAATTAAAAAAATTTTTAAAGAGGCAATAAAAGAATGAAACTAACCAAAGAGTATCTTCTGCCCATGATGTATCAGTAACTGTATTAAATTTATTAGAACCAGGGGCGCCTGGATGGCTCAGTCGGTTGAGCGTCCAACTTCGGCTCAGGTCATGATCTCACAGTCTGTGAGTTCGAGCCCCGCATCAGGCTCTGTGCTGATGGCTCAGAGCCTGGAGCCTGCTTCTGATTCTGTGTCTCCCTCTCTCTCTGCCCCTTCCCTGCTCATGCTCTCTCTCTGTCTCAAAAATAAATAAAAACATTAAGAAAAAAATTTAAAAAAATTTATTAGAACCAAAAGGCTTCAAGTAAAAGGAACACTTCAGACTGGTAAATAAATAAATAAATAAATAAATAAATAAATAAATAAATAAGACGTAAGATGAGATAACAAAGAGGAAAATTAATGAAATGGAAAACATACATTCAGCAGGGAGGATCAGCAAAGCCTAAAATTGCTTCTTTTAAAAAAAATCAACCTCTGAATGTTTAATCAGTTAAGAATTAAAGAGAAAACTCAGAAACAAACAATATTATGAGTAAAAATACTCCACTAACAAATCGAGTAGATATCTAAAAGGTAAAGGTTTCTATGGACACTTTATACCAATGAATTGTGAAAACTTAGGTGAAGTGTACAAATCCCTGAGAATTATACCTTACCAGAAGTGACTCAAGAAAAAACTGAAAAAGTGAGGGTCAACCTGTAACCCTTAAAGAATTAACTATTTTGTTAAACCTTCTCATTAATACAAAAAACACAAATCTCACATCATTACAATTGACCTCTGGTCTTTCAAATATCCTCTGATATTTCAAATTTACATACTTTAGTGGAAAACAGAAAAAGGAAGAATTATTCTTAAACTCAGCAACATGTATCTCTATCAAGACCTTAATATCCAAACCAAACAAAAATAGCAAAAGAAAGGGAAAGTACAATTCATTCTCACTTATGAATGTTAATATCAAATCCTACACAAAACTTGAGCAAACAGAATATTACAATGTATTAAAAAAGGAAAATACATCATGATGAAGAAGGGCATTAAAGAATGCAAGTATGGTTTAATATTGGTGGCAGGGTTGGAGGGTAATCTGTACATGCTATTTAGCATAGCAAATTAAAGGAGAAAAAAAAAACATGGTCATCTCAATAGACTTTTTTTTTTTTTATTTCAGTTGGCTCATTAATGGGGGAGAAAAAAATCCTTTTGGCAAAATTGCAAAAGAAGGAAAGATTCCCTAAATTGATAAAGGGTATCTATCAAGAATATGCAGCAAATATCAGTTTTACCAATAAAATACTAGAAGCATTTTCTTTAAAATTGGAACAAGATGGGGCATCTGAGTGACTCAGCTGGTTAAGTGTCTAACTTCAGCTCAGGTCATGATCTCACGGTCTGTGGATTCAAGCCCTGCATCAGGCTCTGTGCTGACAGCTCAGAGCTTGGATCCTGCTTCAGATTCTGTGTCTCCCTCTCTCTCTGCCCCTCCACCTTTCATGCCCTGTCTCTCTCTGTCTCAAAAATAAATAAATGTTAAAACAATTTTTTAAATAAAATAAAATAAAATAAAATTAGAACAAGATGATTTAACATTTTAGTGGAGGTCAGAGTCCTCACAAGAAGAGAAAAGAAATATCAAGTATAATCATTTGAAAGGAAGAAATTAAACTGCCTTCATCTGTAGATGGCATGATTGTCTACATGGAAAACTCAAAATAACTTACAGGGAAACAGAAATATAATGAGAATTTAGCCTGGTGACTGACTATAAAATCAATATACAATAATAAACTACATTTCTAACATTAAAAAATTTTAGAGGAGATACTATTTACTACATCCACAAAGACATAAAGTACAAAGAATTAAAGGTGTGCAAGAGCTTTATGAAAAAAATACTATAAGCTTTATTGAGGAACATTAAAGGTGTAACTGGAGAGTTGCACTAATATATTTGATTAAATATAGACAAGACATCAGTCTTTTCCAAATTTTTGATTCATAGGTCAATGGGATTCCAGTGAAAAACCCTAACAGGGTATTTGAGGAACTCTACTTGGGTCTAAATTTTATGTGGGAAAGCAAAGAGGCTAGAATAGCCAATAGACTCCTAAAGAAAAATAAGGTTAATGAATTTCTTCTCTCAGGTAACAAGATTTGTTATAAAGTTAAGAAAGTGTGGTATTGGCAGAGGGGTAGACAACTTGACCAACTGAACAAAATATATTCTTTTAAGATCCCTAAATATATGATAAAACTTTTTTTTTCAAAGCAAACTAATGGTGAATACAAAATTTAAAATAATGATGTCCTCTGGAGCAGGGTTTTATTAGGGAGTTAGTGTGTGTTCATGGGCATTTACTTTATTATTATGCTTTATAACTCATATATATGACATATATGTTATATACTTAATATAAATATATTAGTTTTATAAGGCTACCACAGACTGCAGGGCTTAAACAATAGGTATTTATTTTCTCCTAGTTCTGAAGGCTAAAGTCCAAGATCAAGATATTGACAGGTTTGGTTTATCCTGGTCTCTCTCCTTGGCTTGCCTCAGATAGCTGCCTTCTTGCTATGTCCTCATATGGCCTTTTCTGTGCTGTCCCACCCTTATTGTCTCTTTCTCCTCTTATAAGGATGCTAGTCTATTGAACTAGGATACCACCCTTCATTTAACCTTCATTTAACCTTAATTACTTCCGTAAAGGCCCTCTCTCCAGTACTGTCATATTGGGGGGTTAAGGGCGTCAACATAGAATTTTAGGGGAACTCAACTCAGTCCATATAACAATAATTTTTAATTTAAAAAAGTAAATAGAACTTGGACCCCACACTCTTAATCCTCTTGGTGTTCAGAAATTCTTATATTAACCTCTTTAGGAATTCCTTTTTGTATTTCTCTAAGAAAAGCAACTAAGTGAGCCTGATTAGGATAGGAATGGTTATATCCCTTAACAGGCATATTCATCAATCACTCTGCATAAGTCTGTAAAGTCTACATTTCAAGTCAGTAAATTGAAACTCCCAGGACTCTTTAACAAACCTTATAATGGTAAGAGACCAGAGAAGAAAATGTTTTGAGGTTTCTGAATATTTTATTTAATCTTAGATAGTCTCAAGGTATATTGCAAGGGATTTTTTTAATCTTCCATAAAGGGCTTAGAGAAATGTTGATTACTCTTTAGATGTTGCAGAAAACAATGTTAAAGAACAGTACTTACTAGGGAAAAAATTCATATCTAAAAATAGTTGTGTCACATGAGTTTATATTTTAGAACACAAACAAACAAAAATGTTCAGGTTTAATTTGCAGCCCAGCTATATTTTTGACATATTCTTGCTTTGCTCAGACTGAATGACTCAATGATTTAATATTTCTCTGCATTGAATTTTAGCAAATACCCAGATGATCTAATGTAATTTATACTATTTAAATCTCTTTTTCCAGCCTGAAAGTAATTTTTGACTCTAGAATGCTTTTCTTTTGACATCATATATTTCATAAGTAATGTACTTTGGGCGTCACCTAAAACAAAGAACGGGTTTCTTATCAGCAGGCAGCATTCCAGTCTAATGTGTTCATCTGCCTGATTTTACTAACCATGTAAGTAAGAATTAATGGAAGCTTCCAGATATTTTTACAATAGTCATATTTCTTCAATTAGTCTGTATCTTGTCAAAGCTTAATAGCCTGAAAGCTAATAGACATATTGATAAAGTTGTCAGATAAAAGCAAATATTTACAAGTAATTGTTCTGAAAAGAGATAAGGTAATATTCATTTGTCTTAGGTTTTGCATTTGTTCCTCAAGGAATATAAATATACAACATGTATTCTATAAAATAGTATTTCCATTGACCTTTTTATGTATTTTTTGTTTTCTCTGACTTGTATTGAATTACTGAAAAGCAAATGGAACATTTAATAATTTTTTTCTGTAGCTTCCTTCAGTCTGGTACACTACATTATGTAAATTTCTGTTTTACTTTTTTCTCACAAAGTAGAAATGATTTCATTGGCTTTTTTTTTCTGAATGTAAAAATGGTGCTATTTATTGAAAATGTGTATTTTTCTAATGATATAGACAAAGTTCATACTAGAATGGGCTTTCTGGAAGACATGATATTGCATTTCCTTATTGCTATGGCTATTTCTATAATAAGAGCTGTATAGACAATACACAGTAACACAGCAAAAGTTCCAAATTTCAAATCTTTGTTATGGGGTTGATTGCTTTTTATTAACAAAATTACATGGAGAACTGCCAAATATTTTATTTCTTTCTTATATCATAGACCAGTTTTTTCAATGTATTATATCTAGACTTCCTCTCCTGTCAGAATTACCTGGAGGTACTTATTAAATATACAGATGCCTAGATGCTATGTTATAGCTTCTCAGTCGGAATACCATCAGTCTGGCCTGGCTATCTGCATTTTAACAAATGACGCTGGTAATTCTTAAGCACTCTACAGTTGAAGAACCACTATTGTTCACCATAGCCTGGGTACTGAAAGAGTTTTGTTGCCTGCCTTTTTATTTGTGTCCCATCCTCCAAGTTACTACTTTTTTATTGAGGTATAATTCACATACAACAATATATTAATTTCTGGTATATATCATGATGATTTGATATTTGCATATGTTGTGAATTGATCACTACAATAAGTCTAGTTAACATCCATCACCATACATAGTTACAAAAACATTTTTTTAAGATCTCTCTTAGCAAGCTTCAAATATGCAATATCATGTAGTTACCATGCTGTATATTATATCCCCATGACTTATTTATTCTATAACTGGAAGTATGTATGTTTTGACTCCCTTCATCAGTTTTGCCCTTCCCCTAACTCCTCCTCTGGCAATCACCAATCTGTTCTCTATATCTGTAAGCTTGGTTTTTGTTTCATTTTAATTCCACATCTAAGCAAAATCATATAGTATTTGTCTTTCTATGTCTGACTGATTTCACTTAGCATAATGCCCTCTAGATCCATCCATGTTGTTGCAAATGGCAAGATTTCCTTCTCTTTGATTGCTGAATAGTATTCTATTGTATACGTATATACCAGTTTCTTTATCTATTCATCCATCAATGGACTCAGGTAATTTCCATATCTTGACTATTGCAAATATTGCTGCAGTGAATATGGGGGTACATGTACCTTTTCAAATTAATGTTTTTGTTTTCTTTGGGTAAATACCCAGATGTGGAATTGCTGGATCATATGGTAGTTCTATTTTTAATTTTTTGAAAAACCTCCTTACTGTTTTCCGTAATGACTGCAACAATTTACATTCCCACCAGCGGTACACAAGGGTTCCCTTTCCTCCACCTCCTTGCCAACACCTGTTGTTTCTTGTCTTTTGATGATAGCTACTGAGGTGATATCTCATCGTGTTTTTGATTTGCATTTCCCTGATGATTAATAATGGTGAGCATGTTTCCAAATTACTTGTTAATAGTATTATATATATATTGTGGCTCTTTTATACCTTGCTCCAAATCAAACAACAACTTAAACCAAGAACTAGCCTGAACTCTGATTCAGTGCTAAATGGTCTACCCTACACTAGTTTACTCGAGGAACTTCTCTTTATCTGTTACAGGATGGTTGTCCTGCATTTGTCTATCAGGCCTGAAGCATAGGCAGCATTTGTAAAATCTGTCCCATTCTTACTTGTTATAGTGAGTTTAGGAATGATTATCTCTTGCTCTATTTAAAGAAATATTTTGGTCCAGTATTCACTTAGGGGATAGTGTTTACAATGAAAGATTCACTTTCATTTCTTCATTCAATGTAATTGCAAACTGGAGCAGTTAAAACCAAGTTTAAAAACTTTGCTGCCCTTCAGACCTCTTAACTATACCCTATAAATTCTCTACTAGGAGTAATGGTATATTTCCTTTAGCTTTCTATTATTGGGATGTAGTTAGTTCCAAAAACAATATAGACCACAGACCTTTAGATAGACTTTTTTGTTATATAGAAACCAAAAGGGCTTAAGATAAAAGCCTTCAAAGAAATTACTCAGCTCTGACTCCTGTGAGAGTTTCTGGATAAAGGAAAAAGGAAACTACCTGAATGTTTTAGGGAATTGAGAAGTTTGGCAATCATGTGGAAAAATATTCCTATCTAATCTTTTAAATGTATATCCACTTAATCTGTTTTCTATAGGTTTAAGGATCTCCTCTTTAACCCCTATGATATAATGTAAAGAAATAAATCACCTAGTCAAAAGTCTAGAATTAAGCAAAGTAAACAGTAAATTAATCAGACTTTGCTGGTTCCCCTACTAATTAAAATAACAAAACAAAAAGGCAACATGGTCTGTGACTGACATCTCTCTTTTCCAAAGACATCTCTAGCCTTATGTCATCTTCACCGAGTAGCAGGAAATAGATGTTGAAGCCATACTGAGAAAGATGTGCACCCCAAAAATCAAAAGAACAGAACACTGCTAATTTCATTCATTCCTATGATTTATAAACCAGTGTTTCTAAGTTATTCCAACTCAAGTTAACCAGACATACAAGATTTGGGGGTCAATAGCAGACATCTCCTTTGTCCAGGACGCTAATCTTTTCTCGCTTTTATCCTGGTTTGGGAAGTCTGATTTTCTGAGCCTGAAGTTCACCAACTTTGATAGGAAAGCCCAGCCTCCTCCCAGATAAACTGGAGATAGAGCAGATGTTCACGATGTTCATGGTCAACCCTACACACATGAGGGATTAGTAGCAATGACACAGTACAATGACAAGGAAGGGAAGTTGATAGATTGGGAGTAAGAAGAGGAGTTGTCGAAAATTACTGAGAATATATTATAATTTTGAATTGGAAGGAAAAGGTCATGCTTATAACTTTAAGGTAGAAATTTAGGCAATGGTACTATTACTGTCTAGTATATAACTTATATGTTTTACTGCTTTATGCTACAAATCTGATTTAAGATTTTGCAAATACTGAATACATTTTTGCATCAACAAACGTATAAGGTCCCTTTTCTTCTTTTCTGCCATACTAAATTCACCATGTGGTTAGATTGTTTTTTACAATGTTGTTTTTATCTTGTATTAGGATCAGGATTATATTAGCTTCATAAATAACGTGGGTACTTTTTGTTCTTTTCATATTTTCTGGAACAACTTACATGAAATAAGAATTATATATATCTCAAAAATTTGGTAGAACCATCTGGTCCTGGAGTTTCTTTAAAAAAAAAAAAAAAAGTGGTCTTTGGGCACCTGGCTGGCCCAGTCAGTAGAACATGTGACTTTTGATCTCAGGGTCACGAGTTCAAGTTCCACATTAGAGGTAGAATTTACTTAATAAAAAAATAAAAATAAATGGAGAAGTGGTCTTTGACTACCACTTCATTTTCTTTATTATTTATTTGAGTTCTTTATTTATTTTTGTAACAATTGTGATGTTTCATATTTTCCTGGGAATTTATATAAGTCATCTCTATTTTCAAATATATTTTAATTTAATTTTAATTTGATTCTATTTTAATTCCATTAAAATATTAGCATTCGGTGTTATATTAGCTTCAGGTGTCTAATAGAGTGATTCAACAATTCCAAATTCAGCAATTACATACATCACCCGGTGCTTATCACAACAACTACACTCCTTAAACCCCCGTAACCTATTTCACCCATCCCCCACCCACCTCCCCTCTGGCAACTATCAGTTTTTTCTCTGTAGTGAAGAGTCTGTTTCTTGGTTTGTTTCTCTCTCTTTCTCCCCACCCCCCCCCCTTTTTCTTTGCTTATTTATTTTGTTTCTTAAATCCTATATATGGGGGAAATATATTATTTTTTTCTGATTGATTTATTGCACTTAGCATTGTACTCTCTAGCTCCATCCATGTTGTTGCAAATGGAAAGATTTCATTATTTTTTATGACCAAATAATATCCCATTGTATATATATATATATATATATATATATATATATATACACACATATACCATGTCTTCTTTATTCATTCATTTATCAATGAACACTTTGACTGCTTCCATAACTTGGCTATTATAAATAATGCTGCTATAAACATAGGGGTGCATGTATCCTTTGAATTAAGATTTTGGTATTTTGGAAGTAGATGCCCAATAGTGTGATTATTAGATCATAGGGTAGTTCTATTTTTAACTTTTTGAGGAACCTCCATACTGTTTTCCACAGTGGCTGCACCAGTTTGCATTCCCACCAACAGTGCCAGAAGGTTCCTTTTTCTCCACATCCTTGTCAACACTTGTTGTTTGTTGTCTTTTTCATTTTAGCCATTCTGACAGATGTGAGGTGATATCACCTTGTGGTTTCGATTTTCATTTCCCTGATGCCGAGTGATGTTGACACATGCATTTTTTCATGTGTCTGTTAGCCATCTGTATGTCTTCTTTGGAGAAATGTCTGTTCCTGTGTTTGGCACATTTTTCAATTAGATTATTTGTTTTTGGGGTTTGGGGTTGTATTAATTCTTTATAAATTTTTGGATACTAACCCATATCTCATGTGTCATTTGCAAATATCTTCTCCCATTCCATAGTAGCCATTTAGTTTTGTTGATTATTTCCTTCACTGGAGTAATCAAAATAGTATGGTATTGGCACAAAAATAGACATACAGATCAACTGAACAGAATAGAAAACCCAGAAATAAACCCACAATTATATGGTCAATTGATCTTCAACAAAACAGGAAAGAATATTGAATGGGAAAAAAAGTCTCTTTAACAAATGGTGTTGGGAAAACTGGACAGCTACATACAAAAAAATAAAACTGGACCACTTTCTTACACCATACACAAAAATAAGTTCAAAATGGATTAAAGACCTAAACATGAGACCTGAAACCATAAAAATCCTAGAAGACAGCACAGGCAATAATCCCTCTGTCATTGACCATAACATTTTTCTAGATATATATGTCCTGAGGCAAGGAAAGCAAAAGCAAATATAAGCTATTGGGACTACCTCAAAATAAAAAGTTTCTGCACAGCAAAGGAAACAATCAACAAAACCAGTTTGAAATATTTTAATATATAGTTGTTCATAACACCCATTCTTATTTTTTAATCTCTATAGTGTCTATACTTATTTCCCCTTTTTCAGTACATATTTTGTTTGTTTACACATTCTTTTTTGTCTGTTTTCAGTCTTGTCAGAAGTCTGCTTATCTTATTAATGTTTTCAAATCAGCTTTTGGTTTTCTATTGTTCTTATTATTATTGTAGTTATTATTGATGTTGTTCTCTGTATAATCAGCCCTTATATTTGTATTTCATTCTTTCTTGTTTCTTTGGGCTTGCTTTATGGTTCTTTTCTAACTTCTTTAGGTAGATGCTTATCTCATTTAATTTTAATATTTTTCTTTTCTTTTTTTTTTTTTTTTTTGATAAATATATTTGAGCTATGGACTTCCTTCTGATTCCCGCATTAACACCCATTCTTTCTTTCTTAGGATCACTGAGGATTGGATTTTCCCTTCTTGTTCACGCAACCCTTTCCACTTTGACTTCTCCATGATTTTGCTTTATTCCTGGTCTTAAGATTGGAGGTTGGGATGCAGGGATCAGAAACTAATTCATGTTAAGAGAAAAGAGGAGTTAATGTAAGGATATCAATGAACCATAACTTGAAAGCTATCAAAAGTACCTGGGTGGCTCTGTGGGCTAAGCAACTGACTTTGGTTTCAGCTCAGGTAATGATCTCATGTTTCCTGAGTTCAAGCTCTGCTTTGGGCTCTGCACTGACAGTGCAGAGCCTGCTTGGAATTCTCTCTCTCTCTCCCTATCTCTCTCTTGTCCCTCCCCCCCCCACACACTCTCTTTCTCTCAAAATAAATGAATAAACTTAAAAAAAAAAGCTATCAGATACCAGGGAGTCTCTCTTTCTCTTGGTCTCTACTTTAAAGGGACATGGTCTCTCAGGAAGCCTCTGCCTCTCTCCACACATCTCTGTCCTCTTCTGTTTCTCTGAGAACTGGCTTCCTCACGTTCTACCTTATAAATGCTTCCTTTTGCCACTCATATTTTTTTTAATTTTTTCTAACTTTAGCTTTAACATGGCTAATTGCTGTTACACTATCTTTTTTTTTTTTTTTTAAGTATAGTTGATGCACAATGTCACATTCGGTTCAGGTGTATAGCTTGATAAGTTCATATATTATGCTCTACTCACCACAAGTGTAGCTACCATCTCTCCTGTTACATCACTATTACAGTATTATTGACTATATCCCTTATGCTGTACCTTTTATCCTTGTGACTTATTCTTCCATAGCTGGAACACTGTGTCTCCCTCTCCCCTTCATCCATTTTGCTCAACCCCACACTCACCTCCCCTCTGGCAGCCATCAGTTTGTTCTCTGTATTTATAGGTCTGATTCTGCCTTTTTGTTTGTTTATTCTTTTTTGTAGATCCACTTATGAATGGAATCGTATGGTATTTGTCTTTCTCTGACTTATTTTACTTAGTATAATACCCTCTAGGTCTATCCATGTCTCAAATGGCTGTGTAATATCCGTTTGTGTGTGTGTGTGTGTGTGTGTGTGTGTGTGTGTGTGTATTGCATTTTCCTTATCCATTCGTCTATTGATGAATACTTAGGATGCTTCCATATCTTGGTTATTGTAAATAACACAACAGTAAACATAGGGGTGCATATGTCTTTTTAAATTAGTGTTTTCGTTCTCTTTGGATAAATACCCAGTAGTGGAATTTTTGGATCATACGACATTTCTATTTTTAATTTTTTGAGGAAACTCCATACTGTTTTCTACATTGGCTATACCAATTTACGTTCCTATCAACAGTGTACAAGGATTCTTTTTTTCCACATCCTCACCAACACTTGTTATTTCTTGTCATTTTGATTTTAGCCATTCTAATGAGTATAAGGTGGTATCTCATCGTGTTTTTGATTTGCATTTCCTGATGACTAGTGATGTTGAACATCCTTTCATATGTCTGTTAGCCATCCATAGATCTTCTTTAGAAAAATTTCTGTTGTCCCCTGACCATTTTAAAATTGGATTGTTTTTTGGTGTTGAGTACACTATCCTTTCTTTTCATATCACCATCCTTCCATCTGACATTATACTGCTAATCAGCCAATTATTTTCATATTTCTTACTTCATACTCCTAATAAAGATAATCCAATTGACTTAACTCATCTTTTTGTCATAGATAGCTAACATATGTGCCTACATTAGTCAATCACCAGTATTGAGGAGTGAGAAGCCACATAATATAACCTGTACTATGGTGGACAGCAGCTGTGAGCAAAACATTTTTCCTCAGGGATGCATTAGTAGGACAGGCTCCAGACATCTGTAATAGTCCTCTCATTTTTATATATTGTTTTACTCCATTAGTTTTCTTCTCCTCATACTCTAATTTTATTTGTTTAATCACTCTAAAAAGAATCCTCTTTAAATCCTCTTTTCATCCAGCTGCCATCAATTCATTCTCCTTTTCACCTCATCCATTGTACTCAAAAGATTATTTTTTGCTGTATTCAGATTCTTATTTCTCATTAACTTCTCATCCCATTGAAATTGGGCTTCCTTTCTTATTACATTCCTGGAACTGTTCTAATTGAGGGCACCAATAATCTTCTAATTGTCATATCCAGTGGATATTTTTCAGTCTAGATTTTACTGCCCTTTCTTCAACTTTTGACATTCATGGCAACTTTTTTCTATAAATATTCTGCTTTCTTGGTTTCTTTGAGTCTACATTTTCTTGGTGCTGTGTATAACCTTCCGACTGTTCTTTTTCTTTTTCTTTTTGCTGGCTTTTTCTATGCCCTTTACTTAATGTTGATACTCCCTTGATTTCATACATACCCACTATTTATTTTCTCTGTGTTCTCTTCACTTTATGGTTTCATCACCTGTAAACTGTGGATTCCAAAGCTCCTATTTACATTCTAGACTTCCCCACAGAACTTAAGATTCAAATATCTACAGATGGTCTTTGGGCATCCCAGAATCAAAACATTTCAAAGTCAGCGTTTCCTAACCTGAATGTATCATCCCTGCTCCAGAATTTGTTCTCTTATATATTTTTTTTGTTATATTTGTTGGTATAGCCATTTACCATTCAGACCAACTAGAAACATGAAAGTCTTCATAGTCTAGGGTTGGAAAACATACGACACACATGCTGCCTTTCCTCCAACCCATGGTTGTTACAGACATAGGGCTCATGAGCACACATGCTAACACTGCCTCATCCCATTCTAATAATAGGTGTATGCCTTTCATGATTATGTGTCCTAATGAAGTTGCAGGACATCACAGAATCCTTTTCTACATGGTGTTTCAGACAACTACTGTCAATCAATTAGGATTGGTACCCTGCTTTTCTGCTACTCTGCTTTTTGTGCAATAACTTTTATGCAAGACTCCTTCAAGAGATTTCTTGCCCTGTCTTCTGTTTGGGTTTTCTCAGAGGCATTCACAGAAGGTTGGAAAGTGGGACAAGAGTGATGCTGGGATATTTATTCTTACAGGGGTTGCAACAGGTTGGATACATTTCTTTACTGAAAGGCACAACTCCTATCAATTCCTCCTCATTTCTGACTTAGGGGTGATCATAGGTCTCCTGTTGCCAGCCCTGGGATCATATACTATCCCTTTTCAGTTTCCATAAATCTTGCCCACATCTTTGCATGTAAAGTTTTCCATGAATTACTTTTATTTTAATTAATTTGAGTGTACTTGTCTTGTTTTCTGCCAGGCCCTGACTGATAATGCACGTGAATTAAAACCTATTTGCCATTTCTTTCCTACATTCCATACATCCTACATCATGTATCCATAAAACTTGCTTGTTTCAGATCCCAAATATTACTCAACTGTATCTCTTCTCTCTACTCTCACTCTCAGAATTCTAGTTCAGGCCCTTAGTCTCTCTTTGTGAAATAAATGTGTGAAAGGGAAAAGGATTTATATTGAAGCAAACTATTTAGCAAAGACTGCCAAACCCTAGCAAGCTGATTACGTGGCATACTTGATTATATTTGGCTTTATTACTGTTGTCTAGTTAATTCATGAGTGTTTATCATGTGGGCCCTATTCTGTTTTCTATTTTCTAATCTTTGTATTTTAAAAGATCAAAAAAAATTTTGCTTTATTTTATTTATAAATGTGGGAAGATTCATCTAATGGAATCTCAGATAGAATCCTAATATATAACATAAAGGTAGAATTGGTTCTAGATAAAGTAAGGCTAGCACTTAAGATACAACAGGAATATGACTTCAGAATCTATTACCAGTGATTAATAAGTATTTGTCTTTGCCTATTTATTTTCTCTAGCTCTTGTTTCCAAGTATGGAAATTCCATATATCGTAAAGATTTATTTATTCTCATTTTTTCTATGAATTAAAGAAATTCGATGAGTGGAAATGCTTGCAGTTTATCAGAAGAATTTCAAGTTCTAATTTAGGGTTAATATTACTCTCTGATAAATATGATCTTGCTAACTCTTTTACCAACTGCATTGTACAGACTTGCTGAACTTGCAGTTAGCCAAAAAAAAAATCTCTTTTATATCATATACTATAAATTATATCTCTTCTATCTTCCATTCAATCTTATATTTAAAGATTTTTTTCAAAATTCCTCTAAGGATATTTGGATCCTAATTCTGTTCTGCAGCCATCAACCATTCTTCCAACTCAGTGTTTCTTCATCCTGGTTAATAGAAAATGTTTACTTGGATACGACTGTAGAGAAAGCCTTTAGATTTGCCAATAGAGAATTCTGATAGGAGATTGAATTTAGACATTGAGTCGTAAACCTGTAAATAGTCATTCAGTGAATGTGTACAACTTTTGAAATATCATCTAGCTCTTATTTTACCATCTGGTTCACAAGATTTCTAGTGATTTTGCCAAATACCTTCTTGAAATCAAAGTTACTAGGTCTAGAGGATTTTTTAGATCTGTCAAACAAGCCATCCTTTCAGAAAGTGATAAATGTTAGTCTGACATAACTTGTTCCTGGTGAAGCTGAACGAGCTCATAGTTATTATTGCCTTCCGTTCTAAGTACACATAAAACTATCTGTTCATTAATTCCTTCTGGAAATCTTACAAGGCTAAAAAGCATGATTTAAAGGCTGACTGGTTTATCATTTGAGCTCTCCACATTATGCTCCTTTTTTAAAAAAAAAAATTAGAAACTCTTTCATTATCTACCCTTCCATCATCTCTTCTAGTCTCTACAGTGCTTCAAAAATTACCATCACCAATCCTGTTATTTCATCTCTAGGTTCTCTTGTTCGTTTTTTTCAGGCAATCATATAGGTCAAGATACAAATAAAAGATCTATTAAAGCAGCTAGAAATCTGTAACTACTTTTTCTCTTGTGCAAGCTTGTGGTTTAAAAAACTTTTTTTTGGTAATAATTATAGACTTTTAGAAGAGTTGCAAAAATAGCGCAGAACATTTCCATATACCCCCATACCCTCCCTTAATTTAACACTCTGCATAACCACCATCCAATTATCAAAACTAAGAAACTAATATTGTTACAATATCATTACCCAAATCATAGACTTTATTCTGATTTCACCACTTTTCCCATCAGTGTGCTTTTTCTTTCCAAGATACAATCCAGGATCCCACATTACATTTAGTCTTCATTTCTCTTTCATCTCCTCCAATCTGTGAGAGTTCCATAGTCTCTTTTTATCTTTTTAATACCTTGGCACTTTCACTACTAACTAGACATTCAATTGACTGTCCCTCAGTTGGGTTTATCTGATGTTCTGTCCTGATTATAGGAGATTATTCATTTTGGGAACAAATACTGGAAGTGAGGTACCTTCCTCAGGGCACTATAACAAGTGTCACATGATGTTGATATGTACTATTATTCATAATGTTAACCTTGATCACTTGGTTTAGGGTGTGTGTGTCAGGTGTCTCCACTGTAAAGTTGCTATTTTTTCCCTTTGTAATTAATAAATATTTGGAAGGAGATAATTTGATATCATGCAATTATCTTCTCTTTTCTTGAACATTCACCTAGTGTTTTTAGAATTTGCTAATGGATCATGCCTGCCTCAATTACTAGTGTGGTGTTCTTTTTTTTTTTTTAATTTTTAAATTTTATTTAAATCCAAGTTAGTTAACATATAGTGTAATAATGATTTCAGAAATAGAATTTAGTGACTCATCACTTACATATAACACCCATTGCTCATCTCAACAAGTGCCCTCCTTAATGCCTATCGCCCATTTAGCCCATCCCCCCACCCAACGCCCCTCCAGCAACCCTGTTTGTCCGTATTTAAGAGTCTCTTATGTTAGAGTGGGAGAGAGCCAAAGCATAAGAGACTCTTAAAAACTGAGAACAAACTGAGGGTTGATGGGGGTGGGAGGGTGGGGAGGGTGGGTGGTGGGTATTGAGGAGGGCACCTTTTGGTATGAGCACTGGGTGTTGTATGGAAACCAGTTTGACAATAAATTTCATATATTGAAAAAAAAAAAGAGCCTCTTATGGTTTGCTTCCCTCTCTTTTTATCTTATTTTTTTCTTCCCTTCCCTAATGATTCATCTGTTTTGTTTTCTATCTCCCTCATTTCTTCTGCATTTATTGATTGAAATACTTCTGTAAGGAAGAGTTTTTCCTTTTTTAATTTATTTATTTTGAACAGTTTTATTGAGATATAGTTGATATATAATAAACAACACATATATAAGGAGTACAACTTAATGTTTTAACATATGTGAAACCATTACCACAATAAAGATAATGAACATATCCATAACCACCAAAAGTTTCCTTACATTCATTTCTAATTGCTACCTCCCTTTTCCTCCCACTCTCCTTGATTTTCCCGGGCAACCATTGCACTGCTGTCTGTTACTATAGATTAGTTTGCACTTTCTAGAATTTTATATAAATGGAATAAAACAGTATACACTCTCTTTTCGTGTGGCCTCTTTCACTCGAGATTATTTTGAGTAAATTATTTTGAGATTTATTCTTTCTGTTACCTAACTCAGTAATTCTTTTTTTTTCCCCCTGAGTTACATTCTCTTTATCAATATACCAAAATTCATTTAACCACCTGTAATAGATATTTGGGTTATTTTTAGTTTGGGCTATTAAAGTATCCATTCTTTGGATTAGTGTTAACAGATTTATCTTTGTCCATAATTTTATTTTTGACCTATTATGTCATTATGTTTAAATTGTGATTTTTATAGGTGGCATATACTTGGGCTTTGCTTTTTTACTTTTATTTATTGTTCATTTATTACCATGCACAGTATTTTATTGCATTTTTATTTATTGGGACATTTATCCCAATCTGTTTTTTTACTTATTGAATTATAGTTGACACATAACATTACATTACATTAGTTTCAGGTGTACAACATGGCAATTCAACAAGTCTATACCATACGCTTTGCTCACCACAAGTATAGCTACCATCTGTTACCATTCAATGCTATTACAATACCATTGATAATATTCCATATGCTATAACTTTAATCCTCCTGACTTACTCATTTCATAACTAAAAGCCTGTACCTCCCACTCCCCTTTACACCTTTTTGCTCATCCATCCATCCTTCTCCCCTCTGGTAACCACTAGTTTGCTCTCTGTGTTTATGAATGTATTTCTGCTCTTTTGTTTGCTCATCTGTTTTTTAGATTCTACATATAAGTGAATCATATGGCATTTGTCTTTCTCTGATTTAGTTCACTTAGCATAATACCCTTTAGGTCTATCTATGTTGCAAATGGCAAGATCTCATTTCTTTTTATAGCTGAGTAATATTCCAATGTGTATATATATAGTGCTGCAGTAAACATAGGGGTGCATATATCCTTCAAATTCGTGTTTTCATTTTCTTTGGGTAAATACCAAATAGTGGAATTATTATTGGATCTTACGATATTTCTATTTTTGATTTTTTGAAGAATCCCCACACTGTTTTCCACAGTGGCTGCACTAATTTACACTCCCACCAGTGGTGCACAGGAATTTTTTTTCTCCACATCCTCATTAACACTTATTTTTTCTTGTTTTTTTTTTGATACTAGCCATTCTGACAGGTTTAAGGTGATATCTCATTGTGGTTTTGATTTGCATTTCCCTGGTTGTTTGCGATGTTGAACATTTTTTCATGTGTCTGTTGGCCATCTGTATGTCTTCTTTGGAAAAAAATATGTAGGTCCTCTGCCCATTTTTTTAATCAGGTTGAGGGTTTTGGTGTTGAGTTGTAGACATGCTTTTTATATTTGGGATATTAAGCCCTTTTGGGTATATCATTTGCAAATATCTTCTCCCAGTTAGTAGGTTGATTTTTGTTTTGTTGATTGTTTCTTTCACTGTGCAAAAGCTTTTCTTTTGGGGATAGCCCCAGTCATTTATTTTTGCTTTTGTTTCCCTTGCTTCAAGAAATATGTGTAGAAAAATGCTGCTAAGGCCAATGTTAAAGAAAGTACTGCCTGTGTTTTATTGTAGGAATTTTATGGTTTCTGGTCTCGCATTTGGGTCTTTAAGCCATTTTGAGTTTATTTTTGTGTTTAGTGTAAGAAAGTGGTCCAGTTTAATTCTTTTGTATGTAGCTGTCCAGTTTTCCCAACAATATTTATTAAAGAGACTGTCTTTTCTCCATTGTATATTCTTGCCTCCTTTGTTGTAGATTAATTGACGATATAAACATGAGTTTATTTCTGGGCTCTACCTTGTCCCATAATCTATGTGTCTGTATTTGTGCCAGTACCATACTGTTTTAGATATTATAGCTTTATAGTATATCTTAAAATCTGAGATTGTGATACCTCCAGCTTTGTTTTTTTTCAATATTGCTTTGGCTATTCCAGGTTTTTTGCTTGTCCATACAAATTTTAGTATTATTCATTCTAGTTCTGTGAAAAAATGCTATTGGTATTTTGATAGGGATTGTACTGAATATGTAGATTACTTTGGGTAAAATGGACATTTTAACAGTATTAATTCTTCCAATCCATGAGCATGGGATATCTTTCCATTTTGCTTGTGTTGTCTTCAGTTTCATTAATGCATGTTTTATAGTTTACAGAATAAAGATTTTTCACTTTCTTAGTTAAATTTATTCCTAGTATTTTATTCTTTTTGTTGCAAGTATAAATGGAGTCTTTTCCTTAATTTCTCTTTCTGCTTCTTTGTTACTAGTATGTACAAATGCAAGCAATTTCTGTACATTAATTTTGTATTCTGCAATTTGACTGAGTTCATTTATTACATCTAATGGTTTTTTGGTGGAGTCTTAGGGTTTTCTATATATAGTATTATGTCATCTGGAAATAGTGACAGTTTTATTTCTTTCTTACCAATTTGGATGCCTTTTATTTCTTTTTCCTATATGATTACAGACATACAATGTGACAACCTCTGCCTTTTAGTTTGGTTTTCAGACCATTTACATTTAATATAGGTATTGATATAATCAGGTTTACATCTATCATTTTGCTATTTGCCCCATGTTTCCCTTTTTATATTTGTCCAATGTGTTTTTGTTCTTTTTCCCTTCTCTTTTTTTTTTTTTTTTTGGATTAAGTACTTTTTATGATTTGATTCTTATCTCCTTTAATGGCTTTTTAGATATAACTCTTTGTCTCATTATTTATTGGTTGTTGTAGAGATTATAGCATATATCGTTAGCTTCTCATCATCTACCTTCAAATGATATTGTATCACTTCACTTGTAGCTTTAGAGCGTTACAATTAGTGTGCTTCCATTTCTCCTCTTATGGCTTTTGTAGTATAGTCATCATATATTTTACTTTTTCAAATAAACCCTGCACTACATTTTCTAAAATTTAAATTGTCAATTATCTTTTTAAAAATTAAATATAAGAATATGTTTATAAGATATAAGAAATGTGTGTTTAGTCATATACTTACTATTTCTGGTGTTCCTCATTACTTTGTCTTAGATCCTTCTTTCAATCTTGTATTACTTTGCTTCCTCCTGAAGAACCTTCTTTACCATACTTGTACTGGAAGTCTGATAATGATGAATTCTTTCAGTTTTTGTGTATCTGAAAGTCTTTATATTATCTTCATTTTGGAAGATATATTTTTGCTATATATAGAATTCTATGTTGACAGATTTGGGGGGATTTTTTAGTACTTTAAATATGAGAGTCCACTGTCATCTCATAAGCATTGTTTTCATTGAAAAATCATCCTTATCTTTGTTCTTCTGTACATAACATTTTCCCCTCACTGGCTGTTTTTAAGACTTTTTCTTTATCTCTGATTTTGAACAACTTGATTATGATGTACCTTAGTGTAGTTTTCTTTATGCTTTTTGTGTTTGGAATTTGTTCTGCTTCTTAAATCTATGAGTTTATAGTTTTTATCAAATTGGGGAAATTTTTATCCTTTATTTCTTCAAATTTTTTTTGTCCCCCACTCTCTTTCCTCCTTTAGAGATTTCACTTTCACATATAGTAATCCATTTGAATTGCCTCACAGATCACTGATACTCTATTTTTTTTCAATCTCTTTTCTTTGTTTGATTTCTGATAGTTTCTATTATGTCTTCAAGTTTACTAATCTTCTGCAATCTCTAATCTGCTGTTCATCCCACCGAGTGTATTTTTCATCTGATAAATTATTACTTTTCATCTTTGGAAGTTCAACTTCGTCTACAGAGAAATCCCCTGTGCCTTTTATCTCCTTTCCCCTGATGGTAACATTTTGTAAAACTAGTAAAATATCATACCAGAATTTGCTGATAGAAAGCACTAATCTTGCTCAGATTTCTCTAATTTTACTGGTACTTACTTGTGTGCCCATATGTTTTCAGATCTGTTCAATTCTATCCCATGTTTAGGTTCTTGTATCTGCCACCATAGTCAAGGTACAGTTCCATCACCACAAGAATCCCTCTTCGTGTCCTGTTATAGCCGTACCCACTTCTATCTTGCCCCCCACCTTACCCCCATCACTAACCCTTGCAACAACTGGTCTATTTTCCATCTCTAAAATTTTGTCATTCCAAAAATGCTAGATAAATGGTCTCCTATAGTATATAACCTTTGGGGATTGACTTTTGTCACTCAACATAATTCGCTGGAAGTTCATCAAAGACTGATTGATTTCTCACCTCACTCTGTGTTTTATTTTTCTGCTTTTTTCCATGTATGATAATTTTTATTTGATGCTAGACCTTTTGAATTTTGTCTGTTGGGTCCTGGGTATTTTTGTATGCATTTAAATGTTTTTCAGGTTTTCTCTGGATTGCAGTTAAGTTACTTGGAAATAACAATTTGATCCTTTTAGGTCTTTCTTTTAAAACTCATTAGGCAGGACTAGAAGTGTTTAAGTCTACATATTCCCCACTACTGAGCAAGATACTTCTGAGTATTTTACTCTATCTATTAGTTATATAGTATAGTAGCTACTAGCCCAGTGTGAGTGTCAAGTCCCACTTGCTTTATCCTTTTTGGGAATTCTTTCCTTGGCCTCAGTTAGTCTCCTCACATGCATGCACTGTTTAGTTCTCTGTTAGATACTCAAAGGGAACACTCTGGGGTGCCTGGATGGCTCAGTCAGTAGAACATGCAACTCTCTTTTTTAAAATTTTTTTTAATGTTTTATTTATTTTTGAGAAAGACAGAAACAGAGTACGAATGGGGAAGGGGCAGAGAGAGGAGACAGAATCCGAAGCAGGCTCCAGGCTTTGAGCTATCAGCACAGAGCCTGATGCAGGGCTTGAACTTTTGAACCAAGAGATGGTGACCTGAGCTGAAGCGGGACGTTTAATTGACACTGCCACCCAGGCACCCTGGAACATGTAACTCTTGATCTCAGGGTCATGAGGTCAAGGCCCACATGGGGCATAGAGCTTACTTAAATTATAATAAAGTATATGTGAAGTCCCATATTTAAAAAGGGGGGAACCCTCTGCAGATCTCTGTGTATATCTCCCTCTGGAGCTCTTTCTTATCCCACACTCTGTCCTGAAAACTTACACTGCCTTGGTCTCCCCTGACACTAGCTATGTCTTCTTAGCTTAGAGAGTCTGCTGAGCTCCAACTGGGTCCACCCTCTCTGCACATAGTCTGGAAACTCACTCAAGGAAATAAGTTAAGGCAATTCTAGGGCTCCTATCCTTTGTTTCCTGGTTGTCTCTTTTGGTTGCTTGGTGTCTCGTGTCTTCAAAAAGCATTGTTTCATATATTTTGCCTGTTTTTTTCTGGGTGGGGGTTGTTTCAAGCAAGAGTACATCTTACCCCTGTTATTCCATCTTGACTAGAATCCAAAAGTCCTCCATGATTTATTCTTAATCAGATATATTTTTTTCATTTTGACATAAGATTTATTCTCCTTAATCAAGAAAATAGAAACAAAATTGAAATTGAATTTTCTTCTAATTTTATTTTATTATTGCCGCTGCTTACCCAACTATACTTTAATCTTCCTGTTCTAATCATATCTTTGAAAGTACCTTTTATATCTTTAGGATTTTTCTAAAACCCCACTTTATTCTGGATTTAATAAACTTTTGGATGTTTTTCTCAGATGCCTTTTCATTTTCCCTCCCCTATTTCTACCTTTCTTCCTTTTTTCCATCCATTTATCAAAGGTCTATAATGTGTCAGATGCTATGCTAGGCAGTGAGGATAATGCCATGAAAAGAATAGACAAAGTCCTTGCTCTCTTGCTGAAATTCTAGTGATGGGAGAAGGACAATAAACACATAAATAGTATTTTATTTAAGTTAGCAATATGTGCTATAAAGAAAATAAACAAGATGGTATTTTGAGGTGATATTCGAGTTCAAATATTAGAACAATTTTAGAAGAGAGAAAGCAACTGCAAAAGCCCAAAGTCAAGAATTAGTTTGACATATTCAGGGAACAGAAGAAAGGACATGACTGGAGAGACACTTATAAAATGTGGTCAGGAAGTATTCAGAGGTCCAATCACACAAGGTCTTAAAGGCTGAATCTTAGATTTATGTCCCTTTCTTTCCTTTTGCCTTTTAAACACAGCCTCTTTATAACTAAGCCACATAGAAAGCTCTCTGTACAACCCCTTGAGCTTCTACAGATTTCTCTCTGGTTTCTTTATATTTGGGCTTAGGCTAGTTGTATGGTTATGATCAGAATGCTCTTTTTAAAAATTTTTAAATAACTTTAAAACCTTTTTTGCCTTCCTTATAATGGATGCTTACAATGCACTTTTACTTCTTTGAATACTTTGAAATATGCTTTCCAAAGTCTAAAATACCTGTGTAACCACTCCCAATGTGCACTTCCTAGGCTATTACAATCCCCAAGATAACATGACCCATTTCTCCAATTATTCTAGTTGTGCCTATTATTATTCAGAGTTAAATACAAAGAAGTAGTTTTAAGAGACCATTGTGAATAGGCATCCAAAATTTTGTCAGCTTTTATCACCAGACTTCTAGCAGATTGCTTCTACCGGTCCACTCTTAATATAGCTAAAAAGAAATAACTTCCTAAAGTGCAGTTAGGGTCTTGTCACTCCTCTGTTTAAACTTTACTGTTGTTTTCCCATTGCAATTAAAAATAAAATTCAAGATGTGATGATGAATAAGGCAGCCGACATGGTTCCTTCCTTGCCTGTTTCTTAATCTCGTGCCACTCCCGCTTTCCCTCATTACACTCCAGTGACATCAATCTTAACTTCATTTTTAGAACACACCCAGCTCTTGTCCAACTCTAGACTTTTGCACATGCTGTTTCCTTTGCCTAGAATGCTCTTCCCCCGATTCTTTTCTCATGGCCAGTTTCTTTTCCTTTGGGCCTCTCAAATTTCACCTCCTCAGAGAATTTTCCATGTCTCTAAAGGAGATCCCTCCTCCCCCATCCTTGTTTTCTCTTAGACCCTGTTTATTTCTTTCATAACACTTAGCATGACCTGCAGTTATTGTATTTATATATTTGCTTATTGGTTTTGTTCTGTTGCCACCACTACAACGTCCCGTATACAATGTCACCAGTGCCTAGAACCATACCTGATATATAGTAGACCCTAATGAACAATTTAAATAATTTCACCCGAGTTTATACCTGGTTCAGTTTTTGAATGAATGAATGAATAAACATGTTAAAAAGCAAATCATAAAATTTAGAATAAAATTCACTTTTTGACAAAGGTTTTTTAAATGCTTTGGTATCAAAAAGGTCAGCAAAGAAAAAAAGACACATAGGCATTATAAAAATCTCATGATCCAAATTACTAGTTCAGTGTGATCCAGTTACCCTTGTGTGTCTACTCATGAGCAATGAAAAAGATTAACATCAACATTTCTCGCAACATGCGTCTTTGCTGAATATAATTTCATTTTTACCTGTTTATGATCTTTTTGTATTTTGTAAGATTCGTGATGATACGAAACTTTTCAGTGACTCATATTTTATACATAATATGTTAAATTATATTTATATGAATATTAGTGAATACTTATATATATCAAGTATATTGAGGAATTTTCTTTAAAAAACAGAACTTATGTAGTAGTGAACTGTTTGGTAATGTTTGATATAAAACCATGGTTGAAAATATGAAATGGTATGGAATTTTATCTCTTTATTATTCAACATTAGTTATTTAATACAGGTAAATCATAGCACTTGTACTATAATATCCTGGCATTTTTTAAATGATATTGTTTGTTGAAGTGTTCATGATTAAAATATAAAAAATATTACTGCAGTTGTCTATTGAAGTGTTCGCGCTTGAAGCATTAGAATTATCATTGCAGTCGTGTCTTCAGATTTATTTATTAATTGCTTATTACTAGTAGGAAATGACCTAGTAGTCTAAGTTTGAAGATTACTTGAGGGTTTCAGGATTATTATCTTATAAATTTGGCAAACTCCTTCATTTGTCCCTCTTGTTTTTAGTGTAAAAAAATCTAGCTATGTTTTGTGATTGCCTGCTATGTTTAATAGATTATTTATTTGTCACCATCTGTTTTCTGATTCTAATTTAGGTATCTTTCTGACCAATGTAATGAATCAATAGCTTATAATACTGCTCAGCTATGAGCTAAATTAATATACGTCCCTTAAAGCTATGTAATCTTTTTACATCCTTTGTAAGTCAGGAGAGACTAATTTATTAGCTGATTGGTTAATCTGAGTCATTAATATCCATCTTGAAAACTATAAAAATAAAAATATTAAAACATATCCTAATTATGAATTTAAAAACAAAAAGCTGCAATGAAGAATAAAGTCTTCAAATAGTACCTATAGTTAGAACTAAGAAAAAAAAAAAAAGCTTTATCTTTTTATTCTGCTCTTTTGCTTCTGTATTACGTTGCCATGGAAATTTTTTTCATTAACATTAAATTGATTTGCCCAGAGATGAAATTGCTTGCATCATCTCCTCTCCTCATGTTCATAAAGCCTCCTAAGCCAACTTTAGAGCTTTAGTGTCCAAGCTGGTACAGATTCTCAAGAGTTTCTCCCATGCTGAGTATTCTTAAAACTCAAATATAGCACATTAATGTGTTCAATGTTAGTATCAAGGTTGCTGTCATATTTTCATTCTTGGTCCCCCAAAAATTCTTTTAAGCATTTTAAGTCATCAAGGAAAAACCTGGAATTACAAGCTGAAGAATTCTAAGGATATTTACATAATGAAAATAAACAAAGTCGAATCCTTTTATAAAAGCTTATGTTTAGCATTCTAGGCTTTTTTGCTATAAAATATTAAAGTCCATGTTAATGAACATAGAAAGCCAGTATTTAATGTGAGTAATTGGACCTCATGCACCTCTGTTATGCATTAAATTTTATGCCAGACTCAGCTCTTGAAACTACAATTTCATTTCGTGCCCATTGCCAAAAATAAACATAATTCTCTTCTAAGTACCTGATTGCTTCATGCCACTTAAGTGAGCCTCTCAAGTAATTTCCAAAAAGGTTTGGAGAAAGTATACCATGTTTTGTTTGGTTTTGAGTACTTACATAGTAGAGCCTCAGTACATGTTTGTTTGAACTAACATGTAATTTCAGTCTCCGAAGATGAAGATACAAAGATTGTTTTTACTAAGACCACCCAGGGAAGAAAAGGTTGGAAATGCATGGTATTTTATGCAAAAGGAAACCCAATTTCACCATCTATAGATACTAAAAGTACTACAACCTTATGTATGATATTTAAATGTCATTTAAATGTTTTTACACTTAGAATATGTGCTTCAACTCTCTTTTCGTTACTTTATACTTCACTATGTCTTAGAAATCTTTCCATATCACTATAGAACTATCTCTTTTAAGTGTTGTATTATCTTCTATAACTGTTATTTATTTATCCATTCCCTAATTAATAGGCATTTAGGTTATTTTGTGTTTTTCATTCTAGTGATCAATGCTACTATGAATATCATTTTACATAATTCTTTTTTTTTAACCTTATTTATTTTGAGAGAGAGAGAAAGAGAACACAAGAGGGGGAGGGGCAGGAGACAGGGGAGAGAGAATCCCAAGCAGGCTGCAATGTCAGTGCTGAGCCCAACACGAGGCTCAAACCCACGAACTGTGAGATCATGATCTGAGCTGGAGCCAAGAGTCAGACACTTAACCAACTGAGCCACCCAGGCGCCTCCCATTATACATAATTCTTTGTGCACATATTTGATTATTTTTCCATGTGTGATGAAGAGGGATTGCTGTTTTAAAGGATATGCACATCTTAAATTCATACTGATACTGATACATTACCCTCCTAAAAGGATGTAGCAGTTTGTCCTTCTAAGTAGTTCATGCCACTACTTTTCCCATACTCAATCAAACTTGATATTACCAATCTTTTAAACATGTTTACCTTGTTATAAGTGAAAAGTGATACTTCTTTATTGCTTTATTTTGCATTTCTGACTACTACTAAGCATCCTTTCTTACATTTATTAGCCTTTTGTTTTACCTTTGCAGCCTATCCATATTTATTGTCCATTTTTCTTTTGGACCTTTTATCTTTTTATCACTGTTTTCGCAGCTCTTTATACATTTCAGATACTAATGCTTTGACTGTTAAATATGTTTTGAATACTTTCTCTAGCTTATCAATTATCTTTTACGTTTTTCGTTATTCTTTTGCTGAACAGAAATTTTAAATTATGATGTTGTCAAATTGAACAATCTTTTTCATTACAACGTTTGCTTTTCATCTCTTTTAAAAGGGCTTCATAAATCTGGCATAAACGTAGTCTTTAAAATTTTTTTAATGTTTATTTTTGAGAGGGAGAGACAGAGCATGAGCAGGGGAGGGGCAGAGAGAGAGGGAGACACAGAATCCCAAGCAGGCTCCAGGCTCTGAGCTGTCAGCACAAAGTTCGGTGTTCTAACCCACAAACCATGAGATCATGACCTGAGCCAAAATCGGACACTTAACCGACTGAGCCACCCAGGTGCCCCTAAACATATTTTTTATATTATCTTAATACACTTATATTTTAGTTTGATTTAGTGTTTATTTTTTACTTAAGTCTTGAGTCATTTGGAATGTATTTTTTGTGAATTACATGAGTTATGGAAGTAATTCATTCTTTTTTTCCAAATGGGTATCCAGTTGTCCCAATTCTATGTATCGAATTGGCCATCCTTTTCCTATAGAATTGAATGATACCTTTAGGATGAATTTGCTTATCTATGGCTTTACCTGTGGCCATACTCTTCTATTATATTACTTGCCTATTCTTACATCAATACTACAACTTTTTAATATATTTTACTGTTAGATAGGGCAATTCTCCCTTTCTTGTTTTTGTATGGTGGTTTTATACCCAGCCACCCTCTAAATATCTTTTTCATTGGTTCTAATAAGTTTTCATTTTGAGCTTTCTAAGTAAATGATCACATTGACCTCAAGTACTAACGGTTTTTTTTTCTTTATTTCTGTTAAGTATATCTCATATAACAGTTGTTGGTCTTGCTAAATATTCAAAACCAATTCATTAGTCAATATTTAATACCAGTCCAATTTCACATAAATACCTATGAAGGGGCCCATTTCTATCAACTTCTCCAGAAGGTTTACCTTCTCTACCTGTTCCCCTTCCCAAATTTAGTCCTTCCCTATTCATGCAAGATGAATCAGAATTATTTTTCTCAATTTCTTTAGCCTCCACATCTTTTTTTTTTCTTTCTTGTCTTTTCTTTTGTTGGTTTTTGTTTGTTTTTCATATAAACATTTCTTTACCTTAAATGTGAGTTATTCCAACCCACATATGAGGCTAAGGGAGTTAGGCAAAATAAGGAAGAGATTCAAAAGTACAGTAGCCATTTATAGTCACCTTCTCTCACCTTAAACAGAATTTTTTTGCCTTTTATTTATATGAGCATTTAACCACTTTGCCTTATAATTTTCATGAGTCCATGTTTTGTCTCCCCAACATTTTAACCCCTTCAGATCAGACCATTTCTCCTGCCTTTTATCCACTTATATTTCCTTTCCTCCTTTCCTTATACCTGTATTGCATGTTCTTCATATAGACCTTTATTCCAGCTTAGATTCTATTTTCCATATCTTCAGTGACACAGTTGCCATATCTCAAACTTCCTTCCCTCTCTGTCTTTTGCTCACCCATCTCTACAACCCTGGTCCTGTTTTATTTTTGTTCATGTTTCCCCTACATTTTTAAAACTTTTTATTTTGAAATGATTTCAAACTTACCAAAAAGTTACAACAGTACATATAAATTATCTATTTATTAGATATCTGTTTATCTATGTATCTGTTTATTATCTCTACACACAAATTCAACAATTAACATTTTGCCATGTTTGCTTTATCATTCTCTCTCACACACATCCTGTGTGTGTATTTGTGTATGTTTTTTAGAACATTTTTATATTAAATTGCAAACATGTGATCTATTCTGTTTTTGCTTTTTCCATGCCTATCCTCAGTAATCCAGAAATCCAACTCTATTCATTCTGCTGTCTTGTCTGCCAAGTCATATTCTGGTAAATAAGATCACATTTTGGATTATGCCATAAATTTATGAACACTGACCTCATATTGACTTTCAAGGCTGCCATATATGAGTCACTCTTTCTAAAATTTGCAAACACAGGGGTATTTAGGGATATTAGTTTCTTAAGACATTCTGTGTTTATGGAAATTAATCAGATGATACAGTCCGTGTGATTTCATTTGTTTGAAATCTTTGAGATTGTCTTTATGGCCAGTTATTTTCATCTATTTACCAAATATTTATATAGCGCTGACTATGGGCCAGGCACTAAGTGCTTAAGAAATCTTCATTTATTCAATTTGCTCAACACTATGTGGTAGATATGATTATTATCTTCATTTTGCAGATGAGGAAACGGAGGGACAGAGATGTAACTTACCCTAAGTCTAAAAAGTAATCAAGCTGAAATTTTAATTCCAGCAGTCTGGGTCCAGAATCCATGCTCACAACCACCATACTGTGCTAATTTTTCCAATCTCATGTGTTCTTTTTAAAAATGTGTATTTATAATTCTCACCACGTTGTATAATCCTCTGTATATTTCCATCAGATTGAACATTTTATGTACTTCTAATCATGTATATCTTTATTAATTTCTTGCCTATTTGATTTATCAGTTTCCACTGATAAATTTATCACAATCACTGTATGTTGATTTTGGATTGATTAGTTTCTGATTATAATTCTGTCATTTTTTGGCGTCAATTATTTTTAGGATATTGTTAGGTATATCTTTTTTCAAAGTTTGTTTCTCGCTAAAGATTCTTCATTTAATAATTATATAACTTCCTTATCAATATATTTTTAAAATAATGAGAATCAAATGAAAATAGACCTTCCATTGCAAACAACTTCATCATTTCAACAAATTCATACTTTCAGTCACAAACAAACATTACTTTTGTAACAGTAATAGAGACCTCTTATCCATCACAATCTCAACCCTTAATTGGTTCATTAATCAAAAAGATGTGTTAAAGCAAAGGATCATTAAAAATATTTATAATTAAACATTTCAATTTATAATCTGTAAGTGTACATTCAGTCAACAATCTTTTTTTTTTTTTTTAAGTTTTTATTTAAATTCCAGTCAGTTAACATACAGTGGTATTGGTTTCAGGAGTAGAATTTAGTGATTCAGCCTTTCCATATATCACCCCGCACTCATCATGACAAGTGCCCTCCTTAATCCCCATCTCTTATTTCACCCATCCCCACCACACACCACCGCTGTGGTAACCATCAGTTGGTTCTCTATAGGTAAGAGTAGTCAACAGTCTTTTTAGATCAAAACATTTCCCTATGAGTTTACTTGTTCCCAATGAGTTTACAGCAGTGTCTTTATGTGCTATTTTTTTTTAACTTTGAAGAGGAACAAGAATTCAAAGACACTTGCAAGATGATTTGAATACAGAATTAGTCAACATTTTTAGCGTTCCCCCACCCCACCCCAAGATTCTCCACTTTTTCATCTTATTTGACCTCATTTTTTAGGAGGCTTGTCTTAAAAGTTATGCTTTTAGCTTAATTTTCACAGAAATAGTCATTCTTTTTTTATACTTACATTTCATTAGTTTACAAAATATTTTATTAAATATTATACCAGCAAGTGTTACTGACTCAGACAGTTTTGGAAACAACACAACTAATATTGGAAAGCATACAACTCAACTGGTAAAAAGCAGAGGTAAACATTTGTCTGTTTTCAAATAGAAATGGTGTTTTGATTAGTTGAAGATTTGTTTAAGTGGAGGTCAGCTAAGGGAGTTTCCTCTGTAGTTCAAATTAGAATATGTTCTTCAAGTAAATAATTGCAAAATCACTAAGTCATTCTCCATCTGACAGATGTCATTATCAGCAAATAACTACATAGGAATGAGATTGCATTTATGAGTTAAGATACCTATAGACCAGCAACGCTTATGCTAGAAATGTCACAGATTTATGATATGAAAACTTTTTTGAGCTTATGTACATAGAGATTCACCCTATGCTAGGAAGATGGACATGTTTTTTAAAGTTATATTCATGAAACTTCTTAACACAACTTTACACTTTCAATCTGATCAGGCTTTTCCCTGTTCCATTGGTGTCTTTTTTTTTTCTTTAATGTTTATTTATTTATTTTTGAGAGAGAGAGTGCGCACGTGTGCACAAGCAGGAGAGGAGTAGAGAAAGAGGGAGACAGAATCCCAAGCAGGCTCCACACCATCAATGTGGAGCCTGTCTCAGGGTCAGGAATCCATGAACTGTGAGATCATGACCTGAGTGAAAATCAAGAGTCCATCGCTCAACTGACTGAGCCACCCAGGCACCCCAGTGGGTGTCTTAATCTCAGTAAACATATGTAAGATTGAGTTGAAAAAATTGAAGTCATCTTTATGAAGTCTCTCTTGCTTTTCTAGATTAGGTAGAAATGATAGAATTGGCTGGACCAGAAGAGCATCCAACTCAGAAGAGATTCTTCAAAGGTTTCCTTATGGGGGACACAAATTAAATGTTAAAAATATATTAACACTGTAAAAAAAACTTAAGATGCACATTCAATGCATTATACCACATTGGAAACACATCCTGAAACAAACACATAAACATATCATGAAATAAAAGTAAACCATGACACTAGTTTGTATATATTTTTTAAATGTTTATTTATTTTGAGAGAGAGTGCAAGCAAGGGAGGGCCAGAGAGAGAGAGAGAGAGGGAGAAACAGGGAGACAGAGAATCTGAAGCAGGTTTCAGGCTCCAAGCTGTCAGCACAGAGCTCAAAGCGGGGCTCGAACTCACAAACTGTGAGATCATGACCTGAGCCAAAGTCCGAGGCTCAACCAACTGAGCCACCCAGGTGCCCCAACTAGTTTATGTTTTTATGCACTGCTGACTAAAGCTTTGCTACCAATATTCATGTGCATTTTGAACTTCTTATGGGTATGCATTTTTATTTTTAAGCTTTTAGCTGGGCTTTTTAAAAACTTGAGTTCACTATTTTTTATCCAAATCAAGTTATACAAACAAGAGCACTGCTGCAGCATATGTATGCTTCATTGAAAAAATGCAAACACAACATAGGGGTATCTTCCCACCATGTATCCTTATCATTCCTTAACAGTTTTGCGATGGCAGATTAATATGATAATATTGTATTAAAGCAAGCAAGTTTTCTTGCTTAATTTTAGTTTTGGATATTTCTTGCCTATATTTTACATTCATGGCCAGAAACATGAATAATGATTAGATATAGTGTTTCAATTTTGGAAACAAGACTTTTTTTTACCATTTTATTTAATTTATTTTTTTAATTTACATCCAAGTTAGTTAGCATTTAGTGCAACAATGATTTCAGGAGTATATTTCTTAATGCCCCTTACCCATTTAGTCCATCCCCCCTCCCACAACCCTTCCAGTAACCCTCTATTTGTTCTCCATATTTAAGAGTCTCTTATGTTTTGTCCCCCTCCCTGTTTTTATATTATATTACTTTTGCTTCCCTTCCCTTGTGTTCATCTGTTCTGTGTCTTAAAGTCTTCATATTAGTGAAGTCATATGATATTTGTCTTTCTCTGACTGACTAATTTCACTTAGCATAATACCCTCTAGTTCTGTCCATGTAGTTGCAAATGGCAAAAAGATTTCATTCTTTTTGATTGCCAAGTAATACTCCATTGTGTGTGTGTGTATACATATATGTATATGTATACATATATATGTGTGTGTGTGTATACATATATATATATATATATATATATATATGTATACACACACACACACACACACACACACCACATCTTCTTTATCCATTCATCTGTTGATGTACATTTGGGCTCTTTCCATACTTTGGCTACTATTGATAGTGCTGCTATAAACATTGGGGTGCCTGTGTCCTTTTGAAACAGCATACATGTATCCCTTGGATAAATACCTAGTAGTGCAATTGCTGGGTCATAGGGTAGTTCTATTTTTAATTTTTTGAGGAACCTCCATACTGTTTTCCAGAGTGACTGCACCAGTTTGCATTCCCACCAGCAGTGCAAGAGAGATCCCCTTTCTCCACATCCTCACCAACATCTATAGTTGCTTGAGTTGTTAATGTTAGCCATTCTGACAGGTGTTAGGTAGTATTTTATTATGGTTTTGATTTGTATTTCCCTGATGATGAGTGATGTTGAGCATTTTTTTCATGTGTCGGTTGGCCATCTGGATGTCTTCCTTGGAGAAATGTCTATTCATGTCTTTTGCCATTTCCTCACTGGATTATTTGTCTTTTGGGTGTTGAGTTTGCTAAGTTCTTATGGATTTTGGATACTAACCCATTATCTGGTATGTCATTTGCAAATATCTTCTTCCATTCCGTCGGTTGCCTTTTAGTTTTCCTGATTGTTTCCTTCGCTGTGCAGATGCTTTTTATTTTGATGAGGTCCCCATAGTTCATTTTTGCTTTTGTTTCCCTTGCCTCCGGAGATGTGTTGAGTAAGAATTTGCTGTGCCCAAGATCAAAGAGTTTTTTGCCTGCTTTCTCCTCGAGGATTTTGATGGCTTTCTGTCTTACATTGAGGTCTTTCATCCATTTTGAGTTTATTTTTGTGTATGGTGTAAGAAAGTGATCCAGGTTCATTCTTCTGCATGTCACTGTCCAGTTTTCCCAGCACCACTTGCTGAAGAGACTGTCTTTATTCCATTGGATATTCTTTCCTGCTTTGTCAAAGACTAGTTGGCCATATGTTTGTGGGTCCATTTCTGGGTTCTCTGTTCTGTTCCATTGATCTGAGTGTCTGTTTTTGTGCCAGTACCATACTGTCTTGATGATTACAGCTTTGTAATACAGGTTGGAGTCCGTGGAAAAAAGATTTCTTTACTCTCCCTTCAAACTTCTTGACCATTTTAATTGCAGAGACCTTAATGTTGCTGAAGCCAAATTCACTATTAAAAAAAAAAAAAAAAAAAAAAAAAGTTGCCTTTAGCAATAGCTTTTCTGTGGTAATCAGAACTGTGTTAATATTATAAAGCCAGAACAAAGTACAGAAATGACTCCTTTGAAGATGATTTAAAATTGCAACTGTCACCCATATCTCTTGATTTCATACTTTCTATTAATCAAAGTAGTCCCTTATTTTTATTGATGAATTTTAATAAGTAATGTTATCATTTGGTATTATAAAATGAATTATTACCAGCAAGCATTGGAGATTATACATATTATATATATATAATGAATTATTACCAGTAAGCAATGGAGATTATACATATGTAATATGTAATGGAGATTCCATTTAGATTTCCTTAGACAAAAGAAATCTACACCAAAAATAATTTGAAAAATACTGATCTAGTTCAGCCCATTAATTTTTACAAATTAAAAAATTAAAGCTCAGGTTAATTGTCTTACTAAAGTTATACAGCCAGAAAATTTCAGATTCTAAACCTCCTCTTACCTCACTGTTCTTTCTATTATTTGTTACCTCATCTCTGAATTTCTACAGCACATTTAGTTTATGCTATGGCATTCTGTTTGCGTACAAGCACTCATTCACTTACTCACAAGTAATTCTCTGTGTACCGTGCACTCCTCTAGGCACTGTAGACAGCCCCTGCATTTAGAAATTGTACTGATAATAGAATAAGAAAAGTAGATTCTATACAGCCTCCATTTGATTTTGGTTGAATACTCATCTGCAGTTAGCCACCTTCATATATCACTGGGTGGTTTTAACATATTCCTAACAAGAACTTTTTTATTTTATGATTATATTTTAGGGGATTTAAAACATTCTCTAGCATTTTGAAAGGTGAGAAAAACAAATAATTCAACTTAGAGTACACTGTTTGCATATCATGTACCTGGTAATGTGTTTGGCAACCTCAAAAACAGGGTATATAAAGCAAGGAATGTGTGTACATAAAACAGAGTGTATTAAGTGCTGTTACATATGTGTAAGCAGCACTGTAGAATGAGAGAGCAATGAATGAGTAACTCTGAGAAGGAGTCTAAAGAGGGATTCATGGAAGAATTGACCGGAGAGTTTAAAGAGCACAAGGTTGCTTGCTTTAAGAACGTGGAAGGAAATCTTTCTATGTCCAGGGAACAACATGTGCATAGGCATAGAGTTGTGAATAGTTCTGGCATTTCCACAAAAGGTTAATGCCACAGACTAACTAGGGTGTCTTGGGAGGAGTGGTGGATAAGCGCTTTTAGACATCGTTAGGTAGTTGAAGAAGAGAAGTAATGAAATTACTCACATTGGACCTGAATGTGAGGCTTCCCTAGGTACAACGTAGGTGAGGAACGCCCTAGGTATGCCTCATGCTTCTACCTATTTCTGTGTCTAGGTGTTAAGTTCTCTGAGAACACTGATGGTATTTTGTCCTTCCCTATCTTACAGTGACACATGCAGTGCTAAGCATGACAGGGGCTCCGTATATGCCTACTGATTATGCTCATGTGTAAGGTTCTGTACATTGTGCTATGAGAAATGAAAAGTTGTGATCCACCTAGCCTTCAAGGAGCTATTGAACCTAAAGCAAAAAATTCTAGGGAATTTTATCTGTTATGATGACTAATATGTCCATGTGCCCACAGAGCTTATGTTCTTTATCAGAGGAAATATAGGGTAAATAGTATATACAGTATGTTAGTGATAAACACTAAGGAGAAAAACAATAAAATAGGAAAGGCGGATATAAATTACCAGAGAGGAAAAGAGAAGGTAAAGTTGTTTAATTTATCTTGTCTCCATTTCCTTAACTCTAGAAAAGAAAAAACAATACTCTTTATTTATAGGACAGTGACAAGTATTAAGTTAGTTAATAGATGTATGTATAAAATGCTCAGTGCTGTTCCCAGAAGATGGTAGGAAGTCAGCTAATATTATTTATACATTTGTCTAAAATAACTTTAGAACAATAACCATCTTATTTTCATCAGTTAGGAACTTATTTTTTTAATGGATATACTTCCAAACAGTTTTGAACTACTCTATCTATAGGCTAAGACTCCCTCATCCATATCTTGCTCCTTTTAGCTTCTGCTTCCAATGCATTCACATCTAATAATACTTTCTTAGTGAAGTGAATCATCGTCTTTTGATAGTATTTCTTCTTTGCTTATCTGGATGTCAGGTCACCATTTTCTATTTCAGGCATGAGGCAGACATCCAGATCTTCCTGTGGAAAATATTCATTAATGCTTCATCCCTTATACCATCTCAAGGTTAAAAGGTCTGACAAAATGAGACCTTTATGCTTGCTTACCAGCTAAGCATGGATTAGGTGAAATTTCACGTCTCCTACTAACCTTTCTTTGTCTGTCTAATTTCAATGCATCCTTAAATGTATCCAGCATCCCCCTTTCTCTGATCCCTGAGAACTAGACTAGCTCTTTCTTTGTACTCCTTTAGCACTACATATTTAGCCCTATTGTAGCCAGTGTCAGTCAGTTTTATAATTACCTGTTTATCGGATTGCACAGCTCCCTACCCTCCACCTCCAAGGCATAGCTTCTTGAGATGGGGCTTGTATTCTCTTTATGTCCAGTTTCTTAGTATCCATTATTGTGCTCCACATGTAGGGGATGGCTAGTAAATGCTTAAAACACTAAGTCCAATACTTGGAGTACCTTTAATATATCAAGATTATAGAGACATTGTTATTTAATCTTTGTTCTGCATACCTTAATTGCTCCTTTGTCTCTCCTGGCTGCTTTCTGAGAAATAGCAATACTCAAGCATGCTGTACACCCTGTCCTACACATCCCCCTGTCCTGCTTTGGCCCTAAACCAAAAAGAAAAAAAGAGCAAGTTGGCTGGTCCAGGATGTGGTCCTTACTCTTCCAATTAAAAGAAAATGTTGAGGAGCATCTGGCTGGTTCAGTCAGTAGACGTGCAACTCTTGATCTCAGAGTCACAAGTTCAAGCCCTGTATTGGGCAAAGAAATTACTTTAAAAAAGAAAGAAAAGAAAAGAAAAGAAAAGAAGAAAAAATTTATTTTCCATTGCTCTCAAGGGTGATGGGCCTCTAGGGTTTGACGCAGATCATCTGTATTTACAAGAAATTAATTTATAAGCCAAACATAACCCATTTGTTTATTTGCTTTCATTGACTGAAATACTTGTACCTGATATCCAAGTTATGAACTTAATGATATCAAATCACCTATGAAATCCAACAAATAATCAGAAGGTTGTTCATTAGTTATGGAAAGAGAACAAATGAGTTTACACTGTCCCAAGGATTACTTTGCTCTGACTGAGAAAGAACCTTGTCAGTGTCTCCTTGATGTCTCAGAGAAAATAGGATGAGGGTTAACAAGGTCTCAAGTACACTTTCGAAAGTCCTTATAAGTAATCTTTTCCCTTATTGGCTGAAAGGAAACAATATTAAAAGCGAGGGGGAGGAGAGCAGCATTTTATAACTCAGTAATGGTAATGTACAATTTGGTTCCATGATTCTTTGATCCCAAGATGAGTTCTTGAGATAATGCTAATTTGTGGTATTACTGACGATGGGGCTAAGAAAGAATGGAAGATAGAAGATTGAAGTTGGGTGAGAATTCTGTGTACCCTCTACCTCCTCTAACTCAAAAATCACCACAGTTTCAGGGTCAACTCAATTTTATTAAGAAAGTTCGCTATCTGCTCTTGGTTTTAGCTAGCTTACTAGAACTCCTTCACAAACTAATAATGTATGATGATCCACTGAGAGTTCATCCTCCACCCTTGTGAAGACACTACGAATTATAGGTTAAGTGGTCATTAAGAAACAAATAAATTGTACTCCTTGTCAAGGACTATAGTGAGTCTTTCAAGCCTTATCTCAAGGTCCTTTCTATTCCAGAGATTGGAAACCCAAGTGCCTACAGAGGCCAGGCTGGTGGGAATGAAGCAGGAAGCCACTGCACTGAACTGGAGAGCCAAGTCCTTTCTGAAGGAGCAGTCACTGCTCCGTTCCAGATAATTGTTGCAAGGCAGGAATGTTGACCTAGTATTACCACATCATCCAGTCTCTCAGGTAAAGCAGGAAATGCAAATGTTCATGCAATATCCTTTCATTTAAATATTGTCAACTAATTCATCATTATTCTCAAACTGTGTACATGCCAAACACTTCCGCAGATAGGACTTGGCCCAGAGTCCTCCTGTTTGTAACTTGGTCTTATATTTTGCTTAACTCTTTGTTAAATAGGAGATGTTATTTTCTATAGGTTTTGCTTTTCTTCAGCATGTTCTCTAAGATACTCTATGCTTGGTGTTATGATACTAAAACTCCTTTCCACTCCAACCTGAGTACTGTGTGCATAAGTTTTCTTCGGCTGCTACATTTTCTCTGCCTCCCTCAGCATTCCAGTGAGCAGTAAAATGCTAAATGGAGTCTCCTTGAGATACTTTTCATATGACACCATTGAACATCTGCAGGTATTACTACTTACTTACTCATTTTATTCCTGATATGTGAGCTGCATAAACACAGTAAAAGGTCGCTTATTTCATGGGACTTAGAGATTGTGTATCTTGGACTCTTATTTTTTGAATCCATGTACAGACGATATTCCTCTTCTTGCTTTTTTAGAGACCTTATGGAACAATTAATTAGACTATACTTCTCTTTTACATTTAATTACATTTATTGGACGTGTTGACTGGACCAGAGTGTTCCTAGATACTTACACATATTTAGAGACAGTGTCTTTAGATAGGTTTCTACAATGGCTGACAAGTCTTCCTGTTTCCACCTTGAGTGAACTTATTTTCAAGGTTACTAGGGGTCACCGTTACCTCTCTACAGAACTGATTGCTCCAAGTACGAACTTGGCGTCTGTTGCCAGGTGAATTGAAGAGTATAGTAAAGAATAAGTAAGTAAGTAAAAGAGTATATAAAAGACTAAAAGAGTATATAAATATTAGTTATTTAAATGTTATACAACCCCAAATGAGTATAGTTCGTAATTGTTTCATTCCTAGTACAGTTTGGGGAAAAACCAATATTGATGTACATCATTTCTCAAAAATGATTTGACCTATATGTATATTGAGCTGTTCCTTGAGTAGCCAAAATACCAGTAACGTACAGATAAGATGTGAAAGTTACTCCTCAAATTTGCTCTAAAATAGACTATGTAAATGTAGACAAGTATTTTTTAAAAATATCCTCTATGAGAAACTTCACTATTCTATAGAAAAGCAAAAATAGCAAACTCTGCTGGTGACTAATATACAGAAAT
Source organism: Panthera pardus (assembly GCF_024362965.1). NCBI lineage: Eukaryota > Metazoa > Chordata > Mammalia > Carnivora > Felidae > Panthera > Panthera pardus. The sequence continues at coordinate 82,008,512 of NW_026526655.1, read as the reverse complement.
AAATCATAGATAATTTTTCCCTCAGCAATATAGTGACTTTATCAATTAGTTTATAGATGTTCTGGTGTAACCTATTACTATACTTAAAACAGTTCTCTAATTCTTTTTTACAGAATATGAGCTGGTGATTGTGCACTTTTTGGCTTTTAAGAGAGCTTTTAAAATGCATAGTAAGCATTTTCTACATATGTATATAGACCCTCAATTTCTACTTCCTTAAATATTTTTAAAGGCACAAAAGGAGGCTTTAACTTGAAGTTAACTGTCTCAATTTGCTCTTTCTTTGCAGGCAGGTAGAATGACAAGGGTGAAATGAAAGCTCAGTTATGTGTAGTAATACATGTGAATTACTAGATATTATAAGGAAGAATTAAAGGGGAACCCAAGTTAGAGTTGGAAAACCTAATGACTGGAGAAACCAGGGAAGACCTCTTTGAGAAAGTGACATTTAAACTGAGATAAACAGAAGTTGGTTTGATGAAGAACAAGAATGTAGGGATGGGAGACGTATTCCAAGCAGAAAAGTAAGAGTGACACTCTGAAGCATTTCAGAACCAGTCAAAGGGATAGTCTTAATTTTCATTTCTAGTATTTAGAGCATCCAAGTTAATGCAGTATTTTGTATCTTTTTCACTTGGCTAAAACAGAAAAAGAAATAATAGCATAATACCAGCTACAAAGCTTGTGACTATTTCCAATAAAAAAGTATTCCTAGTGCTTTTAAGGATTAGGAAAACATTAATTGGCTGTTCTATGGATATAATATTTAGTTTTTTGGAAATAATATTTTTCTTGATTGCAAAGTCAATAGATTTTTATTCTGGAAAACTTTGAAAATACAGAAAAACAATGAAGAAAATAAAAATCATTCATATTCCTGCTACCCAGAGACAACCACTGAGAGGTTAGTGTTTCTGTATTCCTGCATCTACATATGTAGTAGCATTTTTGTAAATGAAGATTTATGATTCTTTTTTTTAAATTTTTTTTCATGTTTATTTTTGAGAGAGAGACAGACAGAGCACAAGTGGGTGAGGGATACATAGAGAGAGGGAGACATAGAATCTGAAGCAGGCTCCAGGCTCTGAGCTTTCAGCCCAGAGCCCAATGTGGGGCTTGAACCCATGAATCATGAGATCATGATCTGAGCTGAAGTCAGACACTTAACTGACTGAGCCACCCAGGCTCCCCAAGATTTATAATTCTACATGCAACTTTGTAGTATGTTTTTTTCACCTGACAATATCATGTATCTTTTCCAGTGCTATTAAATTTTCCATAACATGATTTTAATAGCTATGCATAAATAGCAACAACTCACATATTTGCCACATGCTAGGCACTGGTTTAAAACTTTTAACTTTAATCCACAGAACAATTCTGTAGGGCTATAATCTCTCTTTTATAAGGAAAGAAATGTTAAAACTTGTCCAAGATCACAAGCTAATAAAGTATAGAGCTACATAGCTTCTAAAAGCAGTAATTAATTTACATAAAACCCTATTTTAGACTTTCAGGTTGTTTCCAGTATAATTTGGGGGTATTTGAAAAATAATCATGATTTTGTGGGTTTGCAGTCTAGGTTGGGCTCTGTGGGGCCAGCTCATCCATGTTCCATATCGTTTTGACTAGACTTACTTACATGACTGGGCCCTCAGCTGGACTGGCTGGACCAGCTGGACTTCTTTGTCTCCATGTGGACGCTCATCCTCAAGCAGGCAGGCTCAGATTGGTCCTGAGACAATGGCATTCCAGGAAGCGAGAGTGGAAGATGCAAGGCCTATCAAGTTTTAGACTCAGCACTTGAATAGTAGCATATCCATCACATTCCATTGGTCAAAGCAAGTCACAAGGCCAGCCCAGATTCAAAGTGTGGAACAATAAATCCTACCTTCTGGTAAAAGGAGCTACAGAGTGTTTGAGGCCAATTGCAGTCTACTATTTGTACTCAGCATTTAGTTCTCTGAAGGCTTCTCTATGGCAAGGATGTATGTGTAAGTTGCCTATCGTTGGCAGCAAGAAATGGCCTGGTATAAATAATTCTCCTAACCATAAATGGGCATAGGCCATTGTTACCTTGACTGAGAACTGGCCTCACTCTGAGAAGTCTATCCCTGTACCTTCCAAGTTTGTGAAAAAATGTAACTTTCCTATGTGAATATGATCCCTCATGTACAGATTGTGAATTTTTATACTCTTCTGCATTAAAAGGGCAAAGACATTCAAACTAGAGAGCTTTGGTAATCAGGGCAGGAAAGATGTGCTTATGGTACTCTACACAGCTGTATAAAACAAATGTAAATGCACTGAGGGTAGTTTGGGGTAAGTAAGTAGAGCCCATTCGGTAGCAGAACCCGTTAGAGCCTTACATAGGATGCATTTGAGAAGTATGTTTTAGAAGACGTGGCTGCAAAATGAAATTAAGAACCAAATGGCAATAATAACCAGAGTGGAAATAGGAATAATCTATGAAGCAGTTTTTTAAAAATGAAAAAAGATGTAACTGCAAGATAAGTGTGTTCATAAATAAAAATGCATAGCTTGAATAAATAGGTGAAAGGTGAAACAGATGGGAAGGTTGGATGGGAGGACTGGCTAAGTGCTGTAAAGGAGCTGTTTGAATAATTGATATGAGGGTGAAAGATAATTGAAAAGGGGAAATGTGATTTAGGGTTGCTCTAACAAGCATAATTTAACTAATAATAATGGAAAGATTATGAGTATATCCATTTATTACCCAATCAAATGATAATAATGTTGTAGCCACTCAGACATTACTCTCCAAAATTCTAATGCTGATGTTATTGTTTAATACAATCGTATCTGTTGTGGTATGTACATATTGTTTTGGAATTTAAGTGTAAAGGTAGCTTCTACGGGAGACTTGGTCTCATTGGAGAACATGAGACATTCACTTGCAAATGTTGGAATGGAATAGATTCCTTATTTCACTCTAAACATTTCAAGGGCTAAGTTTATAATCATAGCATATAAAAATAAATGATCTAGACTTATATAATTATAAAATATTAGTATTTTACGTAAACTAATTTACGTAGTCTTACCTTGAAAAATCAGTAGTTCATCTGGTATTCATTCTATCCTACTATATATATACAAGTAACCTCACAAGGCACAAGATCAATGTGTGATGTCATTATAAACATTTTAATAGAATTTACTCATGATATCACATGACTCAAAAAATCAATTTATTATTTTACCATTAGTAAAGTTTGTGTGACATTATTGAGAAGAATTTATAACATTTGATGTTATTCAGAAAGATTTATGAGGAATACCTACTTACTTATTTTCATGATGTCATAATCTGATAGTCTTCATGGTGCTTTGAGTATAACTTTTAAAATATACATTTAACACTGCATAAACTAGTGAGTTTATTCTTAGGTTGAAAAGAATGTCAGTAAAGCAGATTAAGAAAAAAAGGTCTGTTGTATTAATTAGCATCCTACTGAAATATAAGTTTAATTTTAAATTGTTGGATTCATTTATTTTAATGGTTTCTTTATTAATCCAATTAAAATGTATATATAAACCACTTCATAAATAAAACTGATGCACTTTACAAATAAAATATAAAGTCACTTTATTGATTTTCTTAGAAGCCCTATCATACTTTCTACACAGAAATTATCAGAGATTATGAGATCAGGGACAAATCTAGAGCAAAACATCTTTTATATATTTTGTCAACATTCACACTCATTAGCTTCCACTGGCTTCTTTTAAAAACCTCTCTTTCAGGAGCACCTGGGTGGCTCAGTCGGTTAAGCGTCTGACTCTTGGTTTTGGCTCAGGTCATGATCTCACAGTTTTGTGAGTTCAAGCCCCACAGTGGGCTCTGTGCTGAGAGCTTGTTTGGGATTCTCTCTCTCTCTTTCTCTCTCTCTCTCTCTCTCTCTCTCTCTCTCTCTCTCTGCCCCTCCCCTACTCACAGTGCCTCTGTCTCTCTCAAATAAATAAATAAACTTTAAAAAAAAACCTTTCATTTTAGATGCATGTGTTGCTAAATTTTTATAAGCCTACATGGTAAAAATCAGAATATAAAATTATGTTGACTGATTTGAATATGCAGTCTTCAGGAAGTATTTAAGCTCCTACTGCAGACCAGGCACTATACCAGAAACTAGGAATATAGGAAGGACCTAGAGAGACATGGTCCCTGCTGTGAGGAAGTTTACAGTCTATGGGGAGAGAAAGCCAATAAACAAACAAATAAATGATAAACAAATGGATGATGAGAGGTACCAGTGAATTGACAAAGTTTGAGAGATTACCTATGGCTTACAGTATAGTCTCTTCGAGGAGGTAACATCTAATTTGAATTCTGAATGATCAAAAGAAGCCAATGCAAAGAAGTAAATCAAGCCACTAAAATTCATTTCACTAAAAGCCAATTCCCAAACTAATTTGCATATTTAAAGAAAGTAGAAAAATTAAAATGTCTGTAGAATTGTGGTAGATCTCAGAATATACACACACCCACAACCCACCCACCCCCACACACCACTTTTTGAATTTTATATTGTTGTTGCTAGAATTGTTTGTGGAATAAATTTGAATTATGTCCTAAGTGTAAGATCTATCCCTGATCCTGAGTGTTGGTGAGATGTAGGTACCTTTCATATCACAATATCTTTTCTGCTTTAACCTGTGTCTATTGGGCTTAAACCAAGCCATATAAACAAGGTGGGTCATAATGGAATCTTCGGGGGAGATGAAGGGAAAATGTTGTGGATATGCAGGGTTTTTTTTAATGTTAAATTTGGAAAAGAGGAGAAACTATTGTTTTTAGATATAAACTATAAAAATAAAGCATGACTAAATATTTTATGATGAATCTCTTTAGGAAATAAAGTTATCAGAATCTTAGGGGCAAAGAGAAGATTTTAATATTTAGCAAAAGAGGACATACAAGAGGGTTTCAAAAGTTTGAGAACCATGGCCTGAAATGCTTTCCCAAAACTACCCTTTTGTCACTTTAAGAAATTTATCAAGGGTCTTAAAATTTGGCAATTCCATTTTAACAAAGAATTCTCAGTAAATATGCCAAAAAGGCTGAAATATTTATCTCAGATTTATTTGTAGTTGCTAAAGTCTAGGAAAAAATCTATGTTCACAAGAGGGAAGTGAATAAATTATATATGTGTGTGTGTGTGTGTCTGTGTGTGTGTATCCCTAAAAATACTATCCAGCAATTAAAAACAATATTTTGGAAAAATATTTAATGCCATAGTAAAATGCTCAGGATGAAAATAAAGTACAAAGTGGTCATGATCCAATATTTAAAGGAAAAAGACATGTTTAGAACATGAAAAAAACTTGGATTCAGTACAACTTTGGAGAGCAACTTGGCAGTGTCTGAAAAATTGAGACTGTGCAGACTCTACAGCCTAACATTAATATGATTGATACACCAATAAATAAATAGTTCTATAATAATATGATAGAATACCATTCAGATGTTAAAAATTAACAAATTGGATCTACATGTCTGAAACAGGGACAGATCTATGTATCTCAACTGAGATAACTCTCAAACAGTGTTGAATTTTAAAAAGCAAGTTGCAGAATGATATATATGTGTAATAGTATTTATATAAAAATTTTGAAACACATATACCAATACCAAATATTGTTTACATATACATATACAGGGAATAAACATATAAAAGCAAAGCCTATAAGAATGAGGACCAGATTTATGATGGTGGTTGCCTTTAAGATGGAAGGGAAAGAAATAGGACTAAAAAGAGAGACGGGTGGGGGAGGGAGATAGTATTTAGCTCTATCTGTAATGGAGTTTTATTTTTAAAAATAAGCAAAACTGACAAAATGCTGACATTGTGAATTTGGAGTAGTGGTTTATTGTTATAATAATTTCTTTTTTAACATGTGCTTTTAAAATTTTCTAAAAACAATGATTAAAAGAAAGTACATTCAGGTTTGCAGTAGTTATTCAACACTGAGATTACAGTCCAATTTAATTTTCACCTTCAAACATCTCCGAATTTTCCAAATTCACAAATGAATGTTGAGGAAATAGGTGCCACTTACAGATAAATAAATGATAACTATGTAGATACTCGACCTCCACTCTGTGAGGACTCCCTAAGGCCCTTGCAATTGAGCTGCTTCTAGAAGGCTGAAGTATCAGCAAAAAAAGGATGGCTGCCCCATCCCCCCACCCCTCTTCCCCAGGGACAAAAGGAAGTTGAGGGCTGGCTGCCTGCATAGTGTAGAGATATAAAAGGGCCATGTCCCCTTTTGTAGCAACGTGGATGGAACTGGAGAGTGTTATGCTAAGTGAAATAAGTCATACAGAGAAAGACAGATACCATACGTTTTCACTCTTATGTGGATCCTGAGAAACTTAACAGAAGACCATGGGGGAGGGGAAGGAAAAAAAAAAAGAGGTTAGAGAGGGAGAGAGCCAAAACATAAGAGACTCTTAAAAACTGAGAACAAACTGAGGGTTGATGGGGAGTGTGAGGGAGGGGGGAGTGGGTGATTGGTATTGAGGAGGCCACCTGTTGGGATGAGCACTGGGTGTTGTATGGAAATCAATTTGACAATAAATTTCATATTAAAAAAAAAAATAAAAAATAAAAAATAAAAACAATCCCCTCCTCAAAAATAAATAAATAAATAAATAAATAAATAAATAAATAAATAAATAAATAAAACGTCCATGTCCTGGGAAGGGAGGCAGGGACATTAGTCTAAGTCAGTGGGTCTCAAACTTGAGCATGCATCAGAATCACCTGGAAGGCTTCTTAAAGAACAGAAGGGCCCCCAAGGTTTCTAATTCATTAAGTCTGGGGCCAGGCCTGTGAATTTATATTTCTGACAAGTTCTTGGGCATTATTGACAGTAATGGTTGTCCCAGCACCATGCTCTGAGAATTGCTGGTCTAAGCAAAACCCAGCCATCAAATATTTCTATTTTTCATTACTGAAATATGAGAGAGATATTTGGCAGGAATCAAGCCAATGTTATTATCTGGCAGATACACAAATTACTTAATGGAGTGAACCAGCCAGTCTTGGGGAAGTTGGAGTTGCATTCAAGAGCAGGCAAACAAAGAAGAAAGAGAAGGAGAAGGAGAAGGAGGAGGAGAAGGAGGAGAAGAAGGCGAAGGAGGAGAAGAAGAAGAAAGAAGAAAGGAAAGAAAATAGGCATCAAATGATCACAAAGCTCAAAAACAGAAGTAGGGAGAATGAAAGCCAGTTCAATCTAATGATCACAAACCACTAAAGAGATTTCATTAGGAAAAGCAAATTAATAAAATGAGCATGAAAAAGGACTGTTAAAAAAAAAAAAAAAAACAGGTTCAATAATCAGGGTCTGTCACTATTTGCCAAAACTGGGAATCCAGAATGGCACAAAATTCATGCCTCTTTCCCATCTTCCACTAGCACTGGGAACTCTACTGGACCGGACTGACCCTTCCTTGCTCTCTCCATTCTTTCTCATCCTTCCTCCCTCTTTCCTTTATATTCTTCCTCACTGAACATCTCTTTAGTGCCAAACATTATACTGGACTATGGATAAAGAAGGGTCTCACCATCGTTGTACTGCAGCACATAGCATAACACCTCGTACATAATAGCTGTTGACTAACTGTTGAATGAAACGTCAATAAACTCATAAATGATCAACAGGGGTCATAGTTAAAGGTACAGTGGATGGGAGAAAAGTAGGTCATTTCTGTGAGAAACATAGACACAATGGAGTGGCCCCAGCAATGCAAGTTAGCTTGAGACACCATTGGGAATGCTACTACTTGGCACTTTTCCTTATACCCCACATTTTTCCCAATAAATTTTTGCTACTTTTCCCATTGCCTGATGATGTTTACCACATCCATGCCCATGGTTTGTGACTTTCAGCTAAATGAGTATATGCTTCATTGCAACACTTTCTATCTGTCTCAGCCCAAGCTGCAAATAGAGCTTATGCCTGAATACATGATGCCTTTTAGCATAAGCATTCTCCTGTGAAGAAAGCTCAAAAAATGTCCAGAGCTAACTTAATTATGTAAGTTTTTTTAGGAATGTAAGTAAAGTAGTTATGTGTCTATTTACACTGTTTCATTCATTGATTAAGTTATGCATACATATTTTAAACATCTAAAATATAAATCCTTTTATTTAAATTTTTTGAAGTAATTTTAATATTTTCATATGAATCTTAAGTCTTTTAATACAGACCTTTCCAGAGCATAACACCTTCACTTTCAGTTAAGTTGTTTGAGACACAGCATTTTTTTTAACCTGTGGGTGATGCTGTCACTGGAAATTTTTATCACAAGCCACAAGTCCCACTTATATAACACTAGAATAATTATTTTCATTCATCTTTTAGTAAGTTTCATGAGTCCCACAGTATAATCACACATTATATATTAAATTGATTATAGAAAGGATTGTATACCACAAGAAATAACACATTCTCCATTAGGAGTAAGTACTAAATCTTCTAAAAATTTATTTGCCATCTTTTCTTATTTAACAGATCCCTTAAGATGACCTCTTACAAGCTTTCCACCCTAGCCCTTATTGCTATTGTTTCAAGCCAGTATGTCTTCCCCAAGCAGCACCTTGTGACTTAATAAAGGAATTAACAGAGTACCCCGTAATGGATGGGAATTTGTAAATCTTAACTATAAAGCAACTCCCACTCTTATATGCAAGAACGGGGGGTTGGGGGTGGGGAAATCTCTTATATTTGGAAAGGTACTGTAGATTTCCTTTTAATTTTTTTCTTTAAAAAAATTTTCTTCTTCAGACTAATAAAATGATTAGAAAAGAAAAGTAAATCATAAGAATATTTACAATTAAAGAGTGAGAAAATGTAACTGGATTAACACACAACTTTCCAATTGTCAGAACCTAAGAGGTGATAAATTTTTCTTGTGAGTAAGAAGGAGGTTATGTGTGTATGTGATATGCCATGATTATGGGTCTATCTTTAATAATTAGAAAGTTACATGTGATGAAGAGCAAGCAAGTTGATTTAACTAGAGTGAGTGGAGCAAGTTGGAAGAAGAAAAGACGAATTTGACATGTGATGTTCACGGCAGAGAACATCAAAGTGTTTTGGTACACGTAGCAGTTTATTCCATTTTTAAAAGTGTGCGGCTTCTCGGTTTTTCAATATTAAATATACAGTTTACACATTTACATATGTTTCAGGCTACATTATTGGAATTTTGAAGACATGAAAACATCAGATGAACCAACCTGCAACATCTTGGATTCAGATTGGAAGATGAAGAGAAAGTTTAAAGAATGTGGCCTCTAAAGGCGGGTAGTACCTGGAAATATTAACCGACTCACACTGTAAAAATGAGACCGGTTTCTAGACAATAGAGGTTATTTTAGTCTGACATCAAGGTTCAAGACAAAATGTTGAACTAAAAACTTTACACTCCTCCCCTCCCCCACTTCAGACAGGTACCAGCATTGGTGAATATGATTTTCCTTAGTCAGAAGCACTCATTTTTACCCATGTAGACCATCCTTAGGAATTAAATATTGGTTATTTAATGTAGATTATAATGGGAAACTGATTTTTTCCACAATGGCAGATTTCAAGGACTTGGTTCCAAACTGAGCCGAAGCTTCCCAATGCATTTTGTACAGTCTGGGAAAAACTGTGCTGCACTGGCCATTTTTGAAGGCCATCATGCCCTGTAATATAAGGATATCATCTTATTGCTGATATCTTTGGAAAGTCCCAAGCAGACACAGAAAATGAATGGAGGCAAGGACTGTGACGGAGGGGACAAAGATGGAGGTCTTCCAGCTATACAAGTTCCTGTGGGTTGGCAGCGTCGTGTGGATCAAAACGGAGTGCTTTATGTCAGGTGAGCCTTGTTATTATCCGTGTCACCTCCAAGTTTGCAATCCCCAAATTAAGGAGGTAGAGTCTGTTCTTTTGAGGAACAAAATACTGTCACTGACAGCACCTCACATAAATTTGAATAAATGACCTTCCTGCTAGAAATATTTGAGCGTTTTATTCTGTACTGTTTTGCAATGTAAATTGCCTTAGGTTACAAGAGAGAATTTTTATGCATTACTTGTGTTTATATAAGGTGTCATTCTGTTTATCTCTGTAACAAGGATAAGGAAAAATATGAAGATTTCTAAAAGAAACATATAAGCACCGTTACCACATTCATAGGAAAATGTAAAATACTGGAAATAAACCCAGTATTTCTTGACTGTATTATTCTGTCCTTCATCGTGCTTCCGCTGGCTTTTCTGATATAAGGTTGAGTGTTTTTATCTATAGACAGTTTCAATCATTAGTCTTCTTAATTCCTGATATTAACTAAAAATAATTTCCCTAATTTTTTCTGCACAGTTTTAAATCTATTCCATTGCATATAACAGTAAAAGAGAAAAAGTCATGATGGAGATGGCTGTTCATATCACAAGTTAAAATCATACAAATAAAATGCAAATGCCTGCTTTTTAAAATTTTGGTGGCATATATCTTGTGTACAGCAAGTTGAATGGAATAACTGAACTGTTGCCAAGAAGTTTCAGGGTTTTCCTAACTGATATACAATATTATATTAGTTTCATTAGTACAACATAGTGATTCGACATTTGTATACTTTATGAAATTGTCACCTCAATAAGTCTAGTTACCATCTATTATCATACAAATTGTTACACTGACTATTCCCTATGCTGTACATTACCTCCCTATGTCTAACATGTTTTATAACTGAAAGATCTATTTTGTCCATCCTCCCATTCATCTCCCTCTGGCAACCACCAGTTTGTTTTCTATATCAATGAGTCTGTTTCTGCTTTGTTTGGTTTGGTCATTTGTTTTGTTCTTCAGATTCTACATATAAATGAAGTCATATGGTATTTATCTTTCTCTGACATATTTCACTTAGATACTACCCTCTAGGATCAACCATGTTGTCACAAATGGCAAGATCTCATCCTTTTTTTTATCACTGAGTAATATTCCCGTGTGTGTGTGTGTGTGTGTGTGTGTGTGTGTGTGTGTGTGTGTGCATGTACAAATCTCCTTTGTCCATTCATCTATCTATGAACACTGAGGGTGCTTCCATATCTTGGCTATTGCAAATAAAGCTGCAATGAACATAGGAGTGCATTTGTCTTTTTGAATTAGTGTTTTCATTTTCTTTGGTTAAATATCTAGAAGTGGTATGCATGGCCAGTGCAGTGGAATTGCTAGATTGTATGGTATTTCTATTTTTAATTTTTTGAGGAAGCTCCATGCTTTTTTCCAAACTTGCTGCTCCAATTTACATTCTTACCAATGGTGTGCAATGGTTCCCTTTCTCCCATCCTCACCAATACTTGTTATTTTTTATCTTTTTAATCACAATCATTCTTACATGTGTGAGAGGATATTTCATTGTGATTTTGATGTGCATTTCCCTGCTGGTTAGTGATATTGAGCATTTTTTCATATGCCTGTTGGCCATCTGTATGTCTTTGAAAAATGTCCAGTCAGGTCATCTGTACATTTTAAAATCTGAATGTTTGATTTTTTCATATTAAGTTGTAGGAGTTCTTTATATGTTTTGGATGTTAACCCCTTATTGTATATACCCTTTGTGAATATCTTCTCTCATTCAGTAAGTTGCCATTTTGTTTGTGGATGGTTTACTTCACTGTGTAAAAAGCTTTTTGGTACAATATAGTCCCATTTGTTTATTTCTGCTTTTGCTGTCCTTGCCTGAGATGACTGATCCAAAAAAATATTGCTAAGATGTCAAAGAGGTTACCGCTTATGTTTTCTTCTAAGAGTTTTATAGTTTCAGGGCTTATATTCTAGTCTTCAATTTTGAGCTTATTTTTGTGTGTGGTATAAGAAAGTGGTACAGTTTCCTTTTTCTGCATATAGCTGTTTAGTTTTCCCAGTAACGCTTATTGAAGAGATTGTCTTTTCCCCATTGTACACTCTTGCCTTGTTTGTTGTTTATTAATTGACCATATAACCATGGGTTTATTTCTGGTCTTTCTAATTTGTTCCATTGATCATGGTGTCTGTTTTTGTGCTAGTTCTGGTACCATATTGTTTTTGATTACTATAGCTTTGTAGTTTAGTTTGAAATCAGGATTGTGACTACCTTCAGCTTTGTTCTTCTTTCTCAAGATTGATTTGGCTATTCAGGGTTTTTTCTCCTTTTTCATTTGTCACTTTATTCATTTGGATCCCCCCTTTTTTTTTCTTGATGAGTCTAGCTAAATGTTTTCTGATTTTGTTTATCTTTTCAAAGGACCAGCGTTTAGTTTCATTGATCTTTTCTATTTTTTTTTTTTATTTTTAGTCTCTATTTCATTTATTTCCACTCTGATGTTTATTATTTCCTTCCTTCTACTAATTTTGGGTTTTGTTTCTTCTTTTTCTAGTTCATCTACGTTTAGGATTAAATTCTTTTTTGGAATTTTTCTTGCATCTTGAAGCAGGCCTGTATCATTATAAACATTCCTCTTAACACTTCTTTTGCTGCATCCCATAGGTTTTAGAATGTTGTGCTTATATATCTCAAAAGATTTAGAATTTTTCTTGTGTTTTGAAGCAGGCCTGTATCATTATAAACATCCCTTTTAACACTTCTTTTGCATCCGTAGGTTTTAGAATGTTGTGCTTATATATCTCAAAATATTTTTCGGTTTCTTCTTTGATTTCTTCATTGGCCATTGGTTGTTCAGTAGAATGTTGTTTAGTCTCCACGTATTTGTGGTTTTTCAATTTGTCTTCCTGTGATTGATTTCTAGTTTTATACTGTTGTGGTTTGAAAAGGTGCTTGATATGATTTAAACTTGTTGAGACTTACTCTGCAGTCAAATACGATGTATCCCGAAGGATGCTCCATGTGCACTTGAGATGGAATGTTCTGTATGTATCTGATAAGTCCATCAGGTCTAGTGGGTCATTTAAGGCCAGTGTTTCCTTACTGATTTTCTGTCTGAATGATCTACCCTTTGATGTAAGTGGGGTGTTAAAGTCCCCTACTTTTATAGTATTACTGTCAGTTTCTCCCTTTGTGTCTGTTAATATTTGCTTTATATATTTAGGTGCTACTATGTTAGGTAAATAAATATTTACAAATGTTATGTCTTCTTGTTGAATTGATCCCTTTATCATTTTGTAAATTTCCTTTTTTGTCTCTTGTTACAGCCTTTCTTATAAAGTCTATTTTGTGTGATATAAGTATTGCTACCCCAGTTTTGTTTTTGTTTCCATTTGCATAGAATATCTTTTTTTATCCCTTCAATTTCAGTCTGTGTGTGTGTTTAGATCTGAACTAAGTCTCTCATAGGCAGCATATAGATGGGTCTTGTTTTGTTTCTTTTAATCCATTCAGCCACCCTATGTATTTTGATTGGAACACTTAGTCCATTTACACTTAAAGCATTTATCGATAAGTGTGTACTTATTGCTATTATGTTCATTGTTTTCTGGTTGTTTTTGTAGTTCTTCTGTTCCTTTCTTCTCTTCCTCTCTTCCTCTGTGATTTGATGATGTTCTTTAGTTTTATGTTTGGATTCCTTTCTTTTTATTTTCTTGTGTATCTATTTTAGGTTTTTGGTCACCATGAGGTTCATATATAACATCCTATACATATAGAAATCTATATTAAGTTGGTGGTTGCTTAAGTTTGAAAGCATTCTAAAAGCATTACATGTTTGCTCTTCTCCCCACATTTTATGTTTTTGATGTCATGTTTTGCATCTTTTTATTTTGTGCATCTTTTCATTATTGTAGATATAATTGATTTTACTACTTTTGTCTTTTAACCTTCATACTAGCTTTACAAGAGGTTGATCCACTACCTTTTCTATGTTTGCCTATACCAGTGGGATTTTTTTTCTTTCATATATTTTCTTATTTCTAGTCATGGCCTTTTCCACTTTCCCTTTAATAGGTCTTTTTTTTTTTAAGTTTAATTACTTATTTTGAGAGAGAGAGAAAGAGAGAGAGAGAGAGAAGGGGACAGGGCCAAGAGAGAAAGAGAGAAAGAATCCCAAGCAGTCTCCATGCTGTCAGTACAGAGCCCAACACAGGGCTCTAACTCACCAACGTGAGATCAGACCTGAGCTGAAATCAAGAGTCAGACGCTTAACCTAGGGAACCACCTAGGCGCCCAGTTTAACAGTGCTTATAAAGCAAGTTTAGTTGTGTTTAACTCCTTTAGCTTTTGCTTGTCTGGGAAAATTTTTATCTTCCCCTTCAGTCCTGATTGATAACTTAGCCGGGTAAAGGATCCTTGGTTGTAAGCTTTTTCCTTTCGCTACTTTGAATATATCATGTCACTACCTTCTGGCCTGAAAATTTTCTGCTGAAAATTCAGCTGATAGTCTTATGGGTGTTCACTTATATGTAACTAAATTGCTTTTCTCTGGCTTTTTTTAAGGATTCTCTCTTTATCTTTAATTTTTGACATTTTAATTATAATGTGTCTTGGTGTAGATCTCTAGATTCATCTTGTTTGGGACTCTCGTGCTTCCCAAACCTGGATGTCTGTTTCCTTCCCCAGGTCATGAACATCTTCAACTATAATTTTTTCAAATAAGTTTTCTGACACTTTCATTTCTTCCTTCTACTAATGAAACCCCTATATGTAATGCGAATGTTAGTATGCTTGATGTTGTTTCAGGGATTTCTTAAACTTTACTTATTTATTTAAATTATTTTTTCTTTTTGTCATTCAGTTTAGGCAGTTTCCATTACTCTGTCTTCTAGATTGCTGATCCATTCTTCTGTGACATCTTTTCGGCTCTTTATTCCCCCTAATGTATTTTTCAGTTCTGTTATGATATTCTTCAGCTCTGATTGGTACTTATATTTTCTCTCTCCTTGTTCAAGTTCTGTGTTCATCCATTGTTCTCACAAGTTCAGTAAGCATGTTTATAACCATTAACTTTGACCTCTTTATCAAATAGATTGTTTATCTCTATTTGTTTAGTTCTTTTTCTGAGGTTTTGTCTTGTTCTTTTGAACATATTTCTCTGTCTCCTCATTTTGCCTACCTCTCTGTGTTTATTTCTATGTATTAGGCATTTCAGCTATCTCCCGGTCTTGAAGGAGTAGTTTTATATATGAGAGGTCCTATGGGCCCAGAAATGAAATCCTACCTGGCCACCAGAGCCATCTGCTACAGGGGTGTCCCTTGTGTGGACAGCAGTTACCCTTCTGTGGTAGTGTGGCCACAAATACTGTGGATGTAATTGTGGATAGGGCTGGCTCCTGGCCTGGATGGCTGTATGGCACTGGGGTAACTGCTACGGACATGCTAGTGGGCACAACTAGGGTCCTGCTTGCTGCAAGGCTGGTGGAGGTACAAGGTTGTGGAGAGTTCTCAGCAGGGCATACACTGTTTGCATTAGTGGTCTAGTAGAACGATTCCAAAATAGTGCCCAGCAGTGCAGCATGGCAGAATGAGGTAGCAGAAATGACTGTCGCCAGGGTCTCAGTC
This sequence comes from Panthera pardus, assembly GCF_024362965.1. Taxonomy (NCBI): domain Eukaryota; kingdom Metazoa; phylum Chordata; class Mammalia; order Carnivora; family Felidae; genus Panthera; species Panthera pardus. Next base: position 81,993,004 of record NW_026526655.1, on the reverse strand, counting down.
CTTGAGAAGAGGCCTTGCTGCCTCTTGCCTCTCCAGAAGGCTCACCAAGATTGGTAAGTAGGTATCCTTCACCTATGGTCTATGCGCTTTTCAATTGAGTGTTTTTGCTCTGGTTTCTGGGCCGAGTCAGTCTGTGCATTAGCCTTTTGAGACCAGATTTTTTCCCTATAATTAGGTAGTTTTTTCCAGACATATTCTCTGTTAGTTTTCAAAGCCAGCTACTTGGGGGGCTTGTCCCTCCTATGTAGGATCTAAGGGTTGGACTGCCTGATATGGAGGCAACCCACATCAGCAAAATCTCTTGCTTTTAAGGGACAAATATCATACCTTTGAGATCCTTCTCGACCATGGAACTTCCTCCCTAGAGTTCTTTTCCTTATTGAGACTGTTTCTCTGCCTCTTCCATCCATTTCAGTGCTGCCGTCTGTTGTGGAGATTCTGTTCATCTAGTTTCTAGGTCTTCGTGTTGTAGTTGTAGATTCATTATGTCCATGGGTGGAGCTGAGCTCAGGATCTTCCTACACTGCCATCTTGAACCTTGATCAAGTTTTAGTCTTATTATTAAACAAGTGGCACCTAAGTTACTTATTTTTTTTTAATTTTTTTTTTTTAACGTTTCTTTATTTTTGAGACAGAGACAGAGCACGAACTGGGGAGGGTCAGAGAGAGAGGGAGACACAGAATCTGAAACAGGCTCCAGGCTCTGAGCAGTCAGCACAGAGCCTGACGCGGGGCTCGAACTCACAGACCAGCGAGATCATGACCTGAGCTGAAGTCGGACGCTTAACCGACTGAGCCACCCAGGCACCCCTAAGTTACTTATTTTGTAGTTTATCAGTAAGTGTATGAAAGCTTATGATAACAAATCTTTCTTTGTGATATAATTAAAAAACTATTAGAAACAGGCTTAGGACTTTTTAAAAGATATCACGTTGTATCATTACATTAATGCTCTTTTTTTCAGTGTGATGATTTGTATCGCAGCTTCAGTGGAATTCTCCATTTGTGCAAAGATGTATTTATATGAATGAGGTATTTTCTATGATATGAATACAAACAATTTCATGCCTTAATAACTCAAAAGTCAGTTCAGATTCTATCTCAGGTGTGTTTGCTTTGTTTGAGGTGTTTGTTGAGGTAAACTTAATTACCTGTTGAAATTCTTTTGCACATAAGTATTTCTGCAATGGTATAGATGTGCTCTATGTTAATTGGAGTGAAGGTATAAGAAAGCAGAGAATGTGGAGCTCACCCCACAGTAGATAAGATGGACAAGGTCATATGGGATAACTTTTTCCAAGTTTCCTATTGCCAATGCTATTAAAAACTACTAAAAATACTTTCTTATAAATATAGCGAGATTTCAATGTTGTTGTTTATATTTGTGGTTATTCTAGTCTGTAGGGAGCAAATATATTCATCTTAGAGCAAATGACTCTAAAATCTTGATAATTTAATTTTTTTACTTCATCTTATAAAACTACATAAGAAAGATACATCAGCTTTTCAGACTGCTGAGAGCTGAGTGAAACCAAGTTAAGTCTGGGAATCTGTCATTTATCTTGTTCATTCATGATTTGCCAAGTGTAAGTAGACTTCATTATCATTTAGTGTGAGTTCTCCAAATTCAAATCTATACACTGAGAATTATTGTGGAAGCAAACTTTGTCAGATAAGGTAAAATACCATCAAATAAATTAAGTCAGCATGGTTTTTTATTTGTTTGTATATATAACTGGTTAAATTAGTACTTAAACATGGATAGGAAGCTAGCCCTCCTTCTGTAGCTCCCTTCTCAATGTGCAGTTTGCTTGTGATTTTTAGGTAGTCTCCAGCTGCTCCTGCTTCAGGGTGGCATTGAGGCTGCACCTTAAATTTCCCACCTGCTTCCAATCTTTTGAGCTTTATCTGTGCCATAAGACTTGTAGCTATTTTTTATGTTAATTATTACTCACAAAAGTTAATTAAAGAGCTACAACTGAAGGAAAGAACTCAACTGACTGATTGAGAGGAAATGTTTTTAAGTGTCTAGAGTCGAGTACTCTAATAGAATTCAGGAATTCTTGTCTTCATGTTTAATTTTACCATTAGATTCCTCTAGGATTCAGTTCATACACTTTCTTTAACTGTAAAATGCTAGGCAGTTTCTTTTCACAAAATTCATGAATTCTTCACATGACAACTGAATGGTAATCTTGTTTTATCAACACTACCAGACTTTCAAAAGCATGAGATTGCCCCTACCACTGGGGTGGAACTCGAGTCTGTAATATGGGAATTATTACTTTTTACATATCATCTGAAAAAAAGTATTCGTCTAAACAAATGAATGTTTCAGTCAACAAAATTGAGGATTTTAAATGAGATTTTCTATGTGCATAAGTCACTTCTTTGACTGTCCATAAATAAAATATGAATTGCATTTTAAAACTGGTTTATGTATAAAAACAATTTTTTTAATTTATTGATCTTTGAGAGACAGAGAGAGATAGAGCATACGTGGGGGAGGAGCAGAGAGAGAGGGAGACACAGAGTCCGAAGCAGGCTCCAGGCTTCGAGCTGTCAACACAGAGCCTGAGGCGGGGCTCAAACTCACAAACCGTGAGATCATGACCTGAGCCGAAGTCAGACACCCAACCGACTGAGCCACCCCGGCGCCCCTTATTTATGTATAGATATGAAACTATTACCTGTGTTTTTATGCAAGCAGTCTGCCCCCAGTAGAGTAATGCTTTGTATACAACATGGAGAGTATTTTTTCTGGATAAATTCGATCAGAAGACTAAAGTGAAAGTTTTAGTAAATAGTCACAAATAAAAGCTATTCTTGAATGAAAAGTATATAATAGTTTTCAAAGCATAATATCTATTTAATACTATTAAAATCAACATATTAATACAGATTGCCCATTTTAAACTAACCCTCATTGTAAATACAAATCAAAAGACTTGTCCTACCATCTGAATTTGTACCTAACCTGTAGACTTGAACTTGATCAGTATTCACAGAAAATACTGCCTTTTGTGACCACAGAGCAGTAACATTGAGAGCATTACCCCCAATTACCAGCCAGAAGATGTACACAGCACCTTCTGACATCTAAAACCCTGTTTTCTTACAGAGTTCGTGATCTTTGTCAGTTCTGCATTGCTCCTCTTTCCTTGCCAAAATGGTTTGGTTCCCAGTACAATTTGAGTTGGACCATACTTATCTATCTACAAAGAAACATTGCAGGGAAATGTTTGGGGATTGGGGAAAAAAAGAGAAATCTGTTTTTAACATTGGGACAGTTTGGTTCTAGATTCCAAGATTAAAAGGAAGAACTTGCTGGCCACAACTTTTGTAGACTTAATGACTTTCTGGTTTGACTTCCAACATGTTTCTAAATTTCAGTCTTTCCTCAAACAGCTTTTAAAAGTAGATCTACTTTAAAATAATGATTACTTTCATGTAGTTTTCTCATTCCTCTCTTGCCTGTTTCTGTACTTTCTTAAGGATAGCATTCTTTGCCATTCTTAGTCCACTCTTGGTTTTCAAAATACTTCTATTTAATTTTCTATGAAAATCTCTATTTTTCTGAGAAATAGTTTGGTTAGAAGAAAGACCGATAGTGTTAAAAGATGTAATTTAGCAGATAACATAATATTGACAAAGAAAATGATTTTCCTTAATAGGAAAATGTTATCTTTTGAAGGACAGTAAGACTTAAGTTACGCCTTTTTTCATATAATATGTGCAGTCAGAATTATTTCCTGATATTTTTTTTTTAACTTTTTTTACAGTCCCAGTGGGTCTTTGTTATCTTGCTTGGAGCAGGTTAAAACATACCTGCTTACTGACGGAACATGCAAGTGTGGCTTGGAATGTCCTCTTATTCTTCCCAAGGTAACTATTTCACAACACATCTATTGGCCATTTTGTTTTTTGTTTTTTGTTTTTTTAAGTGTTTCATATATTTTTCTCATCTGGCATTTCATTTGTATATTACTTCTCCAATCATATATGCATTTTAAAGTCTTTATCTAATTAGATATCTTTTGCATGCACTCTGGAATGCTTAAAATTGTAGAAAATGGTTCAAGTCCCAGTCATTTTCAAAGGTGACAAACCTATATTCATATTAAGTATTTCACCAAAATCTTTTTAACACCTTTTCATTTGAGCTATACCCATGCCCATTATTTAATAGCACAATATTTTCTTCCTTACTATAACTACTCAATCTGCAATATTATTTTTTGCATGAGTGTTGATAAATCTGCAACAAATACTTTTAAAATCGCAAAGCTGAACCCTCTGAGCCAAAAGTAAAACTGTTTTAGTCCTTTGCAAGGTAAAAAAAATACAGTTATTTTTAATGACAAAGTATTATTTTAGAGTAGAATAGAAACAGTAGAATAGAAACTCTGAGTATCTATTATGTGCTAATTTTAGAACTAAAGATTAATAGACCACTTTTTCCTTTTATTTGTTTCACCTCATTCCACACACACATACCGCCACAAAGCATTGGAAACAGCCTATCAATATATACACAGCAAGTAAGATTTTTTAAAAATAGAGTAATGGACTTTTTAAATCCATGAAAAAGTGATATTAATATAGTAATTAAATAAAGCCAAAGAAAAAGTTAGCATGTAGCAATGTCAGCTTTTAGGGTTGTTGTTGGTTTTTTTTTAACTATACCTCATCTGTTTTTGTACTGTTATAACATCAGGAAGTATCTAAAATTAAAAACATTATCAGGTATTATACCTTTCCATATACTTACCTTGGCTATCTTAGAATTAGGATAATTTTCATTATTTACTTTATCACTAAAAACCATGAGTCCAGCAGAAGTATTTATTGTATTATATATAAAACTGTTTTTCTTAAATTTAAAAACTCAAGACACTTTTATTCAGATATATGCCCTAATCTATGCAAAACTTTTTTTTTGATGATAAGATTTTTTTAATCTGATGTTTTTACAGACATATTCTAACAGAGGCTGTGCTTTTTCCAGGTGTTTAATTTCGATCCTGGAGCTGCTGTGAAACAGAGAACCGCAGAAGATGTTAAAGCAGATGAAGATGTCACAAAGCTATGCATACATAAAAGAAAAATCATTGCAGTGGCCACACTTCATAAGAGCATGGAAGCCCCACATCCTTCTCTGGTGCTCACCAGTCCTGGGGGAGGAACAAGTATGTAATACGGTGAAGGGTTTAGAAATTTGCCTCTGCAACTTCTCTCCCAGAAGAGTCACTGGAAATCACTCTGCGAAGCATTTTCTGAGTCCCCTTTTAAAACATACACAGTGCTTCTAAAGTTGTCTGTGTTTTATCATTTTTTTTACAGATAGCAAATTAGTTCTGAAAAATTCCTACAAAGTTGTTTCCCCACATTTCCTATTTAAATCCTTGAGTTAACTGAGCAGAATAAACACCAATTAGCACATTCAAATGCTGTGCAAGTATGTAGAGCTGAGCTCACAAAATAGAAGGTGCCATCAGTTTTTAGGAAACAAAAGTCACCTTTTTGCTAGAGCTGGAATGGATGTGGTTTCAAGTCCTCCCCCACAAGTAGCAATATCATCCAGAGTGTTGTTCTTTCAGTCACTGAATAGCTATTTATTGAACACCTACTAAGAGAAGTCACTTTGTCAGGAGCTTTTTATACCTCCACCAAACACACACACACACACACACACACACACACACACACACACACATACTTTTATTTTTTTTAATTTAAAACGTGCAGAAAAATTACATAAACAGTTCACCAAGCACTCATGTACCCTTTGCTCAGATTCAACAATTAACATTTTGTGGCAGAAGTTGCAATTATTCTGACAGTTCATCTCTAAAGATTTCAAAACACATGGATGTTCTCCTATATAAACCACAATCTAATTATCACATTCAAAAAATTTAACACTGATGATGATATTATTATCTAAAATTCAGTGTATATTCTAACTGCTCCAGTTGTCCTAATAATTTCTTACAGTTTTTTAAACCCAGGATGCAATCAAAGATTGTACAACTGCATTAACTTTTTTTTTTAATTTTTTTTTTTTTAACGTTTATTTATTTTTGAGACAGAGAGAGACAGAGCATGAACGGGGGAGGGTCAGAGAGAGAGGGAGACACAGAATCTGAAACGGGCTCCAGGCTCTGAGCCATCAGCACAGAGCCCGACGCCGGGCTCGAACTCACGGACCGCGAGATCGTGACCTGAGCCGAAGTCACCTGCTTAACCGACTGAGCCACCCAGGCGCCCCTGCATTAACTTTTTATACTTCTTTAATCTACACCAATTTCCCAGTCTTTTGAAATCTATTTTTGAAGAGTCTGGGTCAGTTTTACAGGTGTTTCTCATTTCAGATATGCCTAATTGTTTCCAGATATTTATTCATACTCAGGTTAAACACAGTTTGGTAGAAATACTGCATAGGTAATGTTATGTCCTCATTAGAAGACACATATGTCAGTTTATCCCATATTGATGACATTAAGTTCGAGTGCTTGGATAAAGTTAGGTATATCCAATTTCTCTGTTGTTAAGGTAACTCTTCCCTTTTCTCTGTTGTTAAGGTAACTCTTCCCTTTATAACTAATATGTAGTTTGTGGAATTATACTTTGAGACTGAGGAAATTTTTTTTGTATGGGCTAGGATATGAACTCCTTCCAAAATATTACAATATTTTGAATGATATTTCAAGATAAAACATGGCTGAGCACCAAAGCATTTGTTTATGAAGGCAAATTATACATTGTTCTGCAGAGTTCTGAAAATTAGGGATGATACGTATAACCTGCAGTGATCAGAGAAATCTTTAGCCCTGGAAAATGGTTAAGATTTGGACATATGAGGGAAATAAGAAAATTCTTATTCAGGATGAGTGGTGCGTAATTAAGAGACGATGTGGAAACTAGTCTGACTTGAATGGAAGATTAAACCTGTATAAGTAAGTTGGGACCAAATTACTGACAGCTTTAGATACAAAGAGGAACAGTTGTGACATCATACAGGTAATTAAAGATTCACACTTAGAACTCATGTGAAGAGAGTAGGAAGAGACAAATTTGGCAGTTATTAGCAGAGAGCTCTTCTTCAAGAACCCTCTAACCTTTGAACTTTAACAGGAATGATCAGAAAAAAATTGCTCCACAAAGGTATGTAAGAAAAAAAAATTAGGAAATTTTTTTTTCTCTTAATGAGCTACATTTTCTTAAACTAAAAGATATTGCAACAAGTAAAAGACCTATTTAATAGTAATAAATTATTTGAAGTATACCATTATCTTGCCACCTTGATATAACTGTTCTCATTTTTGCATATCACCCTGCATATATCTGCTGCCGCTCTCATATCACATTATATCAATTTTACCTCTTTCTACAAAGTCTGCCTTGTTGCTTTTTTAATGACCCTAGTAGTATCTTTTTTTTTTATTTTTTTTAACGTTTATTTATTTTTGAGACAGAGAGAAACAGAGCATGAACGGGGGAGGGTCAGAGAGAGAGGGAGACACAGAATCCGAAACAGCCTCCAGGCTCTGAGCTGTCAGCACAGAGCCCGACACTGGGCTCAAACTCACGGACCGTGAGATCATGACCTGAACCCAAGTTGGCCGCTTAACTGACTGAGCCACCCAGGCACCCCTGACCCTACTAGTATCTTGATCTAGGTCCTTTGTCATACCCTATACATACAAATTTCATTATTGAAATTAAACGTAAATCTTTAACTAGTACAGGTATAAGAGGTGTATCTCCATCCGCTTTTAAAACAATATGCTTTATGGGGTGTCTGGGTGTCTCAGTCAGTTAAGCGTCCCACTCTTGATTTCGGCTCAGGTCATAATCACATGGTTCATGACACTGAGCCCCACATCGGGCTCTGTACTGGCAGCATGGAGCCTGCTTGGAATTCTCTCTCTTTCCCTCCTCTCTGCCTCACCCCTGCTTGCTCTCTCTCTCTCTCAAAATAAATAAACATTTTTAAAAAAACCCTAAAACCTCTGCTTTTAAAAAATGATACGCTTGGGGCGCCTGGGTGGCTCAGTCGGTTAAGCGTCCGACTTCAGCTCAGGTCACGATCTCGCGGTCCGCGAGTTCGAGCCCCGCGTCGGGCTCTGGGCTGATGGCTCAGAGCCTGGAGCCTGCTTCTGATTCTGTGTCTCCCTCTCTCTCTGCCCCTCCCCCGTTCATGCTGTGTCTCTCTCTGTCTCAAAAATAAATAAATGTTAAAAAAAAAAATTTAAAAAATGATATGCTTTATTGGATTAGTTGCTATTCTTTCACTAGCTTCAGACATAGTGTTTATTTCAAATTCCTAATATTGAACTATATTATGGGGTTGGGATTTAAGTAATTAAAAGTTAAGAAGACTCATATAGTAGTTTACATCTCTCTTTATTTTGCATGCATAAGGATATATTTGGTTTCTGTTTATTCTTTTGAAAGGTCTACTTGAGTGTACATGAAAACACTTGATGAGTGCCTAGCATTTCTATTTGCCAATTCTTATACTACTTAATTCCTAAACGTAACATAACATCAGCATGACTTTTGTTTGTTTATTCAGTATTCCTGTCATTTTAAAGATGGTAACTATTTTTCCCCAGGTATGGAAGACATCCTTTCTAAACCACAGCTGTTTTCTAAATTCTGTTGAATATAAGGATGCCAACGTCTGTATATTGTATAAACTGTACACTGTATAAACACTCAGAACAGACACAACTCAGTGGTTTTGTTACTAAAGAAGACACGGTTAATCACATAATAATGCTAGTGATGTTACTACAGACACCTGTGTTCTCACTAGATGCTATGTGCAATGCTCCAAGTATTTTTCATATTTTATTCCTTTAATTATAAACCTTAAAATTCTGTCTTTAACAAGAAAATAAGTTGACTTTATCGGCTGCAATTCTCTTATATCATTAGTTCTCAACTTTTCATATATTATATGCAGAAACCACCGTATCAAATAATCTCTACCATACTAGAAATAGAAAGCCCACTTTTCCAAGAAAACTATATGTTCACTGCATTCTCTTATTTCTTTAATATACCCTGCCTAGTCTTCGCTTTACCCCAGATTGATAACCATAGTCTTAGAAATTGTTATGATATAATTTGACCTATATATGATCTAGCAGATAGGAAAAGGGTATTTATCTTAAGTCTACAGTTATCCATTTAAGTAAAGATACCTCTAACTACAAGTGGATCCAAGTATACTTGCTAATGTATTGCAAGTCTCGGAATTGGGGTGGCCAGTTTATGGTATACATGGGACCACTTTCATATCCCGTGCCTGTAAGACTCATTGGCATTTTCTCACAGAGCCCAGCTGGAGTTCGACATCTTTCTACATAGCTCTCTAAGCAGCCACCACCAGTTGATGGGAATTGGCATACGAAACTGATTGTATTTGCCATCTCTGTTTTAAAAGGCACAACTTTATAAATAGTTAAACATCCTTAGGGGCTAAAAAAACTTAAACTTAGACTTCGGACATGATAAAATGAAAATTCTGTGTGATGAGCCAGCTTGCTTTTGTTGCCTATATTCTGTCTGATCTCCAAAGAAACTGAAGGGATTCCAAAAAGCCAGAGAGGGAGCGATGCTTTCTGCAAAAAGAGAATACTCGATTGGAAACCAGTACTGAAGATTTTAGCATTCTGAGTAAATTTTGCATAGGAATTCCAGCCTAATAAAAGAATTGCAATCTTTTGCCTAAGTTGGTTGACTAAGGCTGTTTTTACAATAACGGCTGATCAAGGGCAAAGAAATTGCAGTGTTGGATAGTGTTACAGACTTGATGAAGTTAAGCGTGATTGCAGTATCACTGCCCTCACTATTGTTATCACTCCCATTTTAAAAGATTCAAAATCCCATCCACTTAATTCACAAAAATTAAGACTCTTTTGCTCTCACAGTAAAAATGGTGAGATAAGGAAGAGTTTTTGTAGCTGTCCTGAGGAAGTTTCAGTAAGGAAACAGAAAGATTTATAGGGTAACACACTTTCTGGTGAAAATGGCCATGCATTTAAATTATAAGAAATTATACTATGCAGATTTTAATTTTCTGATGTAACCCTGTTCTTAAAAAATTCAAATCCAACAAGATAGTAACATTGCCATTTCTGTATGGGCTGTCAATCTTGAGTCTTCACATTATAAATATTATTAGGATGGCTAATGTCAGTATGTACTGATTCAGATCCCCATCCTTTCTCAACAGATAAGAAGTAAACAAGCATAATGAGCAGTTATTGAGAACTTTTGGTCAACTAAGGGAGAATAATGTGCATTTTTTTTTCCATCAAAGTTTATTTTAGAGTACAGAACTTTTTTTTAATTGCATAGGGTCACAGCTTCTTTTTGAAAATTTCTATTTCCAGATGCCCTCCCTTCCTCATTTCCTCCTTTCCTTCACTCCCCCCATGCCAACACAAAAGAATTGAGACTACTAACAGAATTCTTTTTTTCTCTCTCTCTCTTTCACACCAGATGCAACTCCAGTAGTACCTTCTCGGGCAGCAACTCCAAGATCTGTAAGAAATAAGTCGCATGAAGGAATTACAAATTCTGTAATGCCTGAATGTAAGAATCCTTTCAAGTTAATGATTGGATCATCCAATGCCATGGGAAGGCTATATGTACAAGAACTGCCTGGAAGCCAGCAACAAGAACTCCACCCCATCTACCCCCGGCAGAGACTGGGCAGCAGTGAACACGGACAGAAATCTCCATTCCGTGGCAGCCATGGAGGCCTCCCCAGCCCAGCATCGTCAGGTTCCCAGATATATGGAGATGGCTCAATCTCTCCAAGGACTGACCCACTTGGAAGCCCTGATGTTTTCCCAAGAAATAATCCTGGTTTTCATGGAGCTCCCAATTCTAGTCCTATTCATCTAAATAGGACTCCTCTTTCTCCACCTTCAGTAATGCTACACGGTTCTCCCGTACAGTCATCCTGTGCAATGGCTGGAAGGACTAATATACCTCTTTCCCCAACCTTGACTACAAAGAGTCCAGTAATGAAAAAACCAATGTGTAATTTTTCAACTAATATGGAAATACCACGAGCAATGTTCCACCACAAACCACCCCAAGGCCCACCTCCCCCTCCTCCACCTTCTTGTGCTCTTCAGAAAAAGCCATTAACATCCGAGAAAGATCCACTTGGCATTCTTGACCCTATTCCCAGTAAACCGGTGAATCAGAACCCTGTTATCATTAATCCAACTAGTTTCCATTCAAATGTCCACTCTCAGGTACCTGTGATGAATGTAAGCATGCCTCCTGCTGTTGTTCCTTTGCCAAGTAATCTCCCTTTGCCAACCGTAAAACCTGGTCATATGAATCATGGGAGTCATATACAAAGAGTTCAGCATTCAGCTTCAACCTCCCTGTCCCCTTCTCCAGTGACATCCCCAGTGCACATGATGGGGACTGGAATTGGAAGGATTGAGGCATCGCCCCAAAGATCACGCTCATCTTCCACATCATCAGATCACGGAAATTTCATGATGCCACCTCTAGGACCCCAGGCCACTTGTAGTGGTATTAAGGTTCCACCCAGGTCACCAAGGTCAACAATAGGGTCCCCAAGGCCATCAATGCCATCAAGCCCTTCTACCAAGTCCGATGGACACCATCAGTACAAGGATATCCCTAACCCATTAATTGCTGGAATGAGTAATGTACTAAATTCCCCAAGCAGTGCAGCTTTTCCGACTGCATCTGCCGGAAGTGGTTCCATAAAGAGTCAGCCTGGTTTGCTGGGAATGCCTTTAAATCAGATCTTGAACCAGCACAATGCTGCCTCCTTTCCAGCAAGTAGTTTACTCTCAGCAGCAGCCAAAGCACAGCTAGCAAATCAAAACAAACTTGCTGGTAACAACTGTAGCAGCAGTAGCAATTCTGGAGCTGTTGCTGGCAGTGGCAACACTGAAGGACATAGCACTTTAAACACCATGTTCACTCCTACTGCCAACATGCTTCTCCCAACAGGGGAAGGGCAAAGTGGTCGAGCAGCACTAAGAGATAAGCTGATGTCTCAGCAAAAAGACTCATTGCGGAAAAGAAAACAGCCACCTACCACAGTGTTGAGTTTGCTCAGACAGTCTCAAATGGATAGTTCTGCAGTTCCTAAACCTGGACCCGACTTGCTAAGAAAGCAGGGTCAGGGTTCATTTCCCATCAGTTCAATGTCTCAGTTACTACAGTCTATGAGTTGTCAAAGCTCTCACTTGAGTAGCAATAGTACCCCGGGTTGTGGGGGCTCAAATACTGCTTTGCCTTGCTCTGCTAACCAGCTGCATTTTACAGATCCCAATATGAACTCCAGTGCTCTTCAGAATTCACTGACACAGAACATACCTTTGAGAGGGGAAGCCGTGCACTGCCACAATGCAAACACTAACTTTGTTCACAGTAACAGCCCAGTCCCAAACCACCATCTTGCAGGTTTAATAAATCAGATTCAGGCTAGCGGGAACTGTGGGATGCTCAGTCAGTCGGGCATGGCTTTAGGAAATTCATTACATCCCAATCCACCTCAGTCAAGAATTTCAACGTCCTCCACTCCAGTGATACCAAACAGCATTGTTAGCAGCTATAATCAAACAAGTTCTGAAGCAGGTATGGTTTTATTAGAAAAAAGTACCCCAAGGTACTAAACTTTTCTACGTTTTTTAAAATTTGTACCAAAATATTTATTATGATAAGAAATGATCCTTTCCCCATTGTGAAATTGTCATCATTTCTTTAGTATTTATAATTTTATTTACAGAATGCTAGGGATTTGTCTAATAGAAAAAATAACCAAGGGGATTCCATGTGTTTCCGTTACTTGTTGTCAATCTGTCATTTTGAATTTTGTTTGACTTTCGGTTGGTTGTATAACCATTGGACTCTAAACTACAAAAGAAGCCATAGAAGGCAGGGTTTCCTGGTTCATGAGACATGTACTCGGTCTATGCCAATAGAAAAGCCGTTTCCCCTAGCTTTTGTTTGTATTCAGGTAAATGATGCTCATCTTGGAAAACCCAAAAAGGCAAAAATAAACAGAATTTTTGTTCTTGCTGCTGACCAGAAATAGGTAAATGGATAGGAAAGGTAACTAGAAGTTGTATGAAGTAGAAAGCTGCCTTCTAATGTGTTTTCTTATCCTAGTTTGCTATCCTTTATTATTATTTGTTGAGAAAATTCAAAAATGGATATTGGCTACTCCCTTTTAAAAAAAAAGATAATAATTTAAGTTTTCTAATAAAAAAGGCTTGAAAACCTGATTTCCAGAATTTTTGATCTTGAAATTATTTTACAGTTTTCTTGTAGAATTTAGCCATTATTTTTACCATTGACATTAAGGTTTTGAACCCAAATTTATTATATCTCTTCATCCACTATAATGAAGGAGACCAATTTATTTAAAAGTAGACACATTAGAAAGAACTGTGTTTTGTGCAATAGGGTCATCAGAAATTGTTATAAAAATCAGTAAAGAAGCACTAAAGAGGTAAATTCATGGAGACATCAGGAAATTTCACCATGGAAGTATTTCAGAAAGAATACCCAAAACCCAACACTAATGGTTTGAGAGATTTGTAGGAAATGACAGGGAGGAAACAAAAGATAATTGTAGAGACATATTGTTCAGATATGAATACAACGGGCTTTGAAAACCAGATTGCTACTGGAAATGAGAAAACTGCTGAGGCTTTTAATAACAAGACATTGTTTGGATATGTATAGACTGTATTATACCGTCATGCTGGAAAAGCATTAGAACCTACATGTCTCTGTTGCTGGTAGTAACATTGAGTGTTTTCCTTCCTGGCATCACTTCTTTACACCTGCCATCCTCCACAACTTGTGCTGTTTTATGTTTTGGTGTCAGTATTTAATGAACTGTTCATTGACCTCTTGTGTTAAAAAGAATATAAGGTGGAGAAGATAATTGAAGTGATTAGTGCCTTCTAGATATTCTTAGTCTAAAGAATCTCATGAAACTATTTTTTATGTGTTTAACAGGATACTTGTTCCAAAGGGGCTTCCAACTTTTCAATGACTCATATACCTTTTTAAATAATTCCACAAAAGTGAAAATTTAACCTTATGCTTTTAGCAGATGAAAGTGACATGAAATCAGTAACTATTTTAAAATATACCATATTTATTAAGCATGCCTTCAATCATTTAGATGAGACATTATTAGTCTCATTGTATTATATATCTTTACGTTTTGATACCCCTTACCTCAACTTACTTTGTTTCAGGTCTGAGTTAATATTGCAAAGTGTATATATTTTATTAATGATGTATTTCAATTCATCCGTAATGGAAAAGACCAACATTTATTTATATTTTTGTTTCTTCTGAATGTTCAGTTTAGACTTATTTTATACAGTCTCGGACATGTATTTTCTTGTTCCATGAACCTCTGTAAAGCATCAGATCTGGATTGCCAGTGCTGGGAGTGTCAAACACAGGTTTAAAATTTATTAATCTAAGAAAAGTGTTAGCATATAAATAGCTAAATTGTACAAGAATAAATGTCTAGTAATGATATGGATTTGACCAATCATGTGTAAGCTAACAGAAAGCATATACTTTGATAAAAAATCTAGGTCAGTAAGAAGTTTTAAAATATTAAACCTAATAAAATTAAATACTAATTAAAGTACATAGATCTGATGTGCAGCTGGTTGTGAAAATGGGTAGATTTACTAATTACTGTAACTCTTTTGATGAGCTGAATATTGAAAACGTCTCTAATTCCATGTTTCTTTTTGATGCACAGTAAACTGTGTCAACTGAATGCACTGTCGTTATAATTGCTTAGCCTAAATATTTATTTGCACTGACATTTATTCATCCATGAAATAAGTAGCAAGGCTGGGCATGCAGAGTGAGCTAGCAGGTGGCAGTCACAGCTATCCCTATAATCTCTGCTACATAGCCCTAGCATACCAATAAGACATTGGAAGAAAAATACATTTTACTCTTAAAATGTTGCTTAAAGCTATCATAGCTATCGAGTACTTATGACGTGCCAAGTGATTTACCTATGTTCTTTCTAATCTGTGTAGTTCTCTAAAGTATAAGGTATTATTGCCCCCATTTTACACATGAGTAACTGAACTTCAGAGAATTTAAATAATAGACCAAACTCGTGCATAACTGAATTAAAATTTGAACTCAGGTTCATCTGATCGTAAAATCCATTTTCTTCCCAGCTGTGTAAGTTCTTCATCTAAAAACTTCAGTACTCAAAAAAACTTTGAATGTTTCACTTTCAAAATTTTTAAAAATACCCAACAGGTAATACATTAAAACACATCAGTGCATGTTACAAGCCACATTTGTAAACTTTTGATGCACTTTTAGACAAAGGTCAGTGATTTTTGCCTTCTCTCCGTACTCTGATGCTAGGATGTTGTGTCAACACAGATGAAATGTCCAAACTGTCAAGAGAACTGCCCCTCATTTGTGAGTCACATTTGTTGACCTTCATTTTAATGAATTTGTATCACCTCATTCAATCAGATAAGAATGGGTTTCCTACTGGGCGATGTGTCAGTAGACCTTTGAAGGAGGCACCTATGCAGATGCTAGCTCTGCCCTTCCGAGCATGACAACACAGTGAAGGTGAAAGAAACCCACAGGTAACATAGTGCTACTCTTCTCTCTGGTAACGGAGCCCGGACAGAACTCAAGTAACCTGCTTAATCCAGTGCCTTTTCCACTCTCCTAAGCAACTCAAAAATGTTACAGTAAGACTTTAAGAGGAGAAATCACTCGCTCTGAGAACACTTAATTTGATTGGTTATTTATTGTCAGAAACTTATTTTAAAGAGAGTTTTTCTATTATAAACAACCCGGATACTGATTTTTTTAGGCCTACATGTGGATTCCATGGGAAACATTTAAAAATGTATCACATCTCAAATATGGGAATTGGAGGCTGAGATAAAAAAAAAATCAGGTAAAAGATATAAAATGTTTAGAAAATATTTCTAAAATTTAAGACTATGCAAGGTTTTATTAATTCTATTAGCTGTTTTGAAATTGCCTTTCCATTAAAGCTCTCTGAACACTTTGCATCGTAAAGTTTACAGGTTTCTATTCACTTTCTGGATTTCAAATTACAAGTAAAGCTTAGTATCTCCATGTAACAGATTTAGAAAATGACCAGTAGGATCCTTGCTGACATTCCTCAAGTTGTAAAGCCAAGCCTGGCTGGGTCTGGCAAACCAAACCCCAAAGTTCCTGATTCTCAGTTCAAATACTCAAACTGTTGAATGCAGGTATGTTCTGAAATCCATCAGTAGTGTCCATTTAAAGCAACTTTCCATTTATGAAGAGAGCCAAGTTTCAGCATTTAAATGGTTCCAGCACATGTCCTGTGGGGTTTTGGTTCAGGGAGGAATCCCAAATCAGGTGCCCTTGACTGGCAAATGTTATCAGGCCTGTGCCTCCTCAGTTTTCTGACCGCTGTGGCCATAGAACAAGATCACACACGCCAGTAACCCTGGCCTCTGCAGAGGACCAAGTCCTGTCAGTGTCCCTGGGACAGCTTATCCCTTCCGTAGCCCTGTGGTTTTTCACAATTTCGAAGAAGCAAAAAGATTGGGACTACTCTGCTAACCAACTTAATAACAACCTTACCTTCTCCAATGTGATAGTCATTAAATACAACTTTTTCACTTCAAAACCCCTTTTATATTCTCTTTTTTTTTCTAGTAAAAAACATTTAATCAACTCTTCTAAACACAGGAAAATAGAATCCTCTGAAGAGGAAGAGTATGAGTTTGTACCAGAAGAGAAAATAATTCATTTATTTGCCTTAACTCTTAAAGAGATACACTGACTAACAAGAATATAAATAAACCTATGAATAAATATATGTTCACGGATATTTATATATATTTTTTAAAAACTCTGGAAAAGAAAGTGTTTTTTCTTTCAGCACAAAAAGCATGTGATTGAAACTCAGTACAGCCATTGATATGGTAGGTATAAGAAAATGAAATAGAGACCACAAAAGAACACTTTAGGTAAAAGACTGCAAAGCAATGAGCTTGGTGTTATGTTCTATGTATTTATTTATTCTCAGAACATGCCAGTAAAGAAAATAAAGGGAAACTGTCATTCCCTACCTTTGAAGTTACAGGTGCAAAGAGAATATGGGATAAAAATGTTCACGGATGGATTGTACTATGTAAGTTATTAGCCCTCTCAGGATACGTGACGTTTGTGTGGAAATAATCTTCTGGTCTTACAGAGACTAATGTAGAGTGAAGAAGGGCAAAGGCTCCTTTAAGGTTGTGAATGAATTACTAATAGTTGCTATTGACAGTATTTGCAACCAAACATTAAATGCCTAGAATTTATCCCTCCTCTGATGCACAAGGCTTCCAGGTTAAAAGTTGCCTTCTGCTTTGTTTTTTAGCCAATACCAAAACTCTATTAAATTCTTGATTGTGTGATAAAAATCTATGTCTGTTCTTTCAGTTAAGTTTTTGCAAAATGAGCCATTTCTTCTTTGCTGTAAGATATTTTTACAACAATGTCTTGCTGTTTAAGAAGGTTTCCTAGTATCAGGGTTACACCACTTGTTTGTTTACATATTCGAGGCTTAATGTTTCCTTGTGTACAAAAGAAGGACTTAAAATATGTTTGACTTTAGACATTGAGTCTGTATAATCAAAGGTGAAGACAGAACTCAGAGTGGTGTGATATGTTTGCTGATTCAATGATCTATTTTGTACCTTTCAAGAAATAAATTGTCCCAGTGTGCAAATTGGGAGAATTTTATTCCATTGCAATACACTAAACTCACTTATGAAGTCACTAGAAATCCTTCAGTTCTCTAGGACATGCCTAAGCTATTATTTACTAAAATCAAGTGGTCTGAAAACACTGATGCAGCTTCTAAAAGTACCCAATTCTAGGCAGTGATGTTCACTCTACACAAATTTGACTCATTAAAAATAATGCTTAAAAATATTCCTGTGGTATCATCAAAATAGATTTCATTTCCACATGCATGTAGTACTAGATAAATCTTAGTGCTCTTCCTTTATAGGAACTTACATCAAACAGCATTAATGCCAGTCAAGCAAAGAGTAGACTAAAAGTTATTTTGTAAGAATTATACTTGCAAATTCAAAGTAACAGCTCACCTTTCTACAGATTAAAAATGGAACAACAGAAGTGTGAAGGAGTTGCTGAGCTACTCCTCGGTGAGAGCTAGTCCAGGAAATTTCAAAATATCTGTACAAGACCCATGGGTACAGGTACAAGGGAGAGTATTTATCATAGATAACCTAGGGCAGAGCTCCTGTGCTCTACAACTCCACAGGGACACCTCTTCTGACAAACATGCTTCCTAGAGCACAGCTCCACAAACCACTCCCCACAAAGTTGAGCAACTCAGAGGCCTGACTCCAAAGCAATGTTTTCAGCCTTTTGGTACTTCTTCCTTCCTACAGTAAGAAATTAACTTGCATTATAATCCACTAGATATATGTTTTTAATTTATAACAAAAGTTTCCAAAAATAAAACAATTATATGTGATGCACTCTGATCTTTTTGATCCCATGCTATCTTATCCTGTCTTATTCTATTTCTTTCTTTTTTTTTTTCTCTAAGACAGTCATGGCCCACTGAAATGATTTTATCACCTACTAACATGACCTAGCACTCATATATATAAATTAGCAGAAACAGTTTGCACAAAATAGTGCCCTAGATATACAATGTATTCTTTTGTTTTTCTATTTCATTTATCAAAATATACTGGTTGGGGCACACTAAGTTGGTTTTGCAGCCCCAAATAGGTCTAAACTGTCTTAGAATATTCATGAGGTAATTAACTCAACAAATATTTATTGAGCACCTAGTATGTGCTAAGCACTGTTTTAGCACTGCAGATAAAGTAGTATACAATGGAAGGACACAAAGTTAACTGTATTTATAACTTAGAAACTCAGTTTACTCTGCTCATTAAACAAAATAAGGAGATAAAACTTCTGAATGGAATATTGAAACATTTTAAGTGTTACTCTACACTCATATTCAGAGAGCAGAAATCCCACCAAGCAAGGGATTTAACCTCTTTTCTCAAAATTGGTTTCCTTACAATAAAAATTTTTATCATGTGATAAAAAGCATTTCTAAAAATAAACCAAAACTTTGTTACTTGAAACATCTCAAGCATTTTTGCATTTACTCCAACAGTTTAAGAGTAATTCTGTGTTAAGGAAACAAATGATCAGTAACACACACACACACACACAAATTCACTTTTTTTTTTTTTGCCTGACACCATTACCACCACAAGACTGATCTTGATACAGTCATGACTCAAACTTCATATTCTAGTATTCAAGCATCCCTTCCACTTCTTTTCTTCCTCCCCACCAGGTTGGCCCTGTTAAGGACGGAGAGCATTTCATTAGACACTGCCATTGATCCCTTACCCCCAATTCTTCTCTAAATGCTTTGGTTTGGGGTCCCCCTCCCTCCCTTCCTTTTACAGAGCAAATAGCCACCAGTCCCTAGGTCTTCCTGCCTACTTCTGCTAAAAGAATGCTAGGAATTTACATCAGGATCCAAAGCACAAAGATAGAAATTGATATATTTTTATAAATACATATACAATGCAATTACTAAGGCTTGGGAAAATAATGTCTTGTTGGAAGATCTAGACTTTTCATACAAGTTATCTATTTATTTTTTAAATTAATCCTTTAAGTATAGAGGAAAAAATTTTACTATTTCCATAGGATTGAAAAGTGAATTATATTTTATTAGACTCACTAGGGCATGATGTTTCCTCTTGTTTCTACAAGCATTCATTTTTATTAAGGATTACCATTGACCTTGTTTGCATTTAAAGTACACTTGTCAAAGCAAATTATAAAGGTCAAATGGGGAAGTCATATCTTTTATATGAATCATCTCTTAGGCTCTTAAATTTTTATAGATAAAAATCAGTATTTGGGCATATTAACTTTGAAAAAATTTTCTAGCATAAAGTAGTGTTTATTCAAAATTGGGGATATAGATCAAATGGGTATAATGACATTTTAAAAGCCCTTTATTGGTCCATTTGGTATAAGTTTTATGCCATCTCTTGTGTGGATACGAAGACATGTACAATAATATTAATACTTAAGAGCCGACCATAGAAGAGTTTAGCATAATGTAAACAATGACTTTCCTTAAAGAATATTGGTGACAGGAGAAATAAATCTAAAGCGGTAGATATTGCCTTTGTTCTAAAAAGCAAAAAAAAAAATTTAAATGAAGCAGAAAAAACATCTCAAGAATGAAACTAGTAATAATAGGAAAATATCCTTTAAAAACCTTTAAAAATTTTACTGGTGCTACTTCTGTGTGTACACACACATATACATACACTCACACACGTCATAAATCATATGTGTATGCAAAGAGTACTGTTTACATCTGGAAATCTACCCCACTGGGAAGGTTAACAGTGTCAATTCCTGATTGTCCCAGTTTATCTCAATCTCTGATTGGGTGTCTAGGCACGTGACCTCACTCCAGGAAAGTTTATTTGGGTGACTTTTCAGTCTCATCTCCTACTTCATTAAAAGCAACAGAGACAATGAGAAAAAGAATTTGTGCCAGTTCATGGTGCTGCTGGCTGGTGTGAAATAATCTTTTTTTTTTTCAGTTAAAGGACTTCTCCAACTTACTAACTTGTTCCAGGCTCCAGATGCCATTTGGCTATTTAACTGTTTATTGTTTAGTGAATAGTTTGCTTTTTAAAAGAACTTAGTAACTGTCCCTTTCATTAGTTTAAGTACAAAACATCTTGGCTGGAAAAAAAAAAATTCATCTTTAAGAAAACATTTTTTTTCCATGTGCTTCCAGAGACCATATGGTTTTTATGCAGAACTGTGAAGTAGGTTTGCCAGAGAGTGCCTATTAAGCAGATTAAGCAGCTCAGAAATAAGCAATCTCCAATTTCACTCCAGATATAAAAATTCAGGGTCTTCTTTGGATGACCCCAAGCATTTCTGAGTGACTTTAAGAACTAACTCAGAATACTTTGGAATGTGCCTCTTCCTCTGTAAGGTGATTTTAACTCCCTGGACCACGTGAGAGTCTAAAGT
The DNA here is from genome assembly GCF_024362965.1 of Panthera pardus. NCBI lineage: Eukaryota > Metazoa > Chordata > Mammalia > Carnivora > Felidae > Panthera > Panthera pardus. Next base: position 81,971,839 of record NW_026526655.1, on the reverse strand, counting down.
AACTTGTCACCTTCCAACCATCTCCTTTCCTGTCCCTGACCTCCTGGCTCTGGACCAATACTGAAATCAGTTTTTACTTTATCCACAAATGGATGGTATCCTCTCCCTTACTTCCCATACACACATGCCACACACACAGCATCAAAAGCTCTGATTTCTAGACGTTGAATGCCGGTTTTATGTTCTTAATAGATTCATTGAACCAACATTTTTGGAATGTCAACCGTGTGTTAGAGACCATGTTAGGTCTCAGAAATAAGAAGTGATCCTTGCCTTTAATGGTTTAGAAAGCTAATTTCAAATTTCTGTGCTGCTTGTCTAAGGCAATAGGTTTAACCATGGTGGGAGGAGAGGTGTGTGTGGAAAAGCAGCATACAATATTTTTGGTCAGTTTCTTTGTTTTCAGGATATGTACCTCCATGTACTTTATTATCCTCCATGCACTTCATTATCGCCTTCTCTTTTTTTCTAATGACCTTGTTTCTATCTCCTTTTCCAGTTTCAAATCCCAGATCAAATGTTACCATTGCTTAGTTTACCCTCACACCTTTAGTTTTCCAATTGTCCCTTTGTTGTATATCCGTCAAATCTCTTAGCATATTGCATTATAGTTACACTAGCTCTGTGAACAGAGCTTTAACATTTCTGATTCATATAAGCTCCCAATAAATGTGTATCGAAAGAGGAAAAAGAAAGACAGGGAGATTTGTGTGTTTATCACTTTTCCTATACAATGAGTTCCTGCAGGAAAGGGCAGGGAGCTGTTTTTGTGGTTGTTTTATATCACCATTTCTATCCCTTTATTTAACAGAGCCTTCCTGCTCATTGTTGAAAGTTAGAGAAAATAAAAAATAGGGCTTGATCCACATATTACCCTTAAGAAGCTTGGGATGTCCACAACCTTCTTGTTTGTAATATTTTCTTTATTGTCATTCCTCAAGAGCAACCATACTTTCTTTATTGTCATTCCTCAAGAATACTTATATGAAGAACTTTTAGAATAATGTCCCCAAATGGCTCCTAAATGTAGATGTTTCTCTCTTAAAAAACAAGACAAAAATATTAATAATGGTAAACTCTAAGGAAACCCTACATCTATAATGCCTTGCTAGAGTATTTTGAAAATGTGCTCTGGTTGTGGTTAAAAGAACAGTGATCTGTACATTTAAATATGTCATTATTGGTTAGCAGACGGGAAAAAATGGCCACAGATAGCAATTACCAGTAAATAAGAGTTGTTATTGGCTTGTTTAAAAAGATGGTTTCAAAATGCAAATAAAGCACATTTTTTGCCACTTACAGAAATAGGAAGCTTTACGAAGCAATGAAATGCTTAAGGTGTTGACTGTTTTGTTACAAAGCTGAATTAACATTTAAAGGATTGTATACCATATGCCTCCTTCAGCATTTGATATGTTCTTACTCTACTCATTGTGCACATAGTCATTGTCTTGTGATAAAGGTTTATAAATATTTGTATATTTTTAAACAGATTTTTTATAAATCTCATTCTTTAAATGAAACACTGAAAACTTAAAAAAAAGACAGACATGACAGCTGGGAAAAATTGCAAAGTCATGCAATATAGAGATATTCTATAAGGTGTGTTGGATATACTGATTTATACTTACTACTATTACTACATCACCACTACTAACCGCAGCTACTAATGTAAATAATAATGCTGACAATGATAACTCCGTTTATTTGTGTAGACTTTTAGACATTACAAGCCTGTCACTGACCTGTTTTTGATTCTCACAACAATCATGCCAGTTTTTCCTAAGGAAAATTCAAAGGTAGCAAAGTATCATATGCAGGAAGATGTTCATCCCTGTGTTATATACGATGATAAAAGTATAAATACCAAACTTTATCACAATAGGTCAACAAATATGAACAATCCATAGACTACAAGGTTAAAAATATTCATGCAAACGTCCATATACCAAAAAGGAAAAATTCTTGTGTTATTCCATTAGAAGAAAACAAGAAGCATATAAAATTTGTAGTACTATTACAACTATGGAAACATTTCTGCATATATGTATTTATACAAGGTCTCAATGGTAACATGGTCAAATATAAAGTTTTTGATGGCATAGCACAGCAGTAAAGTGTTTGGATTATTTTAGATTTTCAGTAACACTAGTGTTGTTCATTATATCATATACATGTTACATAAGCCTGTAACAATAGTTGATGAATGCATATATTACATAATGCTTCTCTTTAGGGAAAGACCTTTTATGAAAACAATGATTGTAGGTTCCTTTTCAACAGAATGTGATTCTCACCCCATCCCTTGTGCAGCTGGATCACCAGGGGTGATTTCAAAGGATACTACTGCTCAAGCTGTACCCTAAGAGACGAGCTTTCAACTAGCCTGGGATAAGGCCCAGGCATTGTTTTTGTTTATTTGTTTGTTTGAAGTTCTCCAGATAATTCTATTGTGCAGCTTGGATTGAGAACAACTAAAACGATTATAATAAGCAACTGAAATTTTATATTTTTAAATATTAAGTTCCTTGAATTTTCGTCTGAAGCGTAAGACTTTCAAGATTAAGAATGCTATTTGGGTGATGGCATTTGGTCTGATTTAAGGAATCCTAAGTACAGAGTATCTTTATGCTATCAGTGACAAAAAAAATTAAATGATAAAACATAGTGTTGGTGAGAAATGAACACTGCCATACCCTGTTTATGAAAATGTAAGTTGAATGTGCATTGATCAACTTCACTGTAGGGCAGTGTGACAATATGTACTCAAAGCTTTAAAAATATGTAAACCCTTTGTCCCTGGAATTCCACTTTTAAGAATTTATCCTTAGAAAATAACTGAGCATATTGGCAAAGATGAGTTAATAAGAATGTTTACCATAGTGTTGCTTACAACAGTAAAAGATTGTAAACAATCAGATATCCATGACTGTAGATTGATTAAATTTTGGTATATTCATACATGATAGTAGTAAAATGGCTCTAAAGTTAACACGACTTAACATGGAAAGATAGTCAAAACCTATCGATAAAAGAAAAAGGTTACAAAACAGCATGATTCCATTTTTGTTAAAATATGTAATATGTGTATATATGTCTGCATATGTATATACATACAGATGGGAAAAGCCTGCAGAACTGCACATTAAAATATTAATAGTTATCTCCATAGGTATTCTTTATTTTGTTTTATACTCTCATGTATATTCTAGGGGTTTTTTTTTTTCACTAAAAGGAAGGTAGTGTTATAAATAAAGACCAAAAACATTTTCTTAAATGAAAATATATTTTGAAAAATAAAGCCTTGTTACCTTTGTCTACCAGCTACAGCACAGATTGCCCTATCTTCATCACCTTGTCCACTTTGTGAAAAGCAAGCTATTTGACAGAATAGTTAGCTATTTCTTAATATTTTTTAATATTTCTAAACTTCTTCAATATACCTATTTTCAAAGTAGATGAGGAAGTATAGAGTTAAATTTAAGTGTTATTAAACAGTGCCAAATCATCTCTGATTACAATTAATCTGATTTAAATTCCCAAAGGTGGTGTGTAACAAATTAATTGAAATATACCTTAATGTATTTTTATGGGGTTGTCTTCTTTAACGTCCATAATTAGTAAGTGTTTTTTCTTCTTCTTCTTCATTTTAGGCGGTTCAGGACCATCATCCTCCATAGCCATAGCTGGCACCAGCCACCCTGCCATCACAAAGACAACATCTGTTCTTCAAGACGGCGTCATAGTTACCACCGCAGCTGGAAACCCACTGCAGAGTCAGCTGCCTATTGGGAGTGATTTTCCTTATGTTGGCCAAGAGCACGCACTTCATTTTCCATCCAACAGCACTTCAAACAACCATCTTCCACACCCCTTGAACCCCAGCCTCCTCAGTTCTCTACCTATCTCTTTGCCAGTGAATCAACAGCATCTCCTAAACCAGAATCTATTAAATATCCTCCAGCCTTCAGCAGGAGAAGGCAAGTCTGAGATCAACCTCCACCCTTTAGGTTTTCTCAACCCGAATGTAAACGCTGCTTTAGCTTTTCTCTCCGGTGACATGGATGGGCAGGTATTGCAGCCTGTTCACTTTCAGCTCTTAGCAGCCCTGCTTCAGAACCAAGCCCAAGCAGCTGCCATGCTTCCCCTGCCATCTTTCAATCTGACCATCTCAGATCTTTTGCAACAGCAAAATACCCCTTTACCCTCATTAACACAGATGACAGCCCCACCAGACCATTTGCCAAGCAATCAGTCAGAGAACAGCCGAGCTGAGACCCTTTTAACCAGCCCCCTGGGGAACCCTTTACCGAGCTTTGCAGGCAGTGACACTACTTTTAACCCCCTGTTCCTCCCAGCTGTCACTGGGGCCTCAGGATTAATGGCCTTGAATCCCCAGCTGTTGGGAGGTGTCCTGAACTCAGCATCGGCCAACACCGCTAATCATCCAGAGGTTTCCATAGCAACTTCCTCCCAGGCAACCACTACCACAACCACTACATCATCAGCAGTGGCAGCACTGACTGTCTCAACACTTGGTGGGACAGCAGTGGTGTCAATGGCAGAAACATTGCTGAATATATCTAATAATGCTGGGAATACACCTGGTCCAGCTAAACTCAACAGTAACTCTGTGGTGCCACAGCTACTTAACCCTCTACTGGGGACAGGTCTGCTTGGTAAGTTAAATTTTTTCACAAATTTTTACAAAAGAAACGTTTTTCTAATTCTATTTTCTCCTTTTTAAAAACTCCATTTTGTCACACTATTTTTAAAAATGTTTTTGTTATGTCACAGCTTGCTTAAGGAACTAAATATAATAACACCCACACACACCCATAGTTATACAAACATGAAAATGACTTTTTCCTCTTCCCCTATTCTAGCAGTACTGAATAACATTTTAATCTGCTTTCTCTGATCTTCTAATTCTGATGCCACTTAAACTTAACCTACCTATCATTCTCTTAAGCCAAGTAGAGTCTTATTTTCCAAACAATAAAGCACAGGCCCATCATAAAAATAACTCTTATTTGAATTTTAGTTGGTGTGGCATCACAGGGTTAGTATGAGCGGCTGCACTGTGGATGGAAACTGTTTGAGGAAGTGTTTCTTCCAGGTGACCCCTACATAAACAAAAGTAAATGCTTATCCAGCAAAATAAGAAACAAGGCATAAAAACATCCAAAGATAAATTTTGCTCAAGTTCAAGGAAACAGACAGTCTCAATAGCTGCTGTTAGATTTCCTCAGCCAGTATAATTCCTTAGAACTTTATGGCTTAAAAACAAAATCCTTCACGTATATTATTCTATCGCAAAAAAGTTAGAAAATAATGCAAGTATATCCAACTGACTGATGCAGATAGCTGTAATATTAAGTGCAGAGATCTATCTAGAAAGTCTGGAAAGAGGCACATACACATAACACTGTCAAAAGGGCATCTGCAGTACCTAAAAATTAATAATAATGTTTCCAGATTTTATGGACACCTTTAGAATATAGTTTACTAATTTTATAGTTTAATAGTTGCTATAGTTTATTAGTTCTATTTGGTGTCAAAATCAATAGTTAAATAACCTAAAATACATCACAGGTTTACATATTTCAAGTTACAAGACAATTTCAATGGCATTGTCTTCAAGATAATTTCAATGTAATTTTAAAACAAGTTAATTTTGAATTATGAATATGAACTTAGTTGTTGACTAATCCCATCTGATTTAATAATATTCATTTTTAATGATTATGGCAATGAATTCTTTTGTATTATTAGCTTTCTTTACAGTTTTAATTTTAGGTGACCAACCTTTTATTTAAAAACAATATACATATTCCTTGGCCAAATCTGATTTTATTTGGTGGTATTTATTGATGACTGTGGCATGAGAACTAAATTTTGTTAACAAGGCCTGATCAGATCATCTCATTTTAATAATTTGCTCAGATACTTATGATTACTAAAACATTTTACGATTAATTTCCACCTTTAGTTTTAGGTGCTCTAACAAAAATAATATCAAGGAGTTTATAACACTGAAGCTCAATCTATAATGATTGGCTAATGGATAGAGCAAAAACTAGTGTCTCCAGGACATAAAGTAAAAAAACTAATTACGAAAGATAAAATTAATTAATAATAATACTCTCTGTTTACCACTTAGTAAGACATTGATGAGAAAAAGAGAAAAGAATGACCATGCCAAGTGCAGTTTTCAGTTTTTGTTTCAGGAATCCTCAGGTGCATAGATAGGCATAGGATCTCTGAAGAGTCACACTGACTTACATTTTATGTTTTTCAAACTATAGGTGACATGTCCTCAATAAACAATACATTGAATAACCATCAACTGACTCATCTGCAGTCGCTGTTAAACAACAATCAGATGTTTCCTCCAAATCAGCAGCCGCAGCAGCAACTTCTCCAGGGGTACCAGAACCTGCAAGCATTTCAAGGACAGCCCACAATTCCTTGCCCGGCTAACAGTAACCCTATGGCTTGTCTGTTTCAGAACTTTCAGGTACTCTCCTTCCCTGGGTTATTCAAATAGTAAACAATGTCTAGGTCTGTTAAAATACTTAACTGGGGGGAAGAGACAGAAAAAGGAGGTCATGTGCCCTCTCACATCCACTTACTATTATTTCCCAAGAATGACTATTGTTAAACATTCCAGTCTTTTGTGTGAAGGTTATTTTATTTTGACTGAGGCCTCTCAGTGGTCCTTTTGGAGTGGACAGTAAAAACTGATCATATGATCCTCTTAAACCCTTTGGTGGTTTCCACTGCTCTCCTGACTGAAATCTACATCTTTAACATGCCAACTTGGCCTGACTCTCCAGTCCTGCCCTCACCACTCTCCCTGGCTTCAGCCACATAGCCTTCCTTTACCTTTACAAGCTGAATACATTTCTGATAGATTAAGGATCTAGATGGTAAGAATGACACTTAATAAATATAAAAAGAAAATACAGATTTTTTTTTAATAATCTTGAGGCAGAGAAGTTTCTTTCAGTAAGTTACAAAATCAGGAGGTCAAAAAGAAAAGAAGTAATAAGGTTGAACACATAAAACTTTAAAATCTCCATATGATCAAGGGCATTTTAAACAAAGTTAAAGACAAGTGGCACCTGGCAGAAAATACTTGCATAATAATGGCAAGTAATCCACATTCATTACACAAAAAGAGCTCCTACGAATCAGGAAGAAAAAAGATAATTGATAATAGAAATAGATAATAGAAAAATGAGCAATAGATATGAACAGAAAATGAAAAATAAATTATTAATGAACATATGAAAAGAGTAATCAGAGTTATACAAATTACAACACTCATGTGTCAATCAGATTGATTGATATTCCTTGCTGACTTTTAGAGATATTGTTGGTCTGATTGTATGCTGATACAGATTGTATGCTGATACAAATCCAGGTAACTTGACAGTTTATCAGGGTTTTTGTTTTAAGTTTCTTTTATTTATTTTGAGAGAGAGCCAACAGGGGAAGGGCAGAGAGAAAGGGAGAGAGAATCCCAACCAAGCAGGCTCAGTGCTGTCAGCACAGAGCCCAACCTGGGGCTTGAACCCACAAACCGTGAGATCATGACCTGAGCTGAAACCAAGAGTCAGTCAGTTAACCAACTGAGCTACCCAGGTGCCCCTATCAGGTTTTTAAATATACCTATCCTTGGGTATGCCTGGGTGGTTACCATCCCATATCCTTGGGATGCCCGGGTGGTTCAGTCAGTTAAGCGTTCAACTTTGGCTCAGGTCATGATCTTGTGGTTTGTGAGTGTGAGTCCTGCATTGAGCTCCCTGCTATCAGCACGGAGCCCACTTCAGATCCTCTGTCTCCCTCTTTCTCTCTCCCACTCCCACCCCCATGCCCGTGCATGGTCTCTCTGTCTCAAAAATAAGCATTTTTCAAAAATAATGTAAAAAATAAATATACATACCCTATGACCCAGAAGTTCAACTTCTTTGTATCTATTTTAGAGAAATCTTCAAATGTGAACAAAAGGGCACATGCCAGAATGTTCATTACAATGTGATTTGTGGTGGCAAAAATTAGAAGCCACTTAAGTGTCTATCAGTAGGGAAATAATTAAATATATTATGGTATATCCATCTTTCTAGTACTTTAAAAGGTTTAGGTAGATTTATATAACTGATTTGAAAAGATCCACAAGATTGCAAGACTTCAATACTGTAGTATTATAGAACAATACTAAAGTACAAAACCATTTATGTGAAAGAAGGAAGGAAAGAAAGAAAATCAGCTATACACCTGAACACCTTAATGTATTAAAAATAAGTATCTGCAAGGATGCTCTCCAGCACTGATTACTTCTGAGAAAGGAAATGGGATCAGAGTGGGATGGGAAAGTCAGATTTGGGTGGGGAGTAGTGATAAAGAAAATTTTGTCTATTTTGACAATGAGAAAATGTTCATGTACATCTTGTGGAATAAAATAAATTTAGAAGGGAAGAGAAAGTGCTCAGCCATGTCACTGAGAATCTGAAACAAGCAGATAAAGCCTGAAGAGAATCCACTAGATTTAGGACATCACCAGTGATGGTGGAATTCAGTTTTGGTGGGGTGATGGGAGCACAAGACAGATTGCAGTGGGTGGAGGGATGAAAAGGTTAGGATTAAAGAGTATGGATTACTCTTTCAAAAACGTGACTAGGAAGAACATAAGAGAAACAGACGTAGGTTGAATGCAAACTTTTAGAATATGGAAGCTATGCACATGGTTGTATGCTAAAGGAAAAAGAAAAATAAAAATGAAAAGTAGAAAAGATTGAACATAAGGAAGACAAGGGATAACAGATGAGGTAAGATCCCTGAGGAGTGCCGTGCCTTGGGATCCAGAGCATAAATGAAGGATTTACCTTCAGAGAGCAGAAGAGGGCTCCCTTACGCTGGGAAGCAGGGTAGGATTGGGGGCATAGATAGTTGCAGAGAAGTGTGTCCTGCCAGGGGGCAGAGAGTAGCAGAATATAAGAACTATGAGAATTCTTAGCCTTATGAACTCCATTTTCTCTGTTAAGTAAGGCTATCAGCTAAGAATAGTGCTAGAGATGGTAAGCAGCCAGCTTCAAGAAGTGGATGAAGATTTGAATGGCTGTGAAGGAGAATGGTACCTAACTAGAGGGTCACTGGATTGATGAGAACAATAAACCCCTAGCTGCAGTTGAACGCCCTGAATTCCTAGACAGATACTCAGCAACCTCACTGTGGATACAGATAAGCAGGCAGTGAAAATGATCCCAGATTGAGATTTTATCTGGTAGGTGTAGACAGGGGAAGAATAACAAGAGAGTGGTTGATAAGCTGATGGATCCCAGGTTCTGGTTAATGGAAAAGGATGTGAAGACAAGAAGGGAGAGATCACTGAGGGGAAAAATTGATGTGTCAAGGGTCTGAAGCAGCAATTCTTAAGTGGGGTTGGTGAAATTAGAATAACCTTGGGGACTTTTTCAAACTGCATCATCCTTCCTGTCCTGAACATGTATATTCTTACCTAGTGGGCATTCCCTCCCTTCATTTCTTCCCAATTAACAGTCACATCTATAGAGAGACATTGACACTGTTGACAGCAGAGGGGTGTCCCCCAGCCAGTAGCCAGGTAAGACTGAAGAATAGGTGTCACTGTTCTATCCGAAACCTTCAAAAATAGTGTCATATCAGAAACATTTTGTTGTTATGAAAAGAGTATGATATATATATATATATATATATATATATATATATATATATATATGGAGAGAGAGAGAGAGAGACAGAGAGAGAGGGAGGGAGCTTCGTTGTATTTCAGTAGAAATATAAGTGAGTGAGAAATCCTTTTCAAAATTTGGTTCCCTTTGTAATTCGAGCAGTGCTGGTGATGGACTTGTTTCTCTCTTTGAATTCCAAGTTGCAAAACCTGTAATGACAGGTAAATAGGTGGAGTCATCACCTGAAAACAGTTTGTATCCAACCACCTCACCTGTAACTTTGCTAAAGAATGTTTGGTAATGATGATTTCTTCTAAAAAAAAAAATCTGTGAAATGATTTCAACCAAAGAAACGGGACCCAAATATGATCAGGACACAAGCTTTTGTAAACAGAGTGACTTTTTATTTCATGTTTGAGCCTTGCTCTTCCTTTATATTTCTTTCCTTGTTATGTTTGTTTGCATTTTGGCAAATCTTAAAAATACGGTCTTTCTCTTTGAGGTCTTTAAAGACTTTTCTCTCTCTCATTGCTTCCTGTCTGTTTCTTCAAGGTGAGAATGCAGGAAGATGCAGCTCTCCTAAACAAAAGAATAAGCACTCAGCCGGGGCTCACAGCTCTTCCTGAGAATCCAAACACCCCACTTCCACCTTTCCAAGATCCATCTTGTGAGTTGCAGCCAAGGATTGACTCATCTCTTGGTCAGCAGGTGAAGGACGGCCTCATCGTGGGCGGCCCAGGCGATGCTTCTGTGGATGCCATTTACAAAGCAGTGGTTGATGCAGCCAGCAAAGGAGTGCAGGCTGTCATCACCACTGCAGTCAACAGTACAACTCAGATCAGCCCCATTCCAGCTCTGAGTGCCATGAGTGCCTTCACTGCCTCGATTGGTGACCCATTAAGTCTCCCCAGTGCTGTCAGTGCAGTCATTCATGGACGAAACATGGGCAGTGTCGATCATGATGGTAGGCTGAGGAATGCAAGAGGGGCTCGGCTGCCCAGGAATCTGGACCATGGGAAGAACTCAAATGAAGGAGATGGGTTTGAATATTTCAAGTCAGCAAGTTGCCACACATCCAAAAAACAGTGGGATGGGGAGCAAAGCCCTGGAGGAGAGCGAAACAGGTGGAAGTGTGAGGAATTCTTAGATCATCCAGGCCATGTCCACAGTAGTCCTTGTCACGAAAGGTCCAACAATGTCTCCACACTGCCATTTCTGCCTGGGGAACAGCACCCGGTACTGTTACCACCAAGAAACTGTCAAGGGGATAAAATTCTGGAGGAAAATTTCAGGTATAATAACTACAAAAGAACTATGATGAGTTTTAAGGAGAGACTAGAGAACACTGTGGAAAGATGTGCACACATTAATGGGAACAGACCTCGACAGAGTCGGGGCTTTGGAGAGCTGCTGGGCACCACAAGGCAAGACCTAGTCCTAGAGGAGCAATCTCCAAGCTCCTCAAATAGTTTGGAAAATTCTCTAGTCAAAGACTACATCCATTACAATGGAGACTTTAATGCCAAAAGCATTAATGGGTGTGTGCCTAGCCCTTCAGACGCTAAGAGCATTAGTAGTGAAGATGACCTAAGGAATCCAGATTCCCCTTCTTCAAATGAGTTGATACATTATAGGCCAAGGACGTTCAATGTTGGCGACTTGGTCTGGGGCCAAATCAAAGGACTCACTTCTTGGCCTGGAAAATTAGTAAGAGAAGACGACGTTCACAATTCATGTCAACAAAGCCCCGAGGAAGGGAAGGTATACCAATCTTTATCCATTGTCAAATACTAACCTTTGCTCAGATGTCAATTGTTATTTTATGTTATCATCACTTTGGATTCTTTGGATTTGAAATTAGGATTCTTCATGACTCATTGAGGTCTCACAAACTTCTGGAGAATAAAATGAAGAGGGGATGGTTATAGTCACCAAAATGTCCTATCAAGGGGTGAGTTGTGAAGCATTCGTAGATTCCACAAGGGCCTGTAACCTAGAAACCAGATTTCCAGAGTTTTGTTAATTCTGCCTTCCTTCCCTGCATTTATCTAACTCTTCATTCCATACCCAGAGGATGAAGGCAAGTAGCAATGACTGGGAAAAAAATCTGGTGACCTTTGGAGTCCACGGGTGTGGCAGAGGTAGGGCAACAGGAAGTGCCAGGGGACAGCGTCTCCTCCATGTGCTCGCATGTGACACAGACTGCTGAGGAGAGGGCCAAACCAGGGTGCAATTGCAGCCATTTCTGGAAGCCACAGGTAACGTCTGTGTTCAGAATGGTGTCTCCTTTCAGGAAAAGTTCTGGGCCTTTATAACATATGGAAATGTTTAACCCCACAGTCTGGTTCTACTTAACACAATCTGATCATATAAATTAAATGAAAACTTCTCCATGAAACTACCATTCAATTTAGAAGAAATTAGTAGGGGTCTTCTGGGTTTTACCCCCTCTCACAATGGTAGAATTGGCTCACGAGGCAAGAAATATGCAGAATGTTCAAAGCAGATAGAAAAATTTATATCTGACCAGGAGGAGATAATTATGCACATTCCCCACATGTAATGAAGAAACGTAATTTTTCATCTCCTTAGGAAATAAAAATTACTTTTACAAATATATATTATTCTCTTAAACAGTATATTATATAAAGCTATTTTCAACTCTGCTCAAACTTCCACTGGCACTTAGGTTTAATGGCAGGAAACCAAAAACATTTTTGCCAGCACAATAAAAAGATTGTCTTTCTCCAAATGACCAGGAGGTCCTTAAACCCGTTGCTTATAATGCCTAATATATACTTGTCAGGATATGCTCTGGGCATAATGTTTCTACGTTTGATAAGAAAATGAATTCCATACTCTTGTTCACAAAACATTTTATTCTCTAATCTCTCTGAGACCAGACAAAACATTCTTTAGGTTGATAAACCTAAATATTTTTGACAGTTTATTCAAAAAGTAATTAGAAACAGCAAAACTGGGCTTTTATAATATAAATGGACTGCTACAAATTTAAAATGTAGACGCTGAACTGTTTTACAATCTCTGTGCAATGAAACCACGTCTTTTTAGGTGCCATTTTACAAAAAGCTTAGCTAAAAAAAAGATTATGGCCTCCCTTTCCTGGAAACATTCTTCCTGTCCTAAATGCCTTGTCTAAATATCTCTTCATGTCCTCAGGAGAATAAAGGCATGTACTTTTAACACATTTCACATTAAACAATGGTCCTAATCTTCTGGTTAGTGTGTGTTTGCAAACTCCTGGGACTGAGTTGCTCACTAATGTTTGGGGAGATACACTTTTTAAAAAATCATTATCTAAGAGTCCAAGAAACATTTATTTTGCTGCATTTGAATAAGCACCTGGTTTTCACTCACTATGTTTATTGTAAGTGTTTAAAATATCCAGATTCTTCTTCCTTATTATAGGCAATAGATGAATTGCTAACAGGGAGCATAACATTTCTGTCAATTCAAATGTCCTTCCCCACTGCCTGACATTGTAAGCTGGCATTCTGACAACCTTAGTATGAAAAGCTTGATATCATGATACGCTAAAAATATTTTTAGTGATTCACAAAAAATAATGTAAAGCATATATTTAGAGGTGCAAAATTGAAAACATATAATAAAATATTAATGATAACACATGAAATATTTATCTATCATTAAAAAGTAAGGTATAACAGCCTTAGAAGCTCTAGGGCACATAACATTTTTAAAAATCTCTGGTCTTTTCAGGACCTACCTCACTTTTGCACATTAAAAAAAAAACAAAACAAAGTGCTGTTTCACAAACACTGTTTTTTCTTCTATAGTTCACAAAACAAAGGAAGGGCTTCCTCATAGCTTATTTAATGATGCCCCCGAAAGCCAATGTTCTCAATGTATAAGACCAGGAAAGGCGAAATTTCAAACACAAGTCTGTCTGACTTCAAGCCAAATGGCCTTTCCTTGATGTCTTGATGATTCTGGTTTATCAAGAAAAAATTAAACTATATTCAATATCTGTGTAAGACAAAGCATGATTCTATTTGAAAAGATTTCCAGTAAAACATTTTTAAAATGTGTACTCTTAGTCCGGTGAACAAACCAGTCATGATGTAAATTTTATTTACATAGAACCCCTTAGTCCTCAGCAATGCTGGACAAATAAAGTCTTGTACATTAATAATCAGATTTCTGCTTTTAAAAAGATAAGCAATGCATTAGGTTTCCTTCTATATACTGTAGCAAAGGCTGACATTTTAATAAAGTCAAGAGAGAAAGATAGAGACTGACTCCATAAACAATTTGTTTATTATAGGAAAATCTAATTGATTCCACCTTGCTAATGTGGAATGTTAGGACCACATCCCCTAGTGTTTATCTTTGTAGTATCTCAGAAGAAAAGGTTAGGTAACCAATTTTCTTACACGTTATCATTTTAAACCTTCTTAGCTCCTCAGTTTTTCATACTATTTCCATGTCCACCAAAGTAAATTAATCCAAGATTCTGTCAGATCCCTCCAGATAAAGTGTATGTTAACTCAAGTGTTAGAATAGATTTATTATCTTATCTCTCCCCACCCCCACATCCCACAAACCTATCATTTATTTTCTATTGCAGTCTTTGTTCTCAGCAAACCACTTCAAATTCTTTTCAGAAGCAAGCAAAGTAAAAAGAAAAAAAAAATTATGGTAATTAATTAAGCTGGGCACCAATCTTGTTTTCAGGTTGTGTGGGTCCTCTCTGGAACAACAGATCAATGCTGTGACTGGAGCACTGATGTCTGCCTAGGGCTGAGATGTCCATGTTGTCCTTAAGTTGATACCTTAGCCAACTGTCATAGTAAACGACCTACCTGGTCAGTTTATGGTCTTAGAAAGGCATTTTTAATCTTTGGTGGGATATTAAATGTAACAATTACTAATAATGCATTAGAACTGTTCAGCAGTTTTTGAGATTGCTTCCTAAGAGGTTTTATTTCAAAACATCAAGTACTCTATAAACATAGTCTACAGAGAACTAGAGAGAAAGCAGAGTGTGGCAGAAAGAGGTATAGGCTTTGGGCATTCTCACATGAGCTTAATCCCAGGGTCGTCAGTTTCCTAAATGATGCTGGGTAGCTGTATTAATCACCCAAGCTGCAATCTCCTCACCCCCCAAGTGGGAATATCAGTTCCTACTCAAACTAATGTCTTAAGAATTAAATGAGATACCATAAGTAGATTATCCAACACTCAAATGAGGCTCAGTAAAAATTAGCCTCCTTGCCCATTTTTTTTTTCATCTCTTTGTTTGTGTTTTTTTTATTTTTGTTTTTGTTTTGTTGTTGTTGTTGTTGTTTCATGTTAAACAACCTTATTAATTTGGATTTCACCACCGTGGAATTGTGGTAATTTGACTTTAGTTATTGTTTACCTATGCATTATCCATGAATAAAAGATTTACTAACCAGGTTGAGGGTGAGAGGATTATAATATATATGTTTAATGGATGAAATAGTTTATAACCATTTGTTAATCAAGTTCAGCACATCGCATACAAATTGGCGTATTGGATTACAAGTTGTTATTAGCTGTTCATTTCAAGCATGAGTTCTACTTGGAAGCATTTTAAAGCTTGAAAGTCCCTCCCAACAGTGTTGCTAAAAACTACCAACTCAGACTTTCTTCCTTTACCTTCCTACCCCACCCCCACATATACAACAATTTTAATTAGTAGAGATTTTTAACAGTCCATGGAAAGTTGGACCGAATCGCCCCTGCAGAATACTGCCCCAATACTGAAGCTATGTGACAACACTGGAGAATATCCTGTGCCTGGTATTACACCACTCAGAAAGTAGCATTCATCTCCTTACCCTCTGCTACATTCTTTCCTTCAGTTACCAGTTTGTAATGAAGTATGGCCTGAAAGATATTTATACTTTTTCTAAATAAATGATGCAAGTTTCTCTCTGAACCATAAATCCTTTACAGTTTAAGGTTCAGTGGCCAAGAATAAGCCCTCAGTGCTGGGCTCCAGTACATCATCATAGCCGGAGAGGCGCACTGCCAGGTCTTGGCACAGTATTAGGGAATTCTTGGAAAGGGAAGTGGCTTCGGCTGGCATTACACCTCTCCACCTCCACCATGATGTACAGGCATTTTGAGTCTATGAAACGGGGGTGGGGGAAATGGGTGTCTTTATATACTTGTTTCAGTCATTATTTAAAAATGGGAAAAGTGCTCCTGTTTTCTAAACTATATTTTGAAATTATCATCTGCCATCTCTGATCTTACATTAACTAGCCTACAAGTATTGTCTGTCAAAGTAATAATCAAATAATAAAATTCCTTTTTTAGTACATAAATTTTACTCTTCTTGAACATTTCCCATTGGTCTTCATGTCATTGCTCTTACATTCAATGTGTAGTCTGCCTTTAGCCAAATTTAGGATAGGATTTATTTCTAGATTGGCACCATAATGTTTCTTTTCAATGGAACATTGGTTGTTGGTGGACAGGTAGAGACACCTCCTGATTACCCAGAAAAGTTCTACATTTCAGTGCCACACTACATGACCAAATAAAGGCATGTTTTTAATAGCAGTGGGCAGGGTTCTGTCTTTAGAATTACACTTTGCCTTTTTTCACATGATTATATTTGGCAGGTAGAGATAAAAATAATTCTCTGAATAGTCATTCAAATGACACAAAACTCATCATTTATTATTAAAACTCATAACTAAACTTATTTGAGGAAATACACTTTCTGTATGTCAGGTGGCTATCACACACACACACACACACACACACACACACACACACATACACACACACACATATTTTGACAGTGTGAAACATAAAGACAGCTTACCGTCGCATTTTGGGAATGTATAGCTTAAGTTTGAGTTTTCTTGCGATGTTTAAACATTTTACTTTGAAGAACCAGCTTCCTGTGCTTGATGATCAGAATTAGCTATTTGTATTCTTTAGTACTATTATTCTCGTTGAAAGTGTTCTTTGTGTATTACCTTTGCCTTATATATTTTCTTAACTACACTTGGAAATGAGTCCTTGTCTCTGCACCCAGTCACCAACCACAGTATTTGGGCTGCGTTGTGGCTGGTGGGGTGGCAGGACCATCAACACTCTGTAGCAACAGAATCTCCTTGAAAAGGGAGGAAAATAGTTTTGGGAAAGTTCTGTGCAAGATAAAATCCAGGCTAACTAAGTCAGTGCCTGGTCAAAATTTGGAGGATAATAAAAATGAAGAAATAGAGAAGACCAAAAATGTGAATATTAGCAAAAAGACTAAGCAAAGTAAAAGCCCGGGTGAGACTGTAAACATCACTGAAGTGAATTGTGGAATTTTGTAACCTTTTTTCCCTAAACAAGGTTAAAGAGGGAAAGGAGGCCTAGTTCCATTTGCAGATAGCTGAGACCCACACAGTGTCCTCGAGCTTGTCAGGACAGTGTTCATAGAGTTAGTCTGAGGCCAATGCGTGTTTCTGTGATGTGAACTTTTAAACAGTCCTGCTTTAGAAATATGAGCTTACGCAAACCATTTAATTCCATTTATGTGTGGCAGATCAACGTGAAATTTGTTGTACATTTAGAATAGATTTATTCTAGTCCTGTAGTATACTTTTCCACTACTTAAAAACACTGCTTCCAAAGTGAAGAAGAAAGGAAACACACATGCACACACGCACACACACACACACACACACACACACACACACACAACCTCAGATAATGCTACTGGCAAAAATTGTTCATGTGTATTTGGTTAGTTCATTTGGAAGAACAATGGGATTCGCTTTAGGGATTTTTCCACGAGTACGATTGATGGAAAATTAGATTCATCCTTCTGTCACAGGTGAGTCAACTCTTTACTCCAAAATATTTCTTTATCATTATTTCCCATTCTTTAAAAAAAAAATACTGAAATATCGCCCTTAGGTTAGCAGGACTTTTTCAGGTTGAAGATATTTTTTAATATTTACTGTTTAATAAATGTTTGACAATAATGAACCTGATAAATGCCTCATATTTGCTTGTTGCTTCAGAGCTGTATTTCCCAGGCTTCAGCCAAAGTTGCATGCTACCTGTATGACCACTTAGCTAGAAACTTTATTCAAATTCACTTACTCCTTTATTTATTTATTCAACAAATGCTTTTTGGACTCCTATTATGAACTAGGCACCATTCAAGCCACTTTTTAAATAACTCCTTCAGTCTTAGTCTAAGATATAATATGTGTGAAATCACAGGTATAATGTTCTTTGTATTTTTCTAATATAAACATATGAATATATAACTACTAAAAGTGTTTAAAGGTTGGTCCTGTTTCACGTGACACCAGTGACACTTTGGTGTTTTTAAAGCACAATTGTCTTCATTATCTTTTTGGATTCTCTCAATGACCCATAAAGATGCACAACCATCCCCATTTTACAGGCCAGGGAGCTGACACTCAGCAAAGTGGCGTTCCTAAGAACACACATGACAGGCAGTTAAGCCAGGCACCCTGTCTGGTCTCCTAAACTAAGCTTGGTACTCTGTGCACAATACCATTCCCCA
Organism: Panthera pardus; assembly: GCF_024362965.1. Lineage (NCBI taxonomy): Eukaryota > Metazoa > Chordata > Mammalia > Carnivora > Felidae > Panthera > Panthera pardus. Next base: position 81,953,569 of record NW_026526655.1, on the reverse strand, counting down.
ATAACAGGAGCTGAGGACATTGTAAAACTTGGATGGAGATGTAAGGAATGAAGAGCGGGTTTGAGTTCAGCTGTCCTGTCTGTCTTAGGAAATCTGGAATGTGGCTTGTACTCTGTCCTTTGACCTTTGTGGAACAGCTTTGCCTCAGCACTAAGTAGGAGCCAAGTAAATCACCAAGAAATGCAATCCCATTACCAGGTTTCAAGCTTGCAGGAAATTTTGACATTGTGTCCACCTAACTGGCTCTATTCAAAAGTGATCTAAGGGGCTCCTGGGTGGCTCAGTTGTTTAAGCGTCCGACTTCAGCTCAGGTTATAATCTCACAGTTTGTGAGTTTGAGCCCCACGTTGGGCTCTGTGCTGCCTGCTTTAGATTCTCTGTCTCCCTCTCTCTCTGCTCCTCCCCCATTCATGCTCTCTGTCTTTCAAAAATGAATAAACGTAAAAAAAAAAAAAAAGTGATCTAAGATCTTTGATCCAGGTTCTAACATATACCCCACCTCACTTTCAGAGGGTCAGTTTGGCTCCCTTAAAGGTTTGTGTCTCCCTCTGTTGTAGATTTAAGTTACCTCTACGATACACTACATGCTACCATGTTGACCCCAAATCAAACTTAATTAAATTACCAAATTTTAATGTGTGCCTCATGAACAAAAACAGCAACCGAGATTCAGATTTGTTCAGAAAAGTCTGAAACTTCCTCCTTATAAGAGTATATGGGTATGTTTCTGGGTATATTTCCAACCATACTGAACGAACAGGCTATAGAACTATTTGTGTTGAAGAATTGTGATGTCTAAAGAATATGAATGAGTGAAAGGAGGATTTTAGGAGTCAAAAAATATATTTATACATGAGGTAATATGTGAACTATAAATACATATAAAATCTGGTAATTTTTTCTAAGTCTCAACTGACATCTGTGAAGAGAGTTATTCAATGTTGGTCATTACTATTCACATCATCCTTATTTGAGTAAGAATATGGGGCAGATTATGAGGAAAGATACATTATAAAGTCCTCCCTTGATTTCTCACCAAGATAAGAATTAAATAATTTATGGAACTTCTGACTTATGACTATACAGGAACATAAGGTTATAATTACAGATCAAAGTATTAAGTGTCTTGAATTACTGGCTCCTTCAGTGTAAGTTTTATAAAAATATTTGTGTGTTTTTCCTTTTTAATGTTGCATTTATGTATTTGATTTCTCAGTATTTTCCTCATTTACAAGTTAGCTAAGTAATTTATGAGGGAGTATTCATTAAATCATTAAATATGATTTCGATTTGACTAGAAATTGAATTTATTTTGTTCTCCGATACCATCTTAGGGGACGGCGGTATCTTTAAACAGTTTCTTGAATATTGCATAAGTGTATGAATAATTCCCTACAAACAATGTACGCTCCTCATATATTTCACAATCCAGTAGAGTACTAAAATTCTGAAACAAAATAAACTAAACATTTACCTCTGGATATGTATGATCTTGTCAAATCAGAAATAAACAGTGATGTGTATCTTATTTATATTTAGTTTTGGAAAGCACCATCATTGCTTTCTGTGTCAAGGTCATTGAATCCTTTATAAATAATATAGTTCATTATGGAGTACCTACAGCCTTACAGGCAATTTAAATGGGGGAAAAAAAATCACAGAAGAGTATTAGTTCAGCAAAATTACCAGAAAATTATCCAAGCATAAAAAATTTTAAAAGATAAATTTAGGCATGTGTTATCTAAATTTTTGTAAAAATGTAATTGATTTAAATTAATTTGATCTATTTTTTTGGTATATCTGTGGTGGGGGAGTGGGTGTTTAAATGACTGTATACTTCAATGTATATTGGAGTTGGTATGGTGGAGAGAGGTTGAGTGCTTTGGAGTCATATCTGAGTTTCAATGCTGGCTATGCTACTTAAATTCACTGAGTCCCATGTGTAAAACAACAAAAATAATACTAGTTTGCAGTATTACCATATTAAATGATAGAACAGTACCTTTCCTGTAATAAACACACAAGAAATGTTTTTATTACCCCTTATTCTTTATTTAACTAAAAATAAAAACTGAGGTTTAAAAAATAGTTTTAACTTAACTTTGAGGAACTAAGACCAAGGGGGTAGGTCTTCATGTTGGTGTCTTGCTTTATTTCACTGTGAATCCACTTTCTGTTGCTTTGCATCATTCCCTTCTGAGATCTTTCACTACACCGACTTGTGTCTAATACGAGTTTATGTTACAAGAGAGCTTCCTTCCTACTACCAAAGGAGGTTATTTAAATATCTGTGGAATTAGCTATAGATTACATAAATTAATGTGTGAAATATCTTTCCTATGCTCTTCATGTGAGTAAATACAAAATGAAACCTCTTTTCTAACATGAAATGTGAAAATGTATCCAGGCACCTTTCCTTTCCTTTCCTTTCCTTTCCTTTCCTTTCCTTTCCTTTCCTTTCCTTTCCTTTCCTTTCCTTTCCTTTCCTTTCCTTTCCTTTCCTTTTTTATTTCAACAAGACACTTTCCTTCATGGCTCCTGTGAAGTGCTGTTAGAACAAAATTGTCTCCTTTTCTAGCATCCAAGAGATTGGGTGTCCCCCATGAAGTTGTGTGTATTTGCATCCTTTAGGACAAAATACAAAATTGTGAAGAGGAAAGTGTCTTCGTTATATGTTTTCCTCACTGAATAGTTAGAAATGCCTGTTTTCAAACTTTAGAGAGGAAACCCTTTGTTACCCATTACTGTGTGCTCAATTTGAAGGGGTCAAAGAAAAATTACTTAATAATGATATTCATGACTCAGGAAGATTTCAAGAGAAAAGTTAGTAATCATTTCCTTGCTTCTTAGTATTTATTGTCTTACCCATGAGGCGTTTTGACAGCTTCTTGAATTTTTATATAAAAGTAGCATAGGGGCGGTGGGGCTAAGAGATGGCTGAGAAGACTTGCCTTGAAGCAGTGTTTACACAGCAAGCAACACTGTTTTTACTTAAGTTGTTTTTTTTTTTTTAAGATTGACAAAAAATAACAATGTTTTTCTAAAGGTCTTTTTATTCACAAGTTACATGCAAGTTTTCTTATTTAGTAACTTTTTCTTGGTGGGGGGTGGCTTCAAGAACCATGACAGAGATTACTGGGGGCAAATGGCAAAGCCTGCACCTCCCCACCCCCACCAACACCCCAGCCACCATTGGTGGCCGCACTGTGAAGAAGTAGCAAGCTTCACACAGGCTGACAGGGATGAAGCAAGAAGGGAGAGGACACGCCCACAAGGTGTAGCCACACCTTTTCCCACAGCAGTAAGGACTAAGGTGGTCCACCTCCCACTCAAATTGTGGCCTCTGCAGAACCCAACATGTCCTAAGTAATAATAGCCGCTCTGTGCTTGGCTGTGTTCAACATTACTTGCTGCATTTTAATCATCACAGCCATAGTAGCAGGAAGGTAGGTATCGTTGTCCTCATTTTAAACAGGAGGAAACTGAGCTCAGAACATTTGAGTGTTTTATTCACGCTAGAAACCGAGGAGGTCAGATTCAAACTTCCGTCTGCCAGCTCCAAAGGCCGCCCCCATGGCTCTTGTTCCCCTTCTGCTGGAATAACAGATTTGCAGTAGCTGGGCCGCCCCTCTTCACTCACCACCGCTTCTGTCCCCCTTCTCCTGGAGTACAGATTTGCAGTAGCTGGGTATCAGGCAGTAGGGGAAGCAAACCATCTCTGATTTATATGATTTTGTGAATTGAAGGTTATTTAAATTGCCGATTTTGTTCTTAAAACATTCTTTACAAACTGTTGACAATTGGAAAGCCAACCAATCTTTCATTTCCATTGATGTTACAGCCTGGAGCCACACAATCAGCCCCAGCTTGAGCAAGGACAGGACACCTGACAGGGCAGTGAAAGTTAAGCTTCCCTCCCCACAGCAGGAAAGTAAAAAACGGTGTTAACAATTGCAGGTCTGGGTAATATGGTTTGGTCTTCATGCCTTCACTCAGGTGGAGCCCGAGAAGTTGAAGACACTAACAGAAGGTTTAGAAGCCTACAGCCGAGCCCGGAAAAGGAACAGAAAGTAAGCACCAATTTTATTTATTTTTTTGCCATTTCTTTCTCAAGTATATAATTTACTGGGTTTTATTCATAGGGACAAGAAAATCTCACTAATTTTGTCCATCTTAGGGCCTCCCTAAGTGTAGTTTAATGGTTATCGCCCAAGAGGATCATTATAGACGAGCCAAATTAGTTAGCTATTACAGAAAATATTTTCTTTTCTTAACAATTTGTACTGTGTGTGGGATGTTCCTCTTCATCATCTCTTTCCTCACTCCCTCCATATCCATCCCTCTCATTTACTGGGAAAGAAACACTCTCAATGTTTGCCAATTAAGTAGTTTCTAAAAGTATAGCAAGGGGTGCCTGGCTGGCTCAGTCAGAGAGCATGCAACTCTTGATCTCATGGTCATGAGTTCAAACCCCACACCGGGTGTAGAGATTACTAAAAAATAAATAAATACATACAAACATACATAAATATATTTTTAATTTTTAAAAATTTAAAAACTTAAAAAATAAAAGTATAGTAAAAGTCTGTCCCTTCAGGGGCGCCTGGGTGGCTCAGTCAATTAAGCGGCCGACTTCGGCTCAGGTCATGATCTCGCGGTCCGTGAGTTCTAGCCCCGCGTCGGGCTCTGTGCTGACAGCTCAGAGCCTGGAGCCTGCTGCAGATTCTGTGTCTCCCTCTCTGACCCTCCCCAGTTCATGCTCTGTCTCTCCCTGTCTCAAAAATAAATAAACGTTAAAAAAAAAATTAAAAAAAAAAAGTCTGTCCCTTCAGGAGGAGGGCTGAGGAGATATCCCCAATTTTACACAAGTAAGTAATTTCATCCAATTAACTATTAGTCAAAGTGATGGTAAATAATTCTTTTCTCTTGGGGCAGGAGTAATAGGTTTTCTTTGGAATTATAACAAGAAGTTTTACTTTGGGATGTTATTATTCAAATATTTCTAGTATGTTCTGGGTAAATGTTGTAAGGACAAGTAGATAATGTTTGAAACACAGTTTCCCTGTCATACAATGTAGTTTTATGTATCATAATTATTATTTCATCTTAAGGTAGAGAACTACAAATGTGCTTCTGTACATGCACATGAAAAGTTATTTTAAAAATACATATAATGGGGGCGCCTGGGTGGCTCAGTCCGTTGAGCCTCCTACTTTGCCTCAAGTCATGATCTCATGGTTTGTGAGTTCGAGCCCTGCATGGGGCTCACTGCCGTCAGTGTGCAGAGCCTGCTTTGGATCCTCTGTCCCCCTCTCTCTCTGCCCCTCCACTGCTCATTCTCTCTCTCTCTTTCAGAAATAAACATTTAAAAATATATACATATAATTGACATACCTGCTCAATTACTACAATTTTCACATTATCGAACATCTAAGAATTATGAGATCAGAATGATTAATAGTGTGTCTTATGTACATAATGATATCAATAGTATCTATTAAAGAGCACTCTTTCTTTTAGTGGTATCTTTAATAATTCTTGCCAGAGGTAAAATTTTAAAATTCAACAACTCTTGGGGAGACTCTTCATCTCAATAGAATGTCTCACAAAAAGATGCCATCCACAATAAGCAAACTCCCCCTTTTGTTCAGGAGTTCTTTGGAAGGTAGTGAGGGTTGTGGTGATGATCAAGTGAATAGCCAGGTTTGCTGTAGATCTGATAAGGAATACAGTGAGGCAAGTCCCCTCTGCTCTGACTGAAGTACTACTTGCTATGCAGAGCTTTGTAGTAGGATAAGGCCCATAGAATTAATACAAGGTCTGGAGAAAAGGAGGGAAATTGCAAATTACCTAAATCACAAACTTGCAATGGGCTGTTTGCTATGGAGTATTCAATAGTACTTGTTTATTTGACGTAAAAGATCTCTCAAATCTTTCCTCTAGTGAGATATGCCATTAGCTGAATTATGTGCAAAATATCCAATTGACTGATAACACAGAAATGAAATAACTCCTTAAAATATTTAAATATACTGCCCTGAGGGGCGCCTGGGTGGCTCAGTGGGTTAAGCTTCCCGACTTTGGCTCACATCATGATCTCGTGGTTTGTCAGTTCGCGCCCCACATTGGGCTCTGTGCTGACAGCTCGGAGCCTGGAGCCTGCTTCGGATTCTGTCTCCCTCTTTCTCTGCCCCTCCCCCACTCACACTCTGATTCTCTCAAAAAAATAAATAAGCATTAAAATTTTTTTAAATATATATTTATAAATATACTGCCTTGAAATGAATTTCATTTTCCCCATAAATTTGGTATTAATCAATTTTGAAAGGTAATGAGGAATAAATAGCAATTTTAAATTGTTTTTCTTCAAAGCTAGTTTACAAGTTGTGGTGAATTTGCATGGGTCCTAAGTGGCATTATCTACGTAAACTCATGAAACCATAAACTTAGAATATGGATTGGAGAGGTAAAAGAAGAAAATCTAAGGCAAACTTTAGTAAAAACAGCTTTATTTATTATGCTATTGTCTATTCAGACCAACTTGCCTTATAAATGCCCATTAGAATACTTTACATTTTGCATATAGTATTTAAACTCGATTATTTTATTCTCCCAATCACAAGATGGGCCAGAATAACTATGCCTATTTATGAATGAAGACACTTTAACCCAAATAACCTTAATAGTTAGTTGAAGGTCACATAAGTGATGAATGGTGTATTGAACCCAATCATGTGTTTATTCATTTACTTAATCATTTAGTTATTGCCCTAGTTAAGGAGACTAATTGAGCAAAAACCTGTGTTGGGCCCAGTGCTACAGCCCCTGGAGCTCATGTTTAGCAAAGGCCATTAAAATGTTAAAATTGCAATGACAGCAATATGTATAGTGTATTTGGGGATCATAGAAAGTGGCATTAAACTCAGGTAAAGGAAGACTTTCTAGAGGAAATATCTGAGCCAGGTCTTGCACAATACATATGTATTAGCCAGACAAAGAAAACAAAGACCAAGATGGGGTGGGGTGGGATGATGTTTAGATGAGATCAGCAGTTGGATTTGGGGGACTATAAAGCCTCAGACAGGAAATTGTAAAAGACGCGGCCAAAGGTATAAGCAGCAATCAGATCATGAAAAGGTTAGTAAGGGCCAGTGGGATCCTTTATCTTATTGGAAGTGCCTGATGGGACAGCTAGATGGATTTTCACTTTAGATATGTCTGTACGGAGGATAAATTTTAGGGGAGCCATATTGGAAACAGGGACATTGTTTAGGATGCCATGGCAGCAGTCAAGGGAGAATGAGGGCTCAAAACAGAACAGGAGTGATGAGAATGGAGGAGAAGGAATGTGGTCAAGAAATATTTAGGAGGGAAAATTCACAAAACATCATGGTGATTGGTTGGAATATGGAGAGCAAGCAATCAAGGACAACTTTCAGGGTTTCAGCTTGGGTGACCTGGTGGGTGGTGGAGACACTGAAATGGCATTTAGTACAGGGGGGCTGTTGAGTGCATGTGGGGTGCCTGTGGACTATGTTGAACCCATGTCTGACACTGGGAAGAAGTGATATTTGACTACGTAAAAATGGCTGTGATCACACAGAGATCCTTTGGCCAATTTGAACAGTGGGTTAAGGATTGAACCTCTTGGGCATTTGAATGTTTACTAGAGATAATGAAGCAGATGGGAATCATCAAAAAGGAGGAAGAGAATAGGGGGTCAGGGGAGCAGGGTGTTAGAAACCAAAGGCTAAAAGCTTCCAGAATGATAAACAGAAGTCCAGTAAGACAAGAACTGAAAAATCTCCATGAAACTGGGCAATTTGGAGGCTATTGGCAACCTTAGTGAAAACCATTTCCAATAAAGTGGCAGGTGTAAAAACAAAGTGACCATGGGTTGAAGAGTGAATGAGAAGGGAGTAGAGAGAGTTGATATAAATTAGTTTGGTCTTCTTTCTACCTGTAATATAAAATTTTCCTGAAAAATAACTGGAAGAATTTTTTAAATGGCAATGATGTGACTGCTTTTTGTAGACAAAGGAAAAGGAGAGAGAAAGTGAGTGAAAAAGGAAAGTGGCATTTGAATAAGATGATTTAGAGGCTGGTTTTGGGCCTGAGTTCATATCCTATTTCCATCACTTCATAGCTGTGTGCCCTTGCATATGTTGCTTAACCTCTCTGAGCCTAAATTCTTCATTTCTAAAATGGGCATAGAGGGGCACCTGGGTGGCTCAGTCGATTGAACATCCAACTTCGGCTCAGATCATGATCACACAGTTCATGGGTTCAAGCCCCGCATCGGGCTCTGTGCTGACAGCTCAGAGCAGAGCCTAGAGCCTGCTTCAGATTCTGTCTCCCTCTCTCTCTCTGCCCCTCCCCTGCTGACACAGTGCCTCTCTCTCTCTCTCAAAAATAAATAAACATTAAAAATTTTTTAAATAAAATGGGCATATTAATATCTACCTCTTAGCATTGTTATTATATAGATCATATAAACACAGTACTTGGCACATGGTAAGTATTTAGTAAACAGCTATTTTTATTATAAAGATACAGGTGAAGCAAATGAAATTATGAGATATTTTTGCCAGTGGAAACATTCTACCACCATATTAGATGTTTAGAATTCTATGTAATCATTTTAATTTTTAATATTCTACAACCAAACTGTATAATAAATATCTTTAAACATATATGCTTATTACAGCCTAATCACAGAAGAAATATTAACATATTTATTGAAAACATTACTCAGGGTCATTTTATACTTGAAAGAGGAAATAGCTTCATTAAAGAAAAAAATTTCATAGCTTTTAGATTTGCTATGATTTTCATTGAAATGAGGATCAAATCTTCTACCTATACTTACACATAAATTTAAAATCTGGTAACCTGATTTTTGTGGAGTTCAAAAGTGATAAAGTGATAAAATACATCCTATTTCCACTTTAAGATCAAGAAATTATAGTGCTAAATTCCTTAAATTCTTCATACTTTCTCTGCGGATTAAGTTTCAGAATCTACGATTCTTGATGTCTAGGTCTCACCCAAATTTGTTCCATTCTACATGAAGCGAGTTGCTTAAATTCTAAACTGACAGTGTAGAGCGACATGTGGTTCCTCATTTCCCTCATTTCTTATACCATTCACAGATGTGTACCTGCCTTTTTCCTTGATTAGTGAAGATAAGGATAATGTGTGACAATATAGGCAGTGAAAAATGGAAGTGGCAATTATCTCCATTAATAACTAGAAATGTCATTATATGAACATCTATTGCTTAATCAAGTAGGTTTTAGAGTGTCCATTAGTAAAAATGTTTATTATTAAATGTCAGCAGGAAATAGAAAATAGTGGATGAAACTCCACAGGGAAGCCCTCTGTACTGGAAGACTGAATTTTGACTAATTATTCATTTCATGAACTCATGGAAATTTTTCTTCCTCTTTTAAGTGCATTCTTCCCTGACCTGACCAGTTAGTGTAAAAATTAGTCTGCAGCTTTAACACCTGGGAGAGTCTCCCTTTACCTCTTGAACCTCATGATGCATTCAAGTAATTTCATGCCCCACCTCTCTGTATTTATTCTCTCTTCCACAAGTAGTCAATTCTCCCTCTGTTAACTACTTAAGTTTGTTAAAGGAAAAATAAATTTAGCTTAAGTTAATATAAACTCTTTATAAACGTTTTAAATATCTTGTTGAAGAAAGAGATCACAAAGTCCTAAATTCTCTCTTTTTTTAAAGTTTATTCATTTATTTTAAGAGAGAGAGAGAGAGAGACAGGGTGTGTGTGTGCGCACGCACAAGTGGAGAAAGGGCAGAAAGAGAGGGAGAAAGAGAGAATCGCAAGCAGGCTTGATGCTCAGTGCAGTGCCCAATGCAGGGCTTGATTCCATGAACTGTGAGATCATGACCTGAGCCAAAATCAGGAGTCAGATGCTTAACTGACTGAGCCACCCAGGTGACCCCTAAATTCTATCTTTTTGTTCAGCAAGTAATGTTGAATTATTTTTGTACCTTAATGCTGATGTTATTGCAACTTTTCATAGGGAAACCTTTTTCATGACTCTTTGAATTTATTACTTTTAAAAACTGTAGTTAAATATCCATGTTCTTCATTGACAAATTAGAATCGGTTTCACCAGTTCTCCCTATAAAGTCATAAAGTATGGCATAGAAACAGTTGTCATATACTGATTTCATAGGCTTGCTGTAAAGATTAAATGAGATAATGTATGTAAAGATTTAACACAACTCTTGGCAAATAGACAATTTTCAATAAATAGTAACAATTCTTGTTATTAAGGTAAAAGTGAGAGAACCAAAATTCTCTAATGGTTTTCTATTGAAATGTTTTACCTTCATTTTAGACATTTAGAATTTTAGATAGTCAAATATAAACCCATAAGGTATTATAATAAAAATCCATAACAAATATCCTTTGAAATGTATATTCATACTTTTAAGTACAAAAGAAATAGGACAAATCTATGTAACATGTTACACAAGGTGTAATAGTGTTAGGCAACTAGGCAATGTATGATACTGTCAAGACCTTTGCCAAACAGCCCACAAATGGGATCCCAATCCAACCCCAGCCAAGCTTACATGACCCCATGGAATCCTGGCATTTGATTTCCACCCCCTCCCCCCCCCCCCCCCCCCCCGCCCAGTCACCCAGAATCAGGCTTGGCAAACTCCTCACTGGGAAAGCAACTCAGACCAACTCCATGAGATGCCCATGGTCCCTTAAAATTGGAATAGGTAGGTAAATAAAAGACAGTGTATGAATAGATTATATCAACTTAAACAGTGCCCAAAAACAGTGATAAGGGAGAAAAAGACAAGTTGCAGAAGGGCATGTATACCATACCACCCTTGATGGACACCTTTGTGTGTATATTAAACACACACACACACACACACACACACACACACACACACACACATAAAAGACAGCACTACGTACCATTCATGGATATATCGTATAAAGTATAAAAACATACTATAAAGAAACACAACATAGTTGCCTTTGGGGAGAAGAGGAGGAGAGAATGAGACTAGGAATTGATAACAAATGGGAATTTCAGCTTTTTTTTTAATAAAAAAGAAAGGAAATAATAATTTATTATCAGTTTATTTTCAGAAGTGGATTTGTTAGAGGTTAACTTATTCTATGCACTTTTCTGCATTGTTTATATTTCTAAGAATAAATAGGAAGAATGTGAAAGCTAGAGGCTAGCCTACAGGCTGGCAAAAGGTAAGGGGTTGCTGTTGTATTGCCCACATAATTTAGTTAAAACCAATACATTAATCTTTTTTTCCAGTTAAACTGATTCAAGTTCATATATGTATATCCCAGAATATACAGACGTCGTGTTAGCTTTGGACAGATTTTTTATTTAGGAAGTATGTGGAACATCCGTGATATGCCCAGCAGTATACTCCTCAGGGTATACACAGAAACTAAATGTACGAATTGTCTAGTCCCTGCGTATGAGGGTAAAACCTGGTGGGGGCTGTGGTAAACCAAAAGGCCTCATATAAAGGCATTCCACTAAAGTTCAAATATGTTTTTAAACACGACGTGAGCCAAACTAAATGGAACTATGAGCCAAATTCTTCCCCAACTGCAAATTTCCAATCTCCGTGTACGTGCCGAGGTGAGACTTAACTCTTGGAAAACCATGCTGACAGCCTGCAGCTTTATCTCTGCAGCTTTTCTAGTAATTGTTGTGACAAGATAAATGAAATGAATCAGCTTAGTACTCAGAATAATTGGGTAACTATTTATATGCATAAAAAAGAATAAAGTAAGTTAGTTAGAATAGACAAAGGGTACCTAATTACAGAGGTAGATGGTGTGGATTTGCCTGGTTTTAAGTAGTTCGTTGCACAGCTTCCTATAGTTTGAATATACCGTTTTGTGTTATTCAGGCTGCACATGTGTGTAATGCTAGGCCGAGTAGAGAGAAAAAGTCAGATGAGCGATAGACACTCTGAGACAGCCATTCTTTATCTGTTCAAATAGTTAAGTCACTTTGGTTTTGCAGAAAAGGTGGTGGGCCCAGGAGGGAGCCTTAGGTGTGATAGATTGTTAAACTGTTTCCCACCCAGAACTTGTGCAGGCACCAGGATTTCAGCCTTCACTTGCTCAACTCAGAAGCCGGGATACGGCAGCGAGGGCAGAGGGAGCTCCCTAGTGGCCAGAGTCTGCAGTTCAGCCCCTCCGCCCTCCCCCTGGCCACGCAGCCTGGCTGCCTGAGAAAGAGACAGGCCAGAACAGGCAGTGCAGGGCAGGCTGGAATCCTGGACGACAGGCTGCGTCTGTGGGAAAAGAGACCCACGGCCCAGTTTTCTTGCAAAATCATCCGACTGTGGAAGAAGCATGTGGAAAGGGAAAGAATCCATTGTCCCCTATCATGTGCTCCGTTTTTTCGTAATTCTGTGACTTTAATTAAGTGGTGAGAATCCAGGGATGTTTGTCATCTGACTTTTTCAAATGTAAATATAAATTGACTTTCTAGGGTGGAATTGGTGCTTCTGTTTTCTGATTAGGGGATTAAATTGAGACTTTGTTTCCTTAATTTGTTAATCTGGTGTGTTGTTTTCATTAATTCCAGAAGTGGAAAGCTAAATAACCATTTAGAAGCTGCTATTCATGAGGCCATGAGTGAACTGGACAAAATGTCTGGGACTGTAAGTTAATTTATTTTTCCATTATACTATGTTTCTTTGAAAATAAATTGTATTACACTTTTTGGTAAAGCGTCTTCAATATTGACAAGCAACTCACGTAGCAATACTAAATTACTAGGCTCCAAAAAAGACTGATATCAGAAAAGATTCAAAGTAATTTAAGAAAAAATAACCTAGTAGTATTAACTGTGTCTTTTTTCTGAGATAACTTTTGTTTTTCCCACATAACATTCCTTCTAAACGTAAGCAGCAAAAAATAAAGTTCAAACCACAGCTTTATGCATTTAACTCTCTGCACAGCAGTAGCCATTACTGTTGCCTAAATATTCAATAATGCAAATTTCTCTTTGTCCATAGAACCAAAAAAAAGGGGGAGAGGGATATTGAACAATAGGGTCAAGATCAAGAGTGTATCGACCTCTCATTTCCTTTCTATTGTTACCTAAAAAGTAAAATATTTGGCACAAAGTCCTATTGTTAAATTACTGAACATAGTAACCTCTGGTTTTCAAGAAGTTGTGTCTGTTCTTTCTTTACATTTTTACTTAACTGTTCACATAATAGTATCGAATGTGAGAAGTTTCATCATTGTTCTCTAATTCAAACATTGGTGAGTGTAAACACTCAAAATATAATTTTGGTAATTTCTTTTAAAAAATGTGAATTATCCAAGGCTATTCAGCAATGAAAGCTAATTTACTTTCACTCAACACTTTGTGTTAAAGTCACCTGGACCCCAACAACCCATTCAGTGGCTACTTATTGACAGATATAAGTTATAGACTCATAGAATGTTGGGGTTGGTATGGGCTTTAGAGATGTTGTGATCTAACCCATCGTTTTGCAGATGGATGAATTAAGGCCCTGAGAAGTTAAACTTCCTGACAGAATGTAGGAAAGGTCGGAAGCAGGGATCATGAAGTCCAACACCTTCCAAGGCCAGGCAAATACACTAAGTAAAGTGGGTCAGGTGTGAGAAAAAACAGCAATTCAAGTGGATTGAAAAATGCCAACTAGAGGTCAGGGAGGCTACCTTAGAGGCTCAGCACAATAGAGACTGTTGCTTACTTCCGTCTGGTGCCGGTAAGGGCTTTCCACACACAGTCATTCAGAGGCCCAGGTTCTTCTTTCTGTTTCTAGTGTCCCCCATTCCTCAGGGCCTCCGAGTGCTCCTTCATATCATTTGCATGCAGCCCAGCAGGTGAGAGAAGTGTGTATGCACAGGGGTGCCAGGATAGGCTCCTCACTTCTGCTGTTTTCCACCGGACTGACCCCCTCATCTGGCTTTCTTAAGGCAAATGGACTAGGAAATGCATTCTACAATGTGCCCATTCAGGAAGAAGAGAAAATGGGTTCAGTGAGCCTCTTGCTGGTCTTTGCTGCAGGACATTTGGCCTTTGTGGCCAGCAGGCAGTGAGGAGTGATGGGATTGGGGCAACCTGGAACCCATGCTCTCTCCAGAAGGAACTCCTTCTTCCATACTCCAGCAGGTCCAAACCTATGGGAAATTATGCCAGAATTGCCAGCTCCTCCAATTTTTCATAAGGTGCTAAGTCTAGAAGTGAAATTCCAACTTTTTTCATGTTGACAACTGTCTTTGTAAACATTGAAACATCATATAGCTGTTAAACAAAATACCTTTTCAGGCCATATTTGGTTCACAGATTACCAAGACTTGTTTGCAGCCTTGGATAAAGGCTTCTTTCCTCAATTATAACAAGTTTTCAGTTATCATTCTTCGTCAGAAACTAGTGGTTTTTAAAAAATGTATATGGACAGGTTAGGAGGAAGAGGCAGTGTGACAAACTTATAAATGTTACTTTTAAAATTTAAGTTCTTAAAACAGCTTTTTGCGTTTGCCTTCGAATAGCATTGGCCTTCGTTGTTATCTTAACATTATTTTAAAACAATTAAGCCAACTTGTAGTGGATCTTGAGAGCTGATTGGGAACATCTCCTAATTATGAATTCTGTGACATTATGTTGGTAACTTTGAAATTGGCTGTGGTACAAGTACGTACACCATGGAAATTGGCATATCCTACACTCGGCTTGTGTCCCTCCACAGGGTACTGGTTGTTAAACATTAGCTACACCACGGCCTTGGGACCATCCTGCCTTTCCTGGGTCTAGGCTTGCCCTCTCCTGTCAGTAACCACATACATTGTGGGGCACCTGATCACCTCCCTAGCACCTGTTCTCTGCCCCTCCAAATCATACCTGCTGTCCGATACCTGGTAACCATACTCTGCCATGCTCCATGCCTGCTCAATCTGATACACAGCCCTAACTGCTACAGTTTCTGCATTTAGTATACAGAGATGAGTTCATCAGTTACACTTTCCAGACTATATAAGCTCAGATCTGCCAACAGATGGTAGTGATCTTCTATTTTTCACTCTGATTGTTCTCTTAAATAAACTTCCATGGGCTGAGCTGAGTGCATATTCTTACCATCTCTGACCCTTCTTAGTAGTTGTAAAATAAGTCGGGTGATGAAGTAAAGAAGAAAACATGTTTGGTATGTATTTTTCTGCTTTTCTAGACTCTGCTGAAGTTGGCGATCTAGGGATCCCTAACAAAAAGGGCTTTATTTTTGTCTTAAATGCACAGCAGAGGTAGCAACTGCACACGTCATTTCCCACACGTGATGTTCTCTGGTTCCTCCCTTGCGTTCCAGTGTTACAGGTTTGCTCTGCTTACCTGTTCCTAGGACTCCTCATTCCCTGTAGTGACTATGGACACACTAAGATCTGAGATCTTGGTAAAAATTTTAAATGGCTCAGGAGATCAGTGGTTGGAAATGAAAGGTGGAATCTCTTTCCTCCCCTGTTTCTTTGTCAGAAATCGAATGGTGCTTGTACTTTCAACCTTTGTTGTTATTTTTTCCCCACCTCTTTATTTCCAGGTTCACCAAATCCCACAGGGAGACAGACAAATGAGACCCCCCAAACCCAAGAGGAGGAAGATCTCCAGATAACAGGGACTACTCCACCAATGCGCAGTGTTTATTAAAGGAACGTGCACAGATATTATCTCTATATAGGTATTGATATAGCCACTGTTATATCAGTATTTATACTATGGCAGATAGCTACCACCACCACAGGGTGCTAAAAGAAACAGTGATACGATATTTTTTTTGATGAGGAAGGATAATGAATGCTGGAAAACCAATCAAAATCCCTGAATGATGAGAGTAATAAATGGTCAAGAGATTACTGAGAAACTTTTTCTATAATACTAAAATTGTGATTATAAGAAATGTCCACATGTTTCTGAAGAATTTTCAATGTTGTATATAGAAAATGCAGAATTTCATGGCGATATCAGAAATGTAAATATTGTACAATATTGTCATGTACAAGCGTACCTAATGCACACTTTATCTTTTATTGTACAAAGAAATAGTGTACAAAATTCTTTGGTTTCTATGGAGTACACCTACCAGAGACTACCAGTGTAAAGTGATAAATAAAAATACAACCTAAATGCTTTTCTATGATAATGTAAAAGATGCTGTTTTTGTATTTAACAGCAGAGAAAAGGCATGACAATGTATTACCTGAATTATGACATACATTGCACACCACCGAGTGTCCATTTCTATTGTCTGTTTGGAATGAACCTTATCCGGAAGCACTGGACCCGATTTCGGGTGCCTAGGAAATCAAAACCTTGCAGATTCCTAAAGGGATGAGGGCTCACAGGTCTAAATTAAGAATTCAGAAACTGCAACCATTTGTTGCATATTTTTTTTACCTAAGTTTTAAAGTAGAATAGGTTTTATAAAAAAAAAATCTTAGATGGAATATTTTACTCAATCATTTCTGTAGTTAATGTTTGATAGCCACCTCTTGACTCAGATAGCTTAGGCCGCACCACCATGGATGCTCAGAGTTGAATTTTTTTGGCAAACAATACCGGACAAGATAAAACTCTGTTTCCACACCTGGAGGCAAAAGCCCCCCTTCAAAACCATTATCAGAGGTAAGGTTGATTATAAGTCAGTTTTCTTGTAGTGGCAAAAAAAAAAAAAAAAAAAAAAAATACCAATCATCACAGCAAGTGTCATAGCCATTCATCAGTATTACTCAAACCAGAAGTGAAGGTGGCTTACAAAATTATTAGCAATGGTAATTTTTTATCAGTATTATGTAACATATCAGATTTATTTTATTTAAAGAATTATTTATACCATTAACAGATTCTTATATATATTAATGTGGCTGAAATGTGCAGGTTAAATCTATTAACCAAATTATTTATATTATATTAAGTAAGAAAAAAAATGTGAAACAAATGTAGAGAGAAAATACTACATTACAAGTATACAAACCTAAAACTGTGAGCCATTGTAAAGTACAAGGTTATTAATAAGAAATGTAGCACAACATGATTTTCCGTCTTTTTTCACGATTTTTGTGGTGGTGGTATAACCCTGTCTCCCACGCACTTGAGAGAAGTTTCAGGCCTCCAGCCTGACTTCAGCTGATGGATTGTCAAAAGAAGGGATCCATTATCCCTTTATTCTTAGAATCACCAGCCCCCACCCCTAAACCCATGAACCCCTAGAGAGCGCTCGCTGCCTTGTCCCCTAGCCTGGGGCTCACTCAACAGCTTCATGCTCCAGTTACCGGGAGCCCTTCAATAGCAGGCTCTGGACCCCCAGATGCCCACCACCTCCACTATCCCTCCTCTCTCATCCACCCCGCATACTCCTCACTCCCACGATGTAGCAGAGTTCCAGTAACTCAGGAAAAAGGAGACCAAGGTCATTCTTCCAGTTGGTTTCTTGGGGCCACAGCACAGAGCACTCCACCAGGGCTCACTTTTGATAGCAACAGCTCTTAGTTCTTCCCCCCAGGGTCTCCTGGGTCTCCTGTGTCTCACTGTACTTTCACTCCCACCCTCACCCCTACCCCCACGCCTGATGGAATACAACTGGCACCCAGGCTTCATGGCCTGGAGGCAGGAAACCTTCCTTGTAGGGGTAGGTCCATTTTGTCTTTCATGTAACAGTGGGATTGCCTGCCGGTCCTTCGCGCAGTCGCCCTAAGTAATCTTTTGTGTAGTTCAGTTGACACATCTTTGCGTGTTTGCTATGTTTAAACCATAAATGTCCTTTGTTGTCCCCCACCGATCTGCTTTTCTACTGTTCTGTCTACATGGTTGTTTTTATTCCCAGATAGATGCATATGCGTGTTTGTGCATGGCGTGTGTCTGCGTATATGTGGGTGTGGATGTGTGTGTTGATACGTAGAAGTTTTTTTAGCCTTTCCTGTCTTTAGAACGAGTTTGTGTCCACCTGGCCTTCTTTTAGATATTTTAAGCTAATTAGATGTGTGGTTCCCCACCAATGTATACTTTACATCTGTAGACCATGTAAAGTATGTTTGTGCCCATGATTTCACTGGTTGCTTATGGCTTTGATGTGGCTGCTAGGTGTTGTTGTTCCAGTCCACATGGGGTTTTCCCCCCTCTCTTTTACAGTTATATGGTTTCGTGTAAGCAGTTAATGTAAATATTGTTAGCATTACAGGTCATGCAGTGCTGTAACATTTTTTTAAATGTTGCACCTACTTTACAATTAAAAACTTGGTCACTCATACTTGAATTTTGCCCATAGAGCCATTTCTTTCTCTTTGTATTGAAGCCAATTCATTTTTTAAAAATGAAGGCTAGCCTTTATACATTAGTAAATTTTTTATTTCCTAAAGTAAACTTTTTTCTCCCCCCAACAAATCTGACAATTGAAACAATGAAAAAATTTTTTGCTCCTTTAAAGAACATAATACCCCTCTTGGAAAAGAAAATCTCATTTTATTTTGTGTCCCTTAACAGTCTTAGGAAGCACAACGAGAATAAACTACATCTTTAAGTAGTTTTTAAAGATTATTTCAAGCGAATGAAAATTAACTGAGCAGCTCTTGTTTGATTTGTCTCATTTGTAGCATTAAAAGTAATCAGGGTTTTTATTTATTTAAAGGAATATTTTTGGTTTGTAGTTTTCAGTCTCCTTGTGAATGCAAATGCTTTAAGAGCATTCATCCCTTGTGATATCATGGGCCACTTTTACTCTTGTAGTTGGACCCTGACTTTGAGTTATTGGCAATGTCTCTTTTTCAAGTAAACCCCACCTTCATTTTTGAACATAACACTGCAGAATTGTGGGAACAGCAGAGAGCTGCTATTTTGCTTTCTGTAAGTTTTATGAAGATTCCCAACTGACTTATTCCATGAGGTAATTCTTTTTTCATTTCAGACCAGAGTAACACATTGTGGTTAACTCCGGTAATCTTCTCTGCAGTTTGCAATGTTCCCTTGTAAGTCACAAGTGGTTTTGCATTGAGATTTTAAAATCTAAGATGCTTCAGATGTTGGTGACATTACTCTTTCTGAAAAGGAAGCCAAGATTCTAGACCTTACCGAAAATATGATACCTTGTTTACTTTCCCCATTGATGCCCAAATGGTGTTTAACACAAGTCTTAAGACTTTTCAATGTAGCCTATAAAATGAGCTGTGCGTTACTTGATTCATTTGGGGGCTATGAAAAAAATAATATCAACAGCCAGAACTGTAATATTGAATTAATTTATCTTTTCTTTCATTCACTCTATCACATTTGCATTAGCCAAAGAGATAAGAACATTAGTAATTCATACGTGTAAACAACCCAGAAGTGAATTTTAAATCCGTGAGCCAAAAAGCAATAAACAACTCAAGCATGGGAAATCCTGCTAACAGTGGGGGGTCTGATACAGAAAAAATATATAAAAAGCATTATCTTCAAATATGAAAGATTAATTTGTATCTACTGTAAATATGTAATATCAGCCTTATCTGCTTTTATACACACTGTGTGTGTACCTCAGCGACCTTTTATAAACCGGAAAGATGGTTGATTTAATAATTTGTTATGTAAATACAAAGTTGTCTATAAATTGGAAAATTTGATGCCAGATGGCTTCACAATATACAAATGTGTTTTGTAATATCATGCCTTTATGAATTAAGTATAAATACACTGGATTGTCTGTGTAGAAGAGTAGCAATTTACATTTCACCTGCATTTCAAGTGGATATTTTTGTCCAAGTGGTTATCTTCTTAGGACAAGAAAATGACCTGAACATTTTCAATGTGGAAAACAAATATGGTTTTGAAATCACCAAAACTCCTTTTCACACTCAAGTGTCTGTTCAATTCCATACTAAATGCCTTTTATTATATTTCCATAGGAGAGTCCTTGATCTGGGATTGGGACCTACCTAGGAAACCTCCCCAAACTGAATTATTCTGCTTTAGGAACAGGCTGTGCATCTTAATTTCTAAATCATAGGCAAGGGAAGAACCACAGCCTTTTTACCATTTTTTAACTTGTTCTTTTCTGCTTTGTTTCCACACATCTTGGAAAGCACTACACAGATAAACAGGGCCTAGTTCTCATGCACCAATGTGTCTACAGAGGGACGCCTCAATGCAGGGCTTCCCAACCCTGGCACTACTGACATTTTGGGTGAGATCATTCTTTGTCCTGGGACCTGTCCTGTGCATTGTAGGATGTTTGGCAGCTGCCCGTGCCTCTACCGACTAGATGCCAGTACCATCCCTTCCAAATTGTGACAATCAAAAATGATGCTAGACGTTGCCAAATGTCTCCTGGGGTGGGGGTGGGGAATGGAGAGTGGGCGTAGGGGACAAAGTGAGACTTGAAAACCACTGTCTTAACAGAATCAGTTAGGGGACATATGTCTGTGTGAAATATTGGCATGTTCTGCCTGCTGTAATCAACAGGAAACTGATTCCTAGATCAAAATCCAAAACAAAATCCATGCCAAAGTAGTGCTTCTCAATCCATCAATAAGGAAGTGAATATATTAGCTTCAGCCTCATGTTGAGCACATTTGGCGTTTGTGATCATAAGACCCAAGACAATCATGTTTTGAGAACTCCCATGTTGGGCTTAGGAGAGTTATCTAAATACCATGATTCAGTTTACAAGAAGGCTAATAGCCCGCTTTGGATGTGTGTATGGAGCTTCAGGTAATAGAAGGCTGATAGTGTAGCTGCCTGCCTTGGGTCAAGATGAGGAATTTGGCTAAGGAGACCATGCCATGTATACATTTTAACAGCTCTCTATAGCAGTCTGGTTCAAGTATCAGTAGTTTTTGTGCGATCCTCCTCTTAGTTCTGATGGAAGCAGTTCCGTAGATCTTGCAGATATCACTGATACATTTATTCATTTGATAAATATTCTTGGGTTCCTCTCTATGCCATACCCAGTAGGCAGCAGTAGGCATACAATAGTGAATAAGACAGACCCCATTCTTTGCCCCCACAGAGCAACCCAAGGAGATGGCCAGTGGAACACGTAAGTACAATAAAGGGTGATAAGGGCTGGTCTGGGAAGCACATGGCAGGCCCCTGACCTAGGTTAGTGAGGATGAGGGAAAGATGAATAGGAATGGGGCAAAGAAGACGTGTGTGGCCTGGAGGAGGGTAAAGGAGTGTGTTGGGGCACAGAGAATGGCACGCTTAAGGCTGGAGGCTGGCGGAAGTGTGAGAGAACAGCTGAGGAGTAGCGTGCATGAGGCAGTCGAGAAGAGAAGTGGGGTGAAGCCCTAAGGGGGATCTGGACAAGTATTCCCCAGACTGCACTTTAGCATGGCAGTGGTGGGGAGTACTGCAGGGTTTTAAGGTGGGGCGTGATATGATCAAGGTCTGTGTTTTAGAAAGACTATTCCGACAGCTGTGGGAAGAACAGGCATTTGGAGTGAGACGACACTGAGGAGCATAGATCTCGTCTGGAGTACAGCATTTTCGAAAAGCACTTAATCCTCAAAAAGCGAAAAACATCCTGGGCCCAACATAACTCTTCATGCCACATTTGTTGAGCAAAGCCCCGTCCCAGTCTTGAGATAGCATCAATCCCTTATTTCCTTCACACAAATTAGTGCTGTGCTGGCAGACCAATAATGTTTCTATTTTGATGATCAGAGGCCACAGAAGTTTAGAACCCCAAAGCATTACCGTGTTAAGAAATGTTAGAAAGTGAGGCCTGCTAACCAGAATGCACAGGTAAGTGTAGGTCAGGTACAGACCTTCGGCATGCCTACTTCCTCCCACACAGCTCCACTGGGAAACAGGAAGCTGCAGAAGAGCTCACGAGACGCCAGAGGTGCCAGGTAAGCACCAAGGGTTGTCAAAGCCCAGGAAAGCAGGACTACAGGGAGTCAGGGACCCGGGACAAGGCCATCTGGCTACAGGGGCATCTACCCCACAGCAGGGGAGACCGCAGGGGTCTTTCATCATCCATCCCAGGTCATTATTAGGTACATGCCCTTCAAAGTATCCCCAACCACTATTATCACCTCCTACATTCAATGAACATTGAACATAAGGGCTTTAAAAGCTAATTATCGGTTAAAAAAAAAAAAAAGCTATAACAACAACAACAGAGGCAGTGCAATGACAGGCATTCAATCCTATGATCCAGAGGCCAGCAAATAGGCCTTCCCTCTATAACAGGTCCTGTATACAGGAAACGGACCCTTGACAGGGAGGCAGCCCATTATAACGTTGATAAACTGGGTCCCGGAGACAGATCATATCCAGTCAAATCTAGACTGTGCCAGTAACAGTTGTTTAACTTTGGGCAAGTTATTTAACCTATCTATGCTTAGATTCACCTGTAAAAGGAGAACACTTCCCTCATGGGGTTAAGGATTGAATGAGATAATGCAGATAAAGTTCTTAGCGCCTGTCACGTAACAGGTCCTCAGAGAACGTGTATTGTTAAGCTGCAGTATGAAAGATTTAGATCAGGAAAGGGAGCTTCCTGCCAGTGAAGTGTCACAGGTAAGGAGGAGTTGTGTCTCTCCAGAAAGGCTTTAAAGGTAGGAAAGTGCTATTTACCTGTCCAAGGCAGTTCTGGCCCAAGCAAACTGCATCATGGAAGCCTTTTCTGGCTCTCCTATCCAGCCCTGAGCTTCTGGATCTTCTACCTATGGTGTTTCTTAGATTAATTCTACTTCCCATAATGCCACATGCAGAAATGAATCAATAAAATGGTTTTCTAATAAACTAGGCGGGAAAATGACTTCTCTAAGAAGATAACTACATTCACTGACTGTGGCAACCATGGTAGAAACAGAACTTCTAGCTTTCAGCCTCAGAGTGAAGTCAGAACGAGTTCTTTGAGTAAGTAGCTCAAGGTATGGGAAGTTTAAACAATTTCAAATCAGTCAGATCAGGACTACAGAGCTTAGTACAGAGAAGAGTATATTTGACTTAAGAGACTGAAATTTGGGGTCCCAGTTCTTACCGCTGACTGACTCCATGATTTAGAACAAATCACTAAAAAGATCCTGGGTCTAGACTCCTAGGATGCGAAACCAGTTATTCAGTGGCTGTGTGACTTCAGGCAAATTACCTTCTTGGTGCCTTAGTTTCATCATCTGAAAACTAAGGGATAATAGAATCATCAATGTGCTAGAGGATTAAATAAATCAATCTATGTGAAGCACTTAGAAGAGTGTCAGGCATAGAGTAAATGCTATGCAAGTCTAGATGTTGTCATTATTATTACTTCTAATAGTAGGGGCTGAGCCTCAGTTCCTTCATCCACAGACGGAAGTGACATAGCTTTTATTTGTCTCAAAGAAAGATCCAGTCTTCTGTGGGATGATCACTTTAGAGGATCCTACTGTTTACATTTAACCATTTATTTCTTTTCCCTGATTTAAACAAGCATGCTCTTGAGAGGAGTAAGACTGTGAACCAAGCAAGAATCAGGAATTTCCTAAAAAAAAAAATTGAGACTTACGGAGGGTGGGAGGAAAGTGTTCATAACTCTCCTAGGGTTAGCTATACTCAGAGGACTAATATGAAAATGAGAAGAGATAATACACTGAGACATGCTTTCAAAAAGGGAGAGGAAAGAACAAATAATCTGAAGTGATAGTATCTTCAAGTGTCATTAAGAATTATTATTTATTTTTAAATTGGAAGTTTATGTCTAAATACTGAACCTAGACTTTTTAGACTGAATTCTTAGTCACATCTTGCTGAAAGAGGGGGCAAAATTTGTTAAACACTGATGGAGGGAGTCGATTTTAGCTGAGCACTTAGGTCCCAGGGGCAGAGCCTCTTTGGGGTTTCCCGTCTGTTCGGTATCCTGGGCTGCTGTAGAACAACACACGTGGGAAAGCATCTGGGGGACTAGTCGCCAGGAGCTTTGGTCCCTGGACTGTGACTGAATCCTCCCCAGAACATAGTTTTTCCTGCCAAGTTAATCTTAAGCAGCTTTTGTGGTCAGAGAACATATCCTTAGGAAATCTTCTGTGACCTTTTACGGGCTCTATCCCCCTTTCCCAATCAAATAGAGATCATCTAGGATCAATAAGTTCCTTCAAATTTCAAAACAAGCATGGAGGTCAGGGGCCTGTGATTTCAGGCTGAGTCTCACTCTTCTGGTTTAGTTGGCAAAGAATGGGGAAGCAGACACTCACAGGAGCTGGAAAAGAAAGCGTTTAAGAATTGGCGCGAAGTGCACTGGCTTGCTATGGATAAGCTGCCTGTCTGAGCAAGAGTCACCAAAGGCGAGAGAGACCCTTCCCTCCCCTTTCTGATTGTTTTCCAGCTCTTCCCAAATGTCCAAGGCGATCGTGGAGCAGGTGGGGCATCCTGGGAGGAGAGAAAGTGTGTGCGTTGTGATTCTGTGCTTCACAAGGCAATCAGGTCAGCCAAAAGAGATCAGACCATGGTGACTGCCATCATGAGGAGGCATAGCTCTCTGAGTGAAGAACAAAATCAACAAGAGGTGTGGTTTCTCCCTCAAAGAATGGATTTCCTTGTTGTGAAGCAGTGGTTGCCAAACTTTGAGGACTAACTATATACAAATGTGTGTGTGTGTGTGTGTGTGTGTGTGTGTGTGTTGTGTGTACTACTGCAATAATTATAGATGTGCATTATGAAACACACAAAATACAAATTAAGAAAGACTGAGATTAACTGAACAGAAATAAGAGTTTTTCTTTTTTCCCCTCTCTCATCCCAGTGGATTATCTTGTACTGTGCCTGAGGTGTGTGTATCCACATTCGGAGATTGCTTTAAGTGACGAAATACAGGGAGGCCAGAATATGTTGCTTCAGTGAGCAAAGGCAGTGATAGCACTGAGTGATCAAAGGGAGTTGCGGGAGGGGGACCCAGTTTTTCTTATTCAACTTTCTGTGCTCAGTTCTACTTAAATGGTAAGGGAAAGAAAGCATTCCTGGAAATCTGATAAATAACATGGAATCCATGTTTTATGTTAGGTTATATGAATAACCTCAATCTCTCTATAAGTTCAAAGTGTCTATTAATTATGTCTGTTTGGATGTGAGACAGAGTCACTGTCAGATTCTGTCACCTGTTCACGAGAGTTGCCAACCCTGACTGCAGGCCCAGCACTGCCCATGCCACTCTTGGTAGGAGAGGCCACACCCATGCTCACAAACCTAGTCAGGCACCCTCACTGTGCACATGCACATGTACTCCATGCGTCCCCAGTCTCAGGAAAGTTCTGGAACTTTCTTGACAAGTAGCCAAATTGCGTAGTTCCAGGCATCTCATTCATTAAGTCATGATATTGTGGAAAAAGAGCTGAACTGGGTTCTAGGCCCAGCTCAGCTGTGTGACCTTGGACAAGTGCCTTAACTTCTTCCAATGTGAGCTTTCTCATCTGTCCCTAGGGGAACTGGAATTATACTTCCTGCCCCACAGGGTTACCATGAAGTTCAAATGAACATACTTATGAAGGTGCTTTGCGAAAAGCAAAATGTGCAAATACAAAGGTATTCAGATTCATGTATTAAGGTCTTTTCAAGGCATAAAGACAAACTTGTCCTAGAAATCTTGGAATTAACTATCCTGCAGAATATTCTCTTGAGGAACCCAGCTCAGAGGGAAATTTGCTCATGGTAGATTTCTCATCTGAACTCAGAGCCCTAGAAGCTTTATAAGTAACCCTAAAGAATAAACCAAGTGGACAATGATGACTTCTAAATATTTAGGTACATTTCCATGCTTCCAGATAATGCCAAGATTTCCAAGAGGTGTAATTTTTATGTTCATTCATTCATTCCGCAAATATTTACAGAGCGTCTTATCTCTGAGAGAAAGTTAAAAAAGCCCCTCCTTCAAGGGCTCCCATTCCAGTGAGTGAGGAAGTTGTATAAACAATCATTGTAGTACACTGGCAAGAGCCACTGCAAGGTGCGAATTACAAACAGCTTTGGAATATTGGGAGACTTAAATATTGGGGAATCAGGTTAAGTGACTTAGGGAAGAGTAGGAATTCAGGCATTGCCAGCAAGGGTAAAGAATATTACAAGAGAAGGAATAAAGTGAAAGA
This sequence comes from Panthera pardus, assembly GCF_024362965.1. Taxonomy (NCBI): domain Eukaryota; kingdom Metazoa; phylum Chordata; class Mammalia; order Carnivora; family Felidae; genus Panthera; species Panthera pardus. The sequence goes on along the minus strand of NW_026526655.1, from coordinate 81,927,473 downwards.
CTAGGGGCTGGGTGGAGGATAGGAAGGGGTAGAGAACAACATGATTTTCTGAGAACTGTGAGGGACTCAGTAAGTCTTGAGTTGATTTCCAGGAAGGAGAGCGGGAGATGATAAGCCTGGAAAGTAAGGAGAAGCCAGCTAGCTCATGGTGGAAGTGGGGTGCTGGCAGGTCTTCTAGGCCAGCAGAACATGGAAAGCCATTTGAAACATTTTAAGTCAGATGAGCAACAATCATTTATCTATACACGTATCAACAAATATTTCTATTTATTGTGCACTTCACATATGCCAGCACTACTGTAGGATACAATGGTAAATGTGACTCCCATGTTCCAACCCTCATAGAATGTATAGCCTAGGGTCAAAGACAGACACCAAAAGATTATTAAACTGTAATGAGTGTTATGATGACCATAGGGTTCTATGCCACCATTTAATGTTGTTTTAGAAAGGTCACTCTGATCAGAGAAGAGGTTGGATCATTCTTCCTATCCTCCTGGAAAAGTGCCAACAGTTCAAGTTCACTCCATTGACCTCAGGGTAAAAACCCAGCTGCTCTCTGAGATACTCAGTCAAGATATCATTGACCTCAGGGTGCCTGGGTGCCTGAATCAGTAGATCAGTTGAGTGTCCAGCTCCTGATTTCAGCTCAGATCATGATCTCATGATCCCAGGGTCATGGGATCCAGCTCAGCATTGAGCTCTGCGTGAAGCCTGTTTAAGATATTCTCTCTCTCCCTCTGCCCTTCTCTCCTTCTCTCTTAAAAGAGAGAGAGAGAGAGAGAGAGAGAGAGAGAGAGAGAGAGAGAGAGATTATTGACCTCCAAAATTAAGGCATAGGGAATAGCTAGGTTAAGGTCAACAACTTAATACGATTGTATTTAGAACCCAGAGCCATAAGGTTGGAATCAAAAGTCTTATACTGTGGTCTCAGCTCTGCTCCTGTTTATCCATGTGACTTTGAGCAAATCACACCATTCACTGGGCTTACTAATTTCAAGTAAATAATAGATTTATTCTCAGATTAATGTTCTTTATTAAAAAAAAAAAAAAGATTTCATTTTTAAGTAATTTCTACACCCAACGTGGGGCTTGAACTCACAACCCCCAGATCAAGAGTTGCATGTGCTCCTGACTGAACCAGACAGGCGCCCCCCCCCCCCCAAATTAATGTTCTAAGATTCAATGGCAACCCTGCTAGGGCCTTCTGGGTTAATCTTTGTCAGATATACCTACTCATGGACTGACAATGAAGAGACAATTTCTTGAAGTACTTTTTTTAAATTTAAATTTAATTTTATTTTTATATTTTAATTTAAGTTTTTATTTTGAAGCACTTTCTCCATGTAACTCACCCCCCTCCAACACAGTCCTTCACTTCACACTGTCCTTTTTGTTGGACTGAATCAAATCAAACAGATGGGGCAACAAGGAACAATCCCACTGATGTGTGCATGTTGTCCTTAGACCTCACAGCAGGCTATTAGCTCCCTCCGACTGGATTTTGCCTTTCTCTTTTTTTACTACAAAAGATTATATGAGGCACAGCTCCTCATTAGGCAAGAAGCTAATGCTTTCTCCAGGACCAGAACAGGAAGCTACATGGGATGAGCTTTGATGGGCACCAAAACTTATACCAGCCCGTCTCAATGTCTGAAATTTCCATGACCAAGATTAACAAATCCTTGTGAGATCAGACAAATGACCTGACAGCCTGACAATTGTATCAAGAATGGCAGGGAAGATGGGGGTGGGGTGTCCCAGTATCACATTCTGTCATTCCAGGTGACAAAATGGTAGTGTGCTTGTCAACATGCCTAAAAATGATGCCACTTACGTGATGACATGTAATTCATATGTTGTTCTGCATCTACGAAACTCCTTTTTTCCAAGGTAGGAGAAAAGAACAAAGAACATAAATGGCACCTCCTGTCAAGATTCACCACCACTATGTACACGTCACCTGTGTGTGCCTACCCCGACCTCAGCTGGGTGGCTATCATTCGACATCTTGGTAGTAGTCAGTGATGCCTGAAGGCTCATGATGAAGGCTTCCCCTCCACATGTCCAGTGGTTGATTGATGCAGGCTGTCAGCCAGGACCTTGACAAGGACTGTTGGCCAGAACACTTACACTTGACTTCTCTGTGTGGTCTGGGCTTCCTCACAGCATTGTGTCCGGCTTCTAAGAGCAAATACTCCAAGACACAGAGAAAGAGCCATGTGGAAGCTGTATTGCCTTTTCTAATCTAACCTCTGAAGTCACATGTCATTGCTTCTACCCAATCTAATTGGTTAGAAGCAAGGCCCTTAAGCCAGCCTGTATTCTAGAAAAGGGAAATTTGACTGCCATTTTTTAAAAAAAAGAAATATTCTCATTTTTTAAAAATGTACATTTATTTATGAGAGAGACAGTGCAAGCGGGGGGAGGGGCAGAGAGATAGGGGAGAACAGAGGATCTGAAGTGGGCTCTGTGCTGACAGCAGAGAGCCTGATGCAGGGATTGAACTCACAAACCATGAGATCATGACCTGAGCCAAAGTCAGACACTTAACTGACTGAGGATCCAGGTGCCCCTTGATTGCCTTTCTTGATGGAGTGAAAAAAAATTTAAAACCACCACGTAAGTTTTGAACAAAACATGTGGTTGGAACATATTCTTCTTGCTCTGTAAGTATTGCTAAGATAAAATAATTGCTAATGTTTTCGGAGCACTTGCCATGTGCCAGGAACAATGCTAAGCACGCTACATGGTGTGACAGTTAGATGACAAACTATCCCATATTCTACAGGACAGGTACTGTTATTTCCCCATTTCATCAATCTGGAATCTAAAACTTGAAGACCTTAGATAATTTGTCCATGTTACCCAGGTAGAAAGTGGCAGTCCCAGGACAGGAGCCCAGGCAGGCTTGTCCATTAATAGCCAAACTGTCAACATTTCCTCAGGCTTTCTTTTGCATGTATGAGTTTCAGGTGCATGAAATAGATTTTTCAAAGTTAATAAGTGGATGTATAACTGTATCCAACCTCACACACAAAATATGCTTGTATAGTTCCTAACAATAAGGAGAAAATATCTTCCTGGTAGCTGTTATTGGAAGGTTTTTGGAGGGAGGAGGTTGGATTTGAAGGAAAGATGCTAGGATAACCCCTTTGTGGGGTAACAGGTGCCTCCCTAGCTAGGTTTCAGGGCAGGAGGGACCTTCTTTTTTTTTTAATGTTTATTTATTTTTGAGAGAGTGCAAGTGGGGGAGAGACAGAGAGAAGGATGGAGACAGAAGATCCAGAAGTGACTCTGAACTGACAGCAGTGAGACCGATGCGGGGCTCAAACCCACAAACCGTGAGATCATGACCTAAGCCAAAGTCGACGCTCAACCAACTGAGCCACCCAGATGCCCCAGGAGGGAGCTTCTTGAAGGGAGAGGTATTGAGGGTTGTGGAAGAATGGTGAAGAAATAGGCAATTTCCAGACCTTCCAACCCACCCCTTTTTCCATAAGACAATCAGAAGGAGATTTTAGGAGCAGAGACATCTAAAAGAGATTTCTTTCCTGCAAAGGGATTTGTAAGATGCTATGTGCTGTGTAACATGAACTCCCCCCAGGCCTCCAACATTTTTATGTGAAATTACAAAAATTCATGGTGAGTGTGTATAGTTCAATTTATTTATTTATGTTTTTTTAAATTTTTTTTTAACATTTATTTATTTTTGAGACAGAGACAGAGCATGAACAGGGGAGGGTCAGAGAGAGGGAGACACAGAATCTGAAACAGGCTCCAGGCTCTGAGCTGTCAGCACAGAGCCCGACACGGGGCTCGAACTCACAGCCCTCACGGACCGTGAGATCATGACCTGAGCTGAAGTCGGCCGCCTAACCGACTGAGCCACCCAGGCGCCCCAGTTCAATTTATTTTTATAGCTAGTTTAGAGGGTGAGTTTTGTATCATGAATTGCTCAAAATTAGCCTATGCTAATAAAGCGGGGGGCACTAGCCTCTGGGTTCTTAAATCATGCCCTATAACAAGTAGTTCGTGTCCTTGACAGAGTGATGGAATTCATTAACTAGTTTCAGTCCCACTAGGAGCCTGTTCATCCTTCCCAGTAATTGGCATCAAGCCCAATCTGTTCCAGGAAGAATGAATTTCCTCACTGAGCATATGCTTACTGAGTGTCTATGGCACTTGTCATACCCAGATATGAACAAACCTCAGTAAGACTAAATTCCGGATTGAGGGGCTGTTCACCTTGTTTTGCCTACTTTGGTTACCAGGAATCTACGTGGAAGGTAGGTCTCATTTGGTCCAGATATGTAATAATTCTGCAATGAGTATGAAACCAACTCCAAGTACCCACTGAGACTAACCCAACACTCTGTAGTGAGAATCAAATAAATTTTTTCTTTATGCTTACACCAAAGAGCCTCCAGGATTGTCTTTGGCTCCCTTTCATTAGGGAAGTGGCAATAACTCTTAATCTGTCTAGCTGAAGGCACAGCTCAGGTCTGATCTAGGCCAACTTTGGGTTTCCTGTGTTGTTCTTGTCCACTGTCGTCTGCTGCCTCTTGCCACAGATTCTTGGTGATAAGCCTCAACATTTACACCAAACATAGCCATTGAACACTTAGGTGTCAATTGTTTTCTTTAAAATGCTTCCGGTTCCTCCATCAAGCTCTGAAAAATGGCCCTGGGATGGTAGGTTCCGTAGCTTCCTATCACTACCACCTGCACACTCTGATGGTTATTGTGCTTTCCCTGTGGAGATGACTACACATTTACAGCACCAAAAGGAGCAAGGGCTTTATGACCCTTCTCATGGGAGGTATTACTTATATTCTGATTGGAGTCATAACTTAAAATGGATCCCTCATTGTGTAGAAATGTGGATACCATGACCCCTCCTATGCAATACCGTTAAGCCTCTCTCTGTCAAGGTTCCCTTAAACAGTACTGTTTAATCATTTTGTAGAATACTGTATCATTTCCCCTAATTGTCTACAACCTCTTTCTATAAAAGGACTTCATTTTTAAATACTTGTGATGTCTTTCTACCTCTCCACCCTGCTGACAATCAGACTTGACTGTGGACTAGTTTTGGCCAGTGAATTGTGAGTAGAAGTGACAGAGCCTGTTCCAAAAAGAAGCCTCAAGAGTCACTGTGTGTTTCTGTCATGTTTCTTGCTGTTTTCTGTATCCACAAATTTATATTTTAGATGAGGAGTATTCTTTCACTCTCAATCCCCCAGAAGATAAGACATGTAGAATGAAGCTGGATGGAGCTCAGCAGAGCTGTAGCTGACCCGCAAGAGCCATGAAATAAAGAGCATGAGCAAGAAATAAACCTTTGTTGGTTTCAGGCACTAGGATTTTGGGGTGTCACTACAGCTTAACCTAGCATAAGCTGACTAAAACACTCATAATGTAAGTTACATGCTTACTGTGAGGAAGCCTTTGTGGAATATGAAGTTGTACAAGATAGCGTCTGCCTTCTAGAAGCTTACAATCTAAGACAAGATTAGATGCCCAAGCATCCGTTAAAGTAGCAGAAGTGGCTAAGCTGATGAGTGAGGCTGGAGGACCATAAGGCTGGTTAGCAGCCTGAAAAGTGAGAGGGGAAAATTTCACAGAGGAGGTGATTGGGAGGTTCAATGATGCAGGCACTTCAAGGAGAAAAAGGGCTGAGCAAGGTCTTCAAGGAATTACTTCTGGGTGAGTGGGTAGAGCAGGCGGTCCGATGCAAAGGGCTAAGGAGGTAGAGAGGATGCAAAGCCATCATAAAAGATTACTCTTTCAACATGTGTGGTGAGAGAAACCATAGTCATGGGGGAAGTCAAAGATTGCATCAGCTTCACAGAGTGATGCAGCAAGCAGAGTTGGGGATTGCTGCCCTTCCTACACACCCTTCTCTTAGAGCCTGCCCCTGCCCAGTGGGCCTTCTGAGGGAGAGGGCATTGGTTAGCTCCATGCTCCCAGCCTCAGATGATTCCACTGAGGTGGGCACCTGATGTGAGGAGGGCTGATCTAAGCTGCCAATGACCTTTCACTTGAATGATTAGGCTCAAAAGGATGACTGGGGACAGTCACATTCCTTCTCATAGGAGCCCCAAACTAAGGTACAGATGAAGCATGCTCCATGGGAATGGACCCTTGACCTGAAAACCAAAGGAAAATAAAGTGGATATTTTCAGGTCACGTACATATCCAAGTCATGAGGGCCCACAGAGAGTGGCTGGGAAAGAAAGAACAAGAGAACAACAGATACAAGGAGAAAATTGGAGAAGCCATGAGTAAGAGACAATAACGAAGCCACGGTGCTTCATATATGCCAAGCACTGTACTAAGTCCTTTACATTGATAGTACCTCATTTATTTCTCCAAAAATCCCTGGATATGGGTGCTGTGATTATCCTCATTGTACAGACGAGGAACCCAAGACACAAAGAAGTGGTGCCCAAGATGACCCACAGTAAAGCCATGATGTAAACTAAGTAGGCTGACTCCTGACTCCCTACTTTTAGCTACCATGCATTACTGCCCTTTGAAAGGGACATGAGAGGCACTTCCTGCAGCCCTTGGGAGTCAACACTTCCTAAGCTCAGGCAGTTTTGTTTTATTGGATATCCTGAGATCATATGAGCCATCCAGAATGGGTTTCAGCTCCCGGCAACCAAAATAACGCAAACCAAACCAGATGGGGAGATTTGGGCTTTCCAAATGAAAGAAAGAGGGGTGTCCATGTAGCAGACCTATAAGGAAGCACAGGGGGATGGGATTAAGGGCAAGGGAGAGACTTTTTCTCTCCCATAGCCAGAACCATATGGCTTAGTTTTACCATCAGGCACCCACAGTGCCATATGGTAGCCAGTTAACTAACCAAACAAGACTGACACATAATTCAGGCTGTACCTTTCTGGTAGCTGTTATGGGAAGGTTTTTGGAGGGAGGAGGTTGGATTTGAGGGAAAGATGCTGGGATAACCCCTTTGTGGAGTAACAGGTGCCTCCGTAGCTAGGTTTCAGGGAAGGAGGGAGCTTCTTCTTTTTTTTTTTTTTTTTTTTTAACGTTTATTTATTTTTGAGAGAGCGCAACACAACACAAGGGGTGAGGTTGGGCTCACATGCCTCCTCCTTTCTGAGTCTTGGTTTCTCTGTCAATAAGATGGGAATGATGATTTTAAAAAATGGAGAGAATTTGACTTATCAAGACTTTGGGGAGACTAGGAAGGTGCAGATCAGCACAATGGGGCTGCCCCCTGTGGCTGCCAGACCTGGCATTTTAGGTCAGGTTTTCCAGAGACAGTCTCTGAGATGGAGGTGTGAGTGCAGGAAGCTTATCAGGGAGTGTGCTCGGTATCAACACCTGTGAGGACTGAGGGCATCTGGCTGAGCAGAGGGAGAAGTCACAGCAATGACAGCAGCCAGTTCCAGGGGGAACTTGAGCTCTTCAGAACTGTCCCCACAGCGATGGGCTGTGCCTTTGTACCCACCTCACCGAGAAGTCTTTGAGCTTGGGATGCTCTGTTAGGTGAGGCAGCTCCCTTGAGTCAAGGGCAGTTCCTGGGAAGAGGCTCAGTTCTGAGACTTTCAGAAGCAACACCCCATGTGGATGGGGGAATGTGTGCCTTGGCCCTGAAAGGAAGGATCTGGGTAGCACATCACCGCATTATCTATGCACCAGAACTGAACCCCACTTCTCAGGGGCCAAATAAGGCAGGGGAGCATGGACTTTGGGAAAGGTCGGGGGGGCTGAGAGGAGACAGGAGGTGTTTGCAGAAGGTTGTTCCCTACTGGTATAATCTCACTCTGCCCCTGCCTGGAATCAGGAAAGTAAGTGACCAGGGAAAATGCTACGTGAGTCTGGATGTGTGTGGGAACTATAAAGGGGCAAACTCCTGCTCCAGTCTGAGGCCAAGAAGTCACAGTGAGAAGTCAGAAGCTGGAGAAAATAAGGCAAGGAAATTGCAAGGAGGCCATGCAATTAGAGTCTGAGCCAGGTTTAACCTAAATTTCAAAGGGCAGCCAGGTCCCATGTGGGTCACATCAGACAAGGGCACGTTTCCTAGCGCCCAGCTGAGTTTTGAGGATTTCAGATCTCCATGAGCAAAACAGGAGGAAGCAGCTCTCTGTGGGCCATGGGTTCCCAGCCCATAGTTGCCTGTTGAAAAAGTCAGTGAGAGTTGTACTTGGCCTGAGTCAGGTGATGCTTGACACGATGTGTGAGAGGGTAAGCCTCTGCCCCACGCATTCTTGCTGCCGGATTCAGGGGACTGTTACAACTGATCAGGTCCCCCAGAATTCATATGCTGAAGCCTTAATGCCCAGGGTGATGGGCACATACGACCTTTAATGAGGTCACAAGGGTGGGGCCCTAATCCAAAGGTACTGGTGTCCATATAAGAAGACACCATAGGAGTGCGTGCCCAGACAGAAGGCCACATGAGGACACAGCGAGCACACGGCCATCTGCAAGCCCAGAAGAGAGGCTTCAGGTGACACCAAACCTGCCAGCACCTTGGTTGTGGACTTTCAGCCTCCAGAACTGTGAGAAAATTAATTTCTGTTATTTAAGCCCCCCAGCCTGCAGCTCAGGCAGACTGAGACCGGGAGGTAGCCAGCTAGGCGAGCAGCGGGCTGAGAAGGTTGGTGCCGGAAGCAAAGCCCATCTGTGTGTCCTCCTGTTTCTCCCTCTTCTCTTTCCTGCCTCACACAGTCCAACGCTGGAGGGACTGGTCAGTGGCCAGGGGACACCTGGAAGAGTGGCGTTTAGAGGCTACATGTAGACTCTGGATACACAAAGGTTGAACATGAGAAATCAGGGCCTTCCGGGTTGCTCTGCAAACCAACTTCCAGCCCAGTGTTCCCAGCTGCATACACTTAAGGAGGGAGGGGGAGGGGAAGCAGCCTCCTTCCTTTCTGGCAGCTTGCTTTGCTGGCTGGCTGGTTAGCCATAGCCAATGTCACTGACCTGAATTTGGCTTTCCAAAAAAAATTGTTTCACTATAATTCTTTTGGTTCCACTTTGGAACTTGGATAAAAAATATGATCCCATTTACAAAAATATTCCAAATACCCAAATCAAAACTGAAAGCTAGGAAGGCAAGTTAACTTTCTGGGCCTCCTTATCTGAAAAACGAGGCAGTCACACTAGATTTGTGGTTGAAAACATTTTTTTTTCTTTAAACCACAAGAAGCCTGTCTTCAAAAGAAGTCTTGCCAGGAAGCAGAAACAAAGGAGGTACCTGTGAGCTGGGCTGCTCTGATCAAAAGGGGAGAAGTGAGTTCTAGAAACCTGCCCACCAAGGTGGGGCTTTACTAAGCAGGGTCTGAAACCCATTTGCTATCATCGCCTAAGCCAGTTGGTAGAGATGCAGCCGGTGATGGCCTCCTGCCTTCTCCCAACCTGCCTTTGTCCTTAAGAGGAGAACAAGGCCCAACATGTTCGCTGAGGCCTCTCCTGGGGAGAAGATGGTAGGTGGGGTGGGCCTATGTGGAATGGGGTGGGGGAAAGGTGAGAAGGTGTGGGGGTGCTGGAGGGGCCTGGCAGGTTCAGGGGAGGCAGGGAGGACGCACTATAGCGGGGCCCCACTGAGGCTGGCCCAGCCTGGCCTCTACAAGGAGTAAGTTCACCGACTGATTGGTCCTCACACTGCTGCCTCCCACAGTGGTCCAGATAAGGGAGAGAGGAAAGAGCAGTACGCATTTAAAGATCAGAAAGTATCTTTGCATCCTCTACCTCCTTTGCTAAACTGGCATCTCCTCCTTCATTCATTCCTGGCACTCTGTCTCCTTAACCATACCCCATCTTCCCCACCCTGCAACCAGTGTTCTGGAGTAGTTGGGTGGGAATAGACCCGCCTCCCCCAAAAGTGAGTCAGGCTTCAAAATTATTTAGTTCTCAGGCTTTGCAATCGAAACTCTCATCACTGTAATTCTGGGCATTAAGAAAGTGTTTCCCAAAGTGTGGCTCACAGATCACCCTATCAGCAACACCTGAGGAGCTCATTTGCAAATTTCCTCGAACCACCCCAGAGCCCCAGGGTCATAATCCTTGAGGCGGGGCTTCAAAACCTGGGTCTGTAACAAGCTGCCCAGCTCAGTGATGCACTTGACGTCTGAGGAAGCTCTCTAGACCCTCTGGTTGTGCTGTGTGTGTGTGTAGATGTCTCTGCTATTCTGTAGCAGATCTCTTTCCCCTTGGGACCCTCTCTTTGGCAGCCTGAGTGGGATTTGTCTGCACTCTGGGAATGTGCCCATAGGGAATGTTGTGCCTCCAGGCTCTCGTTGATATCCAGCTAAAAATGCAACTGTAGATTCACCCAAATTAAGATGAAAATATTTCCACCCTCAGTCGGTTAAGCGTCCGACTTCAGCTCAGGTCACAATCTCACAGTTCGTGAGTTCGAGCCCCGCGTCAGGCTCTGTGCTGACAGCTTGGAGCCTGGAGCCTGCTTCCTAATCTGTGTCTCCCTCTCTCTCTGCTCCTCCCCTGCTCACACACTGTCTCTCTCTCAAAAATAAATAAAGATTAAAAAAAATTTTTTTTTAATATTTCCACCCTCATGCATTCCCTTGCCAATCAGCTGCCTCTCTCCATGACCTCTGGATGTCACTACAAGCCAGGTTTCTGTAGCTGCCCATGCTCTCAGAAAAGGGCTGTCCTTCCAGAAACCTCCAGCTGGAATGAAGGGGTATAATAAGCACTGCTCTGAGGGGCCCTGGAGCACCAGGCAGCAGGCCCTGCTTCCCCCAGACCCCAGGGCCCAGGAGTACTCTCACTCTCTGGTTCTGCCTCCCAGAACTGGGGGCTGGGATGGCCAGGGTTGTACTGCCATCCGGGCTTAAGGCAGGGCAGGGCTACCCTCAAATCCCATGGGGATACCCTAACTCAGCACCTCATCAGGCAAAAGAGGAATGAAGAATTATCTCTGCAGGTTTTCATGAAGTCAAAGACTCTCAATCTCCCATCCCCTTCCTAGACCCTAAAGGGAGCAGGAGATAGGGACAAATTACAGACTTTACAGTCCTGCTTTCCACTGGTCCTCTTACCAAGGAGCAGGGTAAGGAAGACACATATCCTTTGAGCACCAGGGCAGGGACTTGGTCTTCAGAGCATCTCACATGTTCATTTAACAAACATTTATTTAGTGCTGATCATTTGAGGCTCTCTCAGTAGTAATACTAATGGCGGAGATCACACGTGGGTTTCTACAGGCCAGGAGCAGGGCTAACACATCACACGCATCATCATGCCAGAGTCCAAAATGTCCAAGGAGGCAGGAACTTCTCTTGCTCCAGGGGAATCTGCCCCTTAGATAAGTCCATACAGAGTGGACTGGCAGAGCTGGGAAGGAGCCCTGGTCACAGGACCACACCTGTGGATGGTCCTGTGTCACAGGTAAGGAAATGAGGCTCAGAGGGACAGGAATGGCTGGTTCTTAGTCTTGGTTCAGTCTCGAAACATTGCTAAAAATGCCAACTCCTTAGGGAAACTTCTTCAGCAGGCAGCTGCAATGTGTTTGTTCGTTTGTTTGTTTGTTTGTTTGTTGGCATGTGCATACATGTACTATATTATACACTGTACCATGTAACACATTAATAATATCAGTGAAACATACATTGAATTACAAAATTAAAAATACAGACGAGTAGGCATTCTAATATTTCTTATGCACCCTGGCCTAAGCCTTTTAATCACATCAGGTACATGTCTCTGATTCCTTAACTGTTCTGGTGGTTACTGTGAGGATGAAAAGGGAGAAATACTTTGAAATTAAAATGACTAGTAAGTGCAAATTAATCTAAATAATAAGCATAATTTATTCCTATAGGATATCTTGATTGAGCCCCTGTGCATGTCAGGACTTGTGCTGGGTACAGTGGGGAGGTCACAGAGAGTCCCAGCAAAAGCTTGTCCACAAAGAGGCAATTGCTAAGGAGACAGGAGATATAAATACCATTGCCTCGAGTACAGATGGAGCAACCAGGATGTCTAAAACACTAGGTTCTATAAGACTTCTGGGAAAGAGATGCAACCTTCCCCGTACAACCACTAGTAATATGCTTAATCCTTATTCTCCTAAGAGTTCACAATGCTTATTAAATACACTGTAACAAGAACACAAGCTATACCGTAAAGGGCTGAAAGTAAGACAATGTGTCAACTGTCATCATCGATAATGTCTGATCAGTTCAGATGGGTGAGTCCATCATGTCTGCATGAGGCAAAGTACTAAACCTGTGGAGGAAACACAAGCCAATCCAGGCAATCCATGTGTCTGTGTGTTGTGACAACATAGTTGGAAATAAACTTAGGAAGGTGGGGTCCAAATGGATTAAACCAATGATGCTGAGCGAAAACGGAGGTGTAAATATGTGGTGAGTCAGTTGGCTAGAATGGTAAATGTGGGGACCAAGGAGGTGCATCAAACACATGTGGGCCCTCTCCCCCTGGAAGTTCCTCTTCATGAAATGTTCCCCAGCCAGAAGCATGTGGTAAGCCGTTATTGTTTTCTTGGCCCTAGAGAGAGTCCAGGGAAAGAGAGAATAAGTGGATGATTCCATGGTCGTACTTGGGAAAGGGCTCCAAGCACACACCTACTAGTGATGGCCTCATTGTCATCTCTGCATCCAGAGGACAAATGGTCAGTAGTGCTATCAAGGAAAAGGGCTGGAGAACGGAGGCAGGAAATCATACCAGCTGGTCTGGAGGGAAGTTGTATTAGTTCACTAAGGCTACTGTAACCAAGTACCACAGACTGGGTAGCTTAAACAACAGAAATTTATTTTCTCATTATTATGGAGGCTAGAAGTCCTAGATCAATGGTCAGCAAGGCTCCTTCCTTCTGAGGACTCTCTCCTTGCCTTGCAGATGGCAGTCTCCTCCCTACGTCCTCACACGGTCTTCCCTTGGTACATGTTTGTGTCCTAATCTTTTCTTATAAGGACATCAGTGATACTGGATTAGGACCCAACCTAATGTCCTCGTTTTAACTAGATTACCTCTTCCAAGACCCTATCTCCAAATATAGTCATATTTATGGTACTGGGGTTAGGAGATTAACATACGTATTTTGGAAGAAGACATAATTCAGCCTATAACAGAAGTGTTTTCTTAACTTTGTTAAAATGAAGCATTGAGAGAAAAAAAGAACTAACTAGCTCACTGTGTGAAATGTCATAAAGGCTTCACTGAGACCTGGTGTGAATGACAAAAAGGCTGGCCCAACTTAGCCAGTTTGGGCCAAGACCTCAGGAGTGACCAGCTTCTGCCAAAAGTCTTCTCTACAGCCAGATGATGCTATAAACTGAATATCTGTGTTCCCCTCAAATTTGCATGTTGAAATCCTAACCCTCAATGTGATGGCATTAGGAAGTATGGCATCTGGGAGGTGATTAGTTATGGGGGTAGAGCCCTTGCAAATGTGATAACTGTTTTTATAAGAAGAGATTCAGGAGTTTGCTCTTTCTCTCTGTTCTCCAGCATGTGAGGATATGAGAAGAAAGCCATCTGCAAACCAGGAAGAGGGCTCTCATCAGAACAGAAGCTGCCAGGACCTTGATCTTGGACTTACAGCTTCCAGAACTGTGCGAAGTAAGTTTTGTTATTTAAACCACCCCATCTATGGTAATTTGTTACAGCAGCCTGAGCTAAGACAGATGGCGAGGATTCTAGGAGTGTGATGCCTCAACCACACATGTGAAAAGGAAGAACGTCCTTGATCACAGTTTTGGCCCTATTGCCCATTGGGGTGGAGATGCCTTGCATGCAGCCGCTGTGTGGGCCCCACAAGGTCTGACCTCGAGGCAGAACTTCCAGGGGGCAGGCCGTGATGTTTGCTCTTCTTCCCCAGGAACACGTCCCTAGATTCTTGTTGACCCACTGGCCTCGAGGCAAGTCCCCTTCTTTGGGATGTGGTGCCTCTGGGACGCTGTGTAGTCCAGTTTTGAGATCTCTGTCACTGCGGTGGCCTGAATCTCTGAGAGTCATGGAGAGGAAGCTCTTGCTGATAAGGCAGCGGGGGTTTCCTGGGTGCTGACGCCAGGAGCCATTTGTAATGCTGGTGGAAGCTCTGCACGGCTCTAATCTGGTTTATGCAAACCCAGTCATTTTGCAGCCCACAAGGAAGGCTAGGAGGAGGGATTTGCTTTGATCTATTATCAAAGAAGATTTTGCATTTACGTGGGAATGGCTAATACTAAAAATATTGCTGTTTGGGAGAAACAGCCAATCTATGTCCTAAATTCAGATATTTGAAATGATACTATAGCGTCTTGGAACACCCAGCATTAAACAAACAAATGTGAAACTCCCTGTTTCATTCTTCAGATAAAGACCAAATGAAGAGAAGTACAAAGCATCCAAGCACTTGTGAAAGTTTCCCTCTTCTCTAGTATTGGCATCTTCCATGACCTTGTGTTCCAATCTGGCCATAGCTGTTGAAAAGCAGAGGAATGCTTTCCCTAAAGGAAAAGCCTGGCATAAGGCTCTACACATGAGGGCTGGGGGGTTGGAACCATTGTTTCAGAAAGAACATTCTGCTGTAGCCCAAGGAAATGGGATTGGAGTCAGGAGTCAGGAGACTGGGTCTGAATGCAAGTGCTGCCTCTCACCAGCTGTAAGAGATTAGTTTGAGCAGGTTCTTAACCTCCGAAGCATCTCCTGGACTTCTCCTTTATAGGATGGGAACAACCGTATTTGACCTTACTGCACCTCCTACCCCGCCCCCCCCAATCCTCCTCGAGTTATGGGGCTTTTGTGAGAATCAAATGGAACAGTGTAGGTGAAGGTACTTGTAATGATAAAGCATCATACACCTTGCAGGAGACAATTTTGGGTTTTGTCACCCAACATCTTTTCCTCTCCTTCTAGTATCAGCATAATATAAACTAAATTTAACCCAGACTATAACCCATAACATAAATTTCCTCTGGACAACCAATCTGATCCCACTATTAATCCTTGGGCTACAGGTGTACTTGATCCTGGATAGTCCCAGAAGCTGGGGGTGTGGCTCCTTGCATAGGAAAGCCTTGCACCCTCCCACTCTCCTCCTTTCAAACCATCCTCCAGTGTGTTATCCATATTGTAGCAGTTATACAGCTAAAAACCACCTTTCTATACTTTTCTACAGGCAATGATAGGAATGCAAATTATTACCCAAAATTTTCCATTCAAACTGTATTTGGAAGAGATAATTTCTCTGTGACGTTCACATTTTCTTTTCTTTTTTATTTAAAAACAATTTTTTAAACATTTATTTATTTTTGAGACAGAGAAAGACAGAGCATGAATGGGGGGAGGGCCAGAGAGAGAGGGAGACACAGAATCCGAAGCAAGCTCCAGGCTCTGAGCTGTCAGCACAGAGCCCGACGCGGGACTTGAACTCACGGAGTGCGAGATCATGACCTGAGCCGAAGTCGGCCACTTAACCAACTGAGCCACCCAGGCATCCCATGATGTTCACATTTTCTGTAGGCATGCATGCTTATGGACACTTTCCATGAAGCAGTGGTTCCACATCTGGTCAATTGTGTCTTGGGTTTCAGAAGCAGTTTGGAGGCAATGTCACAAATCCTGGTACCAGGCCTGAATAAAGCTGGCAAGTTCCTTTCCTTGCTGATCCACAGTGAAAACGTGATGGCCAAAGTAGATGAAGTGAAGTCCATAATTAAATTCCCAGTTGAAGATGGTGTGGCATCTGGCAGTGGCTATCGGCCATGTGAAGATGACAGAGGATGAGCTTGGGCACAACATCCACTTAGCTGTCAATTTCCTGGTACCATTGCTCAAGAAGAATTGGCAGAACATCCAGGCTTTATACATCAAGAGCACCACGGGCAAGTCCCAGAGCCTGTACTAAGGCACAACTTAATAAACCCTAGTGCTACCATTAAAAAAATCTATCTATCTATCTATCTATCTATCATCTATCTATCTCACTCCTTCAGACCATCCACCAATTTTGTAAGAACTCAGTACTGGAATGAAATCCCTCTCTGCTTTAAATATCTAGAGTGGCTTCTGTATTCTGAGTGAATTCTGTCTGGTACAGAAGAGATAGATACTTGGGACCCCATGTGAACCAAGGAGAGACGTATCACAGAATTTCATTCCAAAAGTTGATAAATAGAGGCTAACTTTCCAATGGAGTTGGAGGTTATGAGGCCAGAGCAGCTGGCAGACATCTTGCCTTCACAAAAGAGCTTGTGTGAGAAAAGTACCAATTAGGGGGCCAAGCCAAGAGATAAGAGAAGCCTGATCTTGACACCATTTAGGTAATTGAATCAAGTAATATTTTGTGCCAAACCTTTCCCTGGACTTTCCAGTTATATGAGCCAATACATTCCTCCTTCTCTCTGAGACAGCTGGAGTTGAGCTAGTCTATCATTTGACCAAAACGTAACTTATTTGGCATAATGATGACCACAGGAGAGAAATAACAGAGCAGCAGTGGTCAGATTGCTATAGATCACATATTCTCAATCAGTGGTCTGCATCGTACAAGTGAACAGGTCTGGGCCTGGGCCTTCTAGGTCACATGAGGGACACGTGAACAATTGGAAAATTCTCCCAGGTGAGCTGGTTCCCACGTGTACCCCTGGTGAACATGGCTACTATGGATCAACTCACAAGGAAGGGAGAACAAAACAGTGGCCATTTCTTGAGAATACTGGAATGTTTGAATCTTAGTTTCAAGCATTATTTTTTTTACTTAATTTTTATTTTCTCCTTTTAGGGTTAAAAAAACAGTATTATAACCACCAGATGAGAATACTATCAACTGAAATATTTCAGCCCAGCTTGTGTAAGCTGAAGCAGCTGGGCCATTTTTTAAAAAATTATAATAAATAAGTGAATACATAATCAATCCCTCGAGTGCCAGCTCTCTATTCTGTTTGCTCCCAGAGCTGTGATTTTTCATCTTTATTCTGTGCCCCCAGAAAGAAAAGCAACATAGGGAAAAATGTTGACAGACTGTTCTCTGTGACATCAACCAACAGAAAAGGCTAAATTGTTGATGCTCATTCCAGAAGGCATTTCCACTGTGGGTTTTGGTGGGTGCAGATTTAGAATAACCCTTCCTTTTCTGGATTAAATATTAACTATTTAATACAAAAAGCCACCTGAGAAGAAAACCCAAATGTTTCGATGTCTGCAATGTGTGTCTGCAATGTGTGCAAAACACAACAGCGGCAGAAATAGGCCTATGGAGTGTAGTTAACAAGCACAGAACTAAATATTGATCAAGCATTTCTCAAGTGCCCGGCCAGGTCTCCTGCAGCCAAAGATGAGCCCAACATGCTCCATTGGTTCAAGAAATTTACTGTCTACAGAGGAACAGACTTGGTGAAAAAACATAATCACTTGATGGAGGATTTCATCTTTGGAATCAAACAAAACTTATTCAAAGACACATCTGAAGCATAAGCTGAGTGATCAAACCAGCTGACTCTGAGGTCTGACTCTTAGGATGGCTCTGAAGTCAGTTCCCAAAGATGATTACTGCAAATATCACGAGCATCCTAGAATGTGTGCATTAGCTCCAAAAGTACCACTTTGAAGGGGCGAATTCATTTCACATATAAGTTCCACTTTGTGGGGTTTTTTTTGTGGGGTTTTTTTGTTTTTGTTTTTGTTTTTTTTTGGTTTTTGTTTTTAGGAACATATACAGGCAAAAGAAATCCCATGATTAAATGCTTGACAGAATTCTTCCCTAAACAGAATTTCTTCAAGATGTCCCTGGATGCGAATACTTATTAGGCCACATAAGCATTAACATTCAGTTATACTGGCCCATTGCCTGTGCCTTGGCATCCCCTGTAAGGCTCCCGCTGGGTATTGCTGGAGACTTGTCTATGTGAAAGAACAATCTCTGCTCTCAGGCCCTTCTGCCTGGCCCCTCACTGCTGACCGCTGCCCCCAAAGCCACTCATGGCCATTTTGGCCAGGATATCTGGAAGCAGTGCCTTCCTCCTTGAGCTCCTGGACACCCTGCAGACATAGGGAGATAGACCTTTATCCCAATCCTGCCTTGTATTTTGTCCTCAGGACCCGCGTCTTGGAAGCTCCCACTGCAAGCAGGTCACTGACCTGCCTGTAGCTTCTTTCCAATCCCAGCCCCTCTACTACAAAGCAGGAGTCCTAGACAGCACACCATCCAGCTCCACTCCCTCCCCACCAGGGTCTGAACTGAAGTCCACATCACCTCCTCTCTTTCTGCACACTGACCCCTGAGGAGCTGGCTACCAGCTTGTGGCTCTGCCAGACAACACATTCCCATTAGGTTCAGCTACTTCTAAAATAAAGATCAGGCAAAAGTCTGAAGAAGTGAGATTTCCTCCTAACACTTCTCTTGATTTCTGACAGAGCTGACTTGAGGTCAAAGCTTACAGTGAGTTAACAGAATGGGTTCTGGGCAGGAGGCTGCCACTCTCCATTGAAAGGGTGGGGACGGTGTCTGCAATTGACTGTACAATTGAGACACCTCATAGACTCCAGGGGGCAGGGACGTCCAACAACTCACAAGGCCAAGGAAAAGAAAGGTGTCACAGATACTGTTCACAAGGGTTTCTTTTAGGGAGTTACAGTGTGGGGAATGCTCACATTCTGCTTTGTAATGGCTGTAATGTTTTCATTCTTTTTAAAAAGTCTCTATTTTAAACGGTTATGGGGAGAATGAAACAAGGTTTCAGATGTGCATGTGCGTGGTCAGTGCATTCTCCTTCTCCCAGTGACCTCCCAGAACTGTACATTTTATTTGCATAGCTGAAGAATACATTATTTTTATATTAAACAAGCAGGACTATATTACAGATTAAGATACATAAATTCACATGACCTTTTTTTTTTTTTTTTTTATAATTTTATTATTTATGTGATTGCTTGTTTCTTTTTTTTTTTTTTTCCAACCTTTTTTTTTGTTTGTTTGTTTGTTTTTATTTATTTTTGGGACAGAGAGAGACAGAGCACGAACGGGGGAGGGGCAGAGAGAGAGGGAGACACAGAATCGGAAACAGAATCCAGGCTCCGAGCCATCAGCCCAGAGCCTGACGCGGGGCTCGAACTCACGGACCGCGAGATCGTGACCTGGCCGAAGTCGGACGCTCAACCGACTGCGCCACCCAGGCGCCCCTCACATGACCTTTTTTTAAAAAGATTTTATTTTTAAGTGATCTCTACACCCAATGTGGGCCTTGAACTCACAACCCCGAGATCAAGAGTCTCATCCTCTACCAGCTGAGCCAGCCAGGTACCCCTAATTCACATGAATTTTTAAAATAGAACAAGGGACTTAAAGGAATTTTCATCTCTGGTGCTCCGAGGCACACATTCACTCTTGTTAGGGACACTAGAGCAGAAAAGTTTGAGAAGTGGACCCCGGGGAGGCCCCAAATCTCCCTCACTGAGGACTGATGGAGTCAGCTCATGTGTTGGAAAAAACACTCTGAAGGAAGCATGGTGAGTCAGAAGGGAATGGAAGTTAGGTTCTTGAGCTCAACCCCTGGGTAATAATTATACAAGTTGCCTCTTGAATCTAGAGCATACTGTGTGTTAGGGCATCCACATACATTTCAAGACCCATGTTTTCATAGGACACTGAGCCTCAAGAAGTGAAGAGCTAGCTCTCAGTTGCATGGCCTGAATTCAAGCCTAGGCCTACTGAATATCATCACCCCTGCACCTTTTGAAAATTGTCCTCATGCTTCCCATCTTCTGGCCTTCTCCATCTCCATCCAATATGGCAGGCTTTCAGAGTCCCTGAGGCCAGGCCCACTTATAGGAAGCCATGATGCCTTAGCCAGCTGACTGGGTCTTGGAACCTGCCACTGGGCTCCCTTGACTTTCAACTAAACCCATTCCCTGAACAGAATGGTCTCAGCCATTCCACATCTAACTCCAGGATAAAGTGACTCCATGATTTTCCCAGAGGAATTCTTGGCGATGAATTTCTAGTGGTTGTGGCTGGCTGTGAAGAAAAGAGGGTGTCCACTGGCACAGAGTGAAGATGAGGCTTACGTAATCCTGAAAAGGGAAGCCCAACAGCCTAGTGTGGAGGAAGAAGAGTGCACTCTCCCCACCCCATCACATCTCCTTTCAGGAAGTTGAACTACTTGAGTGTCCAAGGGAAAGGAACCAGCAGTTCCCACCCATGGCACCTCCTGACATCCCCACCCCCTGGACACCATACCTGTAGCTTCTCTTGTTAGACCTCTGCCTGTAGTCCAGGAGAGAGCATTGACCTGGGGACTTGAAAGCCTTCTGCTTATTGCCGAAGCAGCAGGGGGAGGACAAGGACACTCTCCTCCCTGGTGTGTGCTGTCACTGAACAGGAAATGGCTCCGGCTTTTCTTCCTCTCAGCCTTTGCTTTCTGTTTCAAGTCTGTAGTCTGTATCTCTGAGTCACACAAAACACTTTAGAGCAAACAATAAGAAACAAGTGTGCTTGGAAGGGGAATGTCTTGAATTCTAATGAGCCATTTGCTCTGTAAGGCAACAACATTGTTTTTCGGTTCCAAATTGGACTCTGATCTGTCTACATCTGTTTCTTTCCATACTCTGTCCTCTAGAGCAGGAACTTGGTAGGTGTGAAGCTCCATGAATGCAAGAGGCTGAACAGGGTTTGGAGGAATCATTGGGGCCACACTTTTGGGAGGCTTCAACTGTGATTGCACCTGCTAGGTAACCAACCAATATTTACTTACACTGTGTCCACAGTGTCGGTTATGTGCCAGATACTGTGGTAGGTCCTCAGGATGGAGTATAAAGCAATATGGACAAAATCTCTACTCTTTGAGCTTAAAATCTAATGGGGAAGAGAGATGTTAAGCAAAATTTCCAATGACATTGAATGTTATGAAAGAGAAAGGCAAGATACTGTGGGTGCAAGTAAAGAGTATGTAGCTTGGCTGGGGGTAAGAGGTCTTCTCCCCAAGAAAGTGACATTTAAGGTAAGACCTAAAGGAGTTGCCTGTGTGCAAATGATGAGGAAGGATGGAGTACAGACAGCTCCAACCTAGGGGATCAGCATATGTGGAAAGTTCTGAGGTGAGAGAATGTCCTCGTGTCTGGAGTGAAGAGAACAGGGAGGGAGACCCTGGTTGCCAGTGGAATGCAAATGACAGGTTCCGGGAAAGGAAAACACACCATCAGATTTGCATTTTTTTAAATGTTTATTTATTTTTGAGAGAGACAGAGACAGAATGCGAGTGGGTTGGGGCAGAGAGAGAGGGAGGCACAGAATCTGAAGCAGGCTCCAGGCTCCGAGCTGTCGGCACCGAGCCTGACGCGGGGCTCAAAGTCACAAGCTGTGAGATCATGACCTGAGCTGAAGTTGGAAGCTCAACCAACTGAGCCACCCAGGTCCCCCATCAGACTTGCATTTTTAAAGGATCACTCTGGCTGTGGTGAGAAGAATGGAGTTGGAAAGAGGCAGGAATCCATTCAGGGAGGTAGTTGTGCCCATTTGGTCAGTTGTTGGGTGAGAGATGGTGGTGATTTGCACTGGGGCTGTGGCAGAGAAAGTGGAACCAATAAGAGACTGAGTGAGGAGTAACAGGATGAAAACATTCAACACCATCTCCCACTGGAAACTGAGGAGACACTTTCTGCTTTATAAATAACCTCGGGCTTCATTCAAGGGTGCTGTCCACTGGATTTCAATCCACTTGAGAAGGAGGCAAGAACACTTAGACAAGGAGAAGATCACAATTCCATCTCTAATGTATGGGGAAAACCAGAGCCCTCCACTGGCTGCATACCCTCTCCCGTCACCCTCTTCTGCTAATGGCTCTTCTCGGCATCCCATAACAAGAAAAGTAGATTTGCATAATATCTGTGAGGAATGTCTGCCAAGAAATGGGTGCCATCATATTTCAAAGGCAATCCACAGCAGCAAGGACTGGGCACAACTCTCCTAATGGTGACCCTTGATCTTGTTTATGCAGCTTTAGGTTATTGTCATTCAAAGCAAGATGGCCAGACATCAGGAAGAACTATCTGGGCTGAAAATGGTACAGAGTATAACAATGTCTCCACCTTCTGAAAGATCCCTCCTACCACCACCCTTCTTTTTCTCTTTCATTGACTGCTTCCTGCATCCTAAATGGTGGTAGCCGTACTGTGGGGGGAATCCCTCCCTTTAGTTTGGTCCCCATTCCACCACTGTCAAGGCAACTATTCACTGAGATTGGGTCTGTTAAGGTTCTCTTGCTTATAAATACTCTTGGTTGTAAAAAAAATATAAAATAAAATAAAATAAAATAAAAAGAACATTTATTATATTGTATAATGAGGAGTCCAGAGAGAGGGTGGACTTCAAGCTTATCGGATCCAGAAGTTCAGTGGACTTATCAGGGACTCTGGATTTTTTCATCTCTCTGCTCTGCTGTTCGGCATGTTCGGTCTTCCTGGGGCTGGTTTCCTCTAGGATACAGCATGGCTGCTGGACATTTGCGGTCACCTGCTTCTTTCCAACAGGAGAAAAGTGTTTTCAGTGATACTCTAGGAGTAGGGAGAAACCTCTCAGAAGTCCTAGCAAAGCTCTCCTTCAGTCTTCATCCTCTCAGAAGCACTCACTAGTGAGAAGGTTGGCCTCACTCTTATCTGCTGAGACTAATTAGGGCTGGAGGTTGGGTTGGGGTCACCTTACCTTGGGTCACAGGGGCTGTGTGGAAGAGTGAGTGCCTGGATGGAATTGGGTTTTTGTTTTTTGTTTTTAAGAAAGAGCCAGGGAACAAGAGATGTTGGGTCAGCAGCTACCAGGGTCTACCATAAGCTCTGAATGGGATGGGCACTACAGGGGCTGTAGGAAAAGAGAATTGTAAGTTTTGAAAAAACATTTCATTATGGAAATTTCATTACATATAAAAAGTAGACAAAACGGTGCAACCAACCCCCACATACACATTGCCAAGCCTTGACGATGAGCAACTCCCGGCCTTTTTAATCTATTTTCCTACCTGCTTTCCTGCTTCACTTCATGATAAAGCAAATCCCAGACATTGTATCATTTCATCCAAAATTATTCTAGCATGTATCTTTAAAAGACAAGAACACTTTTGTTTTTTTTTCAATTTTAATTGCAGTATAGTTGACCTATAATATTAAATTAGTTTCAGGTGTATACTCTAGTGATTCAACAATTGCATATATTACAAAATGCTCACCACAATAAGTATATTACAATATTATTGACTGTATTCCCTATACTGTACTTTTTATACCATGACTTCTTTATTTTATAACAGGAAGTTTGTACCTCTTAACTCCCTTCACCCATTTCATCCATTCCCCCAATGCCTTCCCTTAGGCAGCCACCACTTTGTTTTCCATATTTGAGTCTGCCTCTCTGCTTTTTATTGTTGTTGCTATTTGTTAATTTGTTTTGTTTTTTAAAATCCACATATATGTGATATCATGTCATAGTTGTCTTTCTCTGGCTTATTTCACTTAGCATGATGTCCTCTTGGTCCATCCATATTAAAGGGCACTCTTCAAAATCAAACCATGACATTAATTTAAAAATAATTAATTAACAGTCATTCCTTAATATTATCAAATTATCTAAGCAGTGTTTAAATTTCTAAACATTTTAAGTTGTCTTACAGGTGACAAATTTCTGTTCATAGTTTGTTCAAAAGTAAATTCTTAGAGATCAGCCCTTAAGTTACTTACTTACCCAACTTCTTAACTTACCAGATAAGGAGAGTGAGATGTGGAAGAGTTGAAATAACTTCTTACCCCAGGGCCCTCAGATTTTATTTTATTTTATTTATTGATGATTCTAACCTGCTTCATTTCATGATGTATTTGAGGCAGGTGGTTACATACTGGGAGACTCCACAATTCATTCATTAATTTAACAAATACTGCTTCAGCATCAGCTATGTACAAGGCACTCAGTGAGGCTGGTGCAAGCACATGGATCTATAATCAGAAGACTTGAGCTTTGACTGACTTCTAGGGCTTCTATCTACGACATCAGGCAAGTCTCCTCATTCACCGCCATACTGCCTGAAATCTCCAGAGGGGCACTCTTTGGGATTAGGGAGTTGTATTAGGAGGCCCTTCCAAATACTCACCATATTATTTTTGTGGACAGTTGTTCTTTTGAGTTGCCCTCATGGAACACTCTTCCTATTTTGGAAGAATCCTAAAATAGGAGAAAGGGCTATACTTTCTACTACAGAAACTGAATTTATGGATGGTCTTTCCCCACCTCGAGAAAACTGGAGAGACACAGGACTTTGAGCTCCAACCAAATGCTACAGGCCAGGACCAAAGGCCCAGGCCAGTTGGAGATGATCCACAGGTAGTACAGCCAGGTCAAATCCAAGGGAACAGTGCCAAGCAGCCAGAACCACCAGGGTGATAACCAAGAAGACATTCCCAAGAGTCACTTCTGCTCAGCTGTGCTTCCCATAGCAGCTGATTTTTTCCTTCTGCCCATGCTCTGCCTGACCTTTCAGTAAATGACTCCTACCTAAGTGCCTAGAGTCACTTCTTGCTCTGGGCAAGCAAAATCTCTAAGAGAGTCAGTTGATAACGATCACCCATTAATAATATGTTGGGGCTTTTACATTGTTCTGATTACCTTATCAAATTAAAGATTTGCCAACTATTAGGAACAAATGGAACACAGGATAGGGCTATTTTGAGGGACACTTCTGGGGGTGGGGGGAGGACACAAGAGGTTCAGACCCACCATGAGGACCTGGAAGTCTAGTATGTTAGCCCAGGATGCTGGGTGACTGGAGGCTGTGGGGGAACTGCCACCTCCTTCCTAAATCTGAGTGGTGACCCTGAAGAAGATCAGTGTTCCACAAAGATCTGTGCTTTGTATAGCCTCTGTCTGGAAGGAGGTGATAAATGGTTCCTTATAACCCCACATGGAGGAATCTGCTCCTCCCACCCCATTCATTCATTCTCAGCCAGAACTATAGCCAAGTGCCCTTGGAGGAGAGATGGACAGGGTGATATTGGGGAGTCTAGCTGGCTGCTAGGGGTGGTGTTCTTCCTGTGTGGAGATTGCTGGGAGGATCTGGGGGTGCCACTTCCTGCTGCGGGTTGGGGCTGGCGGCATCCAGCCAGGCCCTGGGCTCTGCTCCTCCAGGCATTTCTGCCAGTCCCCTAGCTGAGGTGTCTATCAGCCCGGGGTTGGGGCCACAGCTCAGGGGAACTGGCTCAAAATGCTATGACCCTGGGTTTCTCTCGTGTGCTCTTCCACCTTTTAAACCAAGATGAAGCAGGATTATCAACTCACTGGACAGAATACTCACTGCCCTTCTAGCTTCATGCAGGAAGTTGCTTAATGAACTCCAAGATAATTACTTGCAAGGACGAGATTTCTTACATTGCGTCTGTGGTTTCCTGTCCTTCAGAACGTTCTTCCTGCCCTCCCTTCCTATGCCTCTCACTGCCTGTGTGTCTTTCTGGGCTCAGGTGCCTCCTCCTTCCCTTGACCTCCTCTCTCCTTATTCTTTTAGTTTTATTTTATTATTTTATTTTATTTTATTATTTTTTAATATGGAATTTCTTGTCAAATCAGTTTCCATACAACACCCAGTGCTCATCCCAACAGGTGCCCTCTCAATGCCCATCACCCACTTTCCCCTCCCTCCCACCCCCCATCAACCCTCAGTTTATTCTCAGTTTTTAAGAGTCTCTTATGGTTTGGCTCCCTCCCTCTCTAACTTTTTTTTTCTTCCCCTCCCCCATGGTTTTCTGTTAAGTTTCTCAGGATCCACATATGAGTGAAAACATATCGTATCTGTCTTTCTCTGTATGACTTATTTCACTTAGCATAACACTCTCCAGTTCCATCCACGTTGCTACAAAAGGCCAGATTTCATTCTTTCTCATTGCCAAGTAGTATTTCCTCTCTTCTTATTCTTGCTCTACTTCCTCTCCCCTTCATGCTGCTCCACAAGACTTATTTTCTTCCTAACCCGTGCCCTTGTGTTCGTGAGTGTTTGCTTTCTGAAAATATTTCCACTTTCAAAGGAGTTTTGTGGTCATCTCTGACTCTCTCTCCTATTAGATTTCCAGCTGTGAAGGGACATCTATCTTTGGCCCTCTTTCTTCCAATCCAATGCTGTTATGGTTGGATTGTGTCCCCCTAAAAAAGATATGTTGAAGTCCTGATTCCCAGTACCTCAAAATGTTATTTGGAAATATATCACCATTATAATGTGTTAAGATAAGGTTCTAGCAAAGTAGGATGGGCCCTACTTATAAGGAGCCTATACAACATGACTGGTGCCCTTATAAGAAGACAACCAAGTAAAGACACAGAAATGTGGGGATAACACTGTGTGATAACAAAGGCAGGGACTGGGGTTATGTAGCAAACTACAGGCTAAGTAACACCACAGATTGCCAGCACCCTCCAGAAGCGAAGAAGAGGCAAGGAAGTATTCCCCTACGTGTTCAGAGGGAGCATCATCTTGCCAACATCTTTATTTGGGGCTTCTGGCTTCCAGAACGGTGAGATGATACATTTCTGTTGTTCTAAGCTAACCAGTTTGTAGCACTTTGTTTTGGGAGCCCTAGGAAATGAACACAAAGACCATCAGGAAGACCCCAGGAACTTCTGAATGTTTTTTCTACCACCAACCCTGAGCTTTACCAGGTTCCCAGTTCCTATTTGGAAATCTCCTTGTTGCTGATAAGGGTGATGTTTCCATAAGTGAAAGAGCTCTTTATATGTTTGAATTCTGTGACACATGAAATCTGAGGTGGTTTGTTGACTCCCACTGTCCAAATGTTTCCTCTACATTCTTACAGGTGTTTTCTGTGAGTACCTGAGGACAGGGTCTGTTTTGTTCACTGACACAAAGTAGGCTCTCCATAAACCTTTGTTGAATCAAGACCTGAACCAGGACCTTTCCACCCCTGCCCACATGGAGGGGCTAAAGCTCCTTTGCAGGGGACAGGAAGGTGGCAGGGCTAGGAGCAGTGACTACCGTGGTCAAATGGCAGGGAATAAAAAGGTTATTTTTTATTTGTCTGAGGAATTCAAGTAAGAGATACAGCAAAGGCAGGGCCTACCTTGGTTTTCTATCTTGTGGTCTCAAGTTGTCTATTGCCTGAGGGTTTCCCAAGCGTTGACTCTCAGAGTGATCCCACCTGATAGATAGAGCCCACCCAGGTGCTTGCCACTCAGCACTCCAGCATGGAATCCCCAAAGGCCACCTTGCCCACCAAAGGATCTATTTGACTCCAGAATAGAACAGGGAGGCTGAGGGCAGGAGGAGCTGTGGACCCACAGGTTGCATGCTGAGAGGCCAAAGTGTTTCTCTCAAGCTCTGGCCCTGGGTGCTGCACAGGCAACAGAGCTCCATCCATGGATGGAGCCCCTACTTGTGCAGGGCCTGGTGCCAGACATGCCAGTAAGGGGGGAGAGGGAAACCAAGATAAATAAGCCAAAGTCTGTGCTCTGAAAAAGATGAAGGCCTACCTGGTTAGGAAGCTAAGACTTGTCCATACAAATGCATTAGCAACTCCAGGGCAGAAATAGGTGCCGTGGAATTGGGCAGCATGGAAGGGCTGTCGGAGCTCAGAGAGAAAAGGTGTCAGCATTGGTAAAGGGAGAGAATGCCTGGTGGGTGTCAGAACTAAGAATGCCCTTGCTTGCAACTAGACCTTAGCAGAAGAAGAGTGGAAGGGTAATCACAGGGGTGAAGTGTGAGCAGAATCGCGAGTTTAGGCATGAAGACATGTTTAAAAGACAGGCCCTGACCATGTGTGATCAGAGAGTGCACAAGCCAACTAATAATTCCAGGGCAGACACTCTAGTGTGGATGGTACTTGGGCTTCTGACTCAGGAACAGATGAGCCCTGATGCTGAGAGAGATGCAGAAGGGCTGGGTTCCAAGTTACAAAGGGAAACACCAGCCTTTTTTTCTACTTGGATAAATAGCATCCTGATAGTTTGGTAATGAGTACTTCAAATAAAATACAGTGACAGAGGTAATAAAGCATCAGTCAGGTTATTAAAAATGGCAGGAAGCAGTCTATTGGTAATGTTGGACCAGAAGTACGATTCCCTGGGGAGCTCATGTCACTTGCTCTCTGGTTGGTTTGTACTTGTGTCTTCCCTGGAGTCTGCAGGGTGAGATGGGCTAGTTAGGTAGTTGGCCAAGGGGGAGACTTGCTGAGCCTGCCTCCGCACACCTTCCCACGTGGTCTTTGGGAAATGGACAACGTAAGCTTAATGATGGGGCTGCGCTATGGCAAGAGAAAACAGCATGTGCATTTTCTTGTGACAATGTTAATATGGAATCCATTTCCAAGAAGAGATGAGCATCCACAACCAACATTAACATGATGGAATAAATGGAGACAGGTCTTACAAGCTATTAAGCCAAATATGTTCACCGTAGGCAATTGCTTTTCTTTATAATGACACTTACAGGTAAATTGGTTAACATGCAGTATAGTTAGTAATTGATGTTTTACACATCACCCCAAAGCAGAAAATTAGAGGCAATACATTGCTGACTTAAACTTCTTCCACTGAAGATCATCAAGATGGCACCCCTCTTGGCAAACGAAGTACCTTCACTTTCTCAGACTTATCTGTCTTCATTTTCAACTCAAATTGTTCAGCTGCTGTGTGTCTGGGACCCTCTGCCACCCCCCAAGGAGGACTCCATTCCTCTCATCTGATCATTAGGTGTTTAATCACCGATACTCCTCTCACTGCCGCAGTCTCAGGGCCCTCATGTGTGAGGAAGTAAGCCAAACATGTCTATCTTCCTAGTCATCCGTATCATTTATGGCTCTGCAAGTAGATAGAGGAGGGTCTACTTTAAGTGGAGAGTGGGGTGCCCTTGAAGGACTTATATGCTAACCCCTGTCTCAAAGATGGGGACAGGCTGCTTAGCCCAGGGCATGACAAGGAGCAGCAATTGCTAAGTACCTGCTACCTTTCTGAGACAACCAAAAATAGTAAAGAAGTGAGGGAATACAGGAGAGACATGCCATATACAGATGCAGGCTCACAAAATTCAACTACAGATTGCTGGGCCAAGAATGAAGAGCAGGGGAAGGTTTTTAAATGGCCATATAAGTGCTCAGGGCTTCTGCCCTTGAGTTCACACAATGCTCATCTGCCCTGGTGTGAGGAAGGCCTGAGAACAGAGCTCTGCTCTGCCCCCAGGGTCTCAGCTCCCTCCAGCCTCTCACGGTGTCAGCACCCTACATGCTTAGTGTGATTCCTGGGTTCAAAGAAATATATGTTTCACACAATATAATTCTTAGGTGCAAGCCAACTACACATCTAGTATCTGACCAAAGAAACATTGATCTATCCTTCTTTGGCCAGAAGGAAAAAATGGTTTCCATACTGGACATTTTGAGAGATGATGTATTGGTCTCCAGTATGGCACATAAACACCACCCTGTGAGCTGTTATTCAGAGGCTGACTTCAGAGACTTTTTAGGGGAATTTTGACTATGTGAGGTTTTTATCTTATGAGCAATCTCCTGCTGTCAGATAAACAGCTCTGTGAGGAGGCCACTCTAATCAGACCTCAGTTAGACTACTGTCCACTTTGTTGCACCGGGTCAGCCCCTCTCAGCCCTTTTGCCCCTATTCTAGTGAACTATGATTGTCCAATTTCATCTCTAATCTATATTCCATCTGAAGTAATTAGATGGAGAGGGAAGGGGGAAGCAGTGGTGAGGAAGGAGGTATGAACAGAATCAACTGGTAAGAAGAAACTCACTCTGCCCTTGCCCATTGTTCCCAAGTCTGGGAAGCCCTGTGCATGGCCCTTTCCTCTTGGAAAAGGCTTAACAATTCCACACAAGGAAAGCAAGCTCCTATGGAAGAACCTGAGGCAATCGTTCCACCTTAGTAACAAACAAGCCTTGGACAGCAGGCCAGGGCTGTGGCAGTGATGCTGACAGTGCCATCCCATCTCAGCTTCAGGGGCACCTGGGACCTGTCCTCATCTTTACTCCAGCAGGCACCTGGGTGTCAAGCCCAGCTTCCATCTTCCTATGGCAGCCATCTTCAAACCAGGGTTCAAGTACACCTGAGGGTCTACTCTAAAGGGGATAAATGTCCATGAATGATCTAAAGAGTTTTGCTTTCAGAATCTTTACTTCCAAGTACACATTTCTGAAACTGTCTCACAAAAGTTCCCATGTCCCCCTCACTCATGATAATCTCACCACGGAGCTTTGCTCTAGGGTATGAAAACCTCAAGCCCCCCCCAAAAAGTGGGAAGGAATTGATATATTGCTTTCTGGAGAGGCTCTTTAATGATTCATCAAGGCATCTTTGCCTCTTAGGGCTTCCTGTCTTTCCCTGTCTTGCATGTATTTCCGTTAAGGCTGAAGCATGGCCCACATTGAAATACTCTAAATTTAGAACAACTAAAGCAGGATAGGTTAGTGGTGCTAAATTTTTTACACAATTTCTCTCAGATTCAATCTGCATGATTCAGTAATTAAACCTATCTTATCAAACCATCTCATGAAATATTTATTCTAATTATAGTTAGTTCTCATCTTACGGAATGTTGAATCTTTTGTAACTCCTAACAAAAATAAACTTTAAAAAAAATGTGTATTTATTTATTTTGAGAGAGAGAGAGAGAGAGAGAGAGCATGTGAGCAGGAGAGGGGCAGAGAGAGAAGGAGAGAAAGAGTCCCAAGCAGGCTCTGGCACTGTTAGCACACAGCTGGATGTGGGGCTCAGTCCCACGGACTGGGAGGTCATGACCCGAGTCAAAATCAAGAGTCCCACAACCCTTAACAAATTGAGCCACGCAGGTGCCCCAAAAATAAATTTTTCAAATTAAAGGTAAAGATTTAGATGGCAACTTTAATTTTTGCGGGGGTAATGTATTTCCTTAAAGTTACTTTAGGAAGCACGCGTGTAAAAGGGTTTGGAGACCACTGACCCAAGGCCTCTCAGGCTCCCCTACCCTCATCCCACTTGTGTAAGCCCCTCCCACTTTCTTGAGCTATACTATTCAATATGTAGCCACTAGACTCATGTGGTGAGGACTCCAAATGTGGCTAGTGTGAGTAAGGAATTAACTTTTTGTCTAGTTTAATTTTAATTTTAATAACCACATGTGGCTAGTGGCTATTATATTGGACAGTACAGACATAGAATATTTCCATCATCACAGCAAGTTCTGTTGAACAGCACTGGTCTAGAGTATCCTAGAAATTGTCAGACCTTTAGAGACAGATGCAATTCTAGGCAAAGCTGTGATATGGTGAATAATATTTAATTTTTTAAAAAGTTCAGGCACATGACACAAAATTCAAAAGATACAAAATGGCTTATAGGACAAAGTTAATTTCTTTCCTACTTCTTTCCCTAGTCACCCAGTTTTCTCCCCTTACCAATTTCTTGCTATTCCCTCCAAAGACATTTGACTCATATGCAAGTATAAATGTGTCTCTGTGGCAGTTTTAAATCATAGCCACATTTATTCGTTGCCATTCCTCCCATTGAAAGGTGAGGCTTACGTCCCTTCACTTTGACTCTGAGTGAACCTATGACTATATCAACTGATACAGTGTGGCGATACTATGTGATTTCCCAACCAATGTCCTAAAAGGCCATACAGCTTCCACCCAGTTTGCCAGAACACTCACTCTTAAAGTCCTGAGCTATGATGTGAGAAGTCCAACTATTCTATGACCATCATGCTGGAGAGACTACATGCAAGTACACAGGTCGACATTCCCAGCTTTGTGTACTTTAGCCTTAACAACCCAGGTGCCAGACTCAAGAGTGAAGAAGCCATCTTGATTAGCTACCTGTGACTCATGAGAGGGATTTTATAATTTGATTAGAAAGTTTGGTTAAAGAAAGAAAGGAGTAATAGATACTTTACAAACTAAGCAATGAAAAAATGAGGTAATTAGTAACCCCAAGAAAAACAAAGTCGACCCATAAAAGAATAACATATTATAATGGTTCAGCTGTGAGTACTTAAGTGACAACAGTGCAAATATTGAACATTGACTTAACTAAAATTGGTGATATAGCTACACTGGGAGGATGGAAGGAGGGGAAATGTGTACAAGGGGGTTCAGGAAGACAATTGAAAGTGTCTAAAATTGAAGAAGCTAAAAATAGCTGCATTATTTAGAAGTACAGGTATAAATCACAGAAGAAACAGACGGGAGATACCAAAGCATGTGCATCCACCAGTGGGGATGATTCAGTAGAGATGGAGGCACTATGGAGGGTGACTGCATGAATGAGGGGAGGCCACCCTGAGCACCAGGGGACTGATGGCCCTTTAATGGGAACAGACATATCTGACTAGAGGGAAGAAGAGGCCAACAAGTGCACTTGGGTAGATTTCAGGGACAATGGGGAGATGAGGGAGTTCTCATGTGACAGCTTCTCTTTTCTCAATGAAATATGAGAAGGCTTCATCAGTTGAGTAAGAAGCAGGAAGGGACATGGGAGTTTTAAAGATAAAAAAGGTATGGGGGTGCCTGGATGGCTCAGTTGGTTAAGCATCTGACTTCAGCTCAGGTCATGATCTCACCGTTCGTGAGTTCGAGCCCCACATCGGGCTCTGTGCTGACTGCTCAGAGTCTAGAGCCTGCTTCAGATTCTGTGTCTCCCTCTCTCTCTGCCCCTCCCACGCTCACACCCTGTCTCTCTCTTTCTCTTTCTCCCTTTCTCTCAAAAGTAAATAAACATTAAAAAAAATCTTTTAAAGATAAAAAAGGCATTAAAATATGAATGCTGGTTTACCAGAAAACACAGTAATGTTACCTAGCAGTTATGTACACTCCTTTGAGGTCTGTGATCATGAACATAAAGTGAAAACAGTCTGCTTACAGGGCAGACATGGTTTTCCATAGCAATTTTAAATTACTTGAGTGTAAGTATAGAGAAATAGATGATTGGATCCATTTGGTGTTTTGTAGGGTTCTATCCTAGAAGACAAGGGGATGAGACAGATGAGAGGTTTTGATGGGAGGGTTCACAGTGATGGACTTTATGTTGGAGAAGAAGATTGAACACAAGAGGTGACTGATGGACAGCAAAAAGTGTTGGAGTCAACGGAAAGGAGATCTCAACAGAGTTGAAGAATTATTTCAGTGAGCGCTTGAACAAGTGCATTGAAGGAGAGGAAGCTGGGGAAGATGGTGGGCATAGGGGCTTGCAGAAGCATGAAGTTCTGGTGGTGACAAGGTTCAGATTATGACCTTGAGGTGGAATGAAGAAAAGGCCATTAGAGATGAAAAGATCAAGGAAACAGAGAACCCAGGGTGCTGGAATGGACATGGGTGTAGTTAACCTCACTGAGGTTGACAAAAGAGGGCTGTGTAGACAGGAAGACTGAGAGGCAGGGCCTGTAGCCCTCGGTGAACAGGGACATGATCTAGTGATAGAATCAGGCAGGAGGACCTTCTACCAGGCAGGGGCTGTGTAAGAGGGAATAAGAGTTATGGTCTGGGAACAACAATGGAGAACAAGCAGACACCTGCATTTACCACCTCCTGGCCTTTAAGGTTGTATGCTCCAAGAGATGAAACAGGCTCTCCCAGAAAAAACTGCAGAAGTACAGTGTCCTTGGGACCAGCCTGGCTCTAACCAAGCCAAGAAGTGGCAGGGAAGGCAGTCATGGGCTGAGGATGTGTAAGAATTGTAGATCCAAGAATGAGGGGTGGGGAGATTCCAGAAGACACAGTGGAAATGTTTGGGAAGACATGGAGGGGAAGGGTAGGAAATTGGGTCAAATCAGGTGGTGATTATACTGTAGATCTGAAATTAATATTACACCATATATTAACTAACTGGAATTTAAATAAAAGCTTAAAAATCAAGTCAAAACAAAACCCAAATCAGGAGATGAGCAAGGCAGGAAAGGGGTGCGAGTTCAGATGATAATGGATGACAGGAAAGGTCTGCTCCTCTTCCGGCAGTGACAGAGGAAAATGAAAATCAGATTTTGTCACTCCTCTACTTAGGATCCTCCAATGGCATTCCATCATACTTAGAATATAACTGAGCTCTTTACAAGACCCCACAGTTCTCAAAGTGTGGTCCCTGGACCAGCAGCATGAGGATCACCTGAAACCTGTTAGAGATGTGAATTCTTGGGCTGTGTCCCAGAGCTGCTGAGTCAGAAACTCTGTGGATGTGACTCAGCAATCTGTGTCTAACAAGCCCTCCTTGGCATGATTCAGATGCACACTAAGTTTGAGAACCACTGGTGCACATAATCTGGCCCTTCCCTACCTCCTGACCTCTGAGTTTCCTAATTTACCAAGCTTTAGACACCCTGGCCTTTTTTCTTGCTGTTCCCAAGCTCCTACTCTCCTCGTGGCCTTTGCTCTGGCTGTGCCATCTGCCTGGAATGTTTCTACCCCTAGTGGTACCCACTAGGACCACTCTCTGTGTCACAGTGCAGGTCTCTGTTCAGACAGACCCTCCCTCACCACTGCATCTTACCCCCAACTTCCCAGTCAGTTTCTAATCCATAATTGCTTATTTCTTTGAGCATTTACCATTTCCTGCAATCTTTCATTTTAAACTTGTCTGTGTCTATCTCTCCCTTAGAGTATAAACTACATGAGGACTGGGAACTTTTCTGCTTTTTTTTTCTAACCACCATCTCCTCAATACCTAGAAGAGAGCCGGTTGTATCGTGTGGTGCTCAATAATTACTCGTTGAATGAATGAGAAATGATGGGATAAATCCTGATATTTTTTAGACTCTGATGTACAAGTGATAGAAATCACTTGGGGATTAGCTCAAATACAGAATCTGCTTCTCTGGTCTGGGGGAGGGGCACATTCTGCATTTTTAACAAATTCTCAGTATTTAGTTCAGAGAGATCACTTTGAGGAAGGATCTTAGAATGAGCTCTTGGGTTTGTCTCTTGTGGTCCCAAATATCCAGTGGTTTGGTGTCTTCCAGGCAACATCCTGAATATCCAGTTATATCTGTGATGATTCTATTTGAAACGTTTTCTGGCCAGGAATAATAGTGGTTTTCCTGAACCCGCTCCCCTTGGGGAGGAGAGGTGTTTGGGCTTTTTCCAAAGACTACAGAATAATGAAAAGATGCTTCCTAAGGGAGGCTACTGCTTTTAACGGAGCCAAGTGTTGCTGAGAACAAGTCAGTAAAAGCCAACTTCCAATTCTTCCAGATTAATGAAGAACTGAGTTTAGATAATTGCAATCTGTGGCTAACATGCTAACTACAAAGTAAGGAATTGCTTAAATTTATTTCCAATGAAATCATTTGCTAAGAAAGCCGACAAGAAGAGCTGAGGGTCCAGTGTGTCTTTGGCCTCTTCTCTTTCCTATTCACATGCTATAGGTGGCACTTAGCTAGGGAAATGGAAAAAGAAGGGAGTATAGGACTATATGATCTAAAAACCCAGGTAAAAAAAAACACTGTAATTGAGCATCAGATAAGCATTTCTCAGAATATGTTGCTGAGACATGATAATTTGCATGCACTGAAGAGCTCTTTGATCAAAAAAAAAGTTTGGAAAATGCTGGATTGCACAATCACAGATTAGGATTCCCAACTGCAGGAATCAGAGGCAGAGGCATCAATGTGCTCACCTATTTGTAACTCTCCAAGAGCTTTCAGTACCCAGAATTTTCTAAGGGTATCTTGTAGGACAAGATAAGGGTATGTTGTTCCATGGAGCAAAACTTGAGAAAGTTTATTGGCTGAGGATGGCTTCTATTTAAGCATTCCTCAAAAGAGGAAGGCTAAGCTGAGATGAGAAATAGGACCTAGGAGAGAGGAAAAAGTAGGTGGTTTGTCTCGCGGCCCCTCACTCAGCCTTCCACCTGCCAGGGATTTCCAATCTGAATCTCCTTCCTGTGCCAGACTTCCCAAACAACAGTCCCTTAATCTCTCTCTTCATCCTCTGTGTCCCATTCTCCCAGAGCTTTGTTGAAAAATTGAATCAGCCACTCTTGTGAATTAATTTGAACACCACTCCTAAGAGAACTAGAATTTTGAAAAGGATTCATGGAGCTATTCTACTTGACCCAAAGGAAAGGTTCTCTGGTGTATAATTAGATTCATAGCAGTGATTTTTTTTAAGGGTATTTATTTATTTTGAGAGAGACAGAGATGGTGTGAGCAGATGAGGAGCAGAGAGAGGGAGAGAGAGAGAATCTCAAGCAGACTCTGCACTGTCAGCACAGAGATGGGAGTAATTTTTGATTGAGGAATCCTCTATACTCACTGAGGGATTTCTACTTCTGGGTCCTGGAATTAAGGGGCAGGGGTGTCGGCTGCTGGAGAAATGGCTCCGTCTCTACCTGTGTTACTGTAAAGTTTGGTGGGCAGGCCCAGCACGCACTCCCCCAAGCCCCAAGTAGTTCTCTTCCAACTGGACCCTGGGAAAGATCTATAACAGTTCCAAGTAATACTTTATAAGCAGAACATAGTTTTTAGCATTTGGGGGTAAAGATCAGTTTTGTTCTCATACTTTATGTGATCTTTCTGAATCAAATTCCTTCCTATTTTTCTGCCTCTGAATTGCATTCATGTTGATTATAACAGTACATTTCTTACAAAGTATATAATCAAGAGCAGTACAGAAGGTGAACGGTGCAATTATTGCTAGATGAATAGTTTTGCATTTATTTTTCCATGATTTGGATGAAATACAACCTAGAAAAAATGTTTTTTTTTTTAACCATCTAAGAGCACCTCAAGGAAAATGACCAGTGTCTGATTCTGATTTGATACCTCAGTGCTAAGTGCCTAGCATGTAGGTTTCATAGTTGTTTGCTGAATTGAATATCCAGTTGTGTTACACAGACTTTTGTGTTACCTTACCGTTATTATTTCAGGCCCTCTCCCTATTTAACATGGAGGTTGACTATAAATCTCTACACATTTTGCTTCCCTACCATTTGCCAACCACGTGTAAACACACTGAATACATGGTGAATTTTTTTTTTACAAGAGCTTCCAAGTTTTGAAAGTTTTTTAAAAAGGTGCTGGGATCTTTAAACCGTTAGAACTACCTTGCTTAAGGTAATATACAACCAATCGAATTCTCTATCCTTTGGTAGGCTTCCAGCCACTAATAACATAGCCCTAAATCAAAGTAAGCCATATAGAAATATGGCATTCCACATGACAGGAAGTCCAGAGCAAGACCACCTTCAGGGCTGGAGGATTCTTTGGCTCCCTCGCTGATAGCCACAGCAGTTGTGGGCATTGTGCCCAGACAGGCCAAAGTCCAGAGGAAGGAGGGGGTTAGAAGGACCATCTCTTCCTGTGATTCTCTCACAGGAGTAAGGAGCTGCCTAGAAGCCCCCAGGTTACCCTCTGATTTGGCCAAAGTTAGGAAGGAAGAAGGGGAAATGGGTGCTTTTAGGCAACTAACAGTGTTCACCAAGCTCCCATCACATTGGCTCACAGCTCCACTGACTCTTTAACACTCTACATAGATCTGCTATCATTGAAGGAAACGGTTATTGTCCCCTCTGTTCATAAAAGCAACGCAGGCTGCTTATAGAAAATTTGGAAAGTGTAGAAAAATATAAAGAAGATAAACGCTCCTCACAGTACTACAATAACAGAGATAAGCAGTGTGAATGTGTCAGTGGATTTCCAGTGTGTACGTGTGTGTGTATTCAGCAAAGCAAGTGGAATCTGTGTCCACTATTTGTAGTACTAGCTTCTTTTCACTTGCAAGCGTATCAAGAGAATTTCCCCATACACATAAGTATTCTCAAAGAATAGTCTGATTTTTAGTGGCTAGTTGGCGTGTATGTATATATAATTATACATTATGGGTATACGGCTATCCTACACTTCCCCAGGCCTTCAGGTTTTGAAATCACCTGACCTCGCTGCTGCCCTGGCCTCTGGAGAGGTAAATCTGTCAGCTGTGACAGTGTCTGGTCTCCTCATGACCTGCCCCAGCAGCTCAAATCTAGCCCAGCCCCCAGACCTGCCTTCCTCTCCAATGCACCAGGAACTGGGACCTAGGCTGGGGCTGCACTGACCCCTCAGTTTTGAGTTTCATTGTCTTCCTTTCTCTCTTCAGCCCCTGCCTTACCCTGAAGTGCTCCCCTGGAGACTCTCAAGTGCCCACATTGCCTCCCTGATTGAGGAAGGTGACCCCTCCTAGGTCACCCCTTACCTGAATGCATAATGAACTTGGAGCCTCCCTGTTTTTCTTTACACTCTCCCCTCCCTAGGTGTACTTTGCAGAAGGTCCCAAACAGGCTTCTTTTAGTAAGGTGCCCTCAGCTTAAGAATACTCCCTCCCTGGGTTTTTGCAACCATCAGAGAATAGTTTCGGGAATTTGGGGGAGAGGCAAGATCCATGTCTCTCTGCTCTGGTGAAGTCCTAGGCTCTTTAGGCTGAGACCTGTCTCAAAGATCATTCCTTGAGTTTAGAGAAAGACCTTGTGCCTGAGGCCTGTCTGGCAGGTCTGAGAGGCCCAGAGGTGGGGATGACCTCCCTGCTTTCGCCCCTGGCAATCCCATCCTCTTTCTCCCACCCTGTGTGGAGACGCCCCAGGCCATGGTGCTGCCTCCACTGTAGATTAGCAGCACTTGCTGTGTCCCCAAACCTGTCCACAGCCACCAAGTGAAGAGCTCAGGTTTCAGAGCCATTCCTTCTCAGAAAGTCTGAACAAACTCAGGACGGCACAGCTGGGAGTCATTAACCAGGAATCAAAGGGCAGCATCAAGGGGAGGCAGGGCCTCAACACAGCCTCCAGGAGTTGATGAATCAGCCTCAAGGCAGAGTTAAGGGGCCCCAGCTGAATGTCAACAAATGCCCTGAGCAGTGAGCGTAGGGTCCCAGACTCTCCATCTTCAGGACAGGGTGGCTGAAGGGGCCCTCAGGGACGGGCTAGCTCGCCCTGACACCTCTTCTTATCCTTAGGCACTTGTCTTTCTACTGGTGTCGAGTCCATTACCTTGGCTTAGAAATTCACCACGTCTCTCAAGAGGTCAGGAGAAAGCTGACCTTGTGACAGACTCCGAGCAAAACCAGGGCTGGTAGGGACGACCCAGTCAGAATCAAAACTCCAGGCCAACGGCCAAGCTGCACATTTCATTTCCCAGGGTTTATTTGTGGGCCTGTAAAGAATTCAGCTGACACACAAGGCTTCAGTTAAGCCTATTTGTATTCTTAAGAAAAATAAGTGATTCTTAACTGAAGTTTCTTTGCTGCTGGCCTGGAGGGCTATCACAGTTCGAGCTCCTCTCAGGAATCGCCCCACTAGAGGCCTCCCCCTGAGGCAGGGCTCTCCCCTGTGGCTGCCTCTCTTCCACCCCTCTCCAGCACCCTCTTCTTGCTCCCCTATCCAAGCGTCTTTCCAGCAAACCCTTTCAGAAGCCTCCCCCTTCCTGACTCAAGATGAGTCTTGTTCTTTTCCCAGAGCCCGGCCTTAGTGGAGACACTGATAGTCCCTTTTCTCCTTGCCAGGGCTCCTTGAAGCCCCTTAAGTTCTGGAAGGGGTCCCAGCAGCTGTGAGCAGCTCCTCAGTGCCCCTGGAGAGGGAGAACCTGGGAGGGCTAAGAATGTGCTGTTACAGACCAGACTTCCTGCCTCGGGTGCCCTCTGACCTTCAGTAATTACAGCTTCGGAAGTGGTTGGCTCTCCATCCAGAAAATGGAGATAATGAGCCCCAACTTCTTGGGGCTATTGAAGGTTTAATTGATTCATGGTGGTGAAGTGGTTGGTGATTCTGGCCCAGAATTCAACCAAAGCTGTTCTGTCAACAAGGTAAGGGGGCCGGAAGCAGCCCATGAGGAAGCAGCTTGGAGCCGGCGAGCTGGCTGGCTGTCTGCATTCCTCAGCCCCAAGTTCCCCTTTGCCCCCAGATTCGTCAAACTGGTCCTAAGGGTTCTGTTCGCAGAATCCTCTGTCTGGCCAGGGTGGTCTATTACTGGGCCTCTCATCTTGCCCCTCCCCCCACCTGAAAGGCCCTCCCCACATTTCCCTGCCTAGTTAATTGGAGTCATGCCCCGTTGAAATCCCACCTTGTGCGCGGTCTGTTTATACCCTAAGCCCTACTTGATTCCTTTTCTGTGAAGTCCTATAGACCAGTGCTTCTCCAACGCTAATATGTGTCGAGTCTTGTTGAAAATGCCAATTCTGATATAGTGGGGTTGGTGCGGGGCCGGAGATCATGCGTTTTACTGAACGCTTAAGTGGCACTGACGCTGCTGGTCTGAGTAGTGCTCTCTGAAGGCCAGGCCACGAATCCTATGCCCCATATCAGTGCTTTCCAAATTTCTTTCTAATACACAGGCCTTTTGTTTTTTTCCCCGAATGAGATCAGTATTCATTCATTAATTCAATTGTACAAGTTCAAACTTAATATTTACTTTTATTTTATTTTTCTTTTTATTTAAAAAAATATATATTTTTAATGTTTCTTTTTGAGAGAGAGAGGGAGGGGTGGGGCAGAGAGAAAGGGAGACACAGAATCTGAAGTAGGCTCCAGGCTCTGACAGTCCCGATGAGGGGCTCTAACCCACCAACTGTGAGATCATGGCCTGAGCCAAAGCCAAAGTTGGATACTTAACCACCTGAGCCACCCATGAGCCCCATACTTTTGTTTTATTTTTTAAAATGTTTATTCATTTCTGAGAGGGGGTGGGTGAGACAGAGGATCTGTAGGGCTCAAACTCATGAACTGCAAGATCATGACCTGAGCAGAGGTCAGACGCTCAACCAACTGAGCCACCTACATGCCCTATTAACATTTACTTTCAAAGCCAATCACTTGGGCTGTTTGATAAATACAAAAATATGAAATTGAGTGTTGTGGATGACTGCTTGTCTTGTGTCAGCCTCAGCTTCCAAATTTATTTCTGTATTTTATTGAGAAAATCCTGACAGATACATAGTCACAAATGGGTACATTTTCAAAAACAATAATTATCTGGAAACTGTAGGATGTTCCTCATAGCAGGTAATGTTAAGACATTGTTCTCCTTCACACTCACCGTGTAGGGAAGATTTAGTCCAAGTCTCCACAAAAGCATTTAATTTGGTAGCACAAGTTTAATCCTTTGGTGAGTACAATGCATTAAAATTTCGTATGTAATTTTCAGCATAGCTATTGTTTTATTGCTACTTTAAAATAAAGTGTAATTTAAAAAATGAAATTCAAATCAAGTAATCATATTAACTTGGAGCAGCCTTCTCAACCTTGGCATTACAGCCACACCGGGCTGAGAATTCTTTGTTGTGGGGGCTGTCTTGTGCCTTGTGGGATGTGGAGCAGCATCCCTGCCCTCTACCCAGGAGAGATCAGCAGCACCGCCCCCAAAGATGGGAGAATATAGCAAGTCTCCAGACATTACCAAATGTCTGGGGCAAAATCATTCCACTCGTTGAGAACCATTGCTCTAGAGGCACTAGAATCTGGGGAATCTCCTTTGAAAACGAATGATTGAAAGCCTCCAATTAGCACTTAGCCTGTGTGCCCCACAGCCCCCTATAGCAACTCTTTACAAGATGGTAAACCTCTTGTGAGCAGGACCATGGGTGAAGTTTCAGCAAACACCCTGTGAACAGTGACTTGCTCAGGGGCGATGCTCAGCAGCTCAGTTGGCGTAAAGACTAGCTAACTTGCTTCATGGATTGATAGAGATGCCAGCATCTGCCCTGGATGCCTCATGTAGACATTTGGAGAGAAATCTGAGATAATGGATGTGAACATGTTTTGAAAGCATGAACATATAAACATAAGGTGTTAATAAAATTGCCAAAGTTCATTTGTTCACCTACATTTCTTAGCCTGTCTTCCCCCACCCAGAAATATGAACGGTGAAAAATTCTTACTTTTTCTGTCCTGAAATTTTCTTTATCCTTCTTGAGTGGTATCAGCTCTATCATTTATTAACGGTGAGGCTTTTAGTGCCTTACTTAACCCCTTTGAATCTCAATGTGTTCGTCACTAACTAGACATGATAATATTCATTTTATAGGACTGTTTTGAGGATCAATGAAGTAATATATGCAAAGTGCCTAACACCCAAAGAAGTCACAAAGGAAGCACTTAGTAAATATTAGTTGCTCTGTTTTTGGAGTGTCTTTAAATATTCCCTCTCTAAAGAAGAGAAGAGGTGGCAATGATCATAAAAAACCGCAAATAGACTGAACGTCTTGTCCATTTAGCCTAGAAAAGGCATCTTCCACTAATTCCACTCTTTCTGCTCATATGTATACACATTGCCCTCCCCGCCCAGCCTGTCCTCACCACCCTGCATCATACGGGATATTTTCTTTCCACTTGCACATACTGCCTCCTAAACCACCGCCATCCCTTCAATCACCCAAGCCAGAAACCAGGGTATCATCCCTTCTCTTAATGGTAATTTCTCCAAGTTCCACTGGCAAAGTTCCAGAGGGTAAATTGCCCCACCCCTGGAGTCCTGCAGCAGCTCGGACCTTCATCAGTCCTTCTTGCACTATTTCAGGATGCCTCTAATATTGTTCCCACTGTCTGTCACAGCCCCTTTGAAACCATTCTCCACTGTGTTCTAAGATGGCATTCCCCTACTCAACATCCTTCAGTGACTTCTCACAGCTCAGAAAAATCAAGTCCAAGTACCCAGGCAAGACCCACCATGTCCCTCCTAGCCCCAGCTCTCAGCCTCACCTCCCTGTGCTTGCACTTTACCCTCAGGTAAAATTTGTCGCTGAGACATTCCAAGCTGTTCTTCATATTCGGACTTTTAGACACATTCTTCCTCCTGCTTGATAGGCCTCTCCCCTTCCTGCTTATCTACCTGGGAAGTCTTCTTCATCCCTTGGTGGTAGCCACACAAGGCATTTTTTAAACATCAGTGGCAATCAGTGGCATGGAATGTAGTCAAATGACAGTGCTTCCTGCCCTTTTCCCCAGCATTCCTGAACATATGAAATACTGGATCATGGTATCCTAAGTACACCAAGAAATGTAATCAACAGAAGATTCTGTATATCCTACACCACCTCATATAAAAACAATGCAAAGTGCATGGACTGACTTCCCTGGGTGCCCCACCATATCTCCCCCACTGAAGATGCTGCATTATCCCCAGTAGACAGCAAAACTGGGGGGTGTGTATCTTCCACACTTGTGGTCTCACAGCTTCTCAGTTTTCTCAGAAATCATATAAATACTCTCCTTTTGATTCTTGTGAGAGCTTAGGCAATGCCTCTTCTTTGGAATGTCCAAGTCACTCCTTCTCCAGGGGAGAAGGCTCTCACCTGGGCCACAGCAGCCTGTGGGAGTCTCTGCCATCCTAACCCCCGGATATACCTGCAGCTCTGCCCTTCCTTTCACTCTTCCAGACCCGTCTCTTTTCTTCTCCTCTTCTCTCCCCATCTTTTGGGTTTTGTTTTTTCTCTACTTCTATATCTGTCTGGCCAGATGAAAAGACTCTTGTCACAGGAAGGGTAAAAGCAGATACACGAAAACTGTCGGGGCACCTGGGTGGCAGCTCAGAGCCTGGAGCCTGCTTCCGATTCTGTGTCTCCCTCTCTCTCTGCCCCTCCCCCACACGCGCTCTCTCTCTACCTCTCAAAAATAAAGAAAAGTAATAATTTTAATTGTCTACTAGCCAACGTTTATTGAACACTTAATACATGCCAGACACTATGCTAAGAGCTTCACTTATGTTAACTCACCCAATCCTCACGATAAACCTGTGAGTCAGGAACTTTTATTTTCTCCAGTTTTATAGATGAGGAAACTCTGACAAGAGAGGTTAAATCACTTACCCAAGGCCCCACAGCTAGCAAGCAGCGGAGGCAGAATTTGACCTCCAGGGTCCATACTGCCATATTCCTACCTGTGAATAGTGCAACAGCTTTGAGAGCTGTACTTTAACATCTCACTCAGCTGTCTACTCTACAGGGCTTCTTGACCACCTCACTTTTAAAGGGAAAAAAAAGAGAAAAAAGAAAAAGGATAATGTACTTCTTCCTCTATGCTGTCTCTCTGTATAGCCTTTTATCACTGCATGTGCCATACCTCAATGGCAGGACTTCAGAACTGTGCCTTCTCAGCAGTCT
This sequence comes from Panthera pardus, assembly GCF_024362965.1. Lineage (NCBI taxonomy): Eukaryota > Metazoa > Chordata > Mammalia > Carnivora > Felidae > Panthera > Panthera pardus. Next base: position 81,883,454 of record NW_026526655.1, on the reverse strand, counting down.
TCCTATTCTGGATTAGCACACAGGATCACTTCTCAGCCTTTTGGCTAAGATCAAGTGTGGAATAGCCAACAGGAGTTGGTTAAGGTGAAGAGATTTTTCTAGAAGCAGCCTAATTACAAAGTGACCTTTGGCAACTCGTTCCACCACAGCCATGGTGTTGTTTCATCTCTTTCGTAGGCCAGCTGACTGAAGCCACAGGACTGAAAGACATGGCAGGACCTGCAGATGGTGGAAAGGCTTCTGATGGAAGGACACAGAACATGAGGTAAAAGCACAGAGAAATGTTTGAGAAAAAATCCATGCCCCTGAGGGACCACAGTTCCCTTTGTTTTCCTTTTGAACCAGAAACCTTCCTGAGCCCAAAGGTGAGCATAATATTAGACTGTGGCCATCCTCAGGGTTAAAAATTTTGTTAAGTTAACACAAATTAAAAGCTCTCTAGAGTGTAGAAAATGTCCCCTGTGGGGCCAGTGTTGCCCAGACCTGGGCGTGAGCTGGTGAGAGCAGCATGGGCGTTGGTGAACACAATGCCTTATTGCACCACCCAGAGTGCTGTGCATGTGGGGTTTCTCAGCATCACCACATCCTGGCTTTCTTTGTGCTAACAGGTACAAAGTGGATCTTCCATAGGGCTAGCCTGATAAAAGAAGGCTCCTGGGCCTTCTGGAAACATCCTCACCCCAGCTTTTGGGACAAGAGTTGGAGAATGATAGCAGGGAAAGGAAGGAAGGTCAAGGCTGGCGACCCCACAGAGGGAGAGTAAGAGGCAGGGGGCAGGGCAGGGCTCTACTCTTCCTGTGCTTGTTCCTGTAACTATGTATTCCAGATGTAGGGTAGTCTGCTGGAGCAAAAGCGCACCTGATAGCTCTGTCTTTATGAGAGAGAAGAGGAGAGTCAGCTTATTAGGAAATTGACTGTGGCCAATGAAATGCTGCATCAGTGCATCTTGTGGTAAACTGACACTTTCATGACCTGAACATTCTCAGGTGGTATGGATAGCTTCCATCCTACAAATCAGTCCTTCCCTATGACAGGCAGCAGAGACAGACTGAAGTAAATACCTCCAGCCATCCCTTTCCACTTACCAGTTGGCATTCATAGCACCTTCCCTTCTGCCTGAGAGAATCATAATACAAACTAAGTGGCAGTCTCCTTTCCTTGTTTCCTTGGGCCTGGAGGGTGGGCATCAGAGAAGGCACTGGAACAGGGAAGAAGGTAGAGTATGCTAGCAGCCAGCAGTCTTTGAACCTACCTGTTAAATGAGCCTATTCTCTCCAGTCCCCTTTGTAGGATTGTGTGACCACAGGGAAGAAGCAGAGGCAACTCTTTATTTACCAATTTTTCATCCTTCTACTTGCCATTTGTGCTGGCTCTGACACTGACCTTAAGACATGGAGACTTCTAATAATATAATACAAATAAATTTTTAAAAAAACATGGAGACTTCTACATTTGGGACTGCGGAAAATCTGACAAAAATATATACAGCCAAATTCTCAGTTTGTGCTGGGCCCCCAAACCACAAGGGCGATCTTCTGAATCATTCATTGTCTCTCCAACTTTGTTTCTGGTCTGCTCTAATTTTTTTTTTTGATGACTAATAGACTTTAAGGACACATTTTTAAAAGTTGAAGAGAATTGAAGTGTGATGAAATGGTTTTGAGGTTGATAAAGCTTCTTTTTTGGATAAAACTTTCTTTTACCGTAGGTTGCTAAAAATGTATTTTAAAAGAAAAATGTTAAGCCACATCCTGTTTGGGAAATATCCCTTAGTTTCTCTTCTAGGAGACATTTAAGAACAGAGTAGAAGAAGCACTTTTATTTTCATTTCTGGCAGTAGTCAGCTCTTTTGCTGATTGCTTAACAGGAGGCCTCTCAAGGATGTCAGGAAAGGCAGAATAACCAGCACAAAAGAGCAATGAGACAGGTCCTCTGGCTTCAGGCTCTGGAGAACCACTAAGAGAAAAAGGGAAATGTCTGAGCCTGTAGAACTCCTGGCTTCACTCCTGCTGCTGCTGTTGCTCTGCAGAGCCAACCAGGAGCCAAGGATGCAAGGGGGTATCTCTGAGATTTCCCTGTCATCTTTCTGCACCCCCCACCCTCAGCTTCCCTTTTGTGGGTATTCACAAAGCGGAGGTGGAATCAGCTTCTAAAATGTCCAATCACCAATATTATGAGTTGGGTTTCCTAGGAAACAGACTTGAGGTGGAGATTTGTGTGCAGGTGGATTGTTGGAATGTACTCTCCAGAAAAACACTGTAGGGGAATGGGGGAAACAGGGTGACAGAGAAGTTGCATTGTGATGCAGTCACAACAGAGGCCTCAGCTCTGAAGCTGGGGTGGCCCTCCAGAGATGTGTCTCAAATTGAGTCAAGATGGCCTTCCAGACCCTCATGTCCATCAGATCCTGGCTGACCAGCAAGGGGCATAACTGTAACTGGGGGTGAGATCCCTGCCTTCAGCTAAGGGCAATTCTTGGGGAGAGACTCAACTGAAAGCCAAGCCTCTGGCAAACAACACTCCTAGAGCAGCTGATACAGTGTGTGCCTCAGCCTCAGTCCTGAAGGGGGAATTCTAGCCAGTGCACTACAGTCCACCCCTTGTGCATTAAGATCTGCTTTTTAGTATAAGAAACATATCTCATTCGAAACATGTTCCCCAGGATTCTTCATTTCTCTAGGGAAACTTAAAATAAGGTTAGTGACACAAATTACAGCCCCCACAGCTAAAGCTGATCTTGAGACAACTGGTCTTCATTGTCTGCTACCCGTTCTCAATTTTCCTCAGCCTCAGCTAGTACCTATCCTAGTCTAGGTGACTATCCTCTTGGGGAGAATGAGGATTCTCAACTCTAAGCTCTCTGAGTCTGTGGTTGCCATGCCCTTCTTTAGCCAGACTTGCTGCACTTGTTGATTTACCACTGTAATTGGCTGGAGGACTATCAAGAGATATCTAGTGGATGACTGGGTGTCAAACATAATCTACCCTGCCACTTTGTGTGAAAGTAGTCCTCCCTGATCAAGGCTAATCACCCCTGCCAAGAGAGTAACACCCGTGCTTGCTGCTGGTCTATCTACTCAAGGAGCCCAAAGTGAACAAGCAACAGTCATAGCTTAACAATGAATAAGATTTTTTTGTGACTCCTAGTGCAAGGGTTTCTCCCTCTGGGAGCCAGGACCTCTAAACAGGCACACAGAGAGTTGTAGGAGCTATAAACATAAAATTCCCAAGTGAATTACTGGGAGTGATGGTGAGCACAGCCTTCTTTCCCACCCCTTCCCCTGCCCCTTGACTCCTGGACCCATGGATTCTACCTACTGAAGACACAATCCTTCACAATGGTCATTGTCTTAAGGTGCATCCTGCATCCTAGAAGATGGTGTTTACAAGGCAACCCGGCATTAAGTCATCCCCATTATTTGATCAGGTTGACAACTTTTGGGTGGAGTGGTGGGTAAGAGGATCAATGCATCCCCTGATAGGCTCACAGCATGCCTCCCTGGCTATAATGTGAGTCCCTTGATCCTTTGTGATACTCTGCAGGATTCTCTTAGTGGATGAAACATTGAAAGGATAGTGGATGGATAGTGATGTTGTAAAGATAAATCAAAATCTGTAATCTGTGACCATTCTAGTCAAGGGAAATCACTGACCCTTGAAGGATGGAAGGAGTCCAATGTAACCAGCTCACCACTGATTGGTTGGCTGGTCCCCATGAGGGATGGTGCTTTACTAGGAACTCAGTGCTGTTCCTGTTGGGGTAGTTGGACATTCAACAGTGGCAGTAGCTAGACCAGCCATGGTGCTTAGTAGTATAGATTACAAATTACTAATTAGTAATGTATTATTGCTGTTAAATAATAAGCTTTTGCATTTATTTATATTAGTTTTATTTTTTCAGTTTATTAATTTCTCTTTGTATTTTTATTAATTTCTTCTTGTTGATTTGCTTTAGTGTTTTGTTATTTTATTATGGTGGTTGTTCTTTTTCTGACTTTCCCTACCCACCCTCTTTAAAAATCAGTGTGTCTTTTGAATGGCTTGTCACAGAAAGCTTTGGGGGCAGGTATTGGCCAAAAGCTACAGTCTGCTGCCCAAAAGGCTCATAATGACTTCCCCTCTTTCCTTCACCTCCTAAGGTGTGTAGTCATTTTTGGCTACATGTCTTTATCTTACTCAAATTCAGGGGCACCAAACAGTTTGTCAGGAAAGCATCAAGTTTCCCTGCTAGGACAAAAGGCCTGTTGTGCTTTTTGTGATTTGTGTGAATCACAGGAATCCCAGGAAGGAGTTTTTCCAATGTATTCTTGAAACTGCCCTTGGCCTAGAAGGAAAGTAATTGAAAACATAGTATTGGACCTTAGGGTCCAAAGATTAGCTTCCTATGGTCATCGACAAATGGACAGGGGCAGGTCCAGATTGTCCCAAATGTACTTCAAGTCTCTGCAGTTCAGCTGGGGAAGGCTTTCCTTTAATCTGCCTAAGCCTCAATTCCCTGTTCTATCAAATGTCCTTGCTGGGTTGTCGTGTGGATTAAATGAAATGCCAAGTACAGAGTTTGGCACCTAGTACCTGCTCAATAAAGGTTTATTGTTATATGGATGTTATAGTTGTCATGGGCTCTCTACACTGTGCACAAGCCATCCTGAGGGCAGGCAGTCCTCTAAGTCACTCCATTATCCTCCTAACATTGATTATACATACTACTCTATAAATGCTTGTAGGGGCTAACTGAATAATTTCTCTCTCTCTTTTTTTTTAAGTGTATTTGTTTTGAGAGCTAGAGGGAGGGAGAAGGGGGGGAGGGGCAGAAAGAGAAAGAGAAAGAGAAAGAGAAAGAGAAAGAGAAAGAGAAAGAGAAAGAGAAAGAGAAAGAGAATCCCAAGCAGGTTCCAGCGTGGAGCCCAATACAGGGCTCAATCTCATGAACTGTGAGATCATGACCTGAGCTGAAATCAAGAGTCAGACACTTAGCCAACTGAGCCACCCAGGAGCCCCCTGAATGATTTCTACTGGGGAAATCTGGTGTCCCTGGAATTTATAATACAGCCTGTGTGTGGTGCAGTTAGCTGGTATCTTACCCAAACACACCCCATATGGCCACACTTAATGAAGCTGCTGTTAATGGAGATTCCCATCTCAGTCCTGTTTGGCCTAGACAGCCCACATAGGTTTGTTTACAAGGCAAAAGGTGTGCCAGAGGCACAGATGCCAGATGTTTTGTTTTGTTTTGTCTTTTAAGTAGACTCCATGTCCAGCAAAGAGCCCAATGCAGGGCTTGAACTCACAACACTGAGCTCAAGACCTGAGCTGAGATCAAGAGTCAGATGGTTAACCAACTAAGCCACCCAGGTGCCCCCAGTTTTATTTTTAATTGCTAAAACTTTGAAGTAACTAAGACGTCCTTCAGTAGGTGAATGGATAAACTGTGGTTCATCCAGACAATGAAGTATTATTCAGTGCTGAAAAGAAATGAGGTATCAAGCCATTGAAAGGCATGGAGGGCATGTAAATACAGTGAGAGAAGCCAAACTGAAAAGGCCACATGCAGTACGATTCCAACTTATGACATTCTGGAAAAGGCCAAACTACGCAGACTGTAAAAAGATCAGTGGTTTCCAAGGGTTAGTGGGGAGGGAAGAATGGATAGGCAGAGCACAGAGAATTTTTTTGAGGGCAGTGAAACTATTCTGTATGATACTACAATGGTAGATATACGTCATTATGCATTTTTGTCCAATCCATAGAACCTACACCAAGCACAGACCCTGCTGAAAACTTGGACTTTAGGTGATGATGATGTGTCAATGTGGTTTCATCTGTTAAAACAAATGTGCCACTATGGGGCAGGATGAACATAGTAGGGGAGGTTGCCCATGTGTGGGGGCAGGGCATATATAAGAACTTTCTATACTTTCTGTTCAGTTTTTCTATGAACCTAAAATTACTCTAAAAATATACATTCTATTTTTTAAAAAGTGAGCCAGATGAATGAGTGATGAATTTATGTGATGGGGATCCTGTGTGGACCCAGTGATAGGCAGTGCATCCAGGGAGTAAGCAGAAAAAATGAAAGTCTTTATAATGGGCCTATCTTCCCCAATCTTTTCTTGAAACGAATCAACTCAGAAAAAATTTTTAAAGGTTATAGCCATTGTTTTTAATCATTCAAAATGAAAATAGTTCCTTTTGGGACACCTGGCTGACTCAGTCAGGGCCATGAGTTCAAGGCCTATGTTGGGGGTAGAGTTTACTTTTTAGAAATGAAAAATAGAGTGCCTGGGTGGCTCAGTTGGTTAAGTGTCTGCCTCTTAGTTTAGGCTCAGGTCATGATCTCACAGTTGGTGAATTCAAGCCCCACATCGGGCTCTGTGCTGACAGCTCAGAGCTTGCTTAGGATTCTCTCTCTCCCTCTTTCTCTGTCCCTCCCCTGCTCACTCACTCTCTCACTCTCTCTCAAAATAAACTTTAGGGGTGCCTGGGTGGCTCAGTCAGTTAAGCTCCAGACTTCAGCTCAGGTCATGATCTCACAGTTCATGGGTTGAAGTCCCATGTCAGGCTCTGTGCTGACAGCTCAGAGCCTAGAGCCTGCTTCTGTTTCTGTGTCCCCCTCTCTCTCTGCCCCTCCCCCCTCATTCTCTCTCTCTCTCTCTCTCTCTCTCTCTCTCAAAAATAAATAAACATTAAAAAATTTTAATAAAATTAAAAAATTAAAAATAAAAAGTACTCCCTTTCTCCAAAAAAAAAAGAGCTCTTTTTGACTCTGATAAGTAAAAAAGCATATTCTTATAACCAAGATTACCTATTTTACTGAAAAAGATGTCACTAAGAAAATTGGCACTAACTGTATTTTTAAAAAATTTTTTGTTAAGTTTATTTATTTATTTGAGAGAGAGAGAGAGAGAGAGAGCACAAGCAGGGAAGGGGCAGAGAGAGAGGGAGACACAGAATCCGATGCAGCCTCCAGGCTCCACACCATCCCCATAGTGAGATCATGACATGAGCTGAAAGCTGAAGTTGGATGCTTAACCGACTGAGCCATCCAGGTAGCCCTTTACTTTTTAAGTTTGATTATGTGATCATGTTTAGAAAGTAGCAGCATGGAGGCGGGAATTTAGTGTTTCAAGCTGAAGTCAGAGAATTGGCTCTCCAAGCTCAGTGGATCACGGTTAGCTCGGTCAGCCTGCCATTGTGCTAGCCACTGTTGTGTTTTCACACAACCTGGGGAAGCCAAATACAAGTTCCCCGTAGGGAGTTATCGATGGGTTGTGAGAAGCTACCGGGAACCAAAGTGGTTAAAGTAGTATCTTGTGAAGACTAATAATGTCAGTTGTGACAAGAATAGATTCAATCGGGAAAGAACAGAGGCAGAGAAATCTGTTACATGATGTTATCACAACAGATGGGAGATGACAAGGACCCAAAGTCCAGTGTGAGCCATAGCATGCAGGAAAGGAGTATGAGATGTAAAGATAGGCAAAAAGTCAAGACAATGGAGGAGAAGCTGGGCGCTGGGTGTAAGTATACGGCCTTCTCCCTTGGGAGGTGTGGTGTAAGGCCTAAAAGGAAGGCTCAGTATTACGTGCTGCCCTATCAATTGGTAAAATCATGAAAGTATCAAATGGCCTATCTGCAAGTTCCCCTCCCCAACTCTGCTCCCACAGGTAAGATTCTCTTGCCAGCAACCCTCATTATCAAGGGGACCAGGCACAGTTCCTGCTTATCCCTGAGAAGTGGGTTCCACTTCCCTACTAGCCCATGGAACATTTCAAACAGACCAATCACCTCTTTCCATGGGAGCCAGGGGTCATTCCCCCATTTGACACCACAAAGCCTGCTTCCCAAAGCCCTGATTCCTGGTCTGCTCTGTTCTTAAGCACAGCCCACATGTGGCCCTGCAAGGCATGCAGTGTCCTGTCTGTCTTCCCTGGGTGGTGAGTATATGAGGCTCTGGGTATATTTGTGTTGGGTATCCCCCATTCAGTCATCCCCAGAACCCTAGGCAGGAATCCTCCCCAAACAGTGGGGCAAATAAGAAGTGATTAAAATAGGAGGCAATACAGGGGCGCCTGGGTGGCTCAGTCAGTTAAGCGTCTGACTTTGGCTCAGGTCATGATCTCACGGATCATGAGTTTGAGTCCTGTGTCAGGCTCTGTGCTGACAGTTCAGAACCTGGAGCCTGCTTGGGATTCTGTGTCTCCCTCTCTCTCTGCTCCTCCCTCACTCATGCTTTGTCTCTCTCTGTCTCTTAAAAATGAATAAACCTTAAAAAAAAATAGGAGGCAATACAAGCAGGGTGAGGCAGAGTCCAGTTCCATACATAGACAGGGAGAATTTCAAAGCTGGATAAACCTGTCTCACCCTGTTAATAAGGAAACAGATCTAGAGGCCAAGGTTTCTGCCTCTCCATACCTTTTCCATACCTTCCCAAGAGAATTTGAAAGGTGAGTGTAGAGGAGATACATAAAGATAAATATCATTAAACAACTATATGAGAAAGTATAGCAGTTTTAAATGATGTTACCTTCCTCCAGAGTGGATCTACTTTTGCTTCTGGAAGGCAGTTACAACAGATAGGGCCATTCACCTGAATCTAGACTTGGACTGATCTGAACTGAATTGGGCTGCAGTGTTGCTGACAACAGCACTATTTCCCATTTCCCCCTTACTCCCTGGGGCAGCCCTTCAAGGATCACAACTGCGAGCCTGAAGCATTGACCTAGGCCCCTTCTCTTTGATGAGCCCACAGCCCCAGTTTTTATTTCCTCAACCTTATGAGACTGCTCAGCTTCTCTGTTTCTTAGCCAAAAATTCTTCTTTTTTAAAAATTTAAAAAAAATTTTTTTTTTAATTTTTTGAAAATTTAAAAAAAAATTCTTTAAAAAAAAAAATTCTTCTTAGAGTTCTAAGAACATTTGTTTTGAGGGGGAGGGGTTTTCCCCAGCTTTACTGATATAGAATTGATTAGCTATCCCTCTCCGATGGACTGTATCCTCAGCTCTCAGCCCCATCCCTCCTATGAGTCAGCAAGTACCTGAAGCAGAGAAGGAGCCCCATGCTGGCTCTCCTCGCAGTGTACTTCCTTTCTCTCCAGGACTGTGCCTCTAATTTCTGCCTGCTGTGGTAACTCTGTGACTTCAAACAGATGGATCTTTTTAAAAATCCAGCTGTTCTAGACGCATCTGGGTGGCCTAGTCAGTGAAACACTTGACTCTTGGTTTCAGTTCAGGCCATCATCTCATGGTTCATGAGTTCGAGCCCCTCTTGGTTTTGGCTCATGTCTTGATCTCACAGTTCCTAAGTTCAAGCCCTGCATCAGGTCCTTCCTGGCAGTGCAGAGCCTGCTTGGGATTCTCTCTCCTTCCCTCTCTCTCTGCTCCCCCTCAAAATAAATAAATAAACCTAAGAACAAAAACCCAGCTATTCTAGTTGTGTTTAGTGGAGTTGGTCTCATACAAGTTGACTGTTTAGCCAGAGTGGAAATCCAGTTAATAAGGCATTTAATTATCTACTATCTACTCAGTGGAGCTTCAGTCCATAAAAGAGGAATAAAAGACATATTCCCCATCTCTCCTTCATGTGGGGAGAGAGGACAGTATATGGAACAGTTACAGCACTCTACAGAACGAGAACACCATTAGGAGAGGAGATGCTGGAGTTGAGCTGTAGTCATCAGAGAAAGTCTTTTTTGTTCCTCAACTCCCACACCAGAACAATCATAAAGTTTCCCTGTCAATCTGTGAACATGCATGTGCAGGTGGATGTGTTTCTGTGCAATTTTAGGAGGGACTGAGTCTGGATCGGGAGTGTGAGACCAGGAATGTTGTCTCAGCCCTGCTCTGGCCAGCCTGGCACCTCAGAATGAGAGGGGCTCCTCAGACAAGATCTGCACAGAGGCCTGGTTGGGCTCTAAGGAGCTACTTTACTTTTCCTGCTATTGTCTCTCACTTTCTTGTCCATTCCTTTCCTGTCTTTAAATCAAAACTATAATGAAATCTTTCCGTTGAAATAGGCGGGAGAATTTGCTTCCAAGTGACCCGCCCAGGCAAAACCATTGTAATTCTGTGTCATCTCAACGCAATAGTCATCCATGAGGCAGGACTATTTTCCTGACTTAGCAAGTTTAAAAGTAAACAGAAAGGTTAAGTCACAGAGGTATTAAGAGGCATTTACTTCAAACTGATCACCCTTTCCTCCATACCCAGGTTAAGCCCTTTGCCACAATTTCTCAGTCAAAAGGTACTTTCCCTCTTTCATTTCTTCTTAGTCTTTCTGATTCCCCTTGTAACCAATCACTTTCTGGAAAGTCTGATACCCATATGTACTGGGAGATGATTTTCAATAAGTTTTCCTAGTCTCTGTGACTCAGTTAGCTTACAAGTTTCCCTGAGGCAAAAGTACCTCTTATTTTTGTTGATGTCAAAGCATCAGAAGAACACAAAGATTGCAAATGGTTTAGTTGTGAGCAAAGTGCTAGCTTTTCTGTTAGAAAAATCGAAACAGAACTATCTGGACCACCACTTGGCTTTGCAGCTTTGTTCTCCTAGGCCTGAAAGATGGCCAAGGGGTATGCTCTCTCCAGAAGGAAGAGGTCTACAGGAAACATCATGGGCGCTGGGAAAACAAACAAAACCCTGCAGGATTTTCTGGATGGCCACGTGGACTCTCCTATTTATTTTCATTTAAACACATCCACCCCCTGCTCCCCAGGTGTGGCATTTTCAGCTCATCCCACTGACCTCTTTACTCACTGATAAGCCTGTTGCTGATCTCTGGTTCAGTGAAGGTCTTTCCCTGTGGTAATGGCTGAGAGGGACAAAGGTTCACAGCAGGAAGGCTCAGCAGTTCTGCTATTTGAGAAGGAGAACCAGCTAAGCTGCTTCTTTGGCTTTCTGCACAGCAGCAGGTAGTAGCTTAAGCCAGAGAGACTTCTGAGGAGGGTCAGATGGGTTTCAGCTTGGAAGAAGGAGTGGGCAGTGGGGAGGGATGAGGAGGGACAGGAACAAGGAAGTGCAGAGTATGAATGAGGTTTTGTTCTCCTATAGGGAAGATGGGCAGGTTATTTAAAATCAAGTCACTATTTTCACACTCTCCAGTAATGACTATTTCCTTTGAAGGATGATACCAAGTGAGACCAATGTCATGCGGTCAAAAGGTAGAATTAAGGTGGGAATAACTGTCCATTGTCTAGTCAAGTCTGCTGTTGAGGAAGCAAGGCATAGCCCAGTCCAGCCATACACAATACAGAAAAGTAACCCCATATTAAGGGTTCAGTTGCGGTCTCCCCCAAATGTGAAGTCCTAATCTCCAGTCCCTCAGAATGTAACCTTATTTGGTAATAGGATTTTTATAGAGGTAATCAAGTTAAAATGAGGCCATTAGGATGGGCTCTATATGATTGTGTCCTTATAAAAAGAGGAAATTTGGAAATAGACACACATACAAGATGCCAGAGATTGGGGTGATGCTTCTATGAGCCAAAGGAACACCAAAAATTGCCAGCAAAACACCAGAAACTAGAAGAGAGACATGAAACAGATTTGACACAGCCCTTAGAAGCAACCAGTTCTGCCAGCATCTTGATCTAGAATCTCTAGCCCCCAGAACTATGACACAATAGCGTTCAGTTGTTTAAGCTACCCAGTTCGTGGTACTTTGTTACAGTAGGTCTGGCAAACTGTTATATCCGTTCTGGTGTCCAACTCAAATTGTCAGGCATATTTCCCTTGGTGATTGCCATCATCTCCTTTTAGTACAGAGACAGAGAAATTGAAGGAAAGTGAAATAAAATTTAAAAAAAAGATCAAACTATAGACAATGTGGTTAGTATTTTATAAACAAAATCCCAGGAAGGATTTGCTAAGAAAATGGAGACAGTATGACTGGCACCTTATGTAATTTTCTTCATCGTAACTATTCCCTAGTGTTAAATATTAGTAGGAGGAAAGGGGAAAGTTGGTTTGGTAAACAGTTGAAAGTTTTGGAGATGCTGGAACAAGTAAGAGTAAGTGACAAGAGGAAGGAGTAAAGAAATGTGGCAGAAGATAAGTTGATAAAGAGGCAGGTGAATAAATCCACAGGTGAAATGGGATGAACTGTAATAACAAGTAATCTTCAAGGAAAGAGATCTTTGGATCTATGTATTTTTATATGGTATTCAATATAGATACATATTTATATTCTACCTCATACTTTGTTACAATAGGTCTAGCAAACTATTATATCCACTCTGGTGTCCAACTTGAATTGTCAGGCATATTTCCCTTGGTGATTGCAATCGTCTCCTTTTAGTACAGAAACAGAGAAATTGAAGGAAAGTGAAATGAAAAAAAAAAAAAAAAGATCAAACTATAGACAATGTGGTTAGTATTTTATAAACAAAATCCCAGGAAAGATTTGCTAGGAAAATGGAGACAGTATGACTGGCACCTTATGTAATTTTCTTCATAGTAACTATTCCCTAGTGTTAAATATTAGTAGGGGGAAAAGGGAACGTTGGTTTGGTAAACAGTTGAAAGTTTTGGAGATGCTGGAACAAGTAAGAGTAAGTGACAAGAGGAAGGAGTAAAGAAATGTGGCAGAAGATAAGTTCATAAAGAGGCAGGTGATAAATCTGCAGGTGAAATGGGATGAACTGTAATAACAAGCAATCTTCAAGGAAAGAGATCTTTGGATCTACATATTTTTATATGGTATTCAATATAGATACATATTTATTTTCTACCTCATTCTAGAAATCAGGTGTATTTTTTAAGTTTATTTATTTATTTTGAGAGAGAGAGAGAGAGAACGTGAGCAGGGGAGGGGAAGAGAGAGAGGAAGAAAGAGGATCCCAAGCAGGCTCCAGTGCAGAGCCTTACGTGGGGCTGGAACTCACAAGCTGAGAGATCATGACCTGAGCCGAAATCAAGAGTCAGATGCTTAAGTGACTGAGCCACCCAGGCACCCCATATTTTTAAATGCATCAAGAACACAGGGTGAAGTTTTGGGTAAGAGTATTTGTGGGAGATGGACTAAGCAAGGAGGCAAAAGCTACAAAGAGGTTGTTTAATTTGTTCATAGAATCTTCCTACGATTGTACCATACAGAAGTGAACACTCTTTGTGCCAATGTCCTCATTTCCTTTCCAGATGGTATCATGGAACAGATATGTGTATAGTCAGGGCTCCCAGAGTTCTGACAAATTCCTTCTGTCCTTGTGCATATCCCCCGTGGTTGCTCTTTGCAGTCCAAGAAACAGTGTATTCTTCCATTTGAGATAGTATCTTCCCAGGGTGAGACACTTGGAAACTCTAATTATATTTGCAATGACTAATGCTGCAGCATGTGACCTCCTCCTAGAATATCCTACATAGAGCCTCACACAGCAGCAGATATGTAGATTAGTGTCAAATAGTGGATAGTTGTTTATCATACTGGTATTCGGGGGAGAGACTAATATCCACCAAAGGAGCTGACAATGTTCGAACGTGTCCTTTATAGCATTATGAGTTTCATGAAACAATTCATTTCTCAGTGTATCCAAATCTCTGCAATAAAATGTTATAATGTAGTAGGATGCTCCTATGGGAACAACACAACGTGATACATCTTACCTAGTATGTACTAAGACAGCAGGATATATTACATAGATTCTGGCATCACAAATGGTTCAAAGGACTCTTTCAAAGAAGGTGACATTTAAACATATCTTACAGACCATGTACATGCATAATATCCCTTGATCTTATGAATCTCATTCAATGCTTGAGAGCTCAGTCCCACTGTAGTTAGTCATATCAAAGAGGGAAGAATTTGTAAAAGGACAAATGTTTGACTCCAAGTAAGAAAGGAAAAGAGATACTCCCACAGCAGAATTCATTTACTAGCTACCAGAGTCAATGGAACTCTTTCTTCACCAGTGGTGCTAATGTCCTGTCTAATCCCCGCACTGAAGCACTCCCTACTTGATCTCCCTGCCTGATCACAACTTGAGTCTTGCAGTGAGGAGCCTCAGATGAAGCAGGGGAGGGTCCAAGAGAAGGACGAGGGCTCTCGAGTCCAACTGTGGCAAAGAACTCATGCTATTCATTTGCTGCTGAGGACATAGGCAGTAGAAGTTCCATAGATCTGGAAACCGTAGAGCCAGCAGTTTCTGTTTTCCTTGTTTCAAGGAAGTAATGTGGTACTATGTCCCCTCATCATCATTCCTTCATTAACTGAAGCTTTTTTTTTTTTCATTTAATAAACATGTGTTAAGGGGTTCCTGGGTGGCTCAGTCAGTTAAGCATCTGACTTCAGCTCAGGTCATGATCATGCCGTTCATGAGTTTGAGCCCCACCTCGGGCTCTCTGCTGTCAGCAAAGAGTCTGCTTTGGTCCTCTGTCTCCTTCTCTCTCTTCCCCTGCCCTCCCCTCAAAAATAAATATTAAAAATAAGTAAAAATTAAATTAAAAAACATATGTTAAGTGCTTGAGTATGGCTTCAAGAAGCTTTCCAATCATCAGTGTTGAGATCTTTAACACACATTTACTTTTTGTACACTGTGATAAGTACTGGAGATAAAAGACTTGGCCCATTTTCCCAAGAGGCTTTAAAAAAGAAAAGTTGTATCTATTATTTACACTGAAATCTCAATAAATTTACCACTCTGATTTACATATGGATGGTATTACAATATTGTAATACACATGTTTCAAAGCAGTGGTTCTTGACCTCGGCCCACAGGCAGATCATCTAGAGAGTTTAAAAAAAAATGCTGGAGTACTCAGCCCCACTTCAACGAATTGTATCAGAATGTCTGGGAATGGGGTCCATATCATTCTTTTATACTGTATACTTTTAAAGACTCCAGCTGAATCTACTCTACAACCAGCTCTGAGAACCATTACATTAGAATTTCTGCCTGAGGCACTTCGAGTCTGAACAATACCTGGCACATACTAGCCCACCCATAATATCTCTTATTCTAATATTTTGTTCACATTTTTTTCTTACCAGGCTCCCAGCAGACTGACACAGAATAGGGACACAATAAGTGGCTATTCCTTTTCACTCTTGCTTCTTGCTAGGAAGTTCCTGGAGAAAAGTAAAGCACAGTAGTATTTAGGGTTTGAAATGTGCTTGCCAAAATGTCCATACTGAGGGAAATATAAGCAAATAAATGATTGTACTCTTATTCATATGAATATATCAGTTTTCATTATCATATGTAATTACATGAGATAATATTCA
This sequence comes from Panthera pardus, assembly GCF_024362965.1. Classification (NCBI taxonomy): domain Eukaryota; kingdom Metazoa; phylum Chordata; class Mammalia; order Carnivora; family Felidae; genus Panthera; species Panthera pardus. The sequence continues at coordinate 81,868,241 of NW_026526655.1, read as the reverse complement.
AACAATAATATTTTATCACTGCTGAGAGGCTCATTGGGAAAACTTTTGAATATGTTGATGAAATATGGCACAGAAATATAACATTGACAGTATTAGAACCTGGTTTATTTTAGGTTCAGAATGGAAACCTAGGAATAAAGAATTTGAATATACTAAAAACTAAACAATTTTCATTTATTTCTAAATATTAGAGTATAGCTCACTTAAAAAGAATCAGTGTAGCCTCTGGCTATTTGTTTTCTGATTGGCTCATTTCATTTGGCCTTCTTAATAAACAATTTCTGCTTAGTCACTAAAATGTTTTAAATGCTTTTGATTTAATTCTGTTGATGGGATGGCAGAAAACGTGCTATCAAATGGCCTTTGGCAAAAATCCAGTTTCCAAAGAGGCTGAGAGGGGAAGGAGGCCTTCTAAGCCATTACCCATGAGGGGAAATTATTTTCATTCATTCACTCAACAAATACTTATTGAGTATTTGTCTAAAGGAATGAAGGAAGGAATTAGGGACCCTATGATCAATGAAGGAGTCCTCTGGGGTAAAGCTTTCCAGAGAAAATGTTTTCTCGTAGAAATGCCTGTGCCTTTCCCAAGTGGAAAAATAACATTTTCTTTTTCATGTGAATAGATTTCTTTTATATGGATCTTTATCACTTTAAGTGTTCTCACTGAGGCTTGCAAGCAATGGAGGATGGATGGGTTCTGGACCAGTAAGTGCAGGGGAGTGAGATGGCGGGGTGGTCAGAAGAAAGAAGAAAATGGGAGCTGTTTGAATCTTATTCTTAGCCTCAGTCAGCTGAAAGACCACAAGTTATGGCTTGGGGTTTTGATTTTAGTTTAACTGATGTTTATTTCCCCCTTAATAAAATAAATGTTTGCTTCCTAAGTCTACTGTGTAATGTGGTGTCCCTCAAAGACAGTAGAGGGGAAACACATGAATATGATATATTTCATCTGTCAGGGACCTCAGGCTTTTCCTTGCTACCTGGCTTGGGATAGGTCATTGAAGGACCATTTTCAGATAAGCAGTAGCTAAGGTGGGCTTGGGTGGCTTTAGAGCAGCCCTTCTCCAACTTACTATGCATATGAATCGTCCTGGATCAGGAAAAATGCAGATTCCAGTTCAGCAAGACTGCAGTTATGACCTGAGAACCTGTATTTCTAACAAGTCCCCGGCCATGCCAATGTCCACCAAACATACCGTGAGCAGGAAGGGCTTAGAGGGCCTCTGGCAATAAAAGAAAGAGTTTGTTTAATTACTAAAATCTTTTCCCTTCCAAGAGGCTTTCCCAGACTATTCAAAACAAAACTATTTTATCTTCTGGACAAAATCCTCCCTCAGATTACTTGAAACAAAGGTCACATCTGAAATCCTTCATGTGTGTTTCTGGGTATCAAGAGATCTGATGTTTTTGCCAATATAAAGCTTCGGGGACTCCAACACAACTATCCTTACTTAAAAGCCATATAAATAGTGAATAGGGCCTATTTTTGCGTTGAAAAATGTATATGATTGTATCTCTTCTTCTTTTTGTTCATGTCAGTCTTGACCCTTAGATTATAAACTTTGGGGGATAGACTGTGTCCCTCTTAGAACCATAGAAACTACCAAACACAGGAACAGGAAGACACCTAGGAATCAGCTAGTTCAGGCTTGTCCAGCCATGGTACAGCTACCACTGCGGGATAAGTGAGATGAGTTTAGATGGAACAGGAACAGCCATTTTATAATTTTGTTATAGTTGTATATATTTCTTACTATGTTTTAGAGAAAGCTATAACTAGCATATCTTGCCCAGGATTTCATAGATATTATTGTGAGGAGAAAGATACATTTACAGCAATTCAAAGTGAATTGCTGTAAAGACAAATATTATATGAACATCATTACTGTAGCACACATATATAGCAAAAATTGTGAGAGTTTTACGCAGATAACCAAAGTTTGGGGAACAGTGTTTAACCTACCACTAGAACTCATAACTGAGGAAACTGAAGATCAGATAGTATCGCTATGTCTCAGAGAATTTAAGACATCAGGAATCATAGGATATGACCTAATTTCAAAGGCCTAAAATGTGGGGAAATTTAAAGAATAAATGAAATATGGAAGGTCTTGCTCAAAGTCAAACATCTATCACCGAGTGTTTCACAGGTTATACTCTCTTCTAAGAGCATTTCAGATTTAATAGCCATTAAAGTTTTGACCTAAAGGAATAACATTCTCATGGTGGAATTTCAGGTATTTCCTGTGGCAGTTAAGTAGGTGAAATAGTTTCAGGTAGGAGCCCTGGTATGGTGCCCTGAAACCATCCTTGTAGAAGATGACCTATTCTCCGTCAATGTCCTTCAGCCAGAGACCAAGAGGAACACATCTGTAGATGAATAAGTTGGGTCTATTACTTGTTTCAGTGAAGGAGAACTGTGGGGATATCTCAGCAAGAGATATTAGAAAGGACTTATGAATAAGATTTGGCTTGCATTATTTGATTTTGAGGAGGGTCAAGGAAGTGGAGCCTTGCTCTGGATTGGGTGCTGTGTGAAAGCAAAGGTAATTCTGTGACTTGACATTTTAATAAGTCTTATCTAAAAGGTGAGAGAAATGGACATAAGCTAAAACTGGGGTTGGTAAGGAAGTGGCACTCACTCCTCACAGCCAGGGAAGGAGGATGTTGGGCCGTCTTTGTGGTCTGGGCAACATTCATGTTTAGGCCACGTTCAGACATAATCACAGAGTATTCTGCTTTCTCTTCATCCTTCATGGTCAGAGAATGGCCTTGTCTGCTTTTAGGGTTCTGTGAAATTGTTTATGTTCAACAAAAGAACAAGACCTAGCTGTCAGTGCCACATCAAATCCTGGATTTCGAGGTTGCTTTTCTTCTCACATCTTCCTGTGTAGCTCTTTCCTGAGCCACTTTCTCCCTTTCCAGACAAAATGACAGATACAAATTGTCAGCAAGTTAAGAGTTTTGTGTTATGTTAACAAACTTAAGGTCCAATCTTGGACTCTGTGATGGCACATGTCTTTGTTTAACTCTGAAAGAAATTGCCCTGCTATTTTATGTCTTTGGGAGAATGTCATCTTCAGCCGTCCATGACAATCAATACTCCACTTCAGCCAAGGTAGTAGTGCATGTGCTCCTTCCTCAGTTAATCCTTCTCTAGTCATCACACACACACACACACACACACACACACACACATTATGTGTGTGTATATATATATATATATATATATATATATATATATATATATATATATAACAAAGAATAATTGCCATATGGAGAATTCCCTGGGATGTCTGTGCTTGGTCAATAGCATTTACTGATGGTGGCAGAAAGAGAAAAGCATCTTGGGAAACAGAACTCTCCCCCGGCCTGTGATACTAATGGCCACTGCCTCCCCAAGGCTACAGTCACTATCAAGTAGGGGTAAGTAAAAGAAGATCAAGGTAGATTTGTGGCTGCCAGGGGCTGGAGGATGAGGATTTGTTTTGGGGTGATGAAAATATTCTAGAATTTGGTTGTGGTGATGGGTAAAAAACACTGAAAACTACTGAATAGTACACTTTAAAGGGTGAACTTTATGGTATGTGAATTATATTTCAATTTAAAAAAAAAAGCTAAAGGAAGTGAGAAGAGTGGTCAGATAATACTTCAGAGAGACTTCTCTTATTGACCAGTGTTAGATTTGCTTTGTATTTTTTGTCCCCTAACCTGTGGAGCTTTCAAGGTGGTCAGAAATCTGATGTTTGATATGATCAGGTCACTCAGTAACAGAGTTGCTATTAGTAGTCATAACTTTTGTTTCTAAATGAAGGTAGCTAGGTGAGTTGGTAACGGTGGTTAACCCAGTCCCCACAACACTATAGAAATGTAAACTTTCTCTTTGGAATAGTTTCAGCTGACCCAGGGTAGGTGGGAATATTCTGCACTTGCAACAGGAAGCTTCATTTTTGAGAAGTCAATTGTGTTTTCAGAGAGAATTTATAGTTGTCTTTTTAAATACTTTGTCACCAGTTCCAACAAAAGCCTAAATAAGAAGCACTTATACCAGTAGTTTTTAAGAGGATTTCTCTAAAAGCTAAAACCCAATTAAGAGTAGAAATGATAGGGGAGCCTGGGTGGCTCAGTTGGTTAAGCATCATGATTCATGAGTTCAAGCCCCATGTTGGGCTGTCTGCCCTCAGCACAGAGCCCACTTTGGATCCTCTGTCCCCCTCTCTCTCTACCCCTCCCCTGCTCACGTTCTCTCTCTCTCTCGCACTCTCAAAAATAAATGAAACGTTAGAAAAAATTGAGAATTTTAAAAGTATTACAGGGTACCTGGGTGGCTCAGGTGGTTAAGCTTCCAACCAACCTTGGTTTTGGCTCATGTCATAATCTCACAGTTCATGAGTTCGAGCCCTTCATCAGTGCAGAGACTGCTTGGGATTCTCTCTCCTCTCTCTCCGCCCCTCTTCCCCTTCTTGTCTACCTTCTTTCCACCCCACCCTATGCTGTTTCCTTTTCAAGGTTTTCCTTTTCAGGGTTTACCTGTGAGAGCTGCTCTTGTCTCACAGTTGGGAGCTTTGGTGCCAAGATTTGGTGCCAAGTAGGAAGTCCAGTCCAGCAGAGTCCAGGCTGAAACTGGGGGGTAGAGGGTAGGAGAGAGTTGATAGTTTTAAAGCCTAAAACCTAGTGCAGTGGCTGCACGTTATGAAAGCCAAGTCTTGAATGCTGCTAACTGGCTATCAAAGTCTAGGTTGTGATGGGGGAAGCACTGGACCCCCGGGGTGCTCTGCTTCACTATGGGTGCTCACAGGGCAAGCACCTCCACTGCATGGGTAATATGCAGACTTCAGCCTGAAATTCTGGAGCCCAACCTAGTTTGTGGGCTAGATGGCTCTATCAGTATTACTCAGCTTCAAGATGATGGTTTTAACCACCCACTTCACAAGGAGACTCAAAGTTTGAGGAAACCTTAAAAAATCAGCGAGTCTAACTATTTTTCAAGTGGGGCAGAATGAGTCTTACAGAGATTAGTGTTTGCCCAGTGGATCAGTTGGAATTAGAATCCAATTCTCTTGACTTATCCCAGAGCTCTTTGCAATTACAGCACATCACAAATTTATCTTTAATGAGAAAACCACCTTTCCCCTTCCTGAAAAGCACCAACAGCATGCAGAGTCCACAGTGAGCCAGAGAGGCTGGGGACTGAACCAGAATTTTGTCAAATAGTTGCCTTTTATAAACTTCTCCCCCAACTCCCTCTCTCTGAGGCTGGGATCGCCAGAAGATGACTCTGTGACTGGGATTCATATGACCCCAACTGTTAAAAAGTACTCCAGGACAGAGAAGGGAGAGAAACCACATGAGAGAGAGTGATTCTGGCTAAATCTGAAGGGGGAGAGCTTCTGCCTGATCCCACAGGACACCCTGGAATGACAGTGACCCTTCACAGTTTTGTCCTCATGATTTGAGGTGAGATAATTAGCATTCCATGCCCTTGCATTTTGGCCAAGGGTCTGCTTGCAAGAGCTGAAGCACCTGGGTACCTCCAGCTCTTACACAGGTAGGCAAACCTGCTCTCCAGAAGCACAAGGGCAAGTGTCTGCAGAAATCTGCAGGAGCAGGCCACCAGAACCCACAGATTCCAGAGGAGGGCCACAGAAAACGGGACAGGGGATCCCAGGAGATATGGAGAGCAGAAGCGGTGTCCACTGCAACCCCTAAATTACCATAGTTTCCCTATTTCTTCTACAAATTAAACAGATGAACAGACCAAAAAAAAAGATCATAAAAATGGCTCCTCTAGATCAGGGTCAGTAACCTTTTTCCATAAAGATAGTAAATATTTTAGGCTTTATGGGCCATAAAGTCTGCTCAACTCTGGGCAAAAGCAGCTGCAGATGATACATAAACAGGTTTGGTTTCGTACCAATAATACCTGATAGACACTGAAATTCAATTGTCACATGTCATGAAATATTCTTCTGATTTCTTTCCCAAACATTTAAAAATGCAAAAGTCATACTGAGCTAGCCGTTCATACAAACAATAGGCAGTGAGTTGGATGTTGCCAACTTCTACTCTAGATCAATGGCTTTCAACCTCTTTTGACCATGACTGTAAGAAAGGTATTTAATATTATATTATAATCTACAAATACAGGAACTTAAGTTTCAGTTTCTTGGGTTTTCTGTGAATAATAAACTGATTTTATCCTACTTGGTTTTATTTTTAAATGCTGCCACAATCCACTGAACTGTTATACACACACACACACACACACACACACATTTATATATACATCTATAGGTGCTCACACACAAACACAGTGTAACACAGTGTTACATAAGTGTCCAACTGAATTGTTTCTTCAATTTACCAATGGGTCACACCACCTCCAGTCTGAAAAACTCTGCTCTAGATCAATCAAAGCCTGTGCTCTAGGGGGTACTGATAGCACAGTCACAGTGGCTGTTTTGCATTCATCAGCACTGACATTAACTGGAATCTGCCAGTAAATAACATAAAGACCAAAAAGAGATGCTATCACAAACCTGTCAAGGGCAGCGGGACAGCATCACCTGCCTCAACCTGCCTGGCACCAGGTGTTTCAGGAAATTTCACATGGTTCCTGTCTTTCTTGATGTAGGAAGCATTAATTTCATTTGAACTGAGCAGAATTCAGAGCAAAGAGAAAATTTAAAGCTACTGCAAGCCACAGCTCGAAACCTCAACTTGTCAGGTTCGAAGGAGACTCTGAACCACCTGCATTTAGAGCTATGCTTGTCACGCATGGAGATGTATGAGGACTGTGACAATGTCAAATAGCGACCTAGTGTAACTCAGCCACATATTGAAGATAGATCACACCTTGGCTTCCAAAAAACAAGAACAAAAACAACAACAACAACAACAACAACAACACCACAAAAACACAAAACGGTTCACTGTGCTTGGAGGGCTGGGTCCGGAAAACAAGGACTAGGTGAAACTCGACTTTGTCATTTCCCATTGTCCATTTGTCTCTTATCACTCTCCTCTGGCCTTCCTGTCTTGCCTTCCTATCTAGATTTCTTCAAAGGTGGGATGAGAGAGGTGGGAGGCAGAAACTTGATATCCAATTAAACGGGTTATTCCTGGAGCACCTGGGTGGCTCAGTCGATCGAGCATCCAACTCTTGATTTTGGCTCAGGTCATGATCCCAGGGTCATGAGGTTGAGCCCCATGTCAGGCTCCACACATGGAATCTGCTTGGGATTCTCTCTCTCCCTCTCTCTCTGCCCCTCCCATGCTCACGCTCGCTCTCTCACTCTCTCTCTCTCTCAAAAAAAAAAAAAAAGGTTATTCCTATTCCTATTTTCAATATTCTCCTCCTCACTTCCTATTTCCTCTAATGCAAGTGGATAATTGGGATCCTTCCAACTCTTTCACTCTCCAGCTCCAGTTCAGTTCAGTTTAGAAAACACCTATTGTGCACTTTGCCTCAGCTGGAGCCTGGGGACAGCAGTTAATGAAATAGGAACCTGCTCTTAAGGTACACAGAATAGCTCTAGGCCCCCAGTTCAATGAGGTGAGATGCGCAGAAGTTCTTTGTTAGCCATGAAGTTATTGATAATCATGGTAATGTTAGCAATTAATCATTCCCCAAGGGCATAGCTATTCTCTGTATAGCAGGATTATGATCCCCCAGCAGGAGCCCCTTATTTCCAAAGCTCCAGCTCTTTTCTCTTTAGGTAGAAAAAGATAAAAAGAACTGTAAGTAAATATATGGGAGGGGGGAAAAAAAACATGAACTTATGATAAGGACATAGAAAGCAACACTCAAAAAAAAGAAAACAGCACTTTAGGATATCCTAGATGGCAGATTCTAAAAAATTTTATTTTCTCCTCTAAAATGATGTCTTTAAAATACCTTAGGTGCTCCTGGGTGGCTCAGTTGGTTAAGTGTTGGACTGTTGATAAACCTACCTTATTGTTCTAGCAATAGCATAATATTTTATTGTATGGCTATACAATTAAATGGTTTTTTTGATCTTAACAAGGCTACAGCTATCATCTTTAAGCATTTGTTCATATATGTATCTATGTGTGTGTGTGTGTGTGTGTGTGTGTGTGTGTGTATGCAAATATAAGCATAGGATAAATTCTTGGAAGTGAAGTTATTTATTCAGAGTATGAACACAATATGCCAATTACGCTTCCTTCAAAAGGATATAACAGTTTCTCTACAAGCATGAAACAGTGTGTATGGTATAGATTTTTAAGTCTTTGCCAATCCAATGATGGGAAAATGAATCCTGACTGTTATTTTAATTCACATATTCAACATTGTTGTGAGTTTGATCATCTATTCCCAAGTTTATTAGCCACTTGCTTTGTTTCATTTTTTTTTTTTGAGATATAATTCACATACCGTACAATTCAGCATTTTAAAGTATACAATTGAGTGGTTTTTAGTACATTCACAAGTTTGTACAACCACCACTTCTACCTAGTTCCAAGACATTTTTATCACCCCCCCAAAAAACCCCATACCCATTAGCAGTCATGCCCATTTCCCTTGCCCCAGTCCCAGCAGAAGCCTCTTACTTCCTAAGTCCCAGCCCAATAATCACCAATTTACTTCCTATCTCTGGACATTTCCTATAAATGGAATCAAGTAATATATGACTTTTTGTGACTGAATTCTTTCACTTATAATAATGTTTTCAAGATCCATCCATGTTGTAGCATGGGTCATTACTTCATTTTATGGCTGAATAATACTCCACTATGTGGATAGACCACATTTTGTTTATCCATTCACCAATTGATGGACATTTGGGTTGTTTGATTTTTTGCATATTGTAAATATTATTTTTTTTTATTTTATAGAGAGAGCATGCAAATGGGGGAAAGGGGCAAAGGGAGAGAGAGAGAATCTCAAGCAGGATCCACGCTCTGAGTGGAGCCTGATGCGGGATTCAATCCCATAACCCTGGGATCATGACCTGAGCTGAAATCAAGAGTCATGCTCAACCGACTGAGCCACCCAGGTGCCCAGTGAATATCATTGTTATAAACATTCCTGCACAAGTTTTTGTATGATGTGTATTTCCAATTCTCTTAAGTATATGCCTAGAAAAAGAATTGCTGTGTTACATTGGAATGCAATGTTTTAACTATTTTAGAAACTGCCAAACTATGTCTCATGATGGTTGTACCATTTGCATTTCCATCAGCAATATATGAGAGTTCCAGTTCTATATATCTTTACCAGTATTTATTTTCCTTTCTAAAATCAATGAAAACTATTGTAGGGCATATGAAGTCATACCTCATCCTGGTTTTGATTTGCATATCCCTAATGACTACTGAGGTTAAATAGATTTTCATGTGGTTATTGACCATTTGCATACCTTCTTTGAAGAAATACCTATTCAAATCCTTTGCCCATTTTTAAATTTATTTATTTGCCCATTAAAAAAGTGTTTAAATTTTGGGGCCTGGGGTGGCTCAGTCAGTTAAGTGTCTGACTCTTGATTTTGGATTAGGTCATGATCTCATCCTTCTTGGGAATGAACCCCATATCAGGCTCTGTGCTGACAGCATGGAGCCTGCTTGGGATTCTCTCTCTCCTTCTCTCTCTGCCCCTCCCCACCTCATGTGCATGTGCACTCTCTCTCAAAAATAAATAAACTTAAAAAAAAGTAAGTAATAAAAAGTGTTTAACTTTTAATTATTAGGTTGTAAGTGTTCTTTATATATTCTGAATAATAGTCCCTTACCAGAAATATGATTTACAAATATTTTCTTCTCATCTGTGACTTTTCTCTTCATTTTCTTGATAGTGTCTTTTGGATGCACAGAGGTTTTTAATTTTGAAAACCCTATTTATTTTTTCTTTGGTTGTGGTTCTTTGGGCATTATATTGAAGAAACCCAGCTTTGCCCAGTCCAAGTTCACAATGATTTATACTTATGTTTTCTCCTAAGAGTTTTACAGTTTTAGCTCTTACACTTTGAGAACTTTGATCCACTTGGAGTTAACATTTAAATATGTTATGAGGTATGGATCCAAATTCATTTTTCCATATGTCAATATCCATTTGTCCCAGCATCCACTTTCCCTTTTTTAACCCTACAAATTTTCTATTCATATATTTCCCAATTATTTTTATTATTATTTTTATTGTATTCTTATTTTTTTAGCAGATTTTCAAGGGACTTCTATACAGTAAGAAAATTAGTCCCTTGCTATATGAATTATAAGTACTCTTTCTCAATTTATGATTATCTGTTAAATTTACTTATGGTAGGTAGGTTGGTTGGTTGTTCTCTTTTCACATTTCTGAGCTTTTTAGCCATGTAGGTATTTTAAATTTTTGGTCATCAAGTTTATTAGTGTCTGCCCTATGGCTTCTGGTTCCCACGTCAAGCTTTCTGTTATGGCATCTCTTCTGAAGTGGTAGCAAAGCATTGAAGGGATAGAGATCAACATCAGGAAATGTCTGTGGTAACTGAAACCAGGTGCATAAGTGAGTTGTCTGGAAGAGGGTATGCAGAAATAGACAGAAGGAGGCCCAAGTACTGTGCTTTTGGGAACATCCAAAGCAGAGATTGAAGGAGAAGATGAGAAAGCAAAGAAAATCCAGAAGAAATAGATGAGTGTGGAGGAGGGGAAAAGAGGCGACGTGGGTCACTAACAAACAGAGGCAAGAGTCGCAAGCAGGGAGTTATGGAGAGTGCCAGCTACAGCAGGAGTTCTGGAAGTGCAGCTTCCTGGGCTGTGGGACATCAGACTGCCAGGTACACAGCACAGGTGTGCAGGGAGAAGGAGGAGACCACTCGTTTAGCAAGTATGGCAGTAGAAAGAAAGAGAAAATTAGAGGGGGACCAACAGCTCCAACAAAGGTTTATTTCCTTTCTAAAAACAGAAAATTAGGGAAATCTTGCCATGATTTAACATTAAGAACCAGGAGACTTTTGCTGATAAGGGTAAGGATTTAGGAGGCTTAGTTAATTCCCATGTTGCTGCCATTTTATATCCTAAGAAATTTTGAAAGTTCTATGAGTAGAAGCTAGAAGGGAGGAAAGCCAAGCATTTAAGTGAGTTAACATAGGGGCAGTGTTTGTGTTCATTTTGGTCTCTGGGAAGCAGACACTGAGATGAAATTAGGAGTGCAAAAGATTATCGGCTGTAATGCCCATAAAAGATAGAAAGGAAGAGGAGGAAAGATTGGGTAGGCAAAGCCTTCAGACTATGATGCAGATCTGACAGCACCTCTGCCAACACAGTGGGGAACTCTGGGGCCAGACTGCCCATCAGAAGAGTCCTGAGCTAAGCAGAAATGGCGGGGCCCTAAACAGTATGTCAGATAGTCATGAGTGCAAAGGATATGGGGATGGGTAGAGGATACATGGGGTTACACATTTAGATAGAGGCAAAGAGGTGAGTGTGGAGCTTTGGGCAGGACTGGGAGGAAGGGATGGGAAGGTTGTAGAATAGTCGTAGTTGATGACATCCAACAGGACTGGGGTGGGGAGGAAACACCATATAGAGTCACTGTAAGAATTTGGCTTTTATATGAGTAAAATGAGAAAAAAAATGCAGGGCTTTGAGCAGAGGAGTGATATTATCTGATTAATGTCTTAGAAGGATCATGGATGTGCCATTAAGAAGAGACTGAGGGGCACCTGGGTGGCTCAGTCAGTTAAGGGTCTGACTCTTGATTTTGGCTCAGGTCATGATCTCATGGTTCTGTGAGATCTGCATTGGGCTCTGTGCTGACAGTGGAGCTTGCTTGGGATTCTCTCTTTCCCTGTCTCTCTGCCAGCCCTCAAATAAGTAAATAAACAAAAGAGAAGGAGGAGGAGGAGGAGGGAGGAGGAGGAGGGAGAAGGAGGAGGAGGGGGAGGAGGAGGAGGAGGAGGAGGAGGAGGAGGAGGAGGAGGGAAGAGGATGAGGAGGAGGAGGAAGGAGAGGGAGGAGGAGGAGGAGGAGGAAGAAGGAGGAGGAGGAGGAGGAGGAGGAGGAGAAGGAGGAGGAGACTGAGGTAGTGCAGGCATGGAAGCAGAAAGATGATGATCCAGGGAGGTGGCAGTGGAGATGGTGAGAAATGGTCAGATTCTTGATGTATCCTAAGTGGAGCCAAAAAGATTTTATGATGAATTAGATGTGGAATGTAAGAATAAAAAAACATCAAGGATAAAGCTCTGTGTAATAGTTCTCTATTACTCTGTAACGAATTACTCCAAAACTTATAGACCTGTGAGATAATAGATTGGTGTTGTTTCAAGCTGTTAAATTTGTGGTGATTTCTTATGGCAGCCACAGAAAATGAATAAACCTTCGCAAGAAGCTTGCTCTATCTTTGAATGGCACCCATCGTAAGGAAATATTTCCTTATTTGTTGCACTAAGATCCGTCACTGTGTTTCTTCCGCCATTACATCTAATTTTACTTCTTGGAGCCATGTAGACAGCCCATCCTCTATTTGAAGACAGCCCTTCTGAGCCTCCCCTTCTTTGAACCAAAGATTCCCTGTGTATTCTCCTCTCTGGTTACTTTTCTCAATTGTGTTTTATTTAGGCCCCTGGATTTATACTCTAGAGACATGGGAATTTACTGTAACAACAATATGTTTGAAAGGCCTTTGTAAATTCAGAGTATCTTATTCTTCCATTATAAAGGAGAAATTTTCCGTCTTTATCACCAAAGATAAACATTATTTTATGGATCATTGACCATCCTATTGTCCATAGTAGGAGAGCATCATTTAGAATGACCTGGAATTGAGGAAAATGAAGTAGAAAATTGTCAGGAAGATTTTAGAAGTAGGAACTTGCATGAACATTATAGACTGTGATACTTCATTAGGATTAAAGTTCGATACTTAGGTAGTTAACAGAAATTTCCCCAAGTGAGGTAAGCTCAGTAAAAATCAGCAGCATCTGGGAATGAAAATGTTGAATTTCATCTGTCCATCTGGGCCTCTGAAGGAAAGAAGTTTCCTTCCTTGGTTCTTAAGAGTTGAAAAACAGAGGTAACCTAGTAAGGGGAACAACATCTGAATGATTAACTATTGCATTAAAAGGTCATTTTGAAGATACACTGGCGTGAAGGAATACTTTGAAAGTGACCAAGAAAAACTAGACTCGATACGTAGAAAGACTGGGTGATTGTCCTCTTTGCTTTCTATTGCAATTGAACAGTTTCTAGTTTCATGCATATATGAGCATTTTTCCTCAATTAAATGTTTACCTCTTTTGGAAGAATGGCTATATCTTATTATTTCTTTGGGTAAGATAAATAACAAGTACTTAGAAAATACTCAATTAATTGAACTGAATGAAATTGCCTGTTGACTGGCTGAGTAACAAATGAAGACATTGTTCTAACCAGAATACAGGATTTGGGGAGAAAGCTAGATTGACTCAGAAGAAACCATGTGTTTCTTATTCTTCCATCTTCCTTCTTAAATGACCCATTGCTCTGGGATGTTTTCCCAAGTGTGGTCCAAGGACTGATGTGTTAGGATTGTCTGGGGATGCTTATTAGAAGTGAAGAATTCTACATTGTACAGCCCAAGACCTACTGAGCCAGAATCTGAGAAGTAGAGTTACTTATGATTTTCTAAAATTGAGGTATAATTTATATACAATTAAATGCATATCTTTTAAGCACACTGTTCAATGGGATTTGATAAATGTATACACCCCATGTAAACACCACCCCACTCAAGACTTCTGTCACCCTCCAGAAAGTTTCCTTAGGCCCCTTTCCAGTTACTCCCCCTCTGCCAGAAGCAATCACTATTCTCATTTCAATCACACCACATATACTCTCTCTTCTTCACTCCATGTTTCATTCATCCACATTGTTACATGTATCAGTAGTTAGTTTCTTTTCATTGTTAAGTATTATTCCATTGTAGACATGTGTTATAATTTGTTTATACATTCACCTGGATATCTCAGTTGTGTATTTCCTATACTGTGTAACAAGTTACTACACATGTACCAGTTAAAAACAACACACGCTTATTATCTCATAATCCCGTGGTTCAGGAGTCCTATCATGACTCACTTGGTTGGGTTCTGTGCTCAGAGTCTCACAAAACAGCAACTATGGTATCATCCAAACTACATTACTGTCTGGAGCTTGGGGGTCCTCTTCCAAACTCACATGGTTGTTGGCAGAATTCAGATCCTTGCAGCTGTAGGACTGAGGACATTGACGTCTTACTGGCTGTCAGCTGTAGACTGGCCGCCTGCTGCAGTTCCCAGCCACGTGTTCCTCTCGAGGGGCAGTTTACAACAAGGCTGTCTGCTTCTTCAAAGCCAGCAGGAGAGTCTTACTCTTCAATCTGCTAACACAGAATCTTATAAAACATAAGGAAAAATAAATAATAAGATATAATCCATGGGAGTGACATCTTGTCATCTTTGCCATATTAGAAGCACAAATTTCACCCAGTCTCAAGGTGAGGAGATTTATACAAGGCTGTGTGGATAATCGAGGTTACTTAGAGTGTATCCACTAAGGTTGTTTCTAGTTTTTAGCTATTATGAATATTAGTGCACAACTGAATATATGCTTTTACTTGTCTTAGGCAAATATCTAGAAGGGAAGTTGCTGGATCATAGCGTAGGCATATATATTTAACCTTATAAGAAAATGCCTAGCAGCTTTTCAAAATGGTTGTACTTTGCACCCCCATCAGCAATGTAATGAGAGTTCCAGCTGCTCCCCCTTTCCTTTTACTGATATTTGCTGCTGTCTGTGTCATTTGAGCCACTTTCTATTGGCTATCAAATTTGCATTTGGAAAAATGTCTCTTTATTTTGAGAGAGACAGAGAGAGGCAAAGCGGGGGAGGGTCAGAGAGGGAGAGAGAGAATCCAAAGCAGACTCCATGCTGTCAGCGCAGAACGTGGTGTAGATCTCATGGTTCGTAGGCTCATGACCTGAGCCAAAATCAAGAGTCAGGCACTCAACTGACTGAGCCACTCAGGCATCCCTTAAATCTACATTTTTAGGGGCGCCTGGGTGGCTCAGTCGGTTGAACGTCCGACTTCAGCTCAGGTCATGATCTCGTGGTTGATCAGTTCGAGCCCCATATTGGGCTCTGTGCTGACAGCTCAGAGCCTGGAGCCTGCTTTGGATTCTGTGTCTCCCCCTCTCTCTGCTCCTTCCCTGCTCATGCTCTGTCTCTCTCTGTCTCAAAAAATAAATAAACATTAAAAAAATTTTTTAATCTACATTTTTAATGAGCTCTGTGGGTGATTCTTAACACATATTCAACCACTGCTCTCGATGTGAGTCATAGAGCACATGTCCAGGACTACTCAGTACAGGTTCCTCAGAAGTCAGTCCTCAGACCTTGGCTGATCAACTGAATCACAGGGAGCATTTGTTAAAAACAGATTCTGGGCCCTGCTCCAGACCTCCTGAATCAGCATCTCCAGGAGTATATTTCAGGAATCTGTATTATCCCCAAAACTTCTAGGTGATGCTTTGACATGTTGGGGCTAGAAACCACTTCCTTCACTGCTTGCAGACCTCAAAGTGCCTTTGGTGTGCTACTCACACAGAGAAAACTTCTATGAAGCAGATCTAGGACTCTGAGCTGGTGCCATAGCACTCTCTGCTTCATGAATAAAATCTGCTAGCACATTCATGCGTTTGTTTGTTTCCCATGTATCTTCCTATGTTAATGACACAACTTCATGGGAGAAAAGAAGGTGGGGAATTGCAGTGCAGATGTTTGGCTTTACTAGCAAGGCTTACTTCTTCTTTTTTTTTTTTTTAATTTTTTTTAACGTTTATTTACTTTTGAGACAGAGAAAGACAGAGCATGAACGGGGGAGGGTCAGAGAGAGGAAGACATAGAATCCGAAGCAGGCTCCAGGCTCTGAGCCGTCAGCACAGAGCCCGACTCGGGGCTTGAACTCACGGACTGTGAGATCATGACCTGAGCTGAATTTGGATGCTCAACCGACTGAGACACCCAGGCGCCCCAAGACTTATTTCTTAGTTGAGAAAAATTTAACTCCAGGTACAACTCTATAATCTCAAGTAACAATCCCTTTCCATTTTTAGGAGGACATGAAGTTTCTTTAAGTAACTGTTTAAAAACATACCTGCCGAGCTGGTGCTATGTAGCAAGCACTGCCCCGGGCTGGTAAGTACTGGATGTGAGCCAGAGAGGAGACAGACACCAGAGGAGCGATTGCAATCCCAGTGCTAAATGCTCAGAGGCAAAGTACAGGGCTCTCTGCGAGCACACAGCAGAGGCACCCAGTCTGAGCAAGGGGTCAAAAAGAGTCCTCCAGGCTTCTTATTCTCAAACCATCGTTTTTAAAAAACTGTGTTCATATGAACAAATGCAACTGAGCTCCTCTCTGACCAGCAGTCTTCCCCCTCAGGCCAGACCTAGGTAGTCATCTATGAGGGAGGACTGCTAGACATCTGCAAGCCACTAGAGTAGAGAGAGACAGGGGCGTGTGGCCAGATGCGCACTCGAATGCTGGTAGTGAACAGTTGACAAAACGTAGACCAGGATTTAGGAGACCCCTATCTATGCTGCCAACTGGTGTCTTTGAGATTCACATACCTCTGCTTCTTCCACAGAAAAAAATATATGTAATTAAATGG
Organism: Panthera pardus; assembly: GCF_024362965.1. Lineage (NCBI taxonomy): Eukaryota > Metazoa > Chordata > Mammalia > Carnivora > Felidae > Panthera > Panthera pardus. The sequence goes on along the minus strand of NW_026526655.1, from coordinate 81,851,616 downwards.
TGTCTCAACAACCTGTATATAGAAGGTGTCTGAAAAGTCCAGGTATATAGGATAAACCTATTTTATTTATTTATTTTTTTTTAAATTTTTTTCAACGTTTTTTATTTATTTTTGGGACAGAGAGAGACAGAGCATGAACGGGGGAGGGGCAGAGAGAGAGGGAGACACAGAATCGGAAACAGGCTCCAGGCTCCGAGCCATCAGCCCAGAGCCTGACGCGGGGCTCAAACTCACGGACCACGAGATCGTGACCTGGCTGAAGTCGGACGCTTAACCGACTGCGCCACCCAGGCGCCCCAGGATAAACCTATTTTAAAATAGTGTGCTACTGCATTTCTAAATGAGATGCTTAATATCTTTTTTTCTTAAACCTCCAGATACCTTCTCAGGTAAAATTCTTCTAGATTTCAGTGCACTACAGAGCGTTCGAAAAAGTCTGGAAACAGGGAAAATAAGTACTTACTGTACTTTTCCAGGTGAGGAATTGGCCTCATTCTTTACCTTTGGAGGTTCTTTATCTGAAAAGGTATCTGGAGATTGAAAAAAAACCAAACAAAACAAAAAGAACAGATTGAGCACATTTTGAAAAATATAACTGATATGCTGTTTAAAAGTAATCTGTGCTGTGTTGCTCAACATTTCAAACACCTTGTACATTGCTGCATGGAATTCTCAAAACGAGTGAGGACCTGAGGTCAGAGGTTATACAGCTTGCCCAACCTCTCCCTGTGGCTCAGTGGCAGAGCCAGGAGTTAAAGCTCACCTAGCTGAGGCACAAGCTCCCGAGCTTTCTCCTTCAGGGCATCACCCTGGAGCTCTGACCCCCCACATGTGGTTGTTGAGAGAGCCCAGCACTTTCCTGACACCTTGCAGCTTTACTCTATTAAGTCACATCTATTGAGGCCCATCTCTTAACAGTGTGGGCTTCAGGAACCTTTCCGACACACAGTGAATGCTATGGATCCTCCCACCAGACAACTGGAATTTGCATTCAATGTCAAGGCACATGCAAAACCTCTGAGGCTCATCCATGGACTCCTTTGAGGATCATGGGCCCAGGTAAAGAACCACTCCTTTTGTCAGAAAATCTCTTAAAGACAAAGATAGAGGTCTCTGTTTTCCTACTTCCATCTAACTACAGGGTGGGTATGCCATAGAGCCGTGGAAATGTTTGCTCTTACGTGAAAGTGCAGTAGAAACTGTTGGAGGGTGTGTAAGGAGTCCGTGAAGCAGAAGAAGAGAAAACCTTTTCCAGTAACAATCATGTTATGGAGTAAAGTTTCAAGAAATGATTCCCTTCCCTTCAACAGAGTCTACATAATTATAAGGCACAGCCACAAGGCTGTAGCTGTTGGTCATCCACTTCCCATCTGCATTGCTGCCACAGCCAGTGTGCCCCCAAATGTGTGCCCATGCAGGCGCTGTAATTGTTACTGTCCCTTGGGGAGGCATACCGGAGATCAGCGACATGAGCATATACGTTTCTCCCACAGGCTACCCAGAAGGCTGAAAAGCTTTATTTCCCACCTGCTGTGCAAGGAGACACCAACCCTCTTTGAAATGCTACTCTAATTTTTATTTATTGCTGAGAGTCAGAAAGCCCACAGAAAGCTCTGGTCTTTAATTTGCCAGAAAAAATGTATAATATTAAACCGACCTTCAAATCTCATTGGATATAGAATGTTTCACTCCCCCTAAACTCAGAAAATATGTTGAGAATGAACCCATATCTCTCAGATTTCCCTTCTGAGTGCCTCTTGTCCCCTTCTCCCTCCTGCTATCGCCCCAGCACCCCTGCCATGCTGTACACACCCCATCCTGATGGCTTTATTGTCCCTCTGGTGAGCATTTCTCTCAAACAAAAACAAGAGAGGCACTCAGCTCACACAGACACCTTCCATCTTTGAATGAGGAGCCAATTCACTAATGAATGCCTCCCTCAGGCTTCACGGTTAATGAAGGTAAAAGCAGGATTGAGGACCGAGAAGAGAATTACTGATCCTTTGGGCACAAGTATCTTAATGAAGTGAGAATGAGCCGGCAACCAGCCCAATCCTTGGAAAGTTATATCCAAGCTGCATTGTTTACATCTTTAATAAAAATATTCTGTGTGGTCTTGTACCAGATCAAGTTGACAGCTGCCCATGGGAGGAGATTTCATGAGATACAAGGAATGCATTCATTCATTCATGCAATAAACATTTTGAAGTACTTATTATGGACTAGGTATTGAGCAAAGTGTGTGGATGCTGTGAGTTTGTGGTCTCATGGAGACACGTGTGAGCGTCTGTACTGGAGGGGAATCCAGGGGCTTGGAAGCAGGAAGGAGGAGCATGGCTCGCAGGCAAGGCGACTGCGACTGGGCCACAGGTTGAAGCTCTACAGGAATTAGGCTGAACGCAACGCGGAGGGGTGTTGTGAAGGACCCTTATACAGGAGGACCTGCAAAAGGGCAGAATGTGTGAAGATCCAGAGGAAGTGGTGTGCTGGAGCCTGCTTATACCTATTGGAAGAGGGAACTCTGTGCCTATTTTCCCAATTCCACATTCAGTGACATGGCATTGATAACCTGAAATGAGTCGAGGTGGGAGTATCCACATCACAGAAAGTGGCAAACACTACTGACCAGGGCTTCTTGCCCTTAAAGAGCCAGCTGACAAATACTTGCCAACACTAAGGGCCCTTGATCCTAAATACTTGCCAGAGGTGATGAAGAGCATGGTAATCTAGGGGAAACCGCCTGAGGGTCAGTATGTCTGCCTTACTAATGAGATTGGTTAGTTGTGACAGGTGTGGCTGAGCAGGTCATCAGGAATTAGGTCGTGGAATGCCTCAACATCACACAAAAGAGTTTGAGAGTGATGCGGTCCTGCCAAGATATTTGGGTGGACATCTACTATTTATACTTGCTGAGCATCTATTTCTCTTTCTTTTGGTAAAAGCAGCCCATGATCTAATTGGGGGCAACAGGCTAGTTGATAGCGCATAGGGCGTGATGGCCCTTGAGAACCAAAGGAGTGAGCTCTGATCTTCCAAATGCTGGCCCCCTGTAACCTCATGTCTGTCCTTGTATTTATTGGGTGGGAAATTTCAAGTCGAAGGTCTTGCAAGTTCAACCACAGCAGCGATAATCAAAATGTGGTCCTTGCACCAGTCATATCAGAATCACTCAGAGTGGTTGTGGACACTGATGAACCCTGGGCTTGACCCCAGAAATACTCAATCAGCATATCTGCAAAGAATCTGCATTTTCAACAAGAAACAAATGATTCTTGTGCACACTAAAGCTGGAGATCTAAAGTCTACAGAGGATTTTTTTTCTCTTACACACTCCATTTATTTATTCATTTAACAAATATTTATTTGTGTCAGTCGCTATTCTAGGTGCTGGGAGTAAAGTAGTGAATAAGATCAGTCAAGTGCTTGCCTCAAGGAGCTTATATATAGCCTGGGGGAAGGGGCGAGAGAGGCAATGAATTCTTTTTTAAAAAGTAATGTAATTTGGTGGTGCCTGGGTGGCTCAGTCGGTTGAGCGTCCGACTTTGGCTCAGGTCATGATCTCACAGTTCATGAGTTCAAACCCCATGTCAGGCTCTGTGTTGACAGCTCAGAGCCTGGAGCCTGCTTTGGATTCTGTGTCTCCCTCTCTCTCTCTGCCCCTCCTCTGCTTGCACTGTCTCTCTCTCAAAAATAAATAAATATTTTTAAAAACTTTAAAAACAATGTAAATTCAGTTAATAAGAACTAAGGAGGAAATAAAGTGACAGGAGTTTGGAGTGTAAGTGGCTTATTGGTTCCTTTAGATTGGGTGGTCAAGGAAGGCTCCACGAGGAGGCAACAGTTCAACTGAGATGCACAATCTGTGGTATTTTTCCCTCTGAATTGTTATTCAGGATAACACACACACACACACACACACACACACACACTGTGGTATTTTTCCCTCTGAATTGTTATTCAGGATAAAACACACACACACACACACACACACACACACACATGAACTTTAGTTCAGTCAGACAAATCAAATGAAAAATTCCTTAATGTAAGTTTTAATTAAGAAGATACTTCAACTGCACAGTCACATGTTTGTATTAGACACGTCAGTCATGGTACCCAACATTATTAATAAGACTATTAGCAATGCCCTAACAACGTCCTATTAGCTGCCTCATCTACACCTCCAAGCAAGAGAATGCCAAGACTGCTGTTTTTTTTAAGTTTATTTATTTATTAAGTTTATTATTTATTTATTTTTATTTATTTTTATTTTTTATTTATTATTTATTATTTTTATTTATTATTTATTATTATTTATTTATTAAGTTTATTATTTATTAAGTTTATTCTGAGAGAGAGAGAGAAAGTGAGAGAGGGAAAGAGAGAGGACCAATGGGGGAGGGGCAGAAAGAGAGAGGGGGACAGAGGATCTGCACTGGCAGCACAGAGCCCTATGTGGGGCTATCGGATCATGACCCGAGCTGAAGTTGGACACTTAACCAACTGAGCCACCCAGGTGCCCCAAGATTGCTATTTTGAACCACATGATCCCATTCCTAGGTTACAACTGGCTGTGCCCAAGGGCTAACAATCCTTAGGATATCCAGAAACATAGGAGAAGATGAACAGGGCCATCAACTTCTCTCCCAGAACCTGGAACGAGGAAACACTCGGTGACGGAAGCAGGGGGCTGAAATGGTGCTTTGAGAGAAATGGGGAGGTAGGGCTGGATCCATACACAAGCAGAGATGTTAAAGGGAAACAAACTGTGAGCAAGATGAGGAAGCAAAAACTCTGAGAAAGCAAAAATAAGATGGTGGCTCAGCCCTAGAGAGAGTGGCTGAATGGCGCACGAACAGCAGGTCACCTGTGTGCAGTGGGAGAATTTCCTCCTCTCCATCTCACTGTTCCAACTCCTGCTCTTCCTCCCACGAGGGGGGTTGGCTTTTCCTGGGTTCCCAAGAGCAACAGCAGAAGTACTGCTCCCCACACACATATTTTGAGGTAATTTCAGTGTGTCTCTGTCACTAAAACTATTTATAGTCTTATTTTGAATGATGTAATTGTAGCATGATGGTAGCTTAAACGCGGGCACACACACACACAACTTCCTGGATGTGAGGGAAGGGAGGTGCCTGTATTCTCACTCACTCAGACATCGCTTCAGGAATACCACTCATACCCTCCAAAGAAAGGCCATGACTCTCGAGTGCCCCAGCACGCTCTCGCTTGCTTTTCTACAGAGGGACAGGCTTCTTTCACAGGTCTGTGACAGCTTTGAGAGATTTGAAGTTCATTGACCCCAAATAACAAGAACATTTAGCAGTTACTACCCGGCTTCCTGAAGTTGATTTTATTCTGATGAACTCTTATCAGTGAGAAGTTGTTCCATAAAAATCATTTTTGAGAAGGCTTAAGTATTGGCTATCTCCCTAAAGAGAGAGAACCAGAATGTATAAATGGAAAATGCATCTGATGTCAGAGCCCATCACCAGTCCCTTTGACTAATATGAAAAAGAAATGTTTTGGAGCAGCTGAGATATTTAGCTCTGAAAATTAGCCAGTAAGGAGCCACTTGGATAATGTTGAATATTTTTTTTTCTACAAACCCCCCTTTGAAATAAACCAGACAGAGGTTCCTTTCACTTCCATGGGAGTTTTCAGCAAAAGGAGAAAGGAGGACTTTATAAGCCCGAAGCAGCCTGGGAGGCCATTCATAGACTTCCTAGCATTCTCTGCCATTTCCCAGTGTTGAAGGCCCTGAGTGTGGCTTCTCACTATCGCCATTGTCCCTCTTGGGTACTAGCCTGGCAGCTGAACTCCCCAAAGCTTATAGCCTTTGGGGTATGGGAAGACATTGCCATCAGACACGATCACAGACCGTGTGGAAAAAGAGATGAGCCGGAACTGTGGCACTGGGGAGAAGAAGCACATAGGGCTATTTTCATACCGTCCTGAATCACACTTCCTGTCTCCCGTGCCCAGTGCTCCTACAGCGAGTCTGGAAAAAACCCTGCTGTGGGGGCACGCAGGGAAACCATCCGGACAGGCAGAGATTTCTCTAACTCTACATCCAGGCTGCTTCCAGGAGCAAGACCTCTATCACCTACTTCTTTGAAATGTCCTCCTCCCTGCTCCATTGCTGCTGGCATTCCACTGACTTGGCGGCAAGAATCCCCAGTCTTCGGTGGGGAGGAGGGTCATAAGCAGATTCTGACACCTGGCGAGTATACAATGTGCTAGTTCACTATTTCCTCTCTAGAAAATCCTCATCCTCTTCAGGTTCTTCTTTTCTCACATGCATGATGACGTGTTCTTTTCAAATCTTGTTTGACAGGGTAATAGGTGTAGTTTTTAGCTCCACCCCCATCTCTAACACTCCCTTAAAACCTTTCATTTATTTGCCAGCTGTGAATGAATTTCCCAGAATTCCATTCTGGTAAGCATTTAAAATAACTCAGGATAAAATAATCCTCAAAAGATCTTAATGATATTGTGCCTAGAGGAATACCCTATGAGCAAGATCTCAAGAGGCACAAGTCCCTTTAAGGACTTCAAAGTGATATTCGTCTCTGCTTGATTCCTGAACAAATCCACACAGGTCCAAGGGGAAGTTCCAGACCTTTCAATTCCATACTCCCTTTCTCCTCACCGTCATAGGATCCCCTCTCACTCTGAGCCCTGTGCTCGTTGAGATTAGAGCCAGGATGGGCTTTATAAGTAGATATCAACTACACAATGTAATTTGGGAAAGTTTGAAAAGACAGCTGTTCTTATAATATATACTCTCTCCATATTAGATTGGAATGCTTTTGGCCACAAAGTAATGGAAAAAATGCAATTGTGGTTGACACCATTTTGTTTGTAAGAGACAGGTCCATGGTTCAATCAGTGGCTCAATGATGCTAACACAGAAATAGATATTCTCCACTCTTCCCCTCAGACATCTTCTGGGAGTTGACTTTCCTGCCTGCTTGCCTGTTGCCTTATAGTCAAATGGCATCACATCCCCATACCAAAGTGACTGGATAAAGGACTCAAGAGCTTTCTTCTAATCAGGGTCTGTTTTTTAAAAATTTTTTTTAACATTTTATTTATTTTTGAGACAGAGAGAGAGAGAGCATGAACAGGGGAGGGTCAGAGAAAGAGGGAGACACAGAATCCGAAACAGGCTCCAGGCTCTTAGCTGTCAGCACAGAGCCCGACGCAGGGCTTGAACCCACAGACTGCGAGATCATGACCTGAGCCGAAGTCGGATGCTCAACCGACTGAGCCACCCAGGCGCCCCCAGGGTCTGTTTTTTAAAACCTGAGAAGTCCAGAGGCACCTGGGTGGCTCAGTTCGGTTGGGCGTCCAGCTTCAGCTCAGGTCATGATCTCACAGTCTGTGAGTTTGAGCTCTGTGTTGGGTTCTGTGCTGCCAGTTTGGAGCCTGGAGCCTACTTTGGATTCTGTGTCTCTCTCTCTCTCTCTCTCTCTCTCTCTCTCTCTGCCCCTCCCCTGCTCACACTCTGTCTCTCTCTCAAAATAAAAATTAAAAAAAAAAACATTAAAAAACTTTTTAAAAATAAAATAAAATAAAACCTGAGAAGTCGGAATTCAGTTATATGCCCTCTGGTAAACCAATCATTATTGAAGGAGAATCACATTACCATGACTGACTAGAGCAATGGTGATCCATCTCTGGAGCTATAAATTAGCACTGGGGTCCACCCTGCCTGAGATCAAAGAATCTAGTTCTATGAGGAGGGAAGAGAGGCAAGAGCAAGGAAAGCGATTGTTGGGATGGTAGCCAGCAGTGTCTACCATAACCATTAAATCTGTTCATGGCTGGGATCCCATTATTTTTCATTGGTGCTTTGACCTAACAGAGACTGTATACCAGTGAAAGAAAACGTGTTACATTTTCAAGGCATGTATAACACAATACGTATTTAGTTCATCCTATTTTTTTAGAATGATATTAAATAGAACATTGAAAACTACGAGAAAAACATATGAGCAGTAGTGGTGTGCTTATAAATCTTTAGCCACTGGCTGATGAGGAATGCTGCTGATTTATAGTTTGCTGATTTCCAGGGTATGAATACTCTCACCATGGTTGGTTTCAAGCTACCAATGGTTTAGCTACTGGTCAGCACATTTCCCCAAAATATAATAATGAGCTCTTGTGAACTCGTATAAATCAAGTTCAGCACATCACCAAATGAATCTACTCTATACTAATGTGCCCAAGCAATTGCGCTGTATACTCTTATCTGTTTGATATCACCTTTAATCTACTACTTATACCTTGTGAGGTAGATATTATCATCACATTTCACAGATGGGAAGCTTGGCATCAAAGAAGTTGAATCTTTTCCCAATTCTTCTGACTATAGGTACCAACAGGAGACCCATGGGAGCTTAAGGTTGAGAAAGCTCCAGATGCTGGCAATTTTACCCAAATAAATACTTATTACTAGAATTGTGTGCACTGCCGACTCTTAATGCCCTTGGAGTAGTAAAGACTACAAGTGAACTGAAAGTCACTGGAAGCCTTTATTCTTGTTTTGAAAAAAAGAAAAGAAAAATGTAACGATCTCATCAGAAACATTCAAAACAGAATACCTTCTGTTCTCATTGCGAATGTTCTACATTTGAGAGAAAGGTTAGGTCCTTCTTGTTTTTTATGACATCAAAAAGAAATTTTCTAAAAGAGCTCACATTGGCATTCGTTTCTACTTTTAGCTTTGTACCGAGGAACAGCCTTGTGGCTCAAATGCATGGGCAGCTCTCAGAACTTGTGTATTTCCTTATAATAGAAAAATTCCCCAGCCTTTCTGTGAGCTACGAAAAGCTACTCACTTTTCCCTTTGCCTACCTCATTTGGTTGTAGTGAGGTGCAACTGTGGTAGTGTGAAATGTGAAAACACTCCATAACAGTAAATTGCTTTTGAAAAAAATGTAAGGCGCCATTGTTTTTGTTTCAACAAAAACCTTGGCTCGGGTTGAGATTTCTCCAGTCAATGAGCCTTCCCTCACAAGAAGAAAAATATTCTGACTCCCTTTCCCCTTCTCCTGGATGATTCTTATTTCATATTCTTTTCCCTTCTATTGATGTGAAATGTTGGAAAATTCTCTTGATTCCAATTCATCAGTCAGGGTTCCCAGCAGGGTCCAAGTCATCCACTATGGAGGCAGGGACAGGAAGCAGCTGCTGTCACATTTCTGGGATTTCACTGCCATGTCCATCCCAGTGCTCTACCTCCACAGTCTTAAGGTAAGGCCAGCTGGTCAGTAACCTCTTCCAGTGTTTCTGGCTCACTGGCCTGGTGCTGGTGTGAGGTTTTGTTGCAAGCCTAATGTCCAGGGATGGCGTGAATTCTGCCCAGGAGAACTCTGCCTGCACCATTCAGAGCCAGAAAGATGCCAAAAGGACAGAGAGCTTTGTTTTCCTTGACAACAAACTGCGTGATGTTCTCTGCCTCTCTCTCCCACTTCACCCAGATTCTATGTATTACCCTCTCCAAGATCCCTTCCCCTGTGGCCAGCCATGCCAACACAGGATCCCAGGTTGTTCAACATTACACAAAGGGTCTTAAGCGATGGGCTCCCCTGTTCTCTATCCTTGATTGTGAACACAACCCATTTGCTCCCCTCAGAACAACTCTACAGCTGCAACATTCTGTACGGGAACAATTAAGCTCTTCATTTAAAAAAATAAAGCCTACTCCCGCAAACAATTGTATTACTCTCAAAGTTGTCCTCTCCTGGATGTTATAGGCATTTATTAATTAGCCACTAAATACTCTGGAGATGGAGAAGATGCAGTGAGATTGGGCACAGGTGAGAACTCAAATCAAACTGGTAGGAAGCGACCGAAATTGTGCTAAAGGCAAATTCTGGTTACAAAATAAGACATCTCTCTGAATTCCTGTTGCCTTTTCCCTCAGAAGCAAACTTGTATCTTGGTGTGCTCTGAGAATTGGGAATTAGAAGAAGCCAGCAAGACACAGTGACCTTTGAGATCGTTCTTACGCACTTTGTATGCAAAGCAAAGCAGGTTTTAGAATGAGCGCCATCATAATGCGTTTGCATCCAAACGCATTGTAACAAAAATGTTTCTATAACTGAGTCTGCACTCTCCCACTTATTTTTCCTTTCATGGTTTTAGAGCCATTTTCCAGTTTCTGGCTTACACTGTTTTACAGGTGTGCTGTCTGGTCACATCATACTGGAAGATAATGCCACAACTTTGTAGAAGTCTTTCGGAAAATTTTATAGCAGATAAACTGATACAGCCACTCTCAAAGAGTGCTCTGTAGACTCCTGGGAGTGCACAAGCCCCTTTTGGAGGGATTAGAAAGGTCAAAACTATTTTTATTATAATACTAAGATGTTATTTGGCTTTGCTGTTCTGTTAACATCTGCGATGATGATGAGTGGCAGTCAAACTAGCTGGTACCTTTGCACAAATCAAGATAGTAAGTAGCCCCGGGGCAGAAAAGAAGAAAACACAAGAATAGAAAAGAAAAGAAAAAATGGATTCACACTAAAAAGAAAAGAAAAGAAAAGGAAAAAGAAAAGGTAAGTTAAGGATTTCCTTGGTGGGGATCATAAAAATTATCAATTTCACTTAATATTGATTCTTGAGTTCATGTCTCTTTAATATTCTAATACAATGGGAAGCATGCATAAAGCACTGTCTTATGCTGAAGTACAACGTAGCTCAAAAAAAACAATTGTCTGATTATTTGAATTGCAAGCTGAACTACTACTTTTACATGGTTATTTTGTAGAACTTTTCTTGAAAATTAACAAAGTGGGCCTGACATTATAAAGGAAAATAACTGACAATATTATTGTCAATAATAAACTTCAAGCCCTCAAACAAAAATTACCAAAATAACTAATTTTGGAAAAATTGTGTCTGCCACTGTGAACTTGACAACGTCCCAATACTTAAAGAATTTTCTGACAATAGCAGTAGTGATATTAATGGATATTTTTTTGATATTGCATAATAAAATGCATGAACATTTGGAAGATGTGCATAACTCAGTGAGCCACGACTTTTTAAGAGACCAAACAATATGATATTATAAAATCACGCATGGATCCAAAGTTCAAGATAAGGGAATATAACAAACATTTCATATTTCACATTGAATTCATCTTTTAGAAACTACCAATTGTTGAGTTTTGGAATAGTATCAAAGAATATCCATGGTTATCTGAAAAGGCTAATATAATACTTCTTCCTTTTCCAACCACATATCTGGGTGATGCTGGATTTTTTTCTCATATACTTCAACCAAAACAACCTAACAAAGAAATATTATTTTTAAGTGATGTCATAAATTATGTCTTTAAAATGTCTCAGTTTGGTTTGTCTTCAGTATGGTAAATACTGACAGATATATAACCCTCGTTACAAAAGCACTTTAGAGATCCTCAGTACTTTTAAAAAATATAAAGGGTCTTAGGTCCAAAAAGTTTGAGAACACTTGGACTAAACGAGGCATGTTGGAATCTAATTAGAAAGCAATAAAGGTAATCTTGAACAGATGTGTTAGAATTTATGCAACCAACTGAGTTGTTGCCTGTAGATTGCAGGTGGGTTGGGACCACCATCATTGGGTAACCATTAGAAGCCCCTTCTGCAGCTTCTATAGGACATGCACACACACTCCTACTACTTTATTTATTTATTTATTTATTTATTTTCCAATTTTTTAAGTAAGCTTCATGCCTAGCATGGAGCCCAAGTGGGGCTTTAACTCACAACCCTGAGATCAAGACCTGAGCTGAGATCAGGAGTTGGACGTTTAACCAACTGAGCCACCCAGGTGACCCAGTCCTACCACATTATAATCACAAGGCATTTTGAATCAAAATCAGGCTACCTAATTGTGACAAACTTGTTCATTGCAAATTTGACCTCAAAAGACTTATCTATCTCTGAAAATAAAATCGACCTTCAAAGGCCGGATGTTTGCTGTCTCAGCAGTAAACAAACAGTAAAAAGCATTTGTCACAGTCTCAACAATTTAGGTAATAGATGGAATTTTAGAAGGTTCCAGGATGAAAAGAGTGCCAGAAGGAAGTCTAGTCATTTATTGCCTTATTCAAAAGATATTGACCACTCTGGGTCAGTTGCTGGGCAGAGTGCTGGGGATATGGTGCTGAGCCCACAGACCCAATCCTAGCTCATGCAGAGTAAGGTGGCACATTAGACAAGTAGACATGCAAAGGACTATCTATTGGGATAAATGCAACATAGGAGAAAAGAGACAGGAAGCACAGGAGACTATAGGCAGGGGAGACCATCTCTAGACTGGTGAGAAGGGAAGCTTCTCTGAGGAGGAAACATGGACCTGAAGGGTGAGAAAGAGCTCATCGTGTGCAGGATGAGGGAGGCTGTTCCAGACTGGATGGCACAGATCCGTGAAAGTATTGGATCATCTACTTTCTGGAGGGTTGGGAAAACTCTGGGCACATGTAGCACAGCAGCTGAGAGCATAGGATCAGAAGTCTGATGGTTTGGGTTTCAATCCCAGCTCTACTACTGGCTGGCTCTCTGACAGAGAATTTACTCAGTCTTTCTGTGTGGGCAAGGGGAAGATGTTTTATTGGAGTATAATTGACATGCAGCCTTTCTGTGTTTTGGTATTTTCATCTATAAAATAGGAAAGGTAGTATGCTCTTGCAGATTGGTATGTCCTGTGGATTTCATGAGATAATTCATGCAAAGTGGTAGGCTCATGGGGGGAAAAATCAATTGATAGTAGTGATGTAATATTGGTTTGCAGGAACTGAGGTAGTTGGCCCTGGCCAGGCTGAAGTATCCTAAGGGCAGTGCCATGGACTTGGTTTAGCATCAGACCCCAATGAATCCTTGTTATTATATAGAATAGTATGTATCTCGAGGCAAGCCAGTGTCAAGAATCCCAAAGAAGATTGGAAGAAATATGTTGGTGAGCGAAGCAGTTATCAAAACTCCTAATTCACATGCATGCTTAGGGCTAGAGCTTACAGAATGGGCTCATCAAAGGCACAGACAGGTGGAGGCTGGGGTTATGAACAGGAGAGAGTGCCAAGCAGTGAGCAGGACAGATGGGAGCATGGGCGACAAGCCCAGATCAGGACTCAAGAGATGGGGCAGGCATAAGCCAAGGCATGGTCTCAGACGGTAACTAGAATCATCCCTAGTAGGCTTCATTACCCTGAAAGGGAATCTAATAAGATCACAGTTATTAAACATTGGTGCCTATTAGTATGCTGAACTAGGCTCCACTTACTTCATCCATGAACTTTTCAGATTGCCCTTGATGAAAATGCTCTCTCCTCCTGGAAAATGTGAGTGAGGGTAGAGGAGAGTTCACCTAGGCATCATGTTGAGGTTGGCAACTCTGAGTTCCCATGCTCTTTGTATTTTCCTTCTGGCTCTAGGGCCCCTGTCCAGATGGCCATCTGTTCTTTGCTTCTGCAGCCTACAGAAGGCTGGGATGATTTGGGGTCTTTATCTGAACAGCTTCCTATTCAAATAAAAAATTAGGAAGCAATTTAATCTTTACTTAGGTCTCTCAGAAAATTCCAAGGGGAGAGATCTAATGTTGCTCGACACACCAGCAAACATCCTAACATTCCTTTTCATCCACCTATTGCCCTAAGGTCCTTCCCCTCCCAACAGCTGCTTCTCTCCCCACCTCCCAGACTTCCTCAAAGTGCTATGATGGCTCTCCTCACTTCAGCCACTTCTACTCCCCTCATAGGGAAAGGCAAGAAGTCTCTATTGTATGGTCCCATTACATTCCTCCAGGAGAGAGGCAGAGGTAGATTAGGTTTTATCCAGTCTTTCACACAGCTGTGTTCAAGAATATAATGGGGTTTGGAAGCTGGTGTCAACATAGTTTTTAATCTGAGCCACTACATTGACTATGAAAATTATTAGGTCTCTGAGATAGTCGTGTAGGATTTCTCTGTGTTACTCTTTATTACTTTCAAGTGTGTATATATTCCATCTCCCAGTAAAAAAACTAGGTCACAAAATCAAAGCTATTTTACAAATCATTGGTATTAAGTCCAAAATAATGTGATTGTCCACCCATTGGAAATGGTGTGTAATGACACCCTGTGCGGAACAGTTTCGCCTGCCCCTCCATGTCCTCACCCTTCTCCCCCCTGTCCTGGGCCCAAGGAGGCTCACCTTTGTGAACTGAGTTGGTAGGTAACCCTTGCCTACTTGATTGCCACCAATAAGGAACAACAGCAGTTGAGGGGGAGAAAAAGTGACAGAGAGAGAAAGGAAAAAAAAAGAGCAAGGTTAGGAAGTGATTCTTTTTTGCGCTCCCTCCCTGCCTGATCCCTGCAAGCTGGCTGCGTCCTCTTCTGTGGCCACAGCTCATTGCAGATGGCTCTTTCTATAGCTCTCTCTGTCTTCCTCTCTCTTCCTGTAACCACTCTCCCCTCCTATATTCCTTCAGGCCTAAAGGTGACAAGAGTGCCTCACTGTTAGACCCAGACATGGCACTAGCCTTTGATTTCCTAATACATCCTGTAAACAATTCCTTTATCAATCCATTTTCTTCCTGTCAAGACCCTGCCTCTAACACCACTCTATTAAACAGACAACAAACAAATCAAAGGAAAAAGTTTAGTGCAATAAAAAGATGAGAACAGTTTAAGACCCCTTATTTGGAAAAGGTGCTGACAGCAGATAAGAGGATATAGTTTAGGGGCACCTGGGTGGCTCAGTCAGTTAAGCGTCTGACTTTGGCTCAGGTCATGATCTCATGGTTTGTGGGTTCAAGGCATGCGTCGGGCTCTGTGCTGACAGCTCAGAGCCTGCAGCCTGCTTCAGATTCTGTGTCCCCTCTCTCTCTCTGCCACCCCCTGCTCATGTTCTGTCTCTCTGCTTCAAAAATAAATGAATATTAAAAAAAAATTTTTTTAACTGTCATTGTAAGAGCACTGAAGATGTTATGTTTAAAAAAGAGAGAAGATATAGTTTAGTACTTATTTTGCTTACATCTTCATGAAGGTCTGTTATTCATACATGAAAGGAAAGAAAAAAATGTTTACTTTGCTTTTCATTTAGCCATGGATACAGAATGTATCAGAAGCTGGATGTGATGATGGTACACATGTTCCCCAAGCTTCTCCCTGCCCTGGGTTCCCTTAAGGACTATAGCTGCTGCCTGTTGCTTTCATGCAGGTGGAGGCCTGCTATCTGAACATGCAACTGTAAAGTCCTTCCTGTAGTCCATTACATGAGCCTTGGCCCCTTCTGGGCGTTAACCCCATGGCACAATACTTGCAATCCCTTCAATCCCCCCTAGTGTCTCATCTGAGACTTTCCTGCCACATAATTTCATAGCTGCTCTCCACTGTCTTTCAGTTATACAGAAAGAATATTATTTAGAAGCTTTCATACACTCGAATTGTGTTAATTCTTAGATACTTCTAGTCCGTGGTTCACACCTATATTTCCTCTGAACTTTTTTGAATTTTGTTGTTGAGGGCAGAGATTACATCTTCCATCTCTGCAGCCCCATTCTCTTTTTTACAAGCCATTTGTTTATGGAGTGCCTAGTATGAACCAGATACCGTACAATAGTGAGCAAAATAGACCCAGTTTCCATTTTCATGAATCTTATAGCTCAACACGAAAATAATAAGCAAGGAAGCCTACTAATAAATGCGTAATTGCAAATCTTGATGTGTACTATGAAGGAATGGTGTACAATGTTTTAATATGTAATGGGTCATTTAAGCCACTTGGAGGGTCCAAGGAAGGCATCCTAGAGGTGGAGACACATTAGCTAAAATATGAAGGATAAGCAGGAATCAGTTATGTCAGTGAGTCTCAAGTAGGACTCATTTTGCCCCCTAGGGGACATCTGGCAATATCTGGAGACATTTTTGGTTGTCACAATTGGGGTAGGGGTACTGCTGGCATCTAGTGGGTAGAGGCAAGAGATGCTGCTAAATATCCAAAGATGCACTGGAAAACTCTCAAAACAAAAACTTATCTGGTCCAAACTGCCAGTTGTAGCTATGTGGAGAAGCATGAACTAGGTAAATGTAAGCCAGAGAGAAAAATATATTCAAAGACCTATCTCATACCTAGCTTGGCGCAGAGAAGTCATCCAATATTGAAGTGAACTTCCAGTTTAAATTGTCTGGGATATCACCTCTATTCTTATCTTTTGTCTTTACTTCTGTTGGTTAAAATTCTCTTTTATAAAGCAGGGCTAGGAATGAATATGACAAAACCATTTGTCTCCAGAGTGTATGTGTAACTGAAAACTTGATTCAGGCAAGAGAGTGAAATATAGTCAATGGATTTGAAAATTTTTTTTTACTCAAAACTGCTTGAAAATAGAAAATGGCCTCTTCATCATGACTGGTAATATGATTTCCTAAAAGTGGACATTTGTCGTTGGAATCTCCATAGGATGACCTGGGTTGGGCTGAAATGGAAAATGTGATTTTTAGGAACTAAATGAAACGGGAGTTAGGAAAAAGAGTGAAAGGTATCTAAGATTTGTAGAGTACTTTCTAAAGTCCAGGCCCGTGGGTACATTATTCATTCATTTAGCAACTATTTATTGGGCTCAACTGCCCCAGATATCTGGGCTTGAAAAAAATAAAATTAAGGTGACAGATGAGCAAACAGTGAAACAGTGATAATGTTCCGATAGACTTAATTTTGCATGAAGTACTGAGAGAAGGCCTGAATCAATGATGCTGGAGGTCAGGAGAGGATAGGAGGACTCTCCCCATCAGGGTGTCTTCACAGAGAAGGGATTGATAAATACGAACCTTGAGGGTAGAATATGAGAATACCAAGCAGAAACTCCAGGGAATAGAATGTAAACAAGCAAATTCTAAAAGAGCATGGCTGGCTTGAGGTACAGCAGATGTGTGGTATGACAGAAAAGATGTGCACATTGGGGGAGTGAGGGATGGGGAGGGGTGACAGAGGGTGAGGTCATGGAGGGCTCTGTGTCATGCTAAGGATGCAAAGGAAATGCACAAATGCATTTGCATGTTCAGAATGACCATTCTGGAAACACTGTGGAGACTGGATGGGAAGAAGGCAAGGCTGAGCAAGAGTGTCTAGTTAGGATACCACTGGAATTAGGATACCAGTAAGAGTCCAGGAAAAAGCATCTGGTCATGGAGAAATGGTGCCACAACTGAGAACATCCCATGAGTGTGCCACGGGAATGAAGAGGCCACTGCACGTACAAGGAATTCAATTAATCTTTACTTTGAATGGCTTTAATTTTGCAAATAATCCATTGTTAATGACAACCTAAAAGTTAAACGTAAAATAAAACCAACTGAAATTTAGAGTCAATGACAACTAAACTTCTACTGCAGATCCTTTGAAATTTTGTGGCATACAAATATCTTCACCCTTAATTAACTTAGATTGTTTTCTGCTGTGTGAGGTAGGAATTCCTTTCAGTGTAAGTAGTGGACTCTGCGCCTTAGACCAGGATTGAATCCTATTCTCCAGGAATCCATGGAGTTGGGAGGAATGACCTAGTGGATGCCTGAGGGGGTGTGGTTTTGAGAACAGGAAATCCAAAATGGCGACCCCAACCTCCAGGCAAAAAGACAAGCCTGTCAGCCTATTGAAGAGGAAAACAGGGAAATCGGGAAGGCTGTACTTAAAACTTTGATCCTGTAGCAAGTTGATTTAATCATAAGAGTTACAGGTGTGAAACCTACACCAGTTATCAAATGTGTACATAGAGCTGCTGTACCAGATTATATTCCACTGTGTAAAAGAGATAACTAGACTTTCCCTGGGAAACAAGGGGAGCTCGTGGTAGAGAACCTCTGGGTGTGGCTCGTGCAAACCCCTAAGCCCTCCCTCATTGGGCCCCAACCTACCAGTAAAAACTGCTTACATTTGTATAGATTTTTGTGGTTTATATATCATTTTCACACATTTTGCTATATTTTATATCTGCAATAACCTTGTAGATATTTTGCCATCTGCAACAACAAAAACTGAGGATGAGAGAAACTGAGTACGTTGACCAAATAGCCATTAATAGGCAGGACCAAGATTGAAAGCTTTGCTGATGTTTCCTAGACCTTTTCACTCACCATGTTTCATTCTTCAGGTGCCTGATCCTGGAATGCATCCTATCCTTTTCTCCTTCATGTCTTTGCCACACATTTCTTTCTGCCAGGAATGCACTCCTTGCCCCTTTTCCACGTGCTCACGTATTTTTCAAAGCTCTGATAATATTTCCCCCTTAAACTTCCTCTGTCATAATGCCCAGCCAATCAGCCAGAAGTAATCTCTCCATGGTTGCTCTTCCCATAGACTTTTTGTGGGGTTTCTGTAAGATACCTAGCACTTCTTGTGTTTCACCATAGTTAACTGTGTACAGGCTTTGTCTGCTCTACCAAGCAGTAGGCACCTGGGGCAGATATTGTCTCATCTTTGAGTCATCACAGCCTTTCCACTTAGTAGAAAGCCTTATTTAGTAAGAAAGTAGAGGGGTGTCTGGGTGGCTCAGTCGGTTGAGCGTCCACCTTCAGCTCAGGTCATAATCTTGTGGTCTGTGAGTTCGAGCCCCACGTTGGGCTCTGTGCTGACAGCTCAGAGCCTGGAGCCTGCTTCGGATTCTGTGTCTCCCTCTCTCTCTGCCCCTCCCCTGCTCATGCTCTGTCTATGTCTCTCTCAAAAATAAATAAACATTAAAAAAATTTAAAAAAAAGTAGACAGCAGAGTTTGCATTACTGAATATTTGAATGAATCAATGAAGTGAAAAAAGTAAAAGTCCCAAAGTATGATCTTTGGAAAAGAAATTGTTTTCTAGTACTTCCTTCCCTCCCCCAAATCCCCTCTTTATTCCAGAGCTGAGAACAGAAACATACTCTAGAAAAGTTCAAAGATCCCCAGTCAGTGTACCTTCCGTTTAATTTTTATGGGTTGGAGGTGGGGGTCACCCAATTACTTACACAAAGTCAGCCAGGCACAGAGCATTCAACTTGGGTCAAGATATATGGTAAACCAGTTTTATAAGATGAAAAAGTTCTGAAGACCAGTTGCACAGCAATGTGATTGTACCAAACAATTAAAAATGGTTAAGATGATAAATTTTAAATTAAAAAACCACAATTGAAAATGAAAAATTGAAACAAAAAAATATAGAACTCTATGAAATCCAAGGAAATTTCAGGCTGTTGTTAATTTTTTAATTGATTTCTCTGTCTGGATAGATGGTAAAAGTTGGATACTAATGTTCTTATTAATGTGGTTAATTGAGTAAAAGGAGGTAATATGTGCCTTACAGATGCTGAATAGCTCTCTACTCAATAGCACTTAATTTATCAACAACACTAGGTACAGGATAGAAGAGGAAAGGTATATTTATGTCCTGTGAGGGATGGGAAGAAACATTTTAAGCTTTGTGACTTAGAATAAAATGCAAGGTGAGTGGTGCAAAGAACATGGGTCAGTAATATGGACTTTTATTTAATGCAGACTTTTTAAAAAAAATGTATTTAATATGGACTTTTTAAAAAGAAGTTTATGTATTTTGAGAGAGAGAGAGAGGTGGGGGAGAGGCAAAAAGAGAGGGAGAGAGAAAATCCCAAGCAGGCTCTGTGTTGGATCTCATGAACCGTGAGGTCATGACCTGAGCCAATATCAAGAGTTGGATGCTTAACTGACTGATCCAGCCAGTACCCCAATAATATGGACTTTTAAAGATTGTTATGGAATTAAATGGGGGGCAATGGCTATGTCTTTCTTGCTCACCATTCCATGCTCAGCTCCTAGGTTAGGTATAGATGGGATTCAATAGTTATGTATGAAACGAACTAAAAGTGTCTAGTATAGTACCTGGTAAATGATATTGTTCTATAAGTGTTAGTCCTCCCTCTCCCTCCTCCCTCCCTGCTGCTCCCCATCTCTTCTTCTGGGGAATATTACCATAAATGCTGATACTTTGTGTCCGAGAAGAAAGATTTTGTATCCTAAGAACTCATATGAGTTAATTCTGTATTATATTCTTATCTCTTTTATAAGTGTTGAGAAAAAATTAAAAGTACTCTAAATATGAGTTGTGGTAATAATAAACCCATTCTTTGAATCCATTCAAATTGTTTAATTTTAAAAAAGCTTTCTAGTAGTTACTTTAAAAGATAACCATGATAAAAATATATCATTAATAATAAGGAAATTTAAGAAGCCAGTAGTTTAATTGAAAACATTATCCTCTTTTTAAGTTTGTATTTTACCACTCAGACTACCTTTGATTTTATTCTAACAAAAACAGTAGGAACTTTGGCAGTCATATAAGTTTGACTCTAGATAAGATACTGCTAGTTTTAATTTTTTTTAAGGACAAAATAATCACTTCTTCTGATTGCTAAAAACATTGCTATAATTTACACCTAGCCTCATTTATCTTGAAGCATCATAGAAGAGGAATCATACTTCTTTTTATTCTGTATAGTTTTACATTTTACTTATTTTTGAGAGAGACAGAGAGAGAGAGAGAGAGAGAGAGTGCACAAGTGGGGGGAGGGGCAGAGAGAGAGGGAGACCAGAATCCGAAGCAGGCTCCAGGCTCTGAGCTGTCAGCACAGAGCCCGACGCGGGGCTGGAACCCACGAACCATGAGATCATGATCTGAGCTGAAGCCAGCTGGTTAACCGACTGCGCCCCACAGGCATCCCTGTATAGTTTTAGAACTAAATGAACATTACAGAGGCACCCTCACTTTACAGCAAGGACGATGAGACTGGAGAGGGTGCATGACTTATCCAAGGTCCCAGGTTAGCTAGTGTCAGGGCCAGATGTGGGTACCAGCTGCCTGTGTCCTGGATTGGGGCTTTTCAAACGATATTGCTTCACTCGTGTTCGATAAAAAGTCCACAGAAGAAATAAACAAAGCCAGACAACCAGTAAATAGGTGGAGAATGGGGGTGGAGGACAGAGGAAAGGGAAGACCACAAATACAGGAGCCTCATATACAAAGGCCACTGGTGAGAAATTCAGACAGTAGTTGCTCCAATCCCAGGCTTGCTATAAGTATTTTAAATGCAGCATCTTCTAGTAGGTAGAAGCAAATATGGACAATCGCAGGCTCAGTCCAAGATCTCTGCCTATCTTCTCCTGGCTCCTGGTGACCTCCCTCTATTAAGCATGACTGTAGAAAAGTAGGGGGCCATGATCTTTGTTCTACAATTAAAGGGGTGCGGGGGAGAGCAGCGAGACATTATATCATTTTGGAACAGGCCTGAGGCTTATGAAATTGGCAGTATTTTCTTTCTTCTCTTTTCCTCATGACCCTCCAACTAACCTCTCCAACCCTGTCCACACCTAGAGGAAAAAAAAAAAGAAAAAATTAAGGGAAAAGGATAGAGATAAGGCAAGAAAAGACAAGCAAACGGGGAGGAGACATAGGGACAGCAAAAGGAAAATGAAAATTAGAGAAAAGATGAGGAAGGAAAGAGAAGCAATGGGATGTAGCTATATAAAATACTCTGATGCAGAATCACCTGGCATATTTGTTAAATGTACATTTCTGGGCCACATTCCAGATCAGTCAAATTGGAATCTTTGGGAGTAGAATCATTTAAAAGCAAATGAAAAGCTTTTTGATAAAATAATTACTCTTCTTTTTGTTAATTTGATTTCAGATTTTGTTATTTTGATTTCAAATCTGCAAATTCATTTACTTCTTTAAAGCTTGCAAAAAAGAAGCATTCCATTTATTTGCCTAAAAAGCTTTTCTTTTTTTGTTCTGCACAACTGTTGATAACATTAATTTACACGAAGAAGTTGGTGTATTTTCACGTATATCAAAGCAGCTCAGAGACACAAGCACCTTCCTTCAAAAGGATGTGCTCTAACAAAAGTAGCAGGATAATGTCAAAGGCCTCCTCTTCTGATGGAGGCACTGGTGGTGTGGGTGCAGGAAAATCCACACTCCACATAAGACAGTGTGCTCCTTGCCTTTTCCCTCAGGCCCGTTTTTCATGATGTTTTCTAAATTACAGATCTTTGGTTCATCATTCAGCTTTCGCTTATTAACACTTGGCTAAAGTCAGAATCTTGCCCACCATCTTAGCAGTCCCATTGGAAAGTCCTCTCACATGTTGTCTGCAAGGGCAAATCTATTTCCACTGGGTCCGTGGTCAACTCTCCATATAGCAGAAACTGCTGTGCTAAACAACCTTTGCAGGGTGTCTATTCTTGAGTGTATATTGCAGTTAGCTATTATATGACATACCCCCATCAGACTGTTTCTTCAGGGATAGTGAATGCAGTTCGAATACATGCAAATTGGCTTGGCGTATCAGTCATGGCCATGTTAGGAATCCATATTGAAAAGGTCCTGCTGTGTAGTGATCATGTTGTCTAACCATATTGAACGGTGCCTACTGGGTAAGTGATCATGTTGTGTATCCATATGTAGCTGGGCCTGCTGTGATAGTGATCACATTGTGTGTAATTGCGCAGCCACCCTGGGAATTTATTGCTATAGATCGGGCAACAGGGCACAGAAGTCAATAATTGTGCCTGCTTTGGGCTATTAGCTATACTATTGAGAGCAAGCATCAACTTTCAGGGTGGGAAACAAATCTTTAGTTTGCAGATGGAAATGAAGTTGACATTCTCAATTCTAAGTATCTTATGGCTATTCCCTCTTTTCTTACTATTTCATATTATTTCAAATTATTTCCAATTAGGACAAGGAATCTCTAAAAGTGATGAAATTTGTATAGACTAAGGCTATATAAAATTTAACAAATAAAATCAAGCTTGCATACTCTTTATCTTTTTCAAATAGAATGCTTTCAGAGCTGTTTGTAAAGTTGTAAAATTAATAAAGAATAGATATCTTGTCAGGCAACATAGCACTGAGAAGGACATTTGCTCTTTTTTGGCTGAACTCTTAACTGGAAATTTTTCTCATATCTCAAGAATCGGGAAAGGTTAGTAAAACCAAGGCTACCAGTCTTATGCTCTAATATTTTCCTCTAAATTAAATTGTATCAATGGGTAATAAAGAGGAGAGAAGGTCAGTAGGCAACGGGCCTGGCTTAATATGCACACCAACATACAAACATCCAGATCAATGTGATCCTCCAAGGTGGAGACTTGGATAAGTTTACAGTATTTGTGGAACTCTTCTTATGGAAAAGCCCACAGAGATAGTTTACAAATCCTGTAGGCACACCAGGATCACTACCTTCTTCCTCTGTGACCAAAAAACCCAAAACCAAACCAAACAAAAAACCCTCAAATGGTTCGCTCACTTTAGTCACCAGGTTTGACTTTAAGAGATGTCTAGCTTTTTATAAAGCTAAGGTGGATGTGTTGAAGGGCACACATTTGGGTGGATATGTTCTGACAGATTTGTTGGAAACAATCATACAAACATTATCTTCAAACATCACTTGTAAAATTTTTTGGAAGGCCTCCCACTATGTTATATTTTGAGTCCTGCTAATATCCTTTATGATCTCACTTGTGAACCCAGTAGCATTATTTTACAGATGAATATAAACTCAGAGACAAGCTAGCTCATGGATTATGATGGGGTTTTTCGTAGGTAAGTAGCCCATTTGTTTGTGATTTTGAACAGGAGCTAACTATGTTGCTGTTCAGATGGAAACTTTAACTTCTAAAAATTAGCTTTAGAATGTCCTAAAATAAGAAGAGGGTGGAAGCAAGGGACAGAAGGAGGGAGGATGAGAGGTGGGCAGAAATAAGAAGAAAAAGTAGATCCTTCCCCTCAAATCTGGGTCTTAAGGTCATGTGATTCATCTTATCATAATTATTGAACAGAACTCTTGGAAAATGGAAAATAAATTGGGCTTTTCAGAGAGTCAGATTAGGTATTTAGATATAAGTGTGTCTATCCTTAATAAAGATCTTCTCTTTTTTAAGAATCTAATGTTACCTCTTTGGCAGGGCCCTATGGCTATAATGATTTGAATAATAGTTCCATTCCATGGGTGAAACCAAAATAGTGACAGGGAATGAGGTGTTATTGGGGGTGGGGCTGGGAGAAATGCTCTGTTTAGTTTAGCTCTAAATTAAAAAGGTCAAAGTAAACCATAAGCCAGAGTAGAAACTCAAGGTTTTGTCTTACATGTGCCACAGCTCTAATCTGAATCATCTCAAGCCATGTAAATAAAAAGGCAGAGGTGGGTGCCTGGGTGGCTCAGTTGGTTAGGGGTCTGACTTTGGCTTGGGTCATGATCTCACTACTTGTGAGTTTGAGCCCCCATCAGGCTCTGTGCTAACAGCTCGGAGCCTGGAGCTGCTTCAGATTCTGTCTCCATCTGCCTGCCCTTCCCCTGCTCATGCTCTGTCTCTCTTTCTCTCTCTCAAACATAAAAAATAAACATAAAAAAAAATTTTTAAAGGCAGAGGGAAGGGAGAAAAACACAGTAGTTTTAATGTTGATTAGGCCTATCAATTTGTCAAGCATCGTATTGGCCAATTTATATCATGTTATCTCACTTATCTCTCATCAGGAGCCTATGAGACAGGCACATTGCATCCAGCTTGCAAATAAAGTCACAGAGGTTAAACAATATAGTAAGGGTCATAGAATACTAGAAACAAGCTTTGTCTCTCTCCAAAGCCCAAGTATGCTCCACTATCTGACTTTAATTCTTTAAATGATTTTTTAAACCATCTATGTGGAATTATAATCATTTAACCCTACAGAGGGGCTTTATGAAGTAAGAACTAAGGATTTCTCTTTACTACCATCTCTTTTCCTACAATCTCATTTCCCTCACTAGAGGGAATATTTTGGTGGAATATTCCAGACTCATCTCTATGCTTAAACCAGGTTTCACATGTTGTTTTCTTTGGGTAACCACTCTGGTACATTTTAAATAGCTGGAGCTATTGCATACATGGGTTAAACATACTATTTAGGCCATTTTATCCCAATGAAATAGAGAGGCAGTAGAAGAAAGGACCAAGACAGTCAGCAGGGCCTTGAAGTAGCAAGCCCTGGACCAAGGTAGAGTTGCCCCCAAGCTTAGTGAAAGACATCAGTGTGGGGCCTTCAAACCAACATCTACTTCTGGAATCCCTTTGTTCATGGACTTCCACTAAGTTAACCTAAAATGGCAGGTCTAGGTATTCTGTAGGCATGAGCCCGTGTACTAGCGAGGGGAAAGCCCAGTGATCCTGTGAAGGATTGCTGGAGTGGGTAAGCATGGAAGATGAGGGACTTAGTACAAAAGTATCCCCTGTATGGCACTGAGTTGAGAAACTGATGTCTTCATTTAAGAGAAGATACTCTGAAGCTTAGTTTCCTTCAAGACTAGCCTTGGCACAGCTGCTGGGCTACAAACGCTGCCTATGGTGAGTAGCAGAGATGGGGCTGCTCTATAAGTAAAGGCACACTGATGTAAGCACTGGAAGCAGTCAGAGCTAGAAAACAAAGCTGGCTATTGCTACCCACTAGAGGACAGCCTTCATGTGGACATAGAGTGCAAGAACACCTCTTCTCTGTGTCCCACCAACCATACTATCTAACCTGAGACAGCAATGCACACCTTGTTTATGCAAAGGCAAAATTACCTCTTGGCCCTGCCAGTGGATACACCCTTAGCTCACTGCAAGAGTAGGAGGGACAGCTTTCTATTCAGGCACTGGTCCTTGGTAAGCCTCTTTCTTTCTAAAAGAAGGTTAACTGCTATACTGCACAATGCAGTCATTTAAGGCATAGGGGTCTAACCTTAATTGGGCATTTAGAAGGGCCACATTTTAGGCAATTGTAATAGAGCACAGTTTTGAGCTCTCAGCCACACAATTTATCAGGAGGCAGTGGAGAGAAAAACACTGTTCAGGGAGGATCGCTTGGAGGTCATGGAGTTCATTTACACTCTCAGATCTGCATGGGTGATCATAGAGTCCATTCATACTCCCAGACCTGCATGGGGTGGGGCTCATGGCATCAGACATCCAAATACCTGCAGAATTGTGCTGGATTGCATATGATGCCATTAGTTGATATGGAGAATCACTATAAGAAACAGCCCTGGGATGCTTCTTTTGTGTCTTCGGTAAGGATAGTGTTGAGGTGTCTGTCATACCACCTAGTTGCTCCATTTATGAACTCTCGGGTATTCTGGTTAGGACTGGGAACAAGCATAAAGCTCCTGAGCAATCATTTTATCTAATGGACATTGTGAACTGTGAAGCTGACAAGGTTTCCTATTTTCACATGACTAGGAAATTTCGTGTTACCAGGAAATTGAGAGCCCGAATGTTATCCTCACACATTTTAGCTACTCTCAAAAGCCACCTGAAATCCCTTCTAAAATAAGGTGAAGGGTGTGGGTGAACCAGTAAATATCTAGGTAATTGGTGTATTTTAGTTCAATGGTTTCTTTTCTTCCTCTGCCCAAATCACCTTTAATAGCTGATGAAAGACTAGCAGACCTGTTTTTTAACTTGGAGACTTAAAATTGCTTTCCCTTCTGGCTCCTAACAAGTCACTCTGGAGCTTAGGGGGCTCTCAGTATGCTAATACCAGAACCTTTTCTTAGGAAACAAGCCATTTCATTCTTGGGAACAACAAAGATAAGATCAATAAGGCGTGGCTGTGACTAAATCAATTCACTAATTTTCTTTAATTCAGGACTCCAACTGCATACTTCATTCACAAATCTGTATTTATAAACGTTAGTCCTTTGGTGGCAGGAGAGATTAAAAACATAGGTGAGGGGACCCACATTTACATGAGTAACACAAGGTTCCTGACAGGGAACTTCTCTCAACTAACACTTTGGACCCCAGCTAGCTTGGCACTCTGGGTCTGCTTCAGTTGTCTGAGATGTGCCAGCACACCAGCGAGACTAAACTGCCTTCACAAGGAGAGAGCAAGCACCTTCCAAGTTACCTTTCAGAGATGCTTGAGGAGAAAAAGTGCTGATACAACGGGCCAGGGAAGGCAACTGAGACGAATAGATGTTACAGAAGACCTAAACAGACAGGAGATGTGCACCTGGAGCCCCAAAGCCCCAGGCTCTTCAACTGCCTCCTGAAAATAATATGAAAGGTCCAGCCAGTCCCATAAATGTAATGGTGGTTTCAGCTGAATGGCAGCTATGCTGAATTTAGCGAAGTGTGGAATTTCTCGAGGGCAAGGTAGCTGAATTGGAAAGGATCCTATTTTACCACCCATGGCCTTGCTCCATCAATTGTGTTTCCCTGTTTCAAACTCAGCACTTTTTAAAAAATAAGGAGGATCATATTCATCACATCAATAGAACCTAGTTCCTCTCAGAAATCAAAAGTCCCGAAATTAAATCCATGGAGCTTGCTTACTGTTTGAACACAAATAGTTGTCTTAGTGGATTCATTAGCTTTGTCACAAGAACTTTACTAATTTCTGGTATCCCCATCAAAGAGCTCGAGTGGAGAGCAGCAATCTATTCCCTGTGTGCGGCATTGAGTGTGCTTTCTGGTCAGGGTGGGGCAAGAAATGGGATAGACCGTTTGTGTGATTCAAAACGGAGTGTCATGGACCCTCTGGAGTTGTTTGTTTTCAAATCTGTTTCCTCTAACCACACCTGTTTCATTTTTCCTTGACTAATAAAATAGAGAGCTTTTGCACTGATTATTTTTGAGTCTATCTGGATCCTTTGTGGAACTGGGAAGTAAATCATCAGCTTATACACAAGGTGGCACCCTGTGATTCCAACCAGGTCTGAGAGGAGCAATGCCGCTGAGTGAGCTACAGGCACAAATTTTTATTTAGCATCTTGTTTTCTCACTGTGGCGAATATAAAGGTGGAAGTAGATACTTGGCCTGTCACCTCTGAGTGCAGTCTCCATCCCTGTTGTCTCAAAGATTCAGTCAAAGGCACTGATTCCAGTTGATTGTAATGAGTGCAGACCCCACATTCAGATTACATATGGAAAACAACGAAGCTTTATTGGTACTGGGCTCATTCCTGGAACATAAGCGGAGGGGAGGGATGCAGTTCACATACCAACCCAATTAACTCTCAATTGGGTTTTCAGAAATAGGGAGCCAATTAGAAAGAACGTGACATTTACAAAACTCTGAAATAGTTGAATAGCAACTGTGTTTACTAGTTTTAAGGTTTCTTTCAAAAAGTAATTTGTTCATTATCTGGAAGCTGCCTGCCCTGATTGCAGTGCAGGGAAATGGAAATTGGAATATAATCCCAATACTTAACAGCTATTTGACCTTTATGCTAATCTAGGCTACATTTAGACAGTAGTTTTAAAACTATTTCTAATTCTTGGGTGTGTATATATTACACTTGCTTGGCTAAATGCATGCCATTTGGAATTGGTCCAAAGCATATTTGAAGTGGACTGATTAGAGAATAACTGTACTCAGTGCATTGTATGTGGAAATTAAAATAGGCTATTAGGCAGCACAATCATTTGAAACAAGTTTTGACAAAAAATTTTATAACAGGATCTACCTCAGAAGTTGGAAAGATATTTTCTGTTTTTAGCTCTAACAAGTATATAGGCATTTAACAAAGAGATTAGAAATAAACTTTATGAGGAGCTCCTGGGTGGTTGCGTGTCTGACTTCAGCTCAGGTCATGATCTCATGGTTTGTGGGTTCAAGGCATGGGTCGGGCTCTGTGCTGACAGTTCAGAGCCTGGAGCCTCCTTCAGATTCTGTGCCCCTCTCTCGCTCTGCCCCTCCCTTGCTCATGCTCTCTCTCAAGAATAAATAAAACATTAAAACATTTTTAAAAAGAAACAAACTTTATGAAAAATAATATTTGTATTCAAATAAAAGTTACTTTCCAAATATGAAACAGAGGCGTTCTGATTTGGGTACTGAAGTGGAAGCCAAGAATACACAGGCTGTGTCTCACTCGAAAAGAATATTGTGTTTTCAACCTCAAACTATTTTATTACCAGCTCTATAGTCATTGACTACAGGGCAAGAAGATAGTGAAGATTTGGGGAAGAAATCTGTTACATGGTCAATGAAAAAGAAGAATAAAACAATAACTACAGCAAAAATCTGTTACTGTAATAGAATTTCAGGTTTCAAAAGAATTTCTTTGAAGTGCTTTAATTGTTTCTAAAATTCAGGGTAGGCCATAATAAGAGCAAATATTGTCAGCAATGGCTAGGTCAAATGACAGGCCAATAGGGTATGTGAACTCCAAGCTGGAATGGATCGGGGTCAGTATCAGTAAATTTCTTCAGGGAATATCAGTCTACATGTATATATTAGGGACCTGCTATATGTGAGGCACAGAACTAGAGATACAGTGATTAACGGGGCAGATGTTGTTCCTGCTCTCCTCAAGGCTACTGTATCTTTTAGGCTTTGGGTTATGACTGTATTAGACACTGGTTGGGAGGTCTTAGGACTTTGGAAGAGCAACTTTAGAATGTTGAATGATCAGTAAACTGAAGAGCTTCGATAGCAGGGTGGCACTGATGAGAAAACAAGAGTTTTGGACTCAGGCTAGACCTGGATTTGAACCCAGTTATGTGAATAATTAGTGTTGAAACTCAGCAAATTATCTGTCTGAGCCTGTTTCCTTATTAGTAAAATTCTGACTTTTCTCCATAGGGTTATAATGAGAACAAAGTGGAATTCAATTAATTGAGATAATGTACTTTTTAAAGTACTACTGTAGTGCCTGGTATATAATAGATACTCAATATTTCCTTTCTTGAAAGAGAGTAACGGGGCACCTGGGTGGCTCAGACGGTTAAGCCTCTGACTCTTGATTTTGGCTCAGGTCATGATGTCAGGGTTCGTGGGATGGAGCCCCGCGTCAGACTCGGCGCTGACAGCACAGAGCCTGTTTGGGATTCTCTTTCTCCCTCTCTCTGCCCTCACTTGCACATGCACGTTCTCTCTCAAAATAAATATAAACTTAAAAGAAAATTTAAAAATGTTCTGCCTTGATAAACAGTTCTAAGCAGTAGTAAAATATAAATTTCATGAATGTTTTATGTTTCATTTGAGTTGTATTTCAGCTTCCATTATAAACAACATGTTCTAATTAGTTATTTTTCTAAGTATTTTTTAAATTATATAGACTTGTAAAAAAGGAAACTCAAAAAACGTTGGCTCTTCCCTACTCGCACTCTTTTTGTCTCTCAAAATAAATAAACATTAAAAAAAGAGGAAGAGAATAACAATATATAGGGGGGAAAGTTATCTTTTCTGAATCTGAGAAGTGCTAGGCACCCAGATAAAAACCCTGGATGACTCATTTCTTCAACCATGGCTCCCTCTACCCCTTTTTACACTTGAATCCAGTGTTGACCACTACCAATAAGATCGTGTTCTTTGCAGAGAACTAGAACTGCTCCAGAGGGTAGTACCTCGAGCAGGACATGCCCATAAGCTTGAGAAAAGTGCTGCTTACAAGAAGTGAGTCATAACATCTCCATTGTTTCCAACAACAAAGTGGATGGAAAACACTTAACCCTTGCTAAATACTGCTTGAGGTCTTGCTGGGTCAAATGTGTTAGACTGTGCCACAAAGTCCATATCTACCATTTTGCCTCAAAGGGGAATGTGGTGAGAAATGAGAAGAGGAAGAAGAGGAAAAAGGAAGAGGGGAACAAGTAGATGAGGGGGAAATGATGGAGGAAGAATTTTGATGCCATATAGAAATGACTGTAGAAATCAATTTTTTCACTTCTAGTCTTCAGCCAACCACCTACTTTTCTCTGAGCTAGATAGAATATTTATCAGTTATTAGAAAATAGTAAAATGTGTTAGTCTTCCTAGGGATTTTGTAAGAAAGCTGTAATGCTTAAAAGACTAACCAAGGAACTCTTGGCTAACCAAGATTGATGTCAACAATAGTCTTGGTACTTACTTAATTTGTGTCAACTTCATTTCCCTTCCTCTTTAGAACATTCTCTACCCAGTTCAAGCTAAAGTAATGTCTCCTTTCTCTGCTCTCTTATAGCCATTGTTGCCTGTGCAACTCACTTGGCAACTAATCATGTCCTACTGCCTTGTGTCATCTCCTGTGTAAAGTATTTACACTTTTAATTTTTTTCCCATCATTTATATTACTTTTTGCCCAGTTCTTCAACTATTTACATCTCTTACTGTTACTCATCTTTCCAACCAACCTATCATCTCATTAACGTGAAAGATCTCTGAGGGTTGGAACTTTATTTCAAACTTCTTTGCGTCTTCCATAATACCCAGTATTTCACACACATCTGCCACTTCGGAAATGTGTGCTGCCTTGATTAACTTTCGTAAGTTTAACTCTTAAGAACTCTGTTTTTGAAATCAGAATAAGATCTACCATCCACTAAACAACTCTAATAAGTTTGGGTGACAGGTTCAAGGGCACTTGTTGCATTTGGCAGCCTCAAACATTAACCCTCACTGCTGCCATTAGCATCCTCCCCGCGAAGGATGAGCGAGGATGTATTACCACGGAGAGCTCTTTCGGGCAGGTACTGAATAGAGGATACAGGGTGGAGGGGCTGCTTGACCGTTTTCGGGGCGGGCGGGACTCCGCAGATCTGCGCCGCTCTCAGTGGGCAGACGGAGTGGACCTTTCGCACCTCACGGGGATGTGCGAATTAGCTGGCGTTTGGGGCGCGGTGGAGACAGCGCTAAGTACAGGCTCGCTGGTGGCTGTTGTGCACTGGTTGACATCTTCCTTTCCCGCTCACCGACTTCTGCAGACACGCGCTGCTCCGCGCGGCCGTGCTTTGCCCGGCGCTTTCCCTCGGGGCACTCTGAGAGCGGGGTGTCGGGGCCGCGGAGGCAGAGGTGCACGCTCGGGGGCGCGGGTTAACTTGCGCACCTGGCACCTGCCACACGGCGAGACGCGGACCAACGAGCCGAGGGCCACCGCCGCCCCCTCTCCCCTGAGCGGCCCGAGGCTGAGCACGCTCCCGCGGGCCGGCAGCGCCGCGGAGAGAGTGGGTGGGCAGGCGAGGGAGGGGAAGGGAGAGGAAGGAGGGAGGGAGGGAGAGGGCGAGGCGCGTCCCCGCGGCGGGGGCGCGCTCTCGCGCGGGCTGCCGGGATCGCTCGCCGCCGCTGTGGTAATGTCCGCCATGTTGGCCATGGCGCAGGGAGCGGATCGGGCGGGCGAGCGGCGGATCTAGTGTGTGGAAGCGGCCGCGGGCGGCGGGGGTCTGTTTTCGGGCGGGGTGGGCGCCCATGCTGTGGCCGGGGGCAGTGAGGAGGAGGAGGAGGAGCGGGCCGGCCGCGCTGCACTGAGGAAGGAGGTGGAGGAGGCGGCGGGAGTCCTCCCCCCCTCCCCGCCCGCCCCGCCGCCGCCGCCCGGGCTGTTCCTGTAAGGCGGGGAGACAATGAGTAAACTCTCCTTCCGAGCGCGGGCGCTGGACGCCGCCAAACCGCTGCCTATCTACCGCGGCAAGGACATGCCTGATCTCAACGACTGCGTCTCCATCAACCGGGCCGTGCCCCAGATGCCCACCGGGATGGAGAAGGAGGAGGAATCGGTAGGGACTCGAGTGTTTATTACCCCCCCTTCCCTCCTCCCCCCTCCCCTTTGTCAGTCGGGCCTCGCCATTCACAGAGCGCTTTACGCTCGCTGGAGGGCGCCGCTGCCGCTCCAACGCATGGGACCCTACGCCGGCGGAGTAGCGTAAACCCTCTCGGCCGGCGCAGCGCCCGCCCGCGGCCGCCATGTTGTTGCGTCCCAGTGTTGTGATTAGCTCGCAGCGCCGCTTACGCTGCCGTAAGGGGGCCTTGCCGTAAGCGGCGGCCGGGAATGGCGCAGGGGATGTTCTGGCCGCACTTGGCGTACGGCCTCTGTTTACCTTCCACTCCGAACCTTCCTCCGGCACGGGGTTAATTAATGGGCGAGGGATCTTTTGGCTAGGAAAGGTTTTCTCTTCCCACTTTCAAATTTAGTTTTGCATTGGGTTCTCGTTGAAATGACTTGTGGAAAGTAAAGCACGTTCATAACAAACACCTTCCTCCTAGCAAGGTAATCCCGGCTCCCCTGCCGGCGGTGGTGCAGCGGGATGAGGCGGTGCAGCACTGCGGCGGGGGAGGGCGGGAGCCGCGACTACCCAGCGGGGTGTAGCGGTAGAGAGCCGTAGACCGGCTAGCTCCGCGGCGGCGAGAGGGACGGCGCTGCCCACCTAGCCGGGACGGCACCGGTTCGGCACACAGCGTTAGAAAGCAAACAGGGATGTTCACCTACGAGCCACTGGCGCTGCCCTGTCCCCGCGCCGCGTCCCCGGGAATTGTCATCATAGAGGGTGGTCTTTTGGAAGTTGAGGATTTAATGCATCCAAATTGACGGTTGCATTTTTGATAACACAACGGTTTCTGCAAAGATTCTGCTTTTCTCCCTGATGGAATTTGGCATACTGTTGAATTTTGTCTGGCTTGACTGTGTTTATGACTCTGGAGTGGTGTTAACTTGCGTGCGAAGTTCATAGTAACTGCACCCTCAAGGATTTCTTCAATGAACCTGCGGTCCCGCCTTATTGTCAACCCTGGGTGTGCGTGGATTGGTTCTCTTGCTTCTGTGACTGTCAGAAGAAGGCTCGAGGTTTCTGTGATTGGTTTTCTCTTTTGACTATTAATATTGCAGGAAATGCTTTTATGCCTTTGATTGGCTGCTCCAGTTCTGACCTCATTATATTACCCTGTTATTACTACTTTCTGCTGTGATTTAATCACATTTTTCTTTGGTCTTTGATTACTTGAAAGTCTTAAACTTTCAGGAGAAAATGAATATGGCAATGGTATCGGGATGAACATTAAGTATTCAGCTTTTCAAAAAATAAGATGAAAACCCAACATTTGCTGTAGATTTAGATCTAAGTCATATGAGAATATTCTTTTTGTTTTAAAAATGAAGTTTATTTCTAGCAGCTCAATTTTCCATGGGAGCGATAATTAAAATAAAGTTATAGTATGTACAAGAATTGAATTGGAGGGGCGCCTGGGTGGCTTGGTCGGTTAGGCATCCGACTTCGGCTCAGGTCATGATCTCACGGTCAGTGAGTTCGAGCCCCGCGTCGGGCTCTGTGCTGACAGCTCAGAGCCTGGAGCCTGTTTCAGATTCTGTGTCTCCCTCTCTCTCTGCTCCTCCCCTGTTCATGCTCTGTCTCTCTCTGTCTCAAAAATAAATAAACGTTAAAAAAAAAAAAAATTAAAAAAGAAAAAGAAAAAAAAAAAAGAATTGAATTGGACTTGAAAAAACACAACTTTGTATTCCACAAAGTTAAATTTTTGTTAATATTATTGTATGGGATTTGACCCAAGAGGAGAAGTAGTTTATGAGTCTTCAAGTATCAGTAGTGATGTAATTACTTGGATCCAGTTATTTGGGTTTGAGAAGGACTAAAATCAAGAAGCTTGTTCTAGAATGAACAATTAACCTGAAAGATAAGTTACTTTTTGTGAACTGAGCAGCAATATACTTACAGCTTTTGGTCCTTAGTTTGCCACATATGTCTTGGTATTTTACCTGAATTTAGGAAGAAAACTTGCAGTTTAGTTATTTTTTTAATGATGTATTAAAAACAAATAATTTAACCCTTTTACTGTTAACTTTTTCAGTAACAGTTGTGATTTTCAATCTGGAGATTGGAAATCAGATTATATTGGATTATTTTCAGTAGCCTGCTTCAGTTGCCCACTTCCAGGGAAGAAGAAATCCAATTTATGGTGGAACTAGAGTTGAAACCCAGGACTTCTGACTCTTTGGTCCTTTCTGCCTCTTTAATGTTACAAGTGGTGGTACTTATAATCAAAACAAAACTGAAAAAACCCTGACAGTTAAGATTTATAACTATCTTTTGCTTCCCAGAATGTACAGTTGGGGTGTTCGTTTTTTCTTTCCTCTTTTTTAAATTAACGTGTAAGAAGACTTGTGCTTACATGAGTGACAGTCGATTCAGTTCTTCTGGTCCTGTTTACAGGACTTCTGTTATTAAGCAGAATTATTTGTTCATTTTAAAAAAATGTTCTGCCTTCAGCACCTGGGTGGCTCAGTCAGTTAAGCTTCCGCTTGATTTCGGCTCAGGTCATGATCTCATGGTTTGTGGGATCAAGCCCTAAGTCGGGCTCTGCTCTGACAGTTTCTCTGTCTCCCTCTCTCTCTCCCTCTCTCTCTCCCTCTCTCTCTCTGCCCTTTTCTCGCTCATGTGCACTCCCTCTCGAAATAAAATTAAAAAACTGTTCTGCCTTGAAAAGCAGTTCTAAGCAGCAGTAAAATATAAATTTCATAAATGTTTTGTGTTTCATTTGAGTTGTATTTCTTTTTTTTTTTTTTAATGTACGTTTATTTTGAGAGAGAGAGGGCATTCACGCAAGCAGGGGAGGCACAGAGAGAGGGAGACAGAATCTCAAGCAGGCTTATATTCACAACCATGAGATCATGACCTGAGCTGAAATCAGGAGTCAGACTCTTAACCGACTGAGCCACCCAGGCGCCCCTGAGTTGTATTTCAATTCAACTTCCATTACCAACATGTTCTAGTTACTTTTGTAAGTATTTTTTAAATTATATAGACTTGTAAAAAAAAATAACAACCTTGGCTTGTGGATTTATAATTGTTGCTTTGCATTTCTAAACTATCCACAATATGACTCCTTTCCTGCTTGATTGACAGAATCTTTTGACTTCACTTGAACCACCTTCATGAATCTTAACCTCCATTCTCACTCCGCCCCCACCCCGCCCCGGTAAAATTAAAAACTGTGTCTATTGGATTATTATTAGACTTTGTTTATATAGTCATTGACTCAGTTTTGCGTTATATTTTGATAATACTTAGATGAGATAATCTAGGCATTCTTTGACATTGGTAGCACTCTCATCATTCTCTTAGCTCTTTCTTTTCTTTTGGACATGTAGGCATCTTCTTTTGTTCCCTTTCCTTATTTTTTCCTTGTCTTTTGCCTAAGGTCTGCCAGTAGGCATCCTCCTAAACTTGGTCTCTATAGTGCTCTACGTGACATTTGATTTAGGTCAAATACTGTTAACTTGTGTTTATTTAGAATCTAAACCAGAATGATCAGGTGATCATCACAACACCCCTTGAGTGTTGTATAGAGATAGTTGATGTTTTTTGATAATACAGTACTGAACCATTTTTTGACTACTACTTGTGTCCCAGATACTATGTTAATAACTTTACATACGATTAGTTCATTTAATCCTTTTTAAAATTAACTTTTTTGAGTTATTTATATGCAATAAAATGTGCTCCTTTAAAGCATAGAGTTTATGAGTTTTGACAAACATGTACACACAAGGAAATGCCACCACAATCAGGATAAAGCAACATTTCAAACACCCAAAAAATTCCCTTGTGCTCCTTTGCAAGTCAGTCCATCTACACCAGTAGTTCTAAGCAATTACTGATTTGTTTTCTTTCCCTATAGATTTTAGTATTGTTTTTTCTAGAATTACATTTAAATGGATTTCACATACTCTTTCATGTCAGGCTTCTTTTGCTCAGCATGATGCATTAACGATTCATCCTTGTTACACGTATCAGTCCATTCCTTTTTATTACCGAACAGTATTCTAGTGGATTGTTGTAATATATTCATCCATCCATCTGGATATTTGAATTGCTTCCTGTTTTTGGTTTTCATTGAATCTTTGTAACAACAGCCTATGTAGTATTATTGTTTCTGTTTTATGGATGAAAAAACTGTGGGTCTCACTGTTAGTAACTGGCAGGGCTATAATTCATGCCCTTGGTTTTAATATCACAAAACCCATTCTTATAACCACTGTGATTCATGTTGACTTCTTACAGAATCCCAAATTAGCTTCTGAACTGTTAAGTTCATTACAGGTTTTGTAAACATTGTTTTACTTTTTGTAATTGGGGAACTTTGAAAGATGACATTGATTTGATTGGGATATTAAATTACTAACTAGGGGCGCCTGGGTGACTCAGTCGGTTGAGTGTCCGACTTCAGCCCAGGTCATGATCTTGCAGTTCAAGAGTTTGAGCCCCGCATTGTGCTCTGTGCTGACAGCTCAGAGCCTGGAGCCTGCTTCGGATTCTGTATGTGTCTCTCTCTCTCTGCCCATCCCTGGGGCGTGTGTGTGTGTGTGTGTGTGTGTGTGTGTGTCTCAAGTAAATAAACATTAAAAACAATAAATTATTAAAACAAATAAGTAAATTGCTAACTGTAGTTTTTCATCACTTAATTGTGTATGATTTTTGCTTTTGGCTTTTCAGATTTTCTGTTTCTTTTTCCTTTTTTTCTTAGAAGTTTATTTACTTTGCTTCTCTGTAGTGTTACCATTATGTTTATCTGAATGTTTACGTTACCATAAGCATGTAAGAAATTTGTGGGAAACTATTATTTTTTATTGTTTAGATTTTATTCTAATAGAATATAATCTATGTAAGGACAAGGATCTTTGCATATTTTGTTCATTAATGTATTCCGAGTATCTGAAACTGTGCCTGGAACATAATATATGTTTGCTAAATGTTAAGTGTTGAATGAGCCTCTTTTTTTTTTCTTTCTATACTAAGATCTATGTTTTTATGAAACACTGTGTGTGCGTGCATGCGTGTGTGTGTAATTCATTAGCAGATTTTGGGAAATTATTCTTGGAATTCTTTTTGGTTTCTTACTTTGATACAACATGTACCTAAATACTAAATGTATATATTTTTTCCCTCTTGAGTCAGAGGCCCCTTTAAATACACAATTTTGAACACATAGGTATGGCTGCAATATTTTTATTTTGTGTTAATTACCCTTCTCATAGGTATATGTAGATTTGTATAAGATACCTTTTTGTATTAGAGTGAACCAAAATTTCTATGAAGCATATGATTCTGCTTATTTTCAGTTTTTAAAAATGTTTTATTTATTTTTTAGAGAGAGACCGAGTATGAGCAGGGGAAGGGCAGAAAGAGGGAGACACAGAATCTGAAGACAGCTCCAGGCTCTGAGCTGTCAGCACAGAGCCTGACGCGGGGCTCGAACTCTTGAACTGCGAGATCATGACCTGAGCTGAAGTCAGACGCTTAACTGACTAAACCACCCAGGTGTCCAATTCTGCTTATGTTTAAAGAAAAAGATCATGACTGATTTGAATTGCCATTTCTCCTTTTATGCTTTAGTTGCCTAATTTTGATATCCTCTTAATATTTTAAGCAACAGTGAGAGTAGGATATATTCAGTGTTTCTTACATTTCAGAGTTATTTTTGGCACTAATACATTTCATGTTTCATTATAGAGGAGTTCTAGAGAGGGTATAAAATAAAATTTCGTAAATTGATATTGTAAAAACACTGAGCATTTATTCTTTCAACAAAAGCATATACTAGCCAGTTATCATCTGAGTGCCAGGTGTTATCTAAATATGACATCAGGAAACTTTTGAAGGGGTAACCATGGATAAGGGTATTTGTAAGGCTGTGTGCTGAGTGTTGCTAGGATTAAAATTAAAAGAAGAATATGATACAGAACTTCGGGAAATGTAAATGAGTCATTGAGGTCAAAAACATATCTGGAAAGTTAGCAGAAACTACCAGGTTAAGTTGATCTGACAAAGAGCATTAGAAATAGTTAAATTTTAGTATAGTTAAGAATTAGAGAAAACTGTTACTAGAATGTATAGAGGGATTGGAGAGAGATTTAACAAGTTGGACTTTCAGGTTTGATTGTATGGTGTGTGTTGAAGCAAATACTTGAATCCAGGAATGTTTATTTTTTTTATTAAAAAATTTTTTTAAATGTTTTTATTTATTTTTGAGGGGGAGAGAAACAGAGTGCGAACTGGGGAGGGGCAGAGAGGGAGGGAGACACAGAATCTGAAGCAGGCTCCAGGCTCCGAGCTGTCACAGAGCCTGACGTGGGCTTGAACTCGTGAACCACAAGATCATGACTTGAGTGGAAGTTGGACGCTTAACCGACTGAGCCACCTGGGCACCCAGAATCCAGGAATGTTTACAGCAATTTCTGTGGATGTTAAGTAAAGTAAAGGAAGTTTCTTCCATTTTGCATGTATTTTATCTGCCCTTTTCAATCCATCATCCCCTGCTGATAGAGATTTCAGGAGGGTAGTACTGCATCATTTCTGAGCACGCCATTCTCTTAGCTCTTTCTCTTTGTTTTTTTTGGACTTACAGATGGCTTTTACTTCTTCTCCTTACTTTGTTCTGTGCTATATCTTCAACACTAGAAACTGTTTGTAACAAAGAAGGCACTTACTAAATATTTGGTGAATCAATGAATAGAAGTTGAGGTGGAGATACAGCTGCAAAAGGGGTACAATTATACCAGATGACAGATAGTTTCAAATGTTAGCCCAGGGGTTTGTAGAATGGTGTAGAAAAAAGAGCACTGACTTGCAAGTGTGAAGTCTCTTTCTAGTTTTGTTTCTGTTCTTTAGTGGCCAAATGATCTGGGAAAGTTGCCTACCTTCTCTGAGTCTCAGGTCATTCATCACTACCATCACAGCTACCATTTATTGTGCGTTACTGAGTGTGTTGAGTACATGCCAGGCACTTTGTTAAACTCAGTAGGTGGTTTACGACTCATTATAACGACAGGATGTATAGTAGGTGCTATTATGTCTTTTCTAGAAGATGAAGCAGGCTTTGGAGATTAAGTATCTTGCCGAAGTTCACTCCTACTTGGACTAGAACATAGTAAAGCCAGTATTTGAACTCAAATCCTGTGAGTGATTGAGTCTAGAGCTCTGACCTTTACCACTGTACTGCTTCATCTGTAAAATGAGTGGGTTGAGAACTAGATGATACCTAAAGTTTATTACATTTTCATTGTTCTGTCATTTATTATTCTGTACTACCATGGAAGAGTCATTAAAAATTTTTGCCTCGGGGAATGATATGAAAGAAGCTTTAAGGTGAATGCCTTTTGTAAACACATTTCTTTTTTTTTTTTTTTAATTTTTTTATTTTATTTACTTTTTTTTGGTAAACACATTTCTTTAACACAAACTTTTAAGGAATGATTTATCTGTGGGGTAAGTTTAGTTTTCATCAGTATCAGATCTCTAAAAACGAGGCCTAAAAATGTTTAGCAGGTAGGATCATTAGGTTGATTTCAAGTAACAGAAACCAAATCTGGTTTCTTTAAGATTCCTAGGTGTTGCCTTGAAGACCCCAAAGAAGGCTTGAATGGTCAAGGCTTGAGAATGCCAGGAACCAGGGCAGCTATGGGCTTTTTAGCAGCAAGTGACATTAATATCACTAAACTCTAACAATTCCCAGTCATTTGAGAGGTAGTAGTATAGTGTTGTGGTGAAGTGCATATCTTCTTCTTTGAGCCAGACTGAATGGTTTTGAGTTCATCTATAAAATCTCATGGGTTGTTGAGAGCATGAATTGTGTGCTTGGGACAGTTTGTGGCATTCAGTAAGCAGTCAATAAATATTAGCTGTTATCATCATTGTTATGTTTCTTTTGTTTCAGAATCACAGATCCTGGTCATTATTGGTTTGGCTTGAATCAGGTGTCTGTGTACCTATAAGTCTGACAGTCTGACAGGGGAGGTTAGTACACAAGTGCTGTTAGGGCTACTCTCCTGAGAATGAGGCTTTAGTCAGAAGCTGCCCTTTAGACATTTACTGCTGGTGTGTATATAACATTATGACCAAAAGTTATGAAGTTAAATTGTTAATTAAATTGTTTTAATCCATAGTTTGATCCAAGGTGAATTTGGATACTTAGGGTATTTTTACAGACGTTAAGTTTGTAAGGTGTTTAAATGGGATAACGATATTTTACATATTTCACAATATAATGGTAGGATGTGTATTGCATTTTTTAAATGAAATTTAAATTAAGGACTATAAAAGAAGTCTCCAGAATCTTTTTAAAGAAAGCATACCCTTCATACTAATTTTCCAAATAGTAAGGGATGCATTTTGTGTGACCTCAAAGAAGTTATTTAACTTTCCTGGCCCTTAGTTTCCTCATTTGTGAAGTAGAATTGGATTGAGTGACCGTTAAAGTACCTTTGGGTCTAAAAATTACTTGCTTCTGTGAATCCACATGTCTATCTACTAGGTATATTGTCCAGAATGTTAATTAGATGAAAAGAACTAACAAACGAAAGACTAAATATTAGGAAGATACTAGTAGTTAAGCTTTATTTAAAGAGTTAATTATTGTAATCCTGTTAATTTGGTTTAGAGTCCTTTTTTTGTGAGGTTCAGTTATATTTATCCACTATTTAATACTGATTTTTCCTAGAGATCAAAAGAGAAGTCCCCTCTGTATGTTTTGGATATGATCAGTTACCTTTTCATGGAATTTTCTTTTACTGTCTCTTACTGTAAATGTCCTGAATTTTGGTATACTTTTAGCCGAATTTGAGTTTTAAAATAAATTTTTTAGTATCTCGTGTTTCTCACTGGAGGGATGTATGTGTATGTATGGATATATGCATGAGAGAGTGATAGATACTTGTTTTCCCATTTAGACCAAATGCCTTAAGGAAGGTATAAAGTCTTTGTTTTACTCAGCAGAGGCTGGATTACCTATGCAGGTACTTACGTGGTAGAAAGTTTGTGATACAGGCATTGACCATAATATTGGCCACTGGGATTGGATTTGATTGTATTATTAAATGTACAGCTCTGCATCTTCATTTCATTTCAAGTACAGTTGAGGTAGAAAAACCAGTAATGGATGTGTAGGTGACACCTGGTAGGAATAAGCCATGAATGAGACCAATGTAGATAGCAGTAGGTCCATCATGATTATTTGATTTTATCTTAAAACTGATCCTTGTTGATATTTTGACTTGTTTACACTTGCATGAAATAGAACTTTGGGTTTGCCTAGTCTGTCATCCACCACTGTTTTTTTGTGGGATCAATAGTGGAGGAAGATGACAGCCACTTCCAGATTCTTCTTAGCACCATTTCCTTACATTTGTTTTTAGGTTTCTTTTTTCTTGCCAGCTAGTATCACCGTGCAGTCAGAAGAATGAAGAGTGAAAGAGTCAGCCTCTCTGCTAGTTCTCTAACTCATATCTTTACTTCCAGCTTTCTCACTTCCCTTTTTTGGGAGGAATGTGGGCAAAGGATAGGAGGTTGTTGGTTGGGGAGTTGACAAGCAGCCCTTATTTGTACTGTTAATTTGATGAAATTGGTACTTCAGAATTGTGCCTTAGGTTCCAGGCCTGGCCTCTGTCACTTTCCCTTTGGGCAAGATAAATTACTTCATCTCATTAAGCCACTTTGCTTCATCTGTTTAATGAGAAGTATCTTGAAAGGTAATCTTAAAGATTATCTTTTTGTGGACTTAAGTCAGTGCCTTATACAGGCAACTGCTTTTTTATTATTATTA
This sequence comes from Panthera pardus, assembly GCF_024362965.1. Taxonomy (NCBI): domain Eukaryota; kingdom Metazoa; phylum Chordata; class Mammalia; order Carnivora; family Felidae; genus Panthera; species Panthera pardus. Next base: position 81,809,315 of record NW_026526655.1, on the reverse strand, counting down.
TTAATAACAGTTTTCAGTTATATAGGCTAATAAATGTGAAGGAATATGGAAGAGTAAAATATACAGAGTATCTCCATACATTATTCTGTGGAATAGTTTCACATTTTTTTCTCCAGTCGATTAAATATATTTTTATAGTTGTCAAACATCAGCAGATTGATACGTATATTTTCCTCCTTCCATCTCTTCCTGGCAGAGCATTTTAACAATCAAAATGATTTAAAAAATTAAAGACTTTAAAAATTAGCAAAGAAACTAAATTTTCAGCTAATCCTCAGAGTAATATTTGACTCCTGAATAATTGATACTGTATTTGTTTTTAAAAGTGATTTCCTTTTTTTTCTTTTTCTTCTTCCTTTTTAAAATTTTTTAAAAATGTTTATTCATTTTTGAGAAAGAGAGAGAGAAAGGGGCAGGAAGGGTCAGAGAGAGAGGGAGACATAGAATCTGAAGCAGGCTCCATCCAGACTTTGAGTTGTCGGCACAGAGCCTGACGTGGGGCTCCAACTCCCGGACTGTGATCATGACCTGAGCCAAAGCTGGACACTTAACCAACAAAGCCACCCAGCACCCCCGCTTCTTTATTTTTTTGATTGTTAGTTGGTCACGGGGAAAATAAATTTTAGTGATGAAAATCTGTTCAGTGGGTGGTATACATTAGAGAATCAAATGACAAGAGACATTCTAATATACCAATGAACTCTGGGATGAACACTTAAGTTTGGAACTTTGAAAAGCATGGTACCAAAGAGGTAATCTTGCCATTTGATCCTTGAGATGTTTCTCAACTGGCATGGTTTTGGCATTCAGTTTTTTGGGTGTATGGGACTGTCACAGGCATATCATGAAGTTTATTGATATCCTGCCTGCTAATTGTGATAACCCCGAAATGTTTTTTTCTCGATTTCCAAATGAGGGCTGTGGGATCTGATTTAAGAACCATTGTCCAAGGCTTCTTAACCTTTTGTGACTTGGGACTTTGACAGCTTGATAAAATTCCTGCTTTTCCCATCCCCTGCTGCAACCCCCAGTTTGTCCTCTGTATTTAAGAGTTTGTTTTTTTGGTTCGTCCCTTTTTTTTTCTTTGTTCATTTGTTTTGTTTCTTAAATTCCACATATGAGTGAAATCATATAGTATTTGTCTTTGTCTGACTTCACTTAGCATTTTACTTTCTAAATCTATCCATGGTGTTGCAAAAATGGCAAAATCTTACTCTTTTTTATGGCCAACTAATATTCCATTATATATATATATATGTGTGTGTGTGTGTGTGTACACATATACACACACCCTACATTTTGTTTATTCTTTCATCTATTGATGGACACTCAGGTTGCTTCTATATCTTGACTGTGGCTTATAAATAATGCTATAGTAAACATAGAAGTGCATGTATCTTTTTAGTAGTGGTTTTGTTTTCTTTGTTCCAGTTCTTTGTCCCAGTAGGGGAATTACTGAATCATATGGTAATTCTACTTTTAATTTTTTGAGGAATCTCCATACCGTTTCCAACCGTGGCTGCCCCAGTTTGCATTCCCACTAACAGAGCATATCGTTCCTTTTTTTCTCCCACATTCTCCCAGCATTTGTTTTTCCTTGTCTTTTTTGATCATAGCCATTCTGACAGGTGTAAGGTGGTTTTGATTGTGATCTCATTTGTTTTGATTTTGTCTCATTGTGGTTTTGATTGGCATTTCCCTGATGAATAGTGATGTTGAGCAGCTTTTCATGTGTTGGTTGGTCATTTGTAGGTCTTCTCTGGAAAAATGTCTATTGCACCAAAAAGAATATAATACCTGGGAGTAAATTTAACCATGTAGGTGAAAGACCTGTACTCTGGAAACTATAAAACAGTGATGAAGGAAATTGTGGAGGACACAAACAAATGGATGGATACTCCATACTCATGTATCGGGAGAACCAATATTGTTGGTTCTACAAAGCAATGTACAGACTTAATGCAATCTCTATCAAAATACCAATAGCATTTTTCACAGAAATAGAACAAATAATATGAACATTTGTATGGAACCACAAAAGACCTTGAATAGCCAAAGCAGTCTTGAGAAAGATGAACAAGGGTAGAGGCATCACAATCCCAGGCTTCAAGATATACTACAAAGCTGTAGTAATCAAAATGGTATTGTACTGGCTCAAAAAATACACACAGAGATCAATGGAATAGAATAGAGACCCTAGAAATAAACCTGTGCTTATATGGTCAATTAATCTATGACAAAGGAAGCAAGAATATACAGTGGGAAAACTGGATAGCTACATGCCAAAGAATGAAACTGGAACACTTTCTTACACTGTACACAAAAACAAACTCAAGAGTGGATTAAGGACCTACACGTGAGACCTGAAACCGTGTAACTCCCAGAAGAAAACATAGGCAGTAATTTCTTTGACATGGGCCATAGGAACATTTTCCTAGATAGGTCTCCTGAGGCAAGGGAAACAAAAGCAAAAATAAACTATTGGGACTACACCAAAATAAAAAGCTTTTGTATAGCTCAGGAGACCATCAACAAAATGACAAGACTACCTACTGAATGGGAGAAGGTATTTGCAAATGATGTTATCTGATAAGGGGCTAGTACCCAAAATATATAAAGAGCGTATACAACTCAATACCAAAAAGAATCAAGTAAAAAATGGACAGAGAGCCTGAATCAGTATGGTTTTAAATGCATAAAATAGAATCACATAAGCCAATTATATTGAAAGTTATCAAAATAATATAAGTTTGTAATTTACATGCTTTAGTAATACATTAATGACAAGATTTAGAGTTGAATCTAATTATCTTAGTTTTAATGTTTATTTTTGAGGGAGGGAGGGAGAGAGAGAGAGAGAGAATGGGACTGAGCGACTGAGCACGAGTGCGGGGGGGCAGAGAGAGAGAGGGAGACACAGAATTCGAAGCAGGCTCCAGGCTCCAAGCTGTCAGCAAAGAGCTGGACCGGGGCTCGAACTCCCGAACCATGAGATCTTGACCTGGTCTGAAGTCAGATGCTTAACTGACTGAGCCACCCAGGCACTCCTAATTATCTTTTTAAGTAGTGATAAGTATAAACAATATTTAAGTAGTGATAAGTATTAACAACCCCTAATTATCTTTTTAAGTAGTGATAAGTATAAACAATATTTGGACAAGTGCAACCACTGTAATAGGACAATGAAACGATCTGTGATTTCTGTTGTATTGCTAGTCCTGAGTATTACTAGTACTGTTATTTTGCCTTTTGCCTACATTAGTAATTGAAGGAAATGTTAAATTTGATAGAAGTTAGTGGAATAAGAGAAATGATTGTTTTCTCACCCAAGTTTATGGCCCCTCAATTCTTTCTTTGGAAGTTTTGAAGGTCTTTGACCTGAGGTTTAGAATCCCTCAGAAGAATTTCTTTGGCCCAAATGGCAACCTTATTGCCATGTCATCCTTGTCCCAAATATATAGTTAGGCTAAAGATTTTATTTCTTATTACTATAAAGGAGATGTTACTGTAAACAGAATATGTTATTTTTGTGTTTAAGATATTTTCTATGTTTTTTAAGTTGGAAAATAATATACCCATGTGATGTAAAGATAAAAATTTATACCACAAAATGATATATATGAAAAGTAAATGTCCTTCCTCCCCACATCCCAGACACTCTACAGAGGCAGCTGTTGTTGGCATCATGCATGTGTATCCTAGAAAACTGCTAAACAAATGCTTATTTCTTGTATTCATTTTGTAAGTAATGTGACCTTAGAGTTAGTTTCTTAATCTAGAGTCATTCATTAAGTCAGGTAATTTTGATTTTAAATTTAAAAATCTCTGAGGAATTGAGAATTGGCAAATTGTAGCTTTCTAATTGGATTGTTGGGAGTTTAGATATAAAACCTTAATCTTTTATTCCCATGTTGCAGTTTGGCTGTCTGTAAGCCTTGCATTGTGCATAGGACTTTTGTTTATTTTTCTATATATAAAATAAGTATTTTAAAGTCCGATTTACTATTAAATGTCTTGTCAGTGAATTTTTTTTTTTTTTTTTTTTTTTTTTTTTTTTTACCAATTATTTATGGCCTTAAGTAGCAGTTTAGGTCAGAAGAGCAATAATAGGCTCCCCTTTTGAAGAAAGCCATCTTTTTTTGGGTTATCATATTGGTAAGCTGGATCTTTCACACAGACTGCACTCTTTCAAACTTTCATTGCAGTTGTTTGTATGTGTTCATTCATTAAGTAGCTCCATGAATGCATGGACTGTGTCTGTATTACCTTTGTGTCCATCATCTGGTGCAGTGAATGATGTATGGTCGCTGCTTACTAAATAGTTGCTGATGGAACGAGCAACGCCTGTTATGTACTTTAGGTTACAGAAAGGAATAGAGGTGGTACCTGTCTTCAAGCAGTTTGTAGTCCCAAAGAAAAGAGTTGTACATGGATGAATGCATATAAGGTTTAATGTGTTATGTAAAAAGTAAAAATTATATTGTAGAAATTTGTGTCACAAGGGACGTGATTTGAACAAGAGTATGTCTGAGTTCATGTAATAGCTAGTAGAAGATACCAAATTGGGGTGTCTGGGTGGCTCAGTCGGGTAAACATCCAACTCTTGGTTTCAGCTCAGGTCATGATCTCACTGTTGGTGGGGTTGAGCCCTGCACTGGGCTCTGTACTGTCAGCAGAGATTCTCTGCTGTCTCTCTGGGATTCTCTCTGTCTCTCAAATAATAAACTTAAAAAAAATACTACTGAATTATTTTTTACAAATGAGTTTTGAAGTTATTTCGTATGCCACGATGTCATGAGTTTTTTGTTTTTGTTTTTTTTCCTGGTACATGTCATTGCTTTTCATATTGGAAAGTGTGTGATGTCCTGGAGAGTTGTTAGAGGGTTGAAAGAATTTTTGTGGTCTAGTGTAGAGTCACCTTTTAGGATAGGCAAACTTGTGTTAAGAGCATTTCCTGTTGTTTTTGTTTTGGTTTTGGTTTTGGTTTTGGTTTTGGTTTTAAGAGCAGTTCCTGTGTAAAGAGCTGTGGGAAAAGAAACTTTGTGATATGAAGGATGATCTGAAGAACTAGTGCTGCCTTATTTATTGTACAAGTAATGTAGAGATTTTATTTATTTTGCTTTAAAACACAGAGGACACTTTCCGTGGAGAAAGTACTTAGAAGATTTTCTGTACATTATAGGTGCTTCAGACAGCAGTAGTTCCCCTTCAACTTTATCTGAAATATCAGCTCAGCCATCTTACATTCATCAGGGCTTTCAAAATACCTCCAAAAGAAATACAGAAGGTTTAGGTCAGTGATTCTCAAACTTTGTCATGCATCAGAATCACTTGGAGGGCTTGTTAAAACACTGATTGCTGAGCTTCATTCTGACATTGTAGTTTTTAGTGGATCTGGAATGGGACCTAGGAATTCGTATTTTTTAACAGGTTCCTGATGCTGCCTGTCCAGTGACCCCACTCTGAAAACTACCACTGTAGGAGGAAGAATAGCAGTTCCATCTTGAACACATAGCAGAACAATCTGGGGTGCTTTTGTAAAGTACATGTGTTTACCTTAGACTTCCCAGCCAAATCACAGTTTATAAGTGATTCTGATTCTAGGTCGAAAAACGGTTAGTTATGTATGCCCATGTCCCCTGCATGTCTGCCTTGCCATTTTACCATTCCAGTAAGGAGTATTTCTCTTATTCATTGGCTTTTGAACTCTTTTGATTGACTCAGTGTGTGTGTGTGTGTGTGTGTGTGTGTGTGTGTGTGTGTGTGTGTAGCTGAAATAAAACTGAAATAAAGTGTGTCTTGACATGCACACACACTACACACACAAATATACTGTTGGGTGTTTGTTTATGCAGTAGTTATGTTCTGTCAGGTTGCCACAAACAATGGATTAATGAATACTGAACCATTACTTCTAAAGGAAATACAGGGCTGGTTCACAGGAACCTCTCTGGTCACAACATTTTCATCAAACAAATCAATACAAATTCTTGTTTTATGCATGTTTGTGTTTTGAAGATACTTTATTTAACATATACTATTGATTCTTGGCATTGAACTCACAGCCAGCAGCACTGTAAGTCATGCCTGAATGAAACTTGTCTAACACAGTTTCTCTGTAAGTTACATCACAGCCGTCTTGTGCTTAAGAACATTATAGCACTTCACTGCTGCATTTGGGGAGTCCATAAACAATGAAATCATCAAAAAACTATAAAAATGCAAAAAAGTGGCACTAAATAGAATGTTAGAAATACACTTATTTATAGTATAAGAGCTGAAAGAAGAGTGTCACCTCCTTTGACCTCAGCTGGGAACATATGACTGGGATGATTCGAAAGCCGCTTTGCACATTCTTCGAATGACTGTGAAAGTACTGCACATATTGATTTTGGGGATCACACATTTGTGTGAGGTGAATTTGCAAACACAGAATTTGTGAGTATTGAGGATTGGCTATACATATAGCCAATAGAAATAGCTATTTCTGTTTTGTTAAATGAGCTAGTTACTGATTTTATGATTGACTAGAGATTCAACCCATAGTTTGAAAAACACTGTTCTAATACAGCAACACATGTTACATATAACTTACTAGTTATGCAGTGTTAAGTAGTTAAGTGATATTAAGCGATATATATATATATATATATATATATATATATATATATATATGAGTGTTTGTGTGTTTCCTTCATTTAGAGTATATAATGTTTAATCTTGATAATGGGGAGCTGTGGTTTTGGAGGGTGCATCATCAGGTTTGTATTTGTAAAAGATCATTGTTGGTGGATGGGTTGTGGAGGGCAGCACATGGGTAGCAGTGATAGTGGTGGTGGCAGAACAGAGACTAAGCTAGTTATAAGGCCAAAGCACTGGAAATGTGATTTCTAGCTATGTATTTTCAGCAGATTTGTGGCAGAGTAAAGACAATTGGGATGCTTTGTGGATTAAGGGATTTCAATTAAGTCTTAGTTTTATATCAGGGATTCTTAATTGAAATTTCTGGTACCTAGATAGACTTAATGGGGTCTGTGAACTTACTGATTTTTAAAAATTATTTTATTTTAGAACAAAAGTGGGGGAGAGGGGCAGAGAGGGAGAGTGAGAATCCCAAGCAGGCTTCCTATGCAGGGCTCAATCCCATGACTCCAGGATCATGACCTGAGCTGAAATCAAGAGTCGGATGTTCGACTGAGCCACCCAGGCACCCCTTACTGATTTTTTTTTTTTAACCACAGTTTTATGTATGTCTCCTGATTACTCCTCTCATCATCAGGTTATTAATGAAGAAAATGACCTAGAGGAGGTTAAGAATTACAGTTTAGTAGATAGTACAGATTGCTTTTTTCATTGTTAATCCTTATTGTATATGAATCACAAAGTTATAAATTTTCTGAGAATTCTAAGGAGGTATATAAAAAGCTTTAGACTGGGGCACCTGGGTGGCTCAGTCAGTTAAGCGGCTGACTTCCGCTCAGGTGATGATCTCATGGTTCATGAGTTCGAGCCCCACATCTGTCCTGCTCTGTGCTGACAGCTCAGAGCCTGGAGCCTGCTTCGGTTTCTGTGTCTCCCCCTCTCTCTCTGCCCCTCTCCTGCTCTCGCTCTCTCTCTCTCTCTCTCAAAAATAAACATTAAAAAATTTAAAAAGCTTTAGACTGAGTTTGTGTTATTATGAAATGCAGAATTTTTACGTGGAAGCACGTTACTGAAGAAAGTAAATGTACTGAATGTAGATTCTTTGAATCGTACTTTACAAAAGTAAAATTTAGATAATTGTTTGCCTATATTGTAGTGAATTTGTGTTTAGAAAACAGTGGTATAATTAAAATTTGCCTAATATGTTTTTTGTCTTTAGGGCATGATACAGCACAGGAAGATACTCATTCTATAGAGTGGTAATGCAGTGCACATGATCACTGGAAATGTGCTCAGCCACCTGAGCATGTCTGAAGTAGCTAATGTCTCTGTAAATTGGAAAAGCAAACCCCCAAAACATCCAGCTTGTTTTATCTGTTTTTGAAAATACCCACCTCTCCTTTGTAGCAGCATCATACATATATGCTTATATATATGCTTATATGTAAAACATTCAGAATATACCCATAAGTCTAAAGAAGAAAATACAGATCCCTTGCAATCCTACCATTCTGAGATACCTACGTTTTTGACCTTTGTGGATGTACTTCCTTCCTTGCTTTTTTCCCCTCTGTATTTATGTATTTATAGGTATATAAGTATAGGTGTGTGTGTGTGTGTGTGTGTGTGTGTGTGTGTGTGTGTGTGTTAAGAGAGAGATTTGCTTTTTAATCTCTTCTTTTCAGATTGAGAAATCTGTGGCCCAGCCTGAGTCATCTTGTCAATTAATGGATTAACCCTAGTTACTGTAGCCTGAGAAGTGGATGGTATAAGAGAATGGCAGTTTGCATTTTGATCATTGGTGTAAAGGGAGTTTGGGGAGGAAGGAACAGGGATTCCCCAAAACAAGGGATTAAGGCATAAATACAGTTGTTAAAAAAAATTCCTGTGGGATAGGCATTGATTCTGATTTGTTAAATACTATAAGTAGGTGGTGTTCCATTGTACATTTAATCAGTGTCCTCTTGATGGATATTGGTTGTTATGTAGCCAAAATTTTCATTTCTTAATGAAAGAATGCTTCTGGTTTTTTAATTTAAATTAAGGTCGTTTTGCCACCTCTCTCAAAATTTACCTCAAGATTTCTTCTAGAACCTGTCTGATTTGTTCTAGTACACATGGCTCTGTAGGTCCGTTTTTTTTTTTTTTTTTCCATCTAAATGCATGTCCAGTTGTCCAAACACCATTTAAAAAAAAATCTTTTCTTCCTGGTTTGAGATGCCACTTTCATCATCTTTGAAATTTCTTAGCCATTTGGATTTATTTTTAAATTTTCTATTTTGTTTCATTGGGCAGAAGACTTTTTAAAACACGTTTTTTTGAAGATATACCATTGTAATATCAATCATTTCATTGTTTTATTTTTATATTTTTATCATTTAAAAAATACATGGTGAGGCTAGTTCTAACATTCTTACTGCTTTCCTTTTCCGAGTTTTCGTTACTATTGTTGCTCGTTTATTTTTCCATATGACCTTTATAATTTTGTCTGACTTCAGAAAGAAAATGTTGGTGTTTTACTGGCACTTACCATACATTTGTAAATTAGCTTATAGATAATTGACATCTTTGTGATGTTGACTTTTTATCCAAGAACATGATTTGTCTCTTCATTTGTTAGAGTCTAGTTATATTTATTTTCAGGAGCATTCTTTTTCTGTTTGCTTTGTTTTTGGTTAAGCTTATTTCTTGGAATTTTATCTACTTGGTTGCTATTATAAATGTTACCTTGTTTTCTATTATACTTTATAACTTGTTATTATTTGTATTTTTAAAAACTATTGATTTTTATATATTAATTTTATATCTTGTGACTTTAAGTTACCTGATTGTACTTACTTTTGCATGGGTTCTCTTGAGTTATTGAGCTATAAATACCATGTAACTTACTTACAGAGATAGTTTATTTCTGCTTTTCTAACTAGTGTGCTTCTCATTACCTTTCATTATTTAAAATTTCTGTTGGGGGGCGCCTGGGTGGCTCAGTTGGTTAAGCATCCGACTTCGACTCAGGTCATGATCTCACGGTCCGTGAGTTCGAGCCCCGCGTCGGGCTCTGTGCTGACAGCTCAGAGCCTGGAGCCTGTTTCAGATTCTGTGTCTCCCTCTCTCTCTGGCCCTCCCCTGTTCATGCTCTCTCTCTGTCTCAAAAATAAATAAACGTTTAAAAAAAAAATTTCTGTTGGAAAATTATTTCCATTCCATATTGAATAGTAGTAAGGATAATGGGCATCTTTGTTTCTTACTTCAGTGTGACTGCTGGTAGTGTTTCTCCATTAAATAAGATGTAGATTATTCTAGACTGTTTTATAGACGTAGAAAACAAAATAGGTATTTACTCGGGCACCTGGGTGGCTCAGTTGGTTAAAGGTCGAATTTTGGCTCAGGTCGTGATCTCACAGTTTGTGAGTTCAAGCCCCGCGTCAGGCTCTTTGCTGACAGCTCAGAGCCTGGAGCCTGCTTCAGATTCTGTGTCTCCCTCTCTCTCTGTCCTCCCCCACCCCCTGCCTCTCAAACATAAATAAACGTTAAAAAAAATATAGGTACTTACAATAGAATATTATACATATGTATGTAATTTCATAAAGATAATATGTAAAACCTCCAGTGTTTCTACCATAAATGAGTCTTGAATATTTTCAAATGCCTTTTTGGAATTTGTGGAGATTTTCCCTTCAGATCTGTTCATTATTGATGAATTATAATATTGAATCATCCCCAGCATTTGTGGAATGAACACCATTTGGTGATGAGGTGTTATTCTTTTTAAAAATATTTTTAGTCTTAATACATTCTTCTCTGTAACAGGACTTACAGAGATTTGGCGTCTTGTTGGCCCAAAGTGGCCACTCGATAGCTTCTACATTTATATCTATTTAAGCAGAAATCTCTGGCTGAGAGTAGTGATTCACTCTCATTTCTAACTTCCCAGGAGATGTAATATGATTGACCTAATTCAGGTAAGGTATCTAGCCTGATTCAGTTGACTGTGTTTGGGGTAAGGTGAGATGATTGACTACCTTGGTGGATAGCAACCCACTCCTGGGGAGACAATGGTAGTTGAGAGAGTGGACATTGGTGGGAGTGAGACTGACTTCTCAAAAGGTGTCTAACTATAATTTTGTATTTTGCAAAACCCTGTTTATATAGTTACATAGTTAGCAAAATTCCAGGTTTTACTGAAACAGACTAAGATTTCTTTTTTAAATTGTAGTCTATTATTGGATCACCACTGGCTTTCTTATCTACTCTACAGTACACGTTTTCAGTGGTTACTTGGAGTTAAGAAAGATCCTAAATGGCTGTCCCTCTGAGTCACCTTACACCACTACTGCCTACCCCACTGCAAGGGGGAAAGTTCTTAATCTTAGCATATGTGTAAAGGTGTATATACTCAGGTATATTTCTGAGGTACTCAGAAATACCTACCGAGTACAAAAAGACTCGCTGGAAATATCACTGAGACAAAAGACACATTCTACGTAACCAACAAGATGAAGGATCCTCCCCCTGATAACATATCTATATTCACAGGGAATGCCTATATTGTAGCTTCCCGAGACTTTGTCCGACATGTCTTAGAGAACCCCAAGTCCTGACAACTGATTGAATGGGTAAAAGACACCTATAGCCCCGATGAGCGTCTATGGGCCACGCTTCAGCGTGCACCATGGATGCCTGGCTGTATTCCCTACCACTCCAAGTTTCACGTCTCAGATATGGCAGCCATTGCCAGGCTGGTCAAGTGGCAGGGCCATGAGGGAAACATCAGTATGGGGGCACCTTATGCACCTTGCTCTGGAATCCACCAGCGGTCTATCTGTATTTACGGGACTGGAGACCTGCATTGGATTCTTCAAAACCATCACCTCTTGGCCAACAAGTTTGACCCAAAGGTGGATGACAATGCTCTTCAGTGTTTAGAAGAGTACTTACGTCATAAGGCCATCTATGGGACTGAACTCTGAGATAAACTATAAGAGGATTGCTACCTGTGGATACATGAACATGTGGATACATACTTCAGATGGGCTGGGGCAATGTGGGGTGGGAGACCAGGGCTCTGCAATCTGTGGCATCCCTAAGTTAGGGGGCTGCTATCAGAGTGTGGGTAAGTAGATCTGCCTTGCAACTTGCTGTCCTGGGTGAACACTCCTGGTGAGCATTCACCCACCCCACTCCTAAGAGCTCTCCCACTGACTTTGTCACAGAGTCAAAATAAGAAGCAGATATTTGGGGGAGTAAGGGAGGGAAGTGTGGCAGGGGACCCTGGATTTCAGGTGAGTGCTTGCTGTCTGCTTTTCTACTCTATGCTGGTTCTAATAAATTCTAGGCTTGGTAGTGGGGGCGGGGTGGGACTTTAATGAAAAGAGGGCCTTTTGTACTATTAACTTAAAAATAGCTCTTTATTAAAAAAATATATATATATATTCAGTTCTGACATCTATTCCAGTGTGGGGGATCCGCCGCCCCCCCCGCACACACACACCAAGCAATTCTCTGACATCAGCAGAGTGTCCTACAATTCAACTCAATTCTGACACTGTCTGGAGATAGCATTAGATCCTAAAGGTTAAGGGCTCAGTTCTACAAGACTGTTCCCCTCCCCCACTTTCAGATGCCAATCACGAGTTCAGGTAGTCGCCTGTGCATCTGACTGACTGGTTCTAGATCGGCGTATCCAACCACCCCCTCCTTAGGTTCAATTAATTTGCTAAAGTGGCTCACAGAACTCAGAGAAACGTTTTACTTGGTAGATGACTGGTTTATTAATAAAAGGATAAAACTCGGGAACAGTCAGGGAGAAGGCAATTTATAGGGCAACATATGGGGAAAGGGGCACGGGGTGTCCATACCCTCTTGGAATTTGCCACTCTTCCAGCCACCTCCATGTATCTATCAGCCTGTAAACTCTCTGAACCTAGTCCTTTTGGGGTTTTTTATGGAGGCTTCATTACATAGGCATAATTGATTAATTAACTATTGGTGATTGATCTACAATCTGTAGGCCATCTCCTCTCCCCAGAGATTAGGTTTGGGACTGAAAGTTCCAATTCTCTAATCACATGATTGGTTCTCTTGGCAACCAGCCACCATCCTTAGATGCTTTCCAAAAGTCACCTCATAACATAAACTGTATATGCTTGAAAGGGATTTGTTAGGAATATCAAGTCACATTTATCACTTAGGAAATTCCAAGGGTTTTAGGAGTTCTGTGCCAGGAATTGGGACTCACATCGAATGTGTATTTCTTGTTATCACAGTATTACATGGGTTTTCAAAAGTTAGAATTTAATTATTTATGTATAGCAAATTTTCTATTTGAAAGATGTCTTTCTAAAATAGATTTGTTGAGGTATATTGATGAATGAACAGCACATACTTAACATGTACAATTTGTTGACATTTGTATACACCTGTAAAACCGTTATTACCACAGTTAAGATAATGAACATATTTACCATCTCTAAAAGTTGTTTCCTCATGCTCCTTTATAAGTCCTCTCTCCTTTTTTCGGGCAAACACTGATCTGCTGTCACTGTGGATTAGTGGTTTGCATTTTCTAGACTTTTATATAAATGGAGTCATTAAGCATATATTCTTTCTTGGTCTGGTTTCTTTCACTCGGCATGATTGTTTGAGATTCATACATATTATACCATGTATCAATAATTCATTCCTTTTTATTGCTGAGAGTAGTCTCTTTTATGGATATACCACAGTTTATCCACTCACCAGTTGAGCAAATAAAGCTGCTGTGAACATTTGTGTACATCTGTTTTCATTTGTTTTGGGTAAATACCTGGAGATTAAACGGCTTGATTATATAGTGGGTATATTAAAACTGTTTAATTTTTTTGAAAAGCTGTTAAACTGTTTTCCAGAGTGGTTATACCATAAAGATACCTTTTGTGAGATGCATAGTTTAGAACCTTGCTGTTCAGTTTGGTCTGTGGATATGGCATTACTTGGGATTTTATTAAAATTGCTTGAATTTGAAGTCTCATTCTACACCTGTTGAATCAAAAATGTGCATTTTAAAAAGATCGCTAGGTGGTTCATATGCACATTAGAATTTGAGAAGCTTGGGTTTAGAGCAGTAGTTCTCAACCTTTTTTTTTTTTTTTCCCTTGTAACATCTGAGGGTTTTGATACATTTCTATGAAATTCTCAAATGGGTCCAGGAGATGGAGGATGGTTTTTTAAAATCTAACATAATATTGATGAATGCAGAGTATCCTGCCTCCCACACCTCCCCTATGTGATTGCTTCCTTCATAGTGGCAGTAGAGTGTTTTTGTCTATTGCCCATTTCAGATTTGGTGGTTTCCGGAAGAATTGCTTTCCAAGCATTTTTCCAAGTATAGAGCTTTATAGTCTGGCACAGTTTTTTTGTGGGTGAGAGATACTTATTTTCTTTCTGTGTAATTTCTAGGGTGAATGAATCCATTTGCTAGCTTTTTTTTTTTTTTTTTTTTTTTAATGTTATTTTTCCTTTGCGTAACCAGTGATCGAATTCTTGGTTGTTTTCACATATAGGTATCTTGAAATTTTCTGTAAGAGCTGTCTCTCTACTCTTAGTATTCAAGAAATGCAAAATTATACCGGAAATGACTTTGTTAATCAATAGATGAATTTGCTCAGTATCAAATAATGCTTTTTAAAACCCTGTGTCAGTGATTTATTTTTGCTTAGTTTTGAATTTTCTCTACTACTGCTCATTTCTGTTGTTGTTTGTGGATATTTAAGAGCAAGCCAGCCATTGATGTTATTATCACCTTCCTAAATTAGTGTTGATGTTGAAGGTCAGGGTCTTAATCAGCATCAGGAAATTCTCAATTTAAAACAAGGTTTCAAAAACCCAACAATTAGATAACAAAGATTAATCATTTGTTACTTTATCAAGTGGAACTAGTTGCTGTTATATAACTTCTAATTGACTTGTTTTCCAAAACTGGATTTGTAAGTCAGGTTCTAGAATTATAACGTGTATGATAAAATATGTCCATACAATAAGATTACTTTCACTTTTACATTTCTGCTTAAGGTATCAGTTACTCCAGCCATTAAAGTCCTCTTACCTTCTTTTCTTCTTCAAATCCCCACAGGCAGTTAAGATAGAGAAACTGAGGGTGATTCAGTTCTTATTCATTTAAAATTTAACACAGCTGTTTTTCAGAAGAGAAAAATCTTTACCCTGTTATTAAATTCTAAAAAGAATTTATTGCAAATGGGCACTTATCTGTTTAGTTGATAAATGTCTTTAAATCCACTTTTATAGAAAAAAAACAGAAACCTTAGTAATGTGACTGTTTATTGATTTTTAGCTAAAGCTAATATATTTCTTTGGGAGGCAAAATTAATGAAATACATATAACTTTACTTACAAAAGCAGTATTTAGAATATTAGAGGAATGGATAGATAGCGTATTGAGAGTAGATATCCCTGTCTTCCTAATTTTAGGGGAGAAGCATTCAGTATTTCACTGAAGTACGATGTTGTGGGTTTTGTTTTTAGATCTCCTTTATCAGATTGAAGAAATTCTCTTATATATTTTTAGTTTTCTGTGAAATTTTAGAAAGGATGTTGGATTTTGTAAATGCTTTTTCTGTGTATAGAAATGACCATGGCTTAAAAAAAATTAATAATAGTGAATTACACTGGTTTTGAAATCAATGTTGCATTCCTGGGATAAACCGTATTTGGTTATGTATTCTCCTTTTAACATGTTGGATTCTGTTTGCTAAATTTTTGTTTGGGATGATTGTATCTGAAGGGATATTCATCTGTAGTTGTCTTCTCCTGAAATGTCTTTTTCTGGTTTTGGTATCATAATACTGGCATCATAGAATGAGTTGGTAAGTATTCTTTCCACTTCTGTATGATGGAAAAATTTGTGTAGAGTTGCTGTTTCCTCCTCAAATATTTTGTAGAATTTGTCAGTGAAGCCGTCTGTCCCTGGAATTTTCTTGTATGAAGGATTTTTAACTATAGCTCAGTTTCTGTAATAGAGGGTCATTCAAATTATCTGTTTCTTCCTGAGTGAACTTTGGCAAAAGTTTGTTTCTTTTAAGGAAATTGTCCTTTTCACTTATTGACAAGTTTACTGGTATGAAGTTCATAATACACTCTAGGGTGATGTTTCCTCTTATGTTCCTGATATTGGTAATTTGTGTCTTCCCACTTTCCCCCTCATCAGTCTCGCTAGAAGCTTATCAATTTTATTGATTTTGTTAAAGAATCAGCTTTTGGGTTCATTGGTTTTTCTCTGTTGATTTTGTTTTGTTTTACTGATTTCCACTTTAATCTTGATCATTTCCTTTCTTCTGCTTACTTGGGTCTAATATGCTCTTTTTCTAGTTTCTTAGGGTGGAAGCTAATGTTATTGATTTAAGACCTTTTTAATGTAAGTATTGAGTGCAATAAATTTTCTATTTTAGCAATATTTTGCAACCTTTTGTTTAAATTTTCGTTCACCTTAAGATACTTTGTAATTTTCCTTTTGACACCTCTGACCCTGGGGTTATTTAGAAATGTGTTATTTAGTTTCCAAATATTTAATGGTTTCACAGAGATTTTTCTGTTATGAATTTCTAACTTGATTGCATGGTGGTCTGAGGACATATGGTTTGAATTCTTATAAACTTTTTTGAAATATGTAATACACTTTTCAGAGTATGTTCTGTCTTGGTAAATGGTCCCTGTGAACATGAAAAGAAGGTGTATGCTGCCTTTGGATGGAGCATTGTGTAAAAGTCAGATCAAGTTAGGGGTGCCTGGGTGGCTCAGTCAGTTAAGCATCCGATTTTGGCTCAGGTCTTGATCTCACAGTTTGTGGGTTTCAGTCCCGCATCAGGCTCTGTGCTGACAGCTTAGAGTCTGGAGCCTGCTTTGGATTCTGTGTCTCCCTCTCTCTTTGCCTCTCCCACACTAGCTTTCTGTCCCTTTCAAAAATAAAATAAACATTAAAAAAAAAATTTTTTTTAAGTTAGATCAAGTTAGCTAGTAGTGTTAAAGTCTACTATATCTTTGCTGATTTTCTGTCTACTTGTTTTATGTGTTATTGAAAATATGATATTAAAACCTCTGTAATTGTGAATTTGCCTTTTTACCCTTGAATTTATACTCGTTTTTGTTTAATGTATCTTGAAGCTTTGTTATTAGGTGCATAAATGAGTAGGGTTGTTATGTCCTCTTGACTGATGGATCTCTTTAAGCATAATGAAATAAACTTCTTGAGGTGCCTGGGTGGCTCAGTTGGTTAAATGTCTGACTTTGGTTCAGGTCCTGATCTCACAGTTCGTGAGTTCTAGCCCCACGTTGGGCTTTGTGCTGACAGCTCAGAGCCTGGAGCCTGCTTTGGATTCTGTGTCTCCCTCTCTCTCTCTGCCCCTCCTCCACTTGTGTGTGCACTCTCTCAAAAATAAAAATAAATATTAAAAATATAAATTTCCTTTTTTTAGGGTTTGTTTTTTTTTGTAATTTCTGCACCCAATGTGGGGCTCAAACTCACAACCCCGAGATCAATATCCACATGCTCTTTCTAACTGAGCCAGCCAGGTTCCCCAAAGAAATAAACCTCTTAATCCTTGGTAGTTTGTTCTGAAATCTTTGTTGGATGCTAATATGGTCATATTAAATCTCTATGACTAAGCGTTAGCATGGTTTATCTTTTTCGTTTGTTTTGTTGTTTTTTTTTTTTTTTTACCTCTAACTTACTTAAATCTTTATATTCAAAGTGCATTTCTTATAGGCAGCTTATAATAGGGTCTTGTTTTTACCTAGTCCGACAGTCTCTTTTTTTAAGAAAGTGAATGTGTGCACGCACGAGTTGGGGAGAGGCAGAGGGAGAGAGAGAGAATCCCAAACAGGCTCCATGCCCGGTGTGCCTAGTGTGGAGCGTGCTGACTCGGGACTTGATCTCAGAACCACGAGATCATGACCTGAGCTGAAATCAAGAGTCGGTCACTCAACTGATTGAACCACACACGGGGGCCCCTAAAAGTATAAAATCCTTATTAAAAAATCATGTTAAATGTAAATGATATTAACACCACTATTAAGACAGAGATTGTTGGGACCCCTGGGTGACTCAGTTGGTTAAGCCTCCCACCCTCAATTTCAGCTCAGGTCATGATCTCATGGTTCATGAGATTGAGCCTCGTGTCAGACTCTACGCTGACAGCAGGGCTCTACACTGGCAGCATGGAGCCTGCTTGGGATTCTCTCTGCCCCTCCCCAACACGTGCATGCTCTCTCATTTTCTCTGTCTAAAAATAAACATAAAAAAAGATTTTACACTTTTTAAAAATAATGTTTCATATCTAGAGGCATGCATCTTAAATTTACTTATTTTGAGAGAGAGTGTGCATGTGTGAGCAGGGGAGGGGCAGAGAGGGAAGGAGAGAATCCCAAGCAGGCTCCAAGCTCTCAGTGCAGAGCCCCACTGTGGCTCTATCTCCTGAACCATGAGATCATTACCTGAGCCAAAATCAAGAGTCCAATACTTAACCAACTGGAGCTGCCCAGGTGCCCCAGGATTTTATACTTTTAGAAGAACAGTTTAAGGTTCACAGCAAAATTGTGGGGCAGGTACAGAGATTTCTTACATATCTCCTGTCCTCATACATGCATAGCCTTCCCCATCATCAGTATTCTCCACCAGAGTGATAAACTTGTTACACTTAGTGAACCTACATTGACAAATCATAATCACTTGAAGTCCATAGTTTACATTAACATTCTGTGGGTTTGAACAAATAAATGTATGACATGTGTCTATCATAATGGTATACACAGAGTATTTTCAGTGCCATTGCCCCCAACCCTCCTCACCCACTGATCTTTTTACTGTTTACATTGCTTTATATTTCCAGAATAGCATTTAGTTGGAATCATATAGTAGGTAGCCTTTCAGTTTGACTTTTTCACTTAGTAGTATACATTTAGGGTTTCTCTATGTCTTTTCATGGCTTGATAAGTCATTTCTTTTTAGCATTGATTAATATATTCTGTTGTCTGGATGTGCCACATTATATATTCACCAACTGAAGGGCATCTTGAGTCCTTTAAGTTTTGATAATTATGAATAAATATCTGTGGGCAGGTTTTTATGTGGTTACTAGTTTTCAGCTCGTTTTGTTTAAGTATCAAGGGCACAATAGCTGTGTTGTATGGTAAGAGCATTTTAATTTGGTGAGAAACTGCCAAACTCTTCCAAAGTGACTGTGTGTTTTTGCATTACCACCAGTAATGAATGAGAGTTCCTGTTGCTCTACATCCTTGCCAGCTTTTGATGTTGCCACTGTTCTGGATTTGAGCCATTGCAATAGTGGTGTAGTGGTATGTTTTAATTTAGTTTTCCCTGATATACAGTGTGGAGCATCTTTTCATATGCTTATTTGCTATGTGTATATCTTCTTTGGTGAAGTGTCTGTTAAGGTCCATGGCCCATTTTTCAATAAGCTTGCTTGTTTTCTTATTGTTAAGTTTTAAAGGCTCTTTGCATATTTTGGATAACAGCTCTTCATTAGATTTTTTTCTTACTCTGTGGCTTGGCTTTTCTTTCTTTTTTCTTTTTTCTTTCTTTCTTTTTTTTTTTTTTTTTTTTTTGACATTGAACAGTTTTTTTCCACGGAACAGAAGTTTTTAATTTTGATGAGGTCTAATCTATCAATTTGTTTCATGGATGGTGCCCTTAGTGTTGTATCTAAAAAGTCGTTGCTATGCCCGGCGTCATCTAGATTTTCTTCTGTGTTGCCTTATAGGAGTTTTAGAGTTTGCCATTTTACATTTAGATCTGTGATCCATTTTGTATTAATTTTGTAAAAGAGGTAAGATCTGTATCTGGTTTCATTATTTTGCATGTGGATGTCCAGTTTTTAAAGCACCATTTGTTGAAGACTTTTTTTTTAAATTTTTTAACTTTCATTCATTTTTGAGAAGCAGAAATAGAGCATGAGTGAGGGAGGGGCAGAGACAGAGGGAGACACAGAATCCAAAGCAGGCTCCAGGCTGTGAGCCTCAGCACAGAGCCCGATGTGGGGCTCGGACCTATGAACTGTGAGATCATGACCTGAGCCGGCTGGACGCTCAATCAACTGAGCCACCCAGGCGCCCCTGGAGACTTCTTAAATTAAGTTTTCTTCATGAATCTAGAATATCTTATTTAGTTCTTTGATTTTGTTCCTCAGAATTTTGTAGTTTTTCCCTCATAGATACTTGTTAGATTTATATCTAAGTCTTTCATTTTGGGAGATGCTAAGGTAAATGATCCTGTGTTTTTAATTTCAAATTCTACTTGTTCATTGCTGGTATATAGGAAAGTGATTTAGTTTTTATATATTAACTTTGAGTCCTGCAACCTTGCTATAATCACTTACTAGTTTGAGGAAATGACAAAATACTTCATTTTCTACATGGATGTTCATAACATTTGCAAACAAAGTAGTTTTGTGTCTTCTTTCTCAATCTGTGTACCTTTTACTTCCTTTTCTTGTCTTACTTCACTAACTAGAACTTCCAGTGTTGAAACAAAGTGATGAGAGGGGACATTTTTCCTGTGTAAGTTATCTTAGTGGGACAGCTTCAAGTTTCTCACCATTAACTACGATGATGTTAGATGATAATTTGTAAATAGTCTTTGTCGAGTTGAGGAGGTTCCCCTCTATTCCTAGTTCACCGACATTTAATACGATTTTTGATATAGTTAGGTTTCACTCTGTCATCTTACTCTTTTCTGTGTTTTTTGTTTTTGGTAGGTTCTGTGCCCAAAGTGGAGCTTGAACTCACAAGCCCTAGATCAAGAGTCGCATGCTCTACGAAATGAGCTAGCTAGGCGCCTTTAAAAAATACAGAATGCTTTGTGATTTTGCATCTCATCCTTGCGCAGTTGTTCCAATTTAGTGTCTGTGCTGTGGAAGCAAACAGTGTTTTCTGTTTCTTCTCTTGTTTTCTTTTTCTCTTACTCTACCTTCTTTTAGATTATTTTTTCTGATTGCATTTTGTCTCTGCTTTTGGCTTATTTCCTATTTTTTTTGTTTTTTGTTTTACTTTAAGTGATTGCTTTAGAGACATGGTTGTCAGATGGGTCTCTCTTATTTCCCAGAGGACATTGGGTAATGTCCAGGAATATTTTTGATTTTCACAGTGTGGGGAGGTTGCGATTTGTGTTCCCAACATCTCATGGGTAGAAGTCAGGGATACTGTTAAACATTCTCCAATGCAGAAGCCATCCTCCCACAACACAGACTTGCCTTGCCTAGAATGTCGCTAGTGCCAAGATTGAGAAATTCTGATTTAGGGTTTATAATATACAGATGTTCCTTGACCTAAAATGAGTTAATTTCCCAGTAAACTCACTGTAAGCTGAAAATATTGTAAGTTGAAACGTATTTAATGCACCCAACCTTCACTTCATGGCTTAGCCTAACCTACTTTAAAAGTACTCAGGACACTTACTCTACAGTTGGGCAAAATCATCTAGCACATAATCTTTTATGATAAAGTTTTGAATATTTGATGTACTTTATAGAATACTGAAAGTGAGCAACACAGTGGATTTATGGGTACAGGATGGTTATAAATGTATGGATTGTTTGCCCTCATGATTGTGTGGTTGACTGGGAGCTGTAGCTCACTGCTACTGCTCAGCATCACAGGAATGTATTGTACCACATAGTGCTAGCCCAGGAAAAGATCAAGAGTAAAA
This sequence comes from Panthera pardus, assembly GCF_024362965.1. Classification (NCBI taxonomy): domain Eukaryota; kingdom Metazoa; phylum Chordata; class Mammalia; order Carnivora; family Felidae; genus Panthera; species Panthera pardus. The sequence goes on along the minus strand of NW_026526655.1, from coordinate 81,787,963 downwards.
TTTTGAAGTATGGTTTATACTGAGTGCATATCATTTTCAAATCATTGTAAAGTGGAAAAATGGCAAGTTGAACCATCATAAAAATCGAGGACCATCTGTATGTCTTCAGTTTATCACAGTCTACCTTCGTGTGATATACTACTTATGTATAGTGTAAGAACCTTGAAATAGCGTATTTCCATTTCTCCCTGCTAAGACCTTACGCTGTCGTTTTCATACATTTCACACTTGTAATAAACCCTGTGGTACATACTTATTATTTTTATTTTAACAGCCAATTATTTTTCACATACTTGTAAATGATAAGAGAAAGATGTATGTATTTATCCTTGTAGTTATTATTACTCTTGCTTTTCATCTAGACTTCCATTAGGTATCATTTTCCTTCTTCCCAAAAGGACTTCTGTTAACATTTCTTGTAGTGCAGGTCTACTGGTGATGAATACTTAAGCTTTTGCATGTCTAAAAGTATTTTGTCCCCATTTTTGTATGTGGTAAAGCAAGTAAATTTATCCTTAACATTTTTATAAATATAAATTACAGTATTGTTAACTGTATGTGCATTTTTGTACAACAGATATCTAACATCACCTTTGTTTTTGAAAATATTTTTGCTGGATATTTAATTATAGCTTGACAGTTTTTTTGTCTAGTATTTAAAAAATGGTGCTCTAGTCTTCTCACTTGCACTGTTTCTGATGAGAAATTTAATGTCATCCTTCCTTCTTCTGTGTGTAGCATGTCTTTTTTCCAGGCTAGTTGATGGGAACAGGTGCTCTTGGCCCTGAGTGACAGACAATTTTTCCTCTAATCCTTTGGGATAGCTCTTTCTCCAGTGTCAGGTAGTTCACACACCTGTGCTGATGAGGACTATGTGGAATACTTCAGAGAATTCTGCAGATCTCCTAGGTTCACTCTCTGCAATTCTTTCCTTTTTGGTACTGTAGTCTTAGGTTCATCTTCTCAGACTCTTGTTTCTGTCTATGCATTTCCTGAAGTCTCTTAGGCTCTGTCTTAGTTCACTTTCATGTTCCATGGCATGGAAACTTTTCCAAAATAGTAAGCTGAGGCAATTGTAGGACCCCACTTGTTGTTTTACTTCTCTCAAGTATCATTGTCCTTCATTGCCTAATGTCCAGTGTCTGGAAAACCGTTGTTTCAACTCTCATCAGATTTTTTTGTCGCTTCAGGTAGAAGCGTGAATTCATTCCTTGTCACTTGATCTTTTTTTCTTTGCAATTTTTTTTATTATAATACAATTTAACATAGTTCACATATTAAAGTGTGCATTCAGTGGTTTTTAATACATTCAGTGCTATACAGGGTCATAAATTCAGTGTTACACAATATGATAACTATCTTGTTGCAGAACACTTCCATCACCCTAAGAAGAAATCCCATACCCATAGTCACTTTCCATCCTACTACCTTTACCACTCCCTGACAACCACGAATACACTTTCTTTGTGGATTTACCTATATCTGGACATTTCCTGCAAATGGAATCATACAGTATGTGGCCCTTTGTATCTGATCATTTTCACTTATATAGTGTTTTAAAGGTCCATGCGTGTTGTATCATACGTCAGTACTTTTTTTTTATTGGCTGAATAATATTCCACTGTATGTATTTCACGTTTGTTGGAATGAAAGGCAGCTACTGAATCCTTTGAACAATTTTATATCTCCCATGTAATCCGTATATGGTTTCTCCAGGTGACTTTAATATGTTGCTAGGACTGAGAATCAGATTTAGAAGGTACTAGAAGAGAATCAGGTTTAATTAGAATAGGATAAGGACTTATCTAGAGTCTTTTTTCCTTTTGCCTTCCTCTGTCTCTTCTTTCTTTGACTCTGACAGGGATACCAAATGAGTAGTTTTAAAGATTGACATGGGTTGCTTTTTGTAATACATATTACTTGAGTAAACTTCAGAAAATGTAGAGGAGAAAATAGGTCACTTATAATTTCACTATTTAATACTTTTGAATCTTTTTTTTTTTTTTTTTTTTTTTTTTTTACTTTGGCACATTCCTTACTAGCTTTTAAAAAAATTCTACATTTATTCATGCTGTCATCTTATTCTGTTTACCTTACTATATTTTAGATTATCTTCAGTATGTGGTTTTGTTTCCTGCTTTTTCTACTTAATGCATAAATATTTTCAGATGTCATTATTTAAGAAGACTCAAAGGACGATGTATTTAAAGCTTAGAAACATCTTCCCAAACTCTACTCCAGATCATACCAATTTACACTTTAACACATTCACTAGTACTCATTCTTGAAAGTGTCTGTTTTACTACAATTCACTAGCTTTGTAAATAATGCCTTGCCAGCATGTTTTGTTTACATTAAATTTTTGTTTCATCACAGGTTATTATTATTCCTCCTCCTCCTCCTCCTCCTCCTCCTCCTCCTCCTCCTGCAAACCCCTCTCCCTTTTTAAAGCCCAATGTGGGCCTTGAACTCACAACCCTGACATCAAGATTGGCATGCTCTACCGACTGAGCCAGTCAGTTGCCCCTCTTCTTCGTTTTAAAAATCACCTTTATTGAAGTGATTTACATACAGCATAAAGCATTTATTTTGTGTGTGGTTCTGTGTTTTAATAAACAAATATATCTGTGTAACCACCCTTCCAAAAAATAAGTAGAACATTTTCATTCCCTACAAAAGTCCCCATTGAGCCCTTTTGTAGTCCTGTCCTCCACCCCCATTTCAGTCAACTCCTGATCTGATTTTGATCACTATAGGTTAGTTTACTCTGTCCACAAACATCTTATACATGGAACCATAACAGTATATGGCTGTTTGTGTCTGGTTATTTCTCAGCATACTTTTGATATAATTCATTGTTGTGCCTATGGGTGTGTGTGTGTGTGTGTGTGTGTGTGCGTGATTAGTTTGACCCCTCCCCCCCCTTTAACTGAGTAGTATTCCAATGAATGAATGTATTCATTTTGTCTATGTATCTGTTGATATACATTTGTATTGTTTCCAATTTTTGGTTGTTGTGAGCAAAATAGCAGTTAACATCCATGTGCAAGTTGTTTGTGAACATGTGTTTCACTTCTTGGGTACGTACTTAGCAGTAAGATGGTTGGGTCATGTGATAAGGGTATATTTATACTGTATAAGAAACTACCCAATAGTTTTCCTTAGGGGTGATATCATTTGACATTGCCACCAACAGTTGGTGTTGCCAGTTTCTTAATTTTAGTCATTTTGTGAGTGTGTAATCAAAACTTTCTATGGGTTTATTTTTCATTTTTCTGATACAAAGATGTTCATCTTTTCAAGTGCTCATTGGTTATTACTGTGCTTTGTGAAGTTTCTGTTTAAATCATGGACTCATTTTGTTAAAAAAAAATTGGGTTGGTTTATTATTGAGATATAACTGTTCTTTATATATTCTGCATAGAAGGGCTCACATATGTATTGTGAATATTTTTCTCAGTCTGGCATGTCTTTTCATTTTCTTGTATTTTAAATGGCATAATTTTTGAATTTTTAGGAAGTCTGATTTGTCAGTTCTTTCATTTATAATCAATGCATTTTGTGTCCTAAGAAGTCTTTGCCAAAACCAGGGTTGCTAAAATTTTTCTTCTATATTTTCTTACAGATATAAGTTTAGGCTTTATATTTAGAGTCTGTGATCTATTTTGAGTTAATTTTTGTGTAAAGTATGAGTTAAGAGTATCGGCTCATTTTTCCCCCAAACTCATGTTCAAACCATTTGTTGAAAAGACTATCCTTACCCTCATTTAATTCCCCCATTGATTGACACCTTTGTCTCAAATTCATTATCTGTGTGTATGTGGGTCTATTTCTAGACTTTTCTGTTGTTTTATGTGCTCATATGCTAGTGATGTTGATTAATTTAGCTTTATAATTTAAAACTTATGATTTAGTAGTCAGATTGTGTATGTCTTTCACATTTATTCTTTTTCAGAGTTATTTTGGCTATTTTTCTTTTGCCTTTCTATATGAATTTTATAATCAATTTGTCCATTTCTGTTAAAAAAAAAAGGAACAAACGTGGTAGGGCTTTGATAGGGATTTATTAGAAATTTAAATAATTTAGGGGAAAATCTACCCAAGTAAAATTTTTTTGGAACAGCATTGAACCCTCCAATCCAGGAACATGTAATACTTACATTTATGTTGCTGTGTAAGTTTTACACATAATTTGTTAAGTCTGTCTCTAAGCATTTAGTAGTTTTGATGCTGTTGTAAGTGGTATTGCTTTTTATTTACATTTTTCAGATACTGATATATGGAAATTTACTTGAGTGTTTAATATTGACTTGCAACTTTGTTAATTCATTTTTTAGCCCTAGGAGCCTTTGAGATACCCCAGGATTGTCTCCCTACATGAACCATATCATGTACAAATAATTTTACTTCTTTCCCAGTCTACATGTCTGTGTTTGTTTTTCTTCTCTCATTGTACTGACTAGAATCTTAGGTGAAATGTGGGCTACAAGTGGTGAGAACAGACTTCCTTGGCTTGAACTTGAACTTGAGGAAAGCATTCAGTCTTTGACCATTAAGTATGGTTATTAAGTATAGGTTTTCCATGGGTGCCTGCTTTTTATCAGGTTCGGGACATATCCTTCTTTCAGGGAATTTTATGTTATGAATGAGTGTTGAAAAAAGGGTTTTAGTTGTCAAAATTTCTAAATTTTTTTTATCTTGTTCTTAAAACTCCACTGTTTCAAGGATTGTAGTTCTCTGATATGTTTTAATAACAACAGGTAACTTTTATCCCTTAGAATGTGCCATGAGCTCTTCTGAACACCTTTTAAACTTACATAACCATCACAACAGTCCTTTGAAGTATATGTTGTCAAAGCTTTAAAGATGAATTTCAAATCATTATTTTCCAAAGGAACCTAAATACCTTTGTTTCCCATTCTCTTCATTGTGGATGTATGGAATATTCATTTCTATTGAGGGAGGTTTATTTGTTGTTTCTCCTTGTGTACTATTTTGGTTTCTCCCCACATCCTTGTTGATTTTAATTATCTTTAGGGCATGTTGAACATTAATAAGGTTTTAAAACTTCAAAACCATACAAAGGGGTTTACTCAGAATTGTCGCTTTCCTTATCCCTTTTACTCCATTCATAATACCCTAGTCTTTGTAATTCTTAACTGATAAATGATTACATTTATCAGTTGCTTGTGAACTTGAGGAGCATTAGGTGTAAAGTTTGATATATGGCTATAAGATCTGCCTTATTAAAGTTAGGTCGGTGCTTAGGTCCATGCTTATTCTTTGTCCATTTGACTTACCTTATGCTGGGAGTGGTGTGGTAAAGTTAGTTAATATTAGTACTGTGTTTTTATTTATCGGTCCTTACATATCCTGTAGCTTTTGCTTTATAAAATGGTTGCTGTGTCATTTGATGTATAGATATTCTTAAATCTGTATGGATATCCAAAATTTATAGATATAGACATTCATGAATGATATGTAGATATTAAAAACCCTTATTGTGAATTGTGGGTTTGGGTCATGCTTAATGCTATTTGACTTGAACTCTACTTATCTAATAATGAGGATCTGTTTGTCTTTCTTACTGTTTTCCATTACTTGATAAACTTTCATTCATTCCTTTAATTTTGCTTTTTCCCCCAACCACTTTTTTTTTGGGGGGGGGGGGATGTTGTACACAGCATATAGTTGAGTCTTATTAAACAAGTAGAAAATTTTTTTGTTTTCATAGATAAGTCCATTCATATTTATTGATAGGACTGAATACATTTGGTCCCAACTCTTACTATAATATTTAACAGTTTTTTTGTATTGTGTTATAGTGCATGTTTCTCTACTCTTATCTAAAAGGATTATATTTTCTATTTGAGAAGGCTTTTTTCCTTCTTTTTTTTTTTTTAAATATTTATTTTTGAAAGAGAGAGTACAAGTGTGCGAGCGGGGGAGAGGCGGGGGGGGGGGGGGTACAAAGGATCCGAAGTGGATCTGTGTGACAGCAGTGAGCCCGATGTAGGGTGTGAACTCATGAATCATGAGACCATGACCTGAACCGAAGTTGGACACTCAACTGATGAGCCACCCAGGCACTCCGTCCATCTGTTTCTAGTTGCATTATTTCCACTTTAGTGTGCAGATATTTGTACATTAGTCTTTCATCCTTTGACCATCTGTGAGAGGTGTGTGTGTGTGTGTGTGTGTGTGTGTGTGTGTGTAAGTAAAATTTTATTAGAGTTGCCTCTTGGTTGCCTCTTGTTGGATGAAGCCAAGATGAAGATGTATTATACTGTGGAGTATGTAGCCAGTAGTCATTTGTGGCTGTTGAGCACTTGAAATATGGCTAGTTCGAATTTAAATGTTCTATACGTGTAAAATGCACACTAGATTTTGGCATGGGAGAAAAAAACTTTGATGGCATGTTGAAACAATAATGTTATAGATGTGTAATTGGCTTAGATAAAATGTATTATTAAAATTACTTTCATCTGTTTTTTACTCTTTTAAGTGTGGCTATTAGAAAATTTAAGTATATGGCTCACATGTGTGGCTTGCATTATATTTTTATTTAACAGTGATATTCTAGTAGATTTGTCAAAAGTGCCCAATAGAATTCTTAAGTTTCTTCTGTTGCCTTGATACTTGAAGGACAACTTAGGTGGGTATAAAATCCTTGGTTCATATCTTTCATTGAGCTTTCTAAAAATGTTGCTTCATTGATGCTTTGCATTATGTTGTTTTTGAAGTGTGATTTTAGTCTGATTTTATTTTTTTGCCATTTGAGTTACTGTACTAACATTAATTTATAATAAGTACTATTTTTGTTACTATTATTGTTTATTTAGAGGCCTTGAGGATTTTTTCATTAGTTTTGAAATAGTTTTATTCAAATATATGTCAGAATTGGTTGTTGTTCTGGATTACTTTTGCCAGGTACTTAATAAGCTTTTTTTTTTTTTTTCAATGTTGTGGTGAAGAACTCATAACCTAAAGTTTACCATCTAAACCATATTTAAGTGTACAGTACTATGCACAGTGTTATGCAACAGGTATCAAGCACTTTTTCTTCTTGGAAAACTGCAACTGTACCCGTTGAACAGTTTATTTTTTCCTCTTCTTCCAGTCTCTAGCAACTACCATTCTACTTTCTATTTTTAAGAATTTGACTACTTTAGAGGTACCTGGCTGGCTCAGTCAGTAGAGCATGCAAGTCTTAATCTTGGGGTTGTGAGTTTGAGCCCCACGTTAGGTGTAGAGGTGTAGAGATTACTTTAAAAATGAGTCTTTTTAGGGGTGCCTGGGGAGCTGAATTTAAGTATCCAACTTCAGCTTAAGTCATATCTCACAGTTCATGATTTCAAGCCCTGCGTTGAGCTCTGTACTGAAAGCTCAGAGCCTGGAATCTGCTTTGGATTCTGCGTCTCTGTCTCTGTCTCTCTCTCTCTCTCCCCCCCTCCCCCCTTGCATGCTTGGTGTCTCTCTCTCTCTCCCAAAAATAAACATAAAAAGAATTTTTAGTAAAATAAAATCTTTAAAAAAAAGAATTTACTTTAGACCACACTTAAGTGAAATCATGCAATATTTGCCTTTTTGTGACCAGGACTGGCTTATTTCACTTAGCATAATGTCCTCAAGGTTCATCCATGTTATAGCATCTGTCAGAATTTCCTTCCTTTTAAAGTTAATGTTCTGTTATATGTGTACACCACATTTTGTTTTTCCATTCATCTGTTAGTAAACATTTGGGTTTCTTCCACCACTGGCTGTTGCGTGTAATACTGCACTGAATGTGGATATGTAAATATCTCTTCTAAATCCTGTTTTCAGTTCTTTTGGATATATACCTGTAAGTGGGATTGCTGGATCTTATGGTAGTTCTTTTATTAAGTATTACAATCCATGAACATTTTTGAATAACTTTTAAGAGTTACTTTCCTAGCAACTTTCAAGGAGAGAATACAGTATTTTTAACTATAGTCACTATGCTATACATTACATCCCCAGAATTTATTAAGATTGTAATTGGGAGTTTGTACCTTTTGACCACCTTTACTCATTTTTCCCACCTCCCCTTGTAGTACTTGTCTGATTCTGGTATGAGGGTGATACTAGCCTTGTTAAATGAATTTGGAAGTTTTTCCTCCTCAATTATTTGACAAGTGCTTGATAAGGATTGGTATTGATTCTTTAGATGTTGGCAGAATTCACCAGTGGAGCCATCTGTGTTGAGCTTTTCTTTTCAAATACCTTGGGATGTTTTTGATTATTGACTTAATATCCTTCCTAATTACAGGTTTATTTAGATTTTTTTATTTGTTATGATTTAGTCTTGGTAGGCTATATGTTTCTAGAAATTTGTCTGTTTTTTCTAGATGCCCTGTTTGTTGGTGCATAATTATTTGTAGTAGTCTCTTATAATTCTTTTTCTCATTTAATGTCATCTTTTTCTGGTTTGGGGGACTTTTTCTTAGTTCACATAGCTACAGTTTTGTCAGTTTTTTTGGCTTTTTCCAAACAGTTTTTAGTTTCATTAAATTTTTTTGTTCTATTCTCTATTTTACTTTTTTCTGCTCTAATCTGTACTATTTACTTAACTTTTGTAAACTTCAGGTTTTGTTCTTTTTCCTAGTTATTTGAGGTGTTGAGTTAGGTTGTTGATTTGAGATCTTTCTTTTCTAATGTAAGTAGGAATTTACTGCTATAAACTTCCCTCTTAATACTGCCTTTGCTGCATCACTTAAGTTTTGTTATGTTGTGTTTTCATGTCTTGAGTATTTTCTGAATTCCCTTATGATTTCTTTTTTGATCCACTGATTGCTCAGAAGTGTGTTCAATTTCCACATATTTGTGCATTTTCCAGTTTTCCTTTTGCTGTTGATTTCTAGTTTTATTCCATTGTGGTTGGAAAAGATACTTGGTATGATTTCATCTTTTCTTAAATTTTATGAAAGTTGTTTTGTGGCCTAACACATGATCTGTCCTGGAGAATGTTCTGTGTGTGTGTTTGAGAAAAATGTGTATTCTGCTGTTGTTGGGTGGAGTGTTCTGGATATGTATGTTAGTTTATTTGCTCTCTAGTGTTGTTCAAGTCCTCTTTTTCCTTACTGATACTCTGGTTGATCTATCCATTATAAAGCAGGGTATTGAAATCTCCTATTGATTGTCTTATTTTTTCTCCCTTTAATTCTGCCATTGTTTCACAAATTTTGGTGCACTCCTGTTAGGTGCATGTAACATATATTCATAATTGTCATAATTTTCTGGTGAGCTGTCTGATTTATCATTGTGTAATGTCTTTTGATCTAGGTATGGTCACTCCTGTTCTTTTTTGGTTACTATTTGCATGGAATATGTTTTTCCATCCCTTCATTTATGGTTATATATGTTCTTCTATCTAAAGTGAGTGCCTTGTAGACAGTGTATAGCAGTCTGTTCAGTCACTCTTCGTTGTTGTTGTTTTTTTAATCTTTGGGTTTTGTTTTTGTTTTTGTTTTTAGTGTTTATTTTTGAGAGAGACAGAGAGTAAGAGAAAGGGGATGGGAGGAGGGGGACAAGATCCAGAGCAGGCTCTGTGCTGGCAGCAGAGAGCCTGATACAGGGCTCGAACTCTTAAACCATGAGATCATGACCTGAGCCAAAGTTAGATGCTTAACTGCTTAACTGACTGAGCCACCCAGGTGGCCCATTTACTCTATGTTTTTTGATTGGAGAGTTTAATCCACTTACATTTAGAATAATTACTAATACTGAGGGACTTACTCTTGCCATTTTATTGTTTTCTATTTATCTTGTAGTTATTTTGTCCCTCTTTTCCTCTTTTGCTACTCTTCCTTTGTGTTTCATTAACACAAAGTGACCTGCTTTGATTCTTTTCTCATTTTCTTCTGTGGATCTTCCGTAGGTATTTTTTGTGAGTAAACCATCAGTATTACATAAAACTTTGTATAGATCCTAACAGTCTTTTTTAAACTTGTAAATTCGGTTACATAGAAAAGCTCAAGCTGTTTACATCTCTTTCCCTGCTTTAAAATTATTGGTCATAAGTTAAATTTTTTTTATGTTTTGTGTCATCAACATAGTTTTATGTTTAATACCTGTTTTTATGCTTTTATCTTTTAAGTTCTATACCAGAATTAAAAGTGACTTATGTACCACCATTACAGCATTCCAAGATTCTGTATTTGTCTATATATACCTTTACTAGAGATTTTTATGTTTTTGGATATTTTTGTGTTGCTCTCTAGTGTCTTTTTGTTTCAACTGGAAGGGACTCCTTTTAGCAATTCTTACAAGGTAGGTCTATTAGAGATGAATTCCCTCATCTATTTTTTACCTGAGTGGGTTTTTATTCTTTACTTATTTTTGAAGGGCAGTTTTTCCAGATACAGTATCTTGGTTGGCAGTTTTTTTCCCCAGCACTTTGAATATATCAGCCCACTCCTTTCTGGCTTGTAATAGTTCTGATGAGAAATTGCTGATGATTTTATGGGTGTTCCCTTGTACATGATGACTTGCTGTTCCCTTGCTGCTTTCAAGATTCCCTCTTTGTCTTTGAACTTTTGACAGTTTGATTACAGTGTATCTTAGTGTGGGCTTCTTTGAATTCATCTTTGTTGGCATTATTTGAGCTTTTTAAATTTGAATGTCCATATTCTTCCCCAGATTTCATTTTCAGGCATTATTTCTTCAAACAAGCTCACTGCTCCTTTCTCTTTTCTCCTTTTGGTTCATTAATGCATATATTGGTCTGTCATTAGTGTCCTATAAATCTCTTAGGCTTCATTTTTTCCCCCTTTTTTTGTTCCTCTGACTAAATTATTTCAAATGATCGATCTTTGAGTTCACTAATTCTTTCCTCTGCCTGATGAAGAATGCTTTTGAATCCATCTGGTGGATTTTTCAATTTAGTTATTGCAATCTTCAGCTCCATAATTTCTGTTTGGTTCTTTTTTGTATTTCCTATCTCTTTGTTGCTATTCTCATTTTGTCCATGCATCAGTTTCCCTGATTTCATTTAGTTGTCTTTTTATGGTTTTTTGTAGCACATTGAGCTTCATTAAGATGATTATTTTATTTTATTTTATTATTTTTTAAAGATTATTTTAAATTTGTTGTCAAATAATTCACACATCTCCATTTCTTTAGGGTCATTTTTGGGAGATATATTTTGTTCTTTGAGCTGTATTTCTCTCATCCTGTTTTTTGCTATAATTTGTGCATTTTATTTTTTTAGTTTTTAATTTTTTAATTTTTTATTTTTTAAATGTTTTTTATTTATTTGAGAGAGAGGGAGAGAGAGAGAGAGAATGAGCACGAGCAGGGGAGGGGCAGAGAGAGAGAAAAAGAGAGAGGGAGAAACAGGATATAAAGCAGGCTCCAGGCTCTGAGCTGTCAGCACAAAGCCCGAAGCAGGGCTCAAACTCGTGAAGCATGAGATCATGACCTGAGCCAAAGTTGGACACTTAATCAACTGAGCCACCTGAGCGCCCCTAGTTTTCAATTTTTTTTTAATTTATTTTTTGTAATCTCCACATCCAAAGTGGAGCTTGAACCCACAACCCTGAGAGCAGGAGGAGTCACATCCTACCAAGCCAGCCAGCTGCCCCTAATTTGTCCATTTTAAAAAATAGCCACCTCTCCCAGTGTCTAAAAATTGGCTTCATACCAGGGAAGACCTTTTTCCGTTCCAGACAGGGAATCTGGAAGCCCTTCCAGACCTTTTCTGGAGATATATCTTCTCTGGGCATGTGCACATAATTTCCTAGTTAGAGAGTGTTACTGGTTTTCTGGAGCTTGTGATCTTTAATTCCCCTTGGTCTCGCTGAAGTACCATACCTTCTTTGGTGCTGCAACAAGGCTCTGAGCTTGAGCTCTCTTTTGTTCTCCACCATTACCAGGCATCCAAAGAATGTTGGTTCATTCAGTCCTCTGATTTAGGGGAGACAGAAGTTATAGTCCCTTAGGCAGTTTCCCCAAAAGCTGGAATGTTGGATGTGCATTCTACTCTTCCCTTTCCCTCCCAAGAGAGTAGCTGTGAGCAGAGTGTTTTCTCCCGTTTGCACCAAGCACTGTCAGTTTGTGTCTGTGGTGGTGCAGAGTTTTGTATGCCATCTTGCTCCCTGGTGGGCTTTTTTCAATATGCAGATTCATATCTTCCAGACATTTGGTAGGGGGGTGTTTTAAATATTAGTTCTGAAGGATGCCTGGGTGGCTCAGTTGGTTAAGCGTCTGACTTTGGCTCAGGTCATGATCTTGCTCGGTTTGTGAGTTAGAGCCTCGCATTGGGCTCTGTGCTGACGGCTCGGAGCCTGGGGCCCCCTTCAGATTCTGTGTCTCCTCCTCTCTCTGCCCCTCCCATGCTCATGCCCTGTCTCTCTCTGTCTCTCAATAATAAATAATAATTTAAAAAATTAGTTCTGTTGCATTGTTTTTCTTCATCAGAGACTCCACTTATATGACTGTCTTTCCTTCTTTGTCTCTTTTTACATCTTACCATCTTTCTTATTCATTTTACTACTTTCTTTACCTGATTTTCATTCTCTTGGTCCTTTGACAACCTTTATGCAACACGTTTTTGTTTGAGTATATTTTGTACCTGGCTACTAGTAATTTCAGTCTTTGTCTCTGAGATAATTGTCTTTTCTTTTTTTCCTGAGTTACTCAACTCTTCCCATTTTTTCCTGAGTCTTTTACCCTCCTCTCATCTTAGTTTTTGAGTTTCTGATTCAAAGATATTTTTCATATCCCTAAATGTTTCTTTGGGGCATATTTAAGTTTGGTGTATTTTTCTTGAAGTTTTTTTCTGTTCTTCCCTCATGCAGAGTGGAAAGAATTTATCATTAGAACCATAGTTGCATTTTTTTTAATTTTATTTTTAATAATAACATAGACTTCTAGGTTTTCTCTTCATTTTTGTAGTTAAGTGTGTAGTTCACAGTTTTACTGGTTCTGTGGTGCCCTCTTCTGTTTGTGTAGAATGATCTCCTTTTTGAGGAATAGGCAAAGAAGGACTTGTCTTATTCTAGCTGTTTCTAGCTAGTGTTTCAAAATCCCCATTATCTTGTTTTCTTCAGGACAGATGGGCTCAGTTTTTGTTTTTTTCCTTCTCTGCAGGGATTCAAAACTTGATCTTTTGATTTTGATCTCCTAGGATTTTGCTACACTTTGTTTTGTGCTGATGGCTTATTTTTCATTCTCTTTGTTATTGTGGCTTTATAAGCATCTTAGTCCTTTCCTGTTAAGTTTACTATTGTAGGGTGGTGAAGTAGATAAATGTAGTGATTCAGTTTGCTGTCTTTTGCTGGGGGTTTTGCATGTGAATTTTTAAAATAGCAATGAATAATCTTTGATTTTGTATGCCGCCTATCTCAATTAATACATTCTAAGACCCAACAAGTTGGGGCTGCTTGAGCTTGGTAAGATGGAATAGAGATACACATACAAAAATTCACATTTCAGCACTGCTGATTTCTGCCGATGTAGTCATAGAACTTTAATTTACTCCTCTCCAAAAGAAAAAACAAAATTCTCTCCTGCACTTTGCAAGATTGTGCTTGGTAGTATTTATATATGACTAAAAGTCATGAGTTATTTAGTTTATTTTCATTTTCTTTTAATGATTTATCATATAATTTCACACATTACTAGGAAAAACAGAAGGTACAAAGAATGTAAATATCTAGAAAAAAATGTTTATTTAGGTATAACATAGTAAGTTTTGAAAGGTTATTTTAGAATGTCAAAGTAATCATAAGAAGTGACTTTGTGTATTGGTGGTGAGTCCCTTCAATTTCAGACGCAAAGCTTTTATATCACTATTTAAACTTAAAAACTAATACAGATTTATTTCAGAAAATAGCAGACACACACAGAAGAATATAAGACCCACCTAAAAAGGATTTTGTGGTATATAAAAGACTGTATTCTTCTAGTCTGTTTTCTCTACACACATATTCATTTATATTTATACATGTTATTTTATGATATATAAAATTATAGTATATATATAATTATATATAATAAAATTATGTTATATAAATATAAAATAAAAATTATAAATTTTTATAATTCCCTACTCATTCCCATTTAGACTTCATGGGTTTTTTTTTTTTTTTGGTGTTTAAATAATGCCATTTATTACTATTATTATTATTATTATTATTATTATTATTATTTACTTATTTTAAGAGAGAGAGCATTTGGGGGACAGGGCCAGGTAAGAGAGAAAGAGAATCCCAGGGAGGTTCCATGCTTAGTGCAGAGCCCAGCATGGGGCTCAGTCTCACAACCATGAGATCATGATCTGAGCCTAAATCCAGAGTCAGACGCTTAATCAACTGAGCCACTGATGAACATTTTATTTAGTCATTGTTGCCCATTTGTATTTCAAAAGTGGAGTTGGTGGGTCAAAAGAATGCCTTCTTAATGGAAAAGAAATCAAGTCATGCTTGGTTTTTAATATGCTTTTAAAAACCCAGGTAACCTCACCAACATATAATGCAGGATGTAACAGAGAATCAACATTATTCCTACCAACTGCTTGCCCTAATAAAGATAAATGAAAACTCTTCTACCTGCTTCCAGGATTTTGTATGTTTGTCACTGACTGTGGTTATTATATGAAACACAGGCCTCTAGAAGCCATATTATTGTTGTGTTTTTCTGAGTTTTTAGTTTGAGAAGCTGTCTGATAATATGGGGAAGGAAATGATAGCTGAGAATTTATTTTTAGAGCTAAATTTGGTCTGTAAATTAAAATGGGGGAGTGTGTCATGGTCGGCTCCTTAATTTCTGGCTGCAGCTCTGTCATCTGCCAGCTGTGTTAAGAAGAGAGTCATCTATGGTCTATTTTTAAATTTCCTCACATGTAAAATTAAAATAATATTAAATCTTCATCTATTAAAGATGTATTTCAGTAATTGGATAATACCTAAAAATGTTTTGTACTTAGAGGAGAAGGAATCTCTTCAAATCAAAAATGTGTCACCAGTTAGCTCAGTTCCTCTTGTCAACCATATTTCTAGATTACTAGAATTAAAAGATTTTTTAAAAATTTTTAATAGCCCATTCTAGTAAAGATGGAATAATCAAAGAATACTTAAGTCAGAGTCCTGAAATTTGACTCCCTCATGTAATTTATACCACAACTAAGAGCAAATAATTTGTTTCTTGAGTCTCATTAATGTAATAGTATCTATCCCTGTCTCAAAATTTTGAGGAGCTAATAAGCATAAGCATAATAATAAGCATGTGATTGTGGATATACTTTGAGAAGTATAAAACATTATATAAATACAAGGTGGCATCACATATTGAATCACTTTATTTGACCAGGAGAGGTGAAATGTCAGCAAGGTAATAGAAAAGTATAGGCTTAAATAATGCAGAAATTGCTCTTTCAAAACCTGGCTTTCCTAATTTCTTGATACTGTTTGTGGGTGTATTTGATCCTCTCACAATTTTTTAGTTAACTCAAAAATTGTTACTAATCAACTCTAAATTGATAGTAATATTTGTATAGGGAAGTGTGTTTAATGTTCCAACTTGGGATCCCACCCTATGAAGAAAATGTATTTCTTCCTGGTATGGAAAATGGAGAAACTCTTCAAATGTAAGCTAGCATCCACTTGCCTGTCCCTTACCTCAACTGCTTGCCTTTTATTGAATGTCTCTGAGCTTTTGTCCATTTTGGACGCTGTGTTTTCTCTGCCTGGATTTTTTTTTTTTTTTTCTCTCTCTTTTGCCTTGCTAAATCCCTATTGATCCTGAAAGTCTTAGTTTAGATTTTACTTTCTTTGGATATATTTCTCTATCCTCCTTAGACAGTCTTTCACTAATTGAGGAGACATGCTTGTCAAGCCCAAACATGATTGCATACTGAGATATCTCTCTTCTACCAGCTAAGTTGCTTCATAGCAGAGTCTGTCTCATCCACTTTTAACAATTCTGAGTAATAGGAGTAGTATCTGGTGTCTCCTAGATGCTCTGAAAAGTGTTGAAAGAATGACACCGATAAAAAAAATTCTTAGCCAGTACTCTTTTATCTTTTAGATAAAGAAATCACAGAAGCCATCTCTGATAAGTTGAGACTTAAAGGAATTTCAGAAGCAATCCATTTGGCAATTTAGGAACCTTAAGGAAAGGTAGTGTGGCTAGGATAAAGGATGGGTAGGGAGAAGTCAGAGAGAAATAAGGCCTTATAAGTCAGTGATAATTTTAACCTGAGTATGAAGGGAATTTATTGGGGAGTGATATGACCTAATTTGCCATCTACAAAGTAATACTGCTTTGTTGGGAACGGCATTGGTCCCTTTTGTGGTTGGGAGAAAGTAGGCATTAAGTGGTAGAGGCGCAATAAAAGTTACTGCAATCAAGATGTATTTCATAGGAACTTTTGTTTAACCTTAGTTTAGAAATATTTCCTGCTGTGATAGTAATGTAGTCTGTTGAATATGGTTTTTTCTTTCCTTTTTTTTTTTTTTTCCAATTAGTTTGTACTGTTAAAGTTCAGGTGTGTAAATGCAGAAGATAATTAAAACCTGTGGCACAATTCTTTTCCTGTCATTTGCATGTGTTCCCGTATTTCTGGTATTGGTGCCAAACACCTCTGTTAATTTAGCAAATGGGATCGATTTTCTTGTAATTGAGATGTTAAATTCTAGTTTGTGAATATGTGTATATTTAACCTTTGAAGAAAATTCTACTTACTAAAGTTATAAATATCTAAGGTGGTATCAGGATGAGTACAGCATTAAAGGACATCAATGGCAATGTTTTCTATAGTTCTGTGGTGAAGGAACTATTTATAAATAATTCTTAAAGCACCTTGCAGTTATTAAAGTAAATTTTAAATAGAATTATCCATTGAATTAACATTATTAAAACGACTTATGTTGCCTACTTTACATTTTCCAGGAACATCATTTACAGCGAGCTATTTCAGCACAGCAAGTATTTAGAGAAAAAAAAGAGAGCATGGTCATTCCAGTTCCTGAGGCAGAGAGCAACGTCAACTATTACAATCGCTTGTACAAAGGAGAGTTTAAACAGCCAAAACAGTTCATTCATATTCAGCGTAAGTTTGTTGATTCATTGTTTTCTGTTTGTAATTTATCTACCAGTGAATATCCTTTCTTTTCTATGCCCAAAGAGATTTTAATTTTTCAGTTCATACACACTGATTAATAGAAATGTAAAACATTAAGGAATAAAATCTCTGTATGCTTAACATCTGAATTTGCAGGTGGGAGATCATTTTGAGCATTAGTTGCATTTGGAACATTTGATGTTTATGTAGATTAGGATTTGGTGTGGTACTTAAACTTTATTATACAACTAAAAGTTGGTGGATTGCTGTACTCAAATTTAAGATTTATTTTTAAAGGCCTGGTGGCTATAATGCTGATTAGGGGTGAGTCTTCAGAAGTTTTTTAGAATTAGATTCTACCCCTCTACCTACGTCTAATTTTTATAAAATTCTGTTTCTGCCTCCTTGATACTATCTTATTTTTCTCCCCATTGTTACTATTTAAATGATCACCATCTCTTGCCTTAGAACTGTTTCACTAACCTCCTGTTAAATTTACTATCCCTCCATCGCCTTTCCTTACCCTCTTCTAATATGCCTTCTCGACAAAGTCCACCAGCACCAGAGTGGTCTTCCTAAAGTGTCAGTCTGATCAAATTATTCTCTGGCTTAAAATCCTGCTGTTCTTTATTGTCTCCAGTAGTTTTCAGCTGATGGTGTAGACAGATGCTGATGTCTTGGTATCTTGTCTGATTGTGTAAGAAAAAGCCTTGGGTAGCTTGTTAAAATAGAGATTCCAGGGCTCTGCTTCAGGCCTACCTGTATGAGAATCATCGGTATGCATCCTAGTAATAAGTATTTTTAAAAGTTCCCAGGTAATTATGAAACTCCTCCAGATTTAAGACTGACTAGAAGATTGACTATTTTCTGTCTGTTCTAAGATGCACATTTTTTATTGGTCATCTTTGAAATAAGATTGCATATTAAATTGTTATTGTCCTGGATACAAGTCTAGTTTATCTAAAGAAAATTTGCTTTTGTTTCTGCCAAGCACTTAGGGAAACTACCAACATCAGACCACTTTAAAGTTTTCCCTGTTTGTTTTGTTTGTTTTTAGACCATACTGATAGCTTTAGTTCAGGCTACAGACCTGCTTAGAGTTCATTTCTCAGGGGGAGATTTTTCTCTCCTCCTTTCATGTAAGGGCAAGTTGAGAAATGAAGTTCCTTGCTGTTTCTTTCTGCATAGTTGGTTTATTTCTTTATCTTACACTGAGATTGTTACCATTTGGTAGTGTATGTTTATGCAGGAGTATTCTGTTAACCTTGTTAATAGACTCCAGCAGAAAGCTTTTTTTTTCTTTTTAATAGTACATAAAGTCATAGTGCACCTTGTAACTGGTGGCAGTTTAGATTTCACAGTTCAGTAATAGGCAAATTCTCTACTTTGAATACAAGACCCTTTGTGATCGTTTCCCCTGTCTACTCCATTAACCTCATTTCCTGACTGCTCTTCCTCACACTCTCTTAGCCATAGGAACTAACTTGAAACTACTCATATTTACCTGGTTATTTCACATTTCACATCTCACACTCCCTTGCATGTGCTAGTCAAGTCAGCTTTCACCTCCTGCAACTCACTGAACACCTAACTTCGTTCTGAAGCTTATCCTGACTTTTGTCATCCTACTTCTGTTTTTTACTTAATCTCAGTATCTTGTACATACCTCTATTAGAGGACTTGCCATATTTTATTACAATTATTTGTAACCATTCTTTCTCTTCTTTTAGACTAGGAGCTTCTTGAGGGCAAGGACTATGTTTTATTTTCTCTTCATATCTTTAGAGTGAAGTGCATGGCTTATAGATGCACAATAAATAGCATGTTTGTTGACTGAATTGTTTTTAAATGGCTTTTAAAAGGCTGTTAGGTATCACAACCATTTCCAGAATTTTTTTTTTCTCTTAAGCATTCAAGAGAAATATGATACAGCCATTATTTATGTGACTCTGTATTCTTTGAATCCCTTTAGTCTGTTGCATTTGTCTTACCTGTGTATCAGGAAAGAGCAGGTTCATAATAGGAATTTTAAGTATTTTTCAAGCCAAAGTATCCATTTGTTATTGTTTTGTATTTTAATAACACTGTAGCTGGACATCAGGACCATATGTAAAAACCATTCTAGAAAACCAAGAATGAAGAAGTTGCATGTAACCCATCTGGGTCAGGCACATTAGATACAGTAAACATTAAAATTGTGTAGGTTTTTAAATTTCATTTTATTCTATTACCACAGAAAATAGAATAAAAATAATAGAAAATTATTTTCACTTTCATTTTTTCTTTTAGTCTGTCAGTATGTGTTCTACATACTATGCTATATATAAGATCCTATTGCACATAGAAATTTTCATACTCCTCTTTCTACTTATATTTTAAGTTTCCCACGTTTGAATATTGTCTGTGATTGTCATTTTCAGTGTCTACTAATTTTCTATCAAATTGATATTTATCAGTTTGCTTACTTCTATGCCTATTACTGGCCTTAAACTTGTCTATACTAAAATTTAAACTCATGTTATCATTGAGATTTTTTTTTTTCAGGGAAGAGCTTTTTTTTTTTTTTTTTTAAAGTTTATTTATGTTTTTAGTAATCTCTACACCCAATGTGGGGCCTGAACTCACAACCTCAGGATCAAAAGTCAGATGGCTGTTCCAGTTGAGCCAGCCAGGTGCCCACCCCTCAAGGAAGGGCTTTTATTTATTTAAAAAAAATTTTTTTTAATGTTTATTTTTGAGAGAGAGAGAGAGACACACACACACACAGAGTGCGAGCAGGGGAGGGGCAGAGAGAGAAGGAGACGCAGAATCTGAAACAGGCTCCATGCTCTGAGCCGTCAGCACAGAGCCTGACGCGGGCTGGAACTCACGAACTGCAAGATCATGACCTGCGAGTTGAAGCCCGACGCTTAACCGACTGAGCCACCCGGGCACTCAAGGAAGGGCTTTTAAACATTTTTTTTTGAGTTCTGAAATAAAAGGAATTACAGAAGATATTGCTCTGGTTTTTCCTTTTCTTTACATGATAGAGTTGAAAGAATCTCCATTTGCCTGCCTAAGAAAAGACATTGCATAATTGCCACAGTAGGATAGCTTAGTTCAGGTTCATCACATTGTTTCCCTGAGCTTTGGCAGAAAACTTACTTTATTACTCCACAGTGCTACTAATGTGACTATTACCCATTTAGAGTTTTTCAAAGATTCTTTTGTCTATCGGATATACTTTTAACTTTGTATGATTTTTTTTTAAGTTTATTTATTTATTTTGAGAGAGAGCATGAGTGGAGGAGGGGCAGAGATAAAGAGTTAGTCAGTCAGTCAATCAGTCCCAGTCAGGCTCCACGCTCTTCCCAGAGCCCAACTGGGGCTCCATCTCAAGTGAGCCCAAATGAAGAGTCAGATGCTTAACTGACTGAGCCACCCAGGTGCCCCTAACTTTTCCCTGTGTGTTCTACCACTAGGATACCAGCCTTACTTACCAAAATGAGCTGTTAGAAGTGAAGGTCTGTTTTTTTTTCAGGAGCAGAATTTCATCTCACTCACCATACAGCCCCAGAATATGGTTTTAATACAATTTTCTTTCCATTTCCCCTGACCCTTCATACTTTTCAGCTACAAAATAATGAGCTCCTTGCACCTCTCTGACTTATGCCATATATTGTTATACCTCCATGTTATACCCCTTTACTTCTCTCTTCCATTTGTTAGAATGTAACTTATTCTCTACATTTCATCTCCAGGATTACATTTAACAGCCTTTCCCTGAGCCCCTCCAAGCAGAATTCTTGGCACTGTTTACCTCAAGCCCTCTTGTGTCATACACACCCTCATTGTAGCATGAGCCACCTTTGGTTGTGATTGTTTGCCTTCTGCTGTCTCTCTAGGCTATACCAGTCATTGAGAGCAGGGACTTTTTTTCTTTCAATTTCACTGCCTAGTATAGTACTTAGCATGTGGTTAGGTAAGCAGTGTAATGTTCGCTGAATAAGTAAACGAGTGAATAAATGGATGATTGAAGGTAAAAGTATATACACGTTGGTATTTTTGAGACATTGATCTTGTAGGACTCAAAATTGTACACAGGATCAAACATAAGAACAAAATTATTGGGCTGCCAGGGTGTTCAGTTGGTTGAGTGTCCAACTCTTGATTTCAGCTCAGGTCATGATCTCATGGTTCATGAGTTCAAGCCCCCGTTGGGCTCTGTGCTGACAGTGTGGAGCCTGCTTGGGATTCTCTGTCTGCCTCTCTCTCTCTGCCCCTCCCCCACGTTCTCTCTGAAAAATAAACATTGAAAAAAATAAAATTATTTGTGTGTGTAGTGAAATTGAGGACCCGTGTGGATCCAAGTTAGAAATGAAAAGTGAGCTCTGTTATTTACAACAGTGTCATTTTAGGCCAAGAAGGAGTTGGGAATTGAATGATACCAGTCTTGATATGGATGCAAGAACTTTGTTCCTTCCTTTTCTCTTGTGGTACCAGTTCTCCATAGTGACCCATATTGGTAATCTGAGGAAGTTATCAGAGCACATTGGAGTAGTCTTTCCAGCATCTTTCCAGATGGAGGCATCTTGGAGGCATGTGGTCTTGATACCTAAGATACTGAAACTGTTCCTCACTGGTCAGTTGTGTGACACATGCATAAGATGCTACCTCCATTTTACTTACTATTACAACAGATTTACTTTGGGTACCTCAACCCAGATGTTATAATTCCTTCATTCCTTTTGGAATTTAAGAACTTCATCAAATTCAGAACCCAAACTTTTCTCCTTAAGGAAATGACTTTGTTTACATTGCAGTAAGTTATTTTGATGTTCCATTATTCCTTTTATTTAATATGGTAATATTTTATAGTTGACATTAAGTATCTCAGAATTTTAGAACATGAAGGAACTTGAGATATTGTTTCAATATTGTTTCATAAGTGTTTTGAAGTTAATTTGTCTCTAGTTTTGAACTCACCTAAATGGTCCTTGAAAATAAGACTCCTTATCTTGTTTTGAAAGGAAAGGTCTCTTCCTCTTCTCCCTGCACTGCACCTACACACACAGATCAGTAGACCATCTCAGCTGCTTCTTGGCTGAAAGAGGAGAGTTCAGGAGGAAGGATAGGTGGGAGGTAGCACCTCCTCATTCTCTGTTGAGCAGACAGAGGAACTCACCAAAAGGAGATTGAAGTCTGCTATTTGTATCTGCGGCCAGGATAGTAAAGCCCTAAGAAAGTGCCTGTCATTGTGTGTATACTCCTTATATACCTTAGTACATGTGAAGGTGGCTTCTTCTCAGTCTGATAAAGGTGACCATTGTCAAGTCTACATTAGGAAAAGAAGAAAAATTCCACTTATTCAATATAAAGTAGACCTGTATGTTCCACTAGGTTTTCAGCAAGAGTGAGATGGATGCTGGCCTAACATTTGGCTTCAGTCTCATTATCCTTGCAATGCTCTTTGCTATTCTTTTAACAAAAATGATGACCTTTTACCCTGGTGGGACACACATGTTTTGATTGGAAAATCCAAATGAAGAGCAGTACTTTGTTTATACAGTAAAACTTCTTGGTGAAAAGGATGATTCTAGGAACATCATTTTTTGTAAAACTGTTGCCAGGTATGTATAAAGCAGTTAAATTGAGCACACATCTCATGAAATGAATCACGCATTCAGATAAATAAATATTAGAAAAAAAGTGCCACAAGTATAGAAGTGGATTGTGGAGAACACATTCCAGGTGAAGCTAGATCCCAGGTTCAGGTGATTGGAGGCATGGTAACAGGGACAGTGAGCCAGGCCAGGCCTCGAGGACAACCCACATTCAGATCAACTGGCTGTAAGGATCTTTCTCCTCAGGATTGTGCTGAGTCTCCTTAGGTAAAGCTGTGGGCATGAAGGCTGAAATGTAGAGCAGTACCTGGAGAGCTACTAATCTAGGAAGGAGGAAGAAACCCAAAACTCAAAGTATTAAAGTAACGCCAGGTGTTTTGGGAAAAAGCAAAATAATCATTGGTGGTCTGGGTAGAGAGATAAAAATGAGTACAAAGAGAGTGCCCCTTGAGTCTTTATGCATTTATTTATGCCCACTATTAAAAAATTTGAAAAATTGAGGTGACTTTGAGTAAAATACAGCATCACAGATTAGAGACCTTGGTTAAAGATTCAGGAGAAAACAAAGAAGTAAATTTGATACATAGTAGTGCATATTTTAGGCATGATGTAATTAATAGATGAAGCAAAAAAGTGAGATTGGTTTTAAGGTGCATATTTCAGTGCATGTTTCCTGGCACTGAAGCATTTAGAACCTCCTGTGGGGCCACACAAAGAAGATACTGTGATATAACCCAGCACACCAGATTTTGTTAATAGGTGTTACCAGAAATAAGCTTTCAGCATATTCACCTAGCAGGTAGCATCTCCACGGAAGATTCTTCAGTGACACCACACTGCCCTGAGTGTTGGCGCTTTGTAGGATTTTGTCTCTGTCCCTATCTACCACCAAAAACTAAATTTCCTTCCATTTTACCCCACTGGTATAATTTAATGGGCTCCCTACCGATAAAAGTACTTTTTTATATGCTTGTTTTCTGAAAATTTTAATAGAAAACTAAACTTTTCTTTCCACAGTTATGGGTAAAATGCTTAGTAACATAGCTGACCTGTACCGATTGCCGTGCCCGGTCCTGTTAGTGTTTTACATATATTATGTCACTTATGCCTCAAAGGTACTTTATGAGGTACTTTCTTTTTAAAGAAAGATTACAAAAAGAGCCCAAAGTAATGGAGCTAGCAAGTGGAAGAGTCAGAATTGGAACCAGGCCCTCTGGCTCTAGGGTGCGCCTGGTATACTGTTTTTCAGTCATGGCTCATGGTTCTAAGATGCAGATACTGATACATGTTAAAACAAATCCATTTCCATTCAAATGTGGTTGATGATAGAATCAACAATGGGAGTAAAGGATTTGTTTTTTCCATTAGTTTTGTGTGTATGTGATGGATAAATTGCAGGATAGAGGATAGGTTGTCAGCTGATAGAAAAGGAAATCCTGGGCTTGGGGTGCCTAGGTGGCTTATATTAAGTGTCTGACTTCAGCTCAGGTTATGGTCTCCCAGCTTGTGAGTTTGAGCCCTGGGTAGGGCTTTGGATTCTGTGTCTCCCTCTCTCTCTGCCCCTCCCCTACTCATGCTCTTTTTCTCAAAAATAAAGAAAGATGAAAAAGAATTAAATAAATAAAGTGTTAATAATGCAGAAAAGAATAGTAATCCCAGGATGCCTGATTGGCTCAGTCAGTAGAGCGTGTGAATCTTGATCTCAAGAGTCTTGAGTTTGAGACCCATGTTGGGCATAGAGATTACTTGAAAAAAAAAAAAATCATAATAATAATCCCATCTTGCAAAGGTAAGCAACAGAGATAAAAGTTGTCTTCCCTTTTTTCCAAATTTGTGTAATGTGTATGTATATATATATGTATAGGTCTGTGGTTTTTGCTTTTTTTTTTACTTACTGTCAGTAAGCATTTTTCCAAGTCATTAACTAGCTTTAATAATTTTCAAAGCTATATAATATTACAAGGAATTTGTTTTACATCCTTCAGTAGTCAGCAGGAATCTAAGAAAGCAAGCCAATACTGAAGGTTTTTATTTGTTTACACTTTAATTAACAAGGAGTTCTAGACCCAGGATTATTTGTGGTTTTGTTATTAGTAAAATACAACTTTGTGTATTAGTAAATATTGGCAAATTAGTAATTTCATTAGTAAAATATAATTTGCATTTTAAGGAGAAACAGGATTTTAGGCTTTGAAAAAATTATTATTTTTTTTTAAAGCTAGTGCACAGTGAACTCTTTTTAGATAAAGCCTAATTTACTTCAGATGATGCTTTACGTTCAGTTGTCATGTCTCTTCAGGCTATTCTTTAGTGTTTTTGTGCTTCATACAACGACATTTTTTAGTACGGGCCAGGTATTTGGTAGAATGTTCCTCAGTTTGGGTCAGCCTGTTTCCTCATGACTTGTTTCAGGTTAAAATGGGGTGGTGGTGGTGGTGGTGGTGGTGGTGGTGGTGGTTTTATTGTGGTAAAAAAATATAACATGTTCTCTCTTAATTTGTAAGTCTGTATCACAGTATCGTTAACTATATGCACATTGTTGTTCAACAGATCTTTAGAAGTTTTTCATTTTGCCTTACTGAAATTCTGTACCCATTGAACAACTCCCCTGTTACACCCTCCCCTCAACCCCCGACAACCACCATTCTACCTTTTGTTTCTATGAATTTGACTACTTTAGTTACCTCATGTAAGTGGAATCATGTGTATTTGTCTTTTTGTGACTGGCTTATTTCAGTTAGCATAATGTCCTCAAGGTTCATCCATATTGTATCATATGACAAGATTTCATTCTTTTTTAAAGCTGAATAATACCTCATTGTATGTGTATATCACATTTTGTTTGTCCATTCATCTGTTGATTCTACCTCCTGGCTGTTGTAAATAATATTGCAGTGAACATGGGTCTTCGCATATATATCCCTTTGAGATCCTATTTTCAGTTCTTTTGGATATATACCTGGAAGAGTAATTGCTGGATCACATAGTGGTTGTATTTTTGAGGAACCTCCCTAGTGTTACACACAGTAGCTACAGTATTTTACCATCCTACCAACAATGTGCAACGTTCCAATGTCTGCACATTCACACCAAGTGTGATTTTTGTTTGGTTTTTGTTTGGTTTTTAGAGTGGCCATCCTAATGATGGTATCTCATTGTGATTTTGATTTGTAATTCCCTAGTGGCTAGTGATGTTGAGCTGCTTTTCATATGCTTGTTGGCTATGTGTATATCTTTGGAGAAATGTCTCTTCAGGTCCTTTTTTTTAATTGGGATGGTTTGTTGTTGTTTAGGAGTTCTTGTATTCTGGATATTAACCTCTTATCAGATATATGGTTTGAAAGTATTTTCTCCCATTCCATAGGTTGCCTTTTCACTCTCCTGATTGTTAACTGTGCTTTGCAGAAGTTTTTAAGTTTGATGCAATCCCATTTGTTGTTGTTGCTTGTGCTTTTGGTATCATCTGGAAGAAATCATAACTAAACCTAGTATTATGAAGCTTTTCCTGTGTATTTTCTTCTAAGAGTTTTATAGTTACAGGTCTTGTATTAAAGTCTTTAATTCATTTTGAGTTAATATTTGTACATAATGTAAGAAGAAGGTTTGTCTTAATATTTTTTGCATGTGGATTTCAGTTTTCCCAGCACCATATGAGACTATCCTTTCTCCATTGTGTAGTCTTGACACCCTTTTTGATCATCTTGTGAGGGTTTATTTTATGATTCTCTGATCCCGTTGGTCTGCAAGTCTCTTTTAATGCCTATACACAAATTTGATTATTGTAGTTTTGTAATATGTTTTGAAATCTGAAATGTATGGGTTTTTTTTTTTTTTAAGTTTATTTATTTATTTTGGGAGAGACAGAAACAGCCCTAGCAGGGGAGGGGCAGAGAGAGAGAGAGAGAGAGAGAGAGAGAGAGAGAGAATCCCAATCAGGCTCTGCACCATCAGTGCCTGATGAGGGGCTTGAACTCACAAACTGTGAGACCATGACCTGAGCTAAAACCAAGAGTCGGAAGCTTATTTAGCTTGGTGAAATCTTATTTAGCAAAGAGTCTCTCTAGTAAAGGAAATTAGTTCTTCATTGCCCTCCAGTTTATGTTTTACACGTTTGGAATTTTTCAAATCTTTTAGGATTTCTATTTCAAAACTTTATGATATCTGTACTAAGTTTATTTCCTGGTCCACTCAATGCTTTGCTAAAATTAAATCTATAAGAATATTGGTATTTAATTTCTCATGTTTCCAACAGTTTAGTGCGCTATGGAGATACATTCTTTTTCTTTGACTTATTTATTATTTATACTATTAGCTATTAATAGCATGTATATTTTTGCACATATAATTGTAGAATTAATTTGTACTGGTTAAGCTAAGATACTGTCTGCATCCAGATGTCTAAGTGAGGCTTTTGCCCTCATTTTGTATTTGTTGAATGATTCATTGAGAGTGAATGAGAAAGAGATGCGGTCTGAACAGAAAGTAGGGGAGAATCTCAGGTAGAACGCAGAGATCACTGACTCAGAATATTTTTTTAAAACACAAAATTGTTTTCACAAAGTAATACGGTTTTATTTTTAATAGGTAATGCATTTAGATGATTTCAAAATAGAAAGTATATGAAAAACAGCCTCCAGTCACCCTCCCCTTATAAGAAACTACTTTTTTAAGGCTATGTTTTCTTTTAGGGTTTTGTTATGCAAATTCAAGCACTTAAGAATTTATATTTTTATACCCCTTTTACACAAAAGTTAACATACTATATGTACATTTTGGCACTTGATTTTTTTTTTTCTTTTTCATAAGAGTATAGTCTGGAAACTAGCCCATATCAACATGTAGAATGTGTCCTCATTTCTGTTTTACTGCTGCATAATAGTTCTTTGTGTTTGGTTGTGCAAGATTATTATCCCATTTCCTATAGAAGGGAACTTGGATTGTTTCCAGTCTTTTGTTACTGCAGATAGTGCTTCTGTGAAGAACTGTGAACGTACAGAATTTCATAAAGGTGTAATTATATGTATTCCAGAAATTGCCAAGTTGCTTTCTATAGGAGTCCTACAGTTTTACACTTCCACTAGCAATGCATTATAGTGCTATTTCATCACAGCCTGGTCAAAAGACTGCCTTAGAATTTTTTAATTTTTTCCAAGTCTGATAGGTGAGAGATGATATACCTCAGTGCATTATTCTTTTAAATAAACCTTTTAGTTTGGAAAAATTTCAGATTTATAGAAAAGTTGCAAAGGTAGTATTCTTTTATACCTCTCACCCAGTTTCAGTTTCCTCTAATATTACTATCATGCATTACTGTGGCACCTGGTGTCAAACCTAAGAAACCGATATTGGAACATCATTGTTGATCAAAATCCAGACTTTAGTTTCTCTTAGTATAGTTTTAATTTGGATTTCTTACTATGAATGAGGTTGAGTGTTTTTTTCTTTTAAAGGAGCCATTAACATTTTTATCTTCTGAATTGTCACTGTCCTTTACCCAAGTTGCCTACTGAGTTGTTAGAAAACAAGAGAGGAATGGTCTGAAGGAGAAGAGAGAAGACTAGGAGACTTTCTTTTTAAACCATCATTACATCATTTAGGTCCTATCTAATATCATTAGGCTGTAGTCCCTCTCTGATGATGGAAATCTCTCCATGAAACTCTCAAAGAATCCACTTTCCCATTCTCATAGTTTGTGGTTCCCATAGTTGTTATCTTTGCTACTAATTTTGACTAGTAATACTTGTTATTTATTTAAATATGAGTTTTTCAGAGTGGGAGAGGGATATAGTTGGCTAGTCAGCGGAAGGACTAAAAATAATCCTGATTATAGTAT
The DNA here is from genome assembly GCF_024362965.1 of Panthera pardus. NCBI lineage: Eukaryota > Metazoa > Chordata > Mammalia > Carnivora > Felidae > Panthera > Panthera pardus. The sequence continues at coordinate 81,759,444 of NW_026526655.1, read as the reverse complement.
AAACCTGGTTTGGTTTTTTTGTTTGTTTGTTTGTTTGTTTGTTTGTTTGTTTGTTTTGGAGGGGGCAGTAGAGAGACTTGGATCAGCATGTGATCTTATAGAAATGGTCTTGGTCTCTTCTGCACTTTGCTTTATTTGTACATTGGGTAAGGAATGTAAGTAAGGTCTGTAGCTGAGTCTTACAATTGTAGGAAATCTTGGAGACTTAAAGTCAAGAGTTCTGGCTATATCTGCATTCATGATCTCTTGGTACTCTATTGAGAACTGCTGAGCTTGGAGGCTATTAGAACCTTGGAGAGCTCCAAGCAGAGGCGATGTTGCTTCCGAACTTTGAGATACACTAAGCTCTCATCAGCTGTCTTTGAAAGTTACTTGCAGTCTGAGACCTTAAAAATTTACAAATTTTAAAAATTCAGCGTATTTAAAATTAGGCATAAGTAAAGTTTATGATCTTTAAGAGCAAAGACTTGGGTTTAGATCAGAGGTTCTCATAAAGTTGCTCATCATCACTTGGGAACTTGTTAAAAATGGAAATTAGCAAGCCCTCCTCTAGATCTGCTGAGTCAGAAACTGGTGGTCAAGTTCAACAATCTGTTTTAACAAGCCATCCAGATAATTCTGGTGAATGTTAAAGTTTGAGAAACACTGGTTTAAAGGCTTGGATGATACTCATGTAAAGGAGAAACTTGTGAGCGTTTGTCAGATCCCTGGACTTCCTTAGGGTTAAGAAGTATGTATGGAATCCCAGGAAGGTGTTTTATTTGAACTGCTTCCTAGTTCATAGGTCTACCTAGTCAGAGCCCACTTTAATGTATACTAGGTTCTATTTAACTGAGGTTTAGGTAGGTATACGATAGCATTGCTGATGTAAGACTTGTAAAACTGTTCAATTCTGCTTTTTTTAAAAAATAATACACGTTATATATGTGCATGCAGCTTCATGGCTGTATAGTTCTGAATCCTTATTCTGCTATATAAAGGTTGATTTGGATCATAGAGCCCTCTATCCAGACTCATTATTGATAATTTCTATCTCTTGTAGTTAAGCATATTCCCTGTCTATATTTCTGCTCTTCTCTCTGGGATGTCCTTGTATCTACCTTTTTTTATGCCTTATGGCACTGATATCTATTCCAGTTTAGAAGGGAGCCTGTCATACATGTTGTACTTGAGGTACAGACAGTATTGGTTGTTACCGGGTTCATTGGATCAATAAACATAATTTTGGAAAGTTGTATGGAAAGGAAATGCAGAGTTGGAAGAAGAGATACACCAATGAGTTTATAAGTAAATGGCACTCTTAGAAAGTGGTGTTGTTAATACTTTCAAAGAAGGGCCTTGGCAAACAAGGTGCACTTGTACCTAGGTCTTGTTTTGTTGCCTGAACTAAAGGGATCAGATATTGGCAAATAGTTTCCAGAAGTTAACACTTAGGAAGTTTAAAGATGCATGAAAGTAGGGGCTTAGTTTATACAAATGAGGGTTGCTTCCTTTTACAATAAAAAAGTACCATTGATAATTCATAGGTAAATGTTGGAAGTGTTCTTGACCTGAAATAACTTTTAAGTAAAAAACTCTATTAGAGTTTTTTCTCTTTTTAATTTTTAATGTTTGTTTTTTAACAAATCCTTGAGTACCTAATACATTTGGTTCACAACAGCTGGTTTGATATGCATGATATTTGCTTATTAAATGTAATTTATAAGCTTAAACATTTAAGTCCAAAGTGGAACAAAAACAGTCTTTTGATTTATCTATATTTTTGCTCCCTTTGAAATTCAAAGAATTTTTCATTACTGCTGTTATGATTAGAAGGGTTTAATTTCATGTCTGTGGTGTAATGGGGTAAGTTCTGAGCCCTATGAATCAAAACCCTAAAACCTATGCTCAACACACCAAGGTTCTTAACCTCTCACAGTTTTCTGATCTGTAAGATAAGGTATTTCCAGCTCTAAATTATGTTACTTTTTAAATTGTCTTAACATGTAAATTAGCTGATACATCTGATCTTTACCTTACTTTTTTTGTTTTGCATTGTTTTTTAATATGACTCCAGCGCTGGTTTGTTAGAAAGAGAAAAAGGTGGTAGGGAAGAGGAAAGAGGAAGATTTGAAAGAGGGAAAAAATTAAGAATAGATTTCAGGAATAAGAAAAAACTTCCTAAAAATGAAAACTATCTAGATTTTACTTTATGATGCTGAGATTTTTACTTTATTAAAATATTGCTTGAGTAACCTTATTTAGTTATATAATTTTCTCCCACACCTGGTGTTTTTCCACCAACATGAGGAAAAGGAATCATGTGATTAATTGAACTGGGTTCTGGTCTGTGACTACCCTTAGGAACTGTGAATTTTTAAGACTTTTACCTCTGTTTACTAGAAAAGAGTAACTGCTATATAATTTGAGTAAAGCTAATTAGAGTCTAGATATCCCAGCATATCTCTGTTTGTTCTAGTTTTTTTCTTCTTGACAAATTGCACATAGGTTTAAAAAAAAAAAAAATTCTCAGGAAGCATTTAATCTGGGCATCCATAGTCCTCCTTTCTATTGTTAGTACCTAGCAAATTATAGACCCTCAACAGTACATGTTCAGTTCTGAGAAAAATCAGCTTGTAAGGAAAGGACTCTGAAAGAGTAGTAATAAATACTGTCTCCATATTCACTACCTTTAGTGTTTGCAGTCTCTTTATTTATATTTTATATTACAGTCTCTTTATTTTCTTTGATTCCTGTCCAGAACACAAGGAACTTTAGGTTAAAAATGTTTCCTAATAAAAATGGAGTAATTTTGATGCTAAAAAATTTTAAATCAGGAATTGCTATTCTCATTTATATCACATTATCCATTTGTAAAACTGTTTTAAATCTGAATTTTGCTTACAGTGTGCTGCTATATCAAATTAGAATATGTGTGTGCATGAGTGAATTTTTAGGTGAAAACTTTTTTTTTTTTAATTTCAAAGTAAATGTGACTATTAGAAGTGTGAGGGAAGAAAGTATATAAGACAGATATTGACTTAAGGTTGGAAACAACTGTCAAGCAATACATCTGTCTGCCCCTTCACTGGAAATATTCAAGCTGGATTTGACAGCCTACCCCCAACCCCACTCCCACCTTGTTTTATAACTAATTATTTTAAACAATTTTCAATCACATTAACTATTGGGTTTTTGTTAGATTATTTTTTCCTTAATAGACTACTTTATTACAACTAAGATGAGAGGGAGGAGGTCTCCCTCTTCTGGGCTTTGATCTTCCATAGATCAAACTCCCAACTTCTTGCTCTCCAGAACATAGCTATCATCAGCTTAGCCAGTTGGCCACGTTGGCCAGACCCTCAAACATGATGGCCTCAAGAGGCTTTTTCTGCCCTGGAGGAGGAACTTCTTCAGAAATTTTTGTTCTTAAAATTTGTTTAATGTTTATTTTTGAAAGGGGTGGGGGGGGGGGAGAGAATCCCAAGCAGGCTCCGTGCTGTCAGCATAGAGCCCAATGAGGGGCTCAGACTCAGCAGTCACAAGATCATGACCTGAGCCGAAATCAAGAATCAGACACTAAACCAACTGAACCACCCAGGCATCCCAGAAGTTTTTATTCTTAATTATATTTTTTGTTGTTGTTTTTGTTTGTTTGTTTGTTTGTTTATACTGTTTAAAATGTCTTCAGGAGTCAGCATTGCCCCTAATGGTTCAGGGACAGTGCAAGTGAGGATTGTATCATTGCTAGGTATTGTATGCTGTTGATGAGCACAGTGCAGTTTCTCTTGGGTCTTGGTGCAGAGCAGTTTATTACTAAATGCATTGTAGACCACACAGATGACCCTAGTTTGCCCATTGTTTGGACGAATGCTCATTACTGTACTCTGGGTGGAAAGAAGAAATGCAGAGGCAGTGCTATTATACACTCCTGTCCATCCCTCTGCAAGTTTTTGAAGGTGAGGATATGTACATAGGTGACCAATATATAGAGCTTCTTTGGCGAATCTTTATATTAATGGTGTTTTCTGAACAAACGTACCCATATGTGGTAGGGTACGTTCCTGTTTCTTCAAACCAGACAGCTTTGTTGAACGTGTTAGCAGTGCACACGTCTAGTATTTCCATCTCCTTCACAGTGAGTTTTTTAGATCACTTAATATGTGGGGTGCGTGTTCTATGGTCATGTTTGTGAATATTGATAGTGTATCCTCTGGTCAGCTCTCTCTTTTTCTTTTTTTTTTTTTTTTTTTTAATTTTTTTAATGTTTATTTATTTTTGAGACAGAGACAGAGCATGAACAGGGGAGGGGTAGAGAGAGAGAGGGAGACACAGAATCCGAAGCAGGCTCCAGGCTCTGAGCTGTCAGCACAGAACCCGACGTGGGGCTTGAACTCCGTAGCCATGAGATCATGGCCTGAGCCGAAGTCGAACACTCCACCAACTGAGCCACCCAGGCGCCCTGTGGTCAACTGTCTTTTTGATAGCAGAATGGCTTTCTTTTTTTTTCTCTTTGCTGGAGCCATGCCGCATGGGACCTGGTAGAGGAGGAAGAACAAGAGGGATTATTGACAAAATTCTTTTAAGGGTTTGCTCCTTTGAAAGGGATATTAAATTGTTTTCATCAGTTGCACACAGTATCCAGCAGTGGTATAAGCCCCTTCTAAAGAACTAAAGTTCAGAAATGTGTACCTAAATTTACCTCTTTATTGCAAGTAACCAAAAGAAGGGTGACATTTGGCTAAACTACTCATCTGAATCAGAGGATAGAAAAAAGTTCAACTAGATATGATCAAGTAATTCAAAGGATATAGGGTAACACTTCGTTGGACTATGAACAAACAGTGTTCTAAGCCCAGTGACCATAAGGTTCACTGTGTGAGGAAAACCATGATGGACAAAAAGTTCTTTTCCCTCTCCAGGAGTGTTTGCAAGCAATAGTCAATACTATCATACTTAAAATGAAGGACGTGGAAGCCTCTAGGACAGGGATACATATCTTCATCTACTGTACGTATCTCTCTACCTGATCCATTTAGTAAGCACTTAATAAATAGAATTAGTGCTAGGCCATGAATTTTGTATGTTTTACAAACATCGTTTGATTCACTCTGTAAACGGTTCCTGTGATACACGTAAGAGATACGTATTATTTCTAGGTAGCACTAATTATCTTCTTATTTTTGGCAACATAACAAGGAATGTTAGTAGGAAATTATGGAATAAACCCTTTGGGTTCTTCTGGTGATGGGTGGTGGTGATGATTGCACAGCAGTGTGAATATCCTTAATACCACTAGACTGTTACACTTAAAAATGGTTCACATGAGGGGCGCCTGGGTGGCTCAGTTGGTTAAGTGTTTGACTTTGGTTCAGGTCATAATCTCATGGTTCGTGAGTTCGAGCCCCACATCAGGCTCTGTGCAGACAGTTCAGAGCCTGGAGCCTGCTTCAAATTCTGTGTCTCCCTCTCCCCCTCCCTGGCTCTAGTGAGAGCGCTGTCTCTCTCAAAAATAAACAAAACATTAAAAAAAATGGTTAGGATGATAAATTTATGTTATGTATATTTTGCCACATTAAAAAATAAAATGAAACTTTTTTTTTATAACCCCCCCCCCCCCACACCACCCCTAAAAATACTTTGGGTACGGGGCGCCTGGGTGGCGCAGTCGGTTAAGCGTCCGACTTCAGCCAGGTCACGATCTCGCGGTCCGTGAGTTCGAGCCCCGCGTCGGGCTCTGGGCTGATGGCTCGGAGCCTGGAGCCTGTTTCCGATTCTGTGTCTCCCTCTCTCTCTGCCCCTCCCCGTTCATGCTCTGTCTCTTTCTGTCCCAAAAATAAATAAAAAAACGTTGAAAAAAAAATTAAAAAAAAAAAAAATACTTTGGGTACAAATTGGACATGAATAATAGCATAGATGTCTAAATAATTATGTAGATGGGTGCTTGTGAAATACTTTCATGCACATTTCTCTATTCACTTATCTCACTTATTTACAAAAAGAGCTGTGGCATAGACAATTTGTATTATTTAGAATCTTGTAAGGAAAAATGATATCAGGACAGGTGATTCAGATAAACTTATTTCTTTTGTCCTCAGGAATACAGTTTTGTTGTCCAGTCTCTTATGCTGCACATGTTCCTCTAATACCAGTTAGCTCAACAATAGTGATTGCTCACTGTGGGGTGGTGGGGGGGAATGATGCCAGTATTACGTGGAAGTTGTCCTGATTCTTTTATGATTTTTCCTTGCCAAAGGGGACTGGAGTAGTGAGAAAATAATTAAAAATCTTCAGGGGCGGCTGGGGGGCTCAGTCAGTTAAGCAGCGGACTTCAGGTCATGACCTTGTGGTTCGAGGGTTCCAGCCCCGCATCAAGCTGTCTGCTGTTAGCGCAGAGCCCCCCTTCGGATCCTCTGTCTCCCTCTCACTCTGCCCCTCCTCTGTTTTTTCTCTCCCAAAATAAATAAGCTTAAAAAAAAAAAAGAATTAAAAATCTTCAACAGGGAGGCACAAAGGCTTTAGTGCTTGGCTGCTATACATGCAAGAGCCCTTTCAGCTCCATAAGACAATTTAAAATAGAGTGTCTGCAACCTATGCTTCCCTTCTAAGAGAGGTGTACCCAGCCTTGGACAGCTCTTAGCTAGTGGCAGGTTACATTTCCTTCTGGAACCCCAACGCAGAAACCCACTCCAGATTGTATTGTCTCAGCACCCACAAGCCAGCAATCTATTCTGTTATTTTTGTGCATTTTTACTGTTATTTGTGTGCATTTTTAGTATCCCTTGAGGTAGTAGCCAGCCACTCTGAGTGGCTTATATACTAATGTAACAGTTACAGTTTGTTTTGTCTCTGATAAAGTTATATAGTGTTTCTGTAAGCCTGTTATTTTTGATGTATAATTTTACATAGAGGATTTTTTTTTTTTTAGGAACTCATGTTATAGCAGAATTGTCTATACTTTTTCATAATATTAATCAAATTATAGTGGTCCATTCTGCATATTAGTGACTAGTTCTTTCAGATTTTTGTCAGTTCATAAAAAGAAGTAGGTGACTGCAAGGGCCTAGAAGTAAGGGCCAAATTCAGACCTCAGCTTTTCAGAGCTAGACAGTCCTTAGGATGATTTCATTTTTTAAACAACAACAGATTTCTTGCTGTTAGTTCACATTCCTAAGAGTATTTCAGGGAGTATCTCCTAGTAACTTGCCATATTGATTGTTTTCTTTGTTCATGGGTGATGAGCCTGAGAGATAGCCAAGAGAGAAGAAACCATACTCCAAAGAGTGAAATTGTGAAAACTACTTCCCTAGTAAATCTTTGCTTATCTTTCATACCCCAGTGTTTCAGAAGCAATTCGTTCTTCTTTACTAATCTAGACCATGGTTAGCAAGTTTTTTTTTTTTTTGTGAAGGGCTAGATCGTAAACGTTTTGGGCTTTGGGTACCACATATGTCTCTACCACATATTTTACTTCTTTTTTTCTTCTCTTTAAAACAGTTTGTTTTAATTACTCTATAGAAATGTGAAAATCTTTTTACATATTCACAGCCTTACCAAAAACAAACTGCTGGCCAGATTTCATTGTAGGCCATAGTTCACCATTCCTTGATTTAACTATTTTTAACTAAAATACTAATTAAAATCCACTGGTAACTCACCTAAAATCATTTTTTTTTCTCCTTTGATAGGTGAAACATATAGGAGAAGTCGTCATTTGTGACATAACTGTCAGTCATTTAACAAGCTCCCACCCCTGGATGTTTGTTATTTCTTTTTTGCTTTAAGTTAAAATTTCCCATGTCCAGACTTAAAGAATAATAGAAAAAAATTACTTCCAAGTATAACCATGACTAGATACAAGGTTAAACTGTGGGTTAATTTGAAAAGTTTTTCAGATTCTATCAAAGTATTTGTGACTTTAATACATTGGGTACAAATCAGTCTTAAGGAAATAAGCCAGAGAAATAGATGTAGCAGCTCTTCTTATATGGGAAGTCTTAGTCTTCAGAGAAATAGAAAAAAGTACCTTTTTTGCAATAATCTACTGTTTTCAGTTATTCATAGTTGGGCCTGCTTTAAAGAATTTAAACTAAAAGCCCTATAGTTTCTATATACCTGATTATTAAGGGCATTGATACTAAAAAGACCTACCTATAAAGTTGTACTTTAGTATCACTTCTGCTAAATCACAGGATAGTCTTGATCTATCTATAAATGGAGTTGAGTAATAGTAACAGCCTACCTTTATTGAGCACTGTTCCTCTGTACTGGGCCCTATGATATGCACAAATTATTTTATTTAATCCTGACAAGAATCTTATGAGATAGATGCATTTATTGACCTTGTTTTACTGATACTAATGTGTTTTCCATGTCTGTAGTTTTATCATTTCAAGAATGTTATATAAATGGAATCTATAGGGGCACCTGGGTGGCTCAGTCGGTTAAGCGACCGATTTCGGCTCAGGTCACGATCTCGCGGTCCGTGAGTTCGAGCCCCACGTCGGGCTCTGTGCTAACAGCTCAGAGCCTGGAGCCTGTTTCATATTCTGTGTCTCCCTCTCTCTCTGCCCCTCCCCTGTTCATGCTCTGTCTCTCTCTGTCTCAAAAATAAATAAACGCAAATAAATAAATAAATAAATAAATAAATAAATAAATAAATGGAATCTATAGTACTTACCCTTTGGAATTGGCTTTTTTTTTTTTTTCCATTCAACATAATTCCCTTGAGATTAATCCAAGTGTTGCATGTATCCTTAGTTTGATCCTATGTATTGCTGAATATAATTCCAACATGTGGATGTTCCACAGTTTGTTTAACCCTTCTGTTGAAGGACATTTGGATTGTTGTTTCCAATTTTTGGCTATTATGAATAAAGATGCTTATGAACATTCATGTGCATGTTTTGTGTCAACATAAGTTTTCATTTTATAAATACAATTTTGTGTAAATATATCTATTTCTCTGTTCTATTGAACATTTAGGGTTTTTTTTTTTTTTTCTAATGTTTTGCTCTTGTGAGTAATGTAGCAGTGAACAGCCTTGTACTTGTTTTGTCCACATTTGTGAGTACATCTGTGGGATATAGACCTGTAAAGTGGAATTGCTGGGTCTTTTAGAATGTGCATGTTTAACTTTATTAGATATTGCAAAATCGCTCTCCAAACTGGTTATACTAGTCTGTATTTTTACGAGAAGTGTAAAGAGTTCTTGTTTTTCATAATTTTACCAGCACTTGTTATTGTTAAGCTTTATAATTTTTCCCAGTCTGATGGATATGAAATGGTATTTGCTGATTTAAATTTGCCTTTTCCCAATTATAGTGACGTTAAGCATTTTGCTATGTAAATTACCTCTTCATATCTTTGGGACCATTTACTGATTCTTTTTTAGAGATTCTTTATATATTTTAGGTATTTATCTTTTATTTATTTATTTTTTTAATGTTTGTGTATTTTTGAGAGAAAGAGAGAGAAACCGGGAGAGAAATGGTATGTGAGTGGGGAAGAGGCTGAGAGAGAGGGAGACAGAATCTGAAGCAGGTTCCGGGCTCTGAGCTGTCAGCACAGAGCCTGACGCAAGGCTCAAAGTCATGAACCGTGAGATCATGACCTGAGCCGAAGTTGGACATTTAACCTGAGATGCCCCTAGATATTTATATTTTAAGAAGCTTTTATTATAGAAAAGTTACATCTTCAAAAGTAGAAAGAGTAGGGGCATCTGGGTGGCTCATTCAGTGACTCTTGGATCTGCTCAGGTCATGATCTCACGGTTCGTGAGTTAAGTCCCACATCAGGCTCTGCACTATCAGTGCAGAGCCTGTTTGGGATTCTCTCTCTCTCTGCCCCTCCTCCACTCACAGGCAGTTCGTTCGTTCTCTCTCTCTCTCTCTCTCTCTCTCAAAATAAATAAACTTTAAAAAGATGAATAAGTAGAAAAAGTCATACATTGAACTGCCTTGAACTCATCACTCAACATTGTAATATTGTTCTTCTACGACCATTTTTCCCCCACCCCATGATTTTATATAGCCAATCCAATGTCATTTCATCTGGGAATTTAAAAATATAAACATAATACCATTCTCACACCACTCCTTACAAGAAAAACAGCATTTTCTTAATATAATTGGAAATTGAGCATTTATCTTGCCTTTTTCTAATGAACTGTATCTCAGGCTCCCTAAGTGGTTGAAGCGGGGATGTTTCTCTGTATAGAAGTATTCCAGCTAAAGCAAAACAAGAAGGAAGGATAGAGTGTCACTGTTTTGCAACCCCTGAGGAGTTAATGGATCAAGGCAGTGATCATTAATGGTTGCCACTGTCACAGAAGGAGAGACGTTACAATTAGACTGATGTAGTATAATGGTGATATAATACACTAAATGCTTTGTTAATACATTATTCACTTAAAGACATGTGAATTATATGGTATATAGATGATATCCTGACAAAGGTGTTGAAAGAAAAAGAAGTAAACACAGGACTCACTGGCCCAGATCTCTAATCACTATTCCCTTTTCAAGTGGGCACAAGTCTTTTGTGAATTGATCTGAGTTCACAAATAAATTGACAGATTATATAAATGGAGGGAAACAGAATGTCTAGATTTATTTTCAAAAGGCAGAACACACTCACTTGTGAGAACTTTTCTGATGATGCTATTTCAGTGTGATTGGCCAAACTGAAAACTGTGTCTCTTCATCCTCTCCCTGTGAATCTAGATCAGAGTTTCTTACCTTCTTGCTAACCTGACTCATTGCATCCTGATTTCCTGGGTCCCCCCGCCGCCACACCTCCTTTTGTAATTTCCATCACCCTGAAAAGAAAGCTCATGCCCATTGAGAGTCACTTCCTTTTCCCACCCCCAGCCTTACGCAAACACTAATCTTTTTCTCTATATGTCTTTTTTGAACATTTCACATAAATAAAATTATACAATATGGAAAAAAAAAAAAAAAAAAAGCAAAAATAGACTGTAGTTGGGTTGCAGAGGCACCAAAATGAGCATCTCCCTCTACAGTCAGAGTCATTTAGGAAAAACGGTCTTTGGCACAGGCCCCATGCTCATAAATATTTTGGGATAAAGCAGTTCCCAGGCCCTGGCATGGGCTTCCACAGCAGAACAGCTTGTCCATAGTACTTGCAGGTACAAGGAGAGGCCCGAGTCAGACCCGTGGCCAGTCTTTGCTTGCCACCAGAAGCTCAAACAATGAAGAAAATCACATTCCAGGTCTCCTCTCCACTGTGTTGCCTCTGGAATGCCACCTCCTTCCCCCCATCCTGGAAGGAGTCACTTTACACTGAAGTCCAGGGACGGATGGGGCACCATTCACCACCCTTGACCCCTCACGATGCCTCCAGCCTATATGGACTCCACTGCACGTACAACCCTATCCAAGTGCTGGTAGCTGAGGATGGGGTTTGGGGGTGGGGTCTCATTCTCTAGATCCTAAAAACAAAAGGAGAGAACCAAAAATTCTGAACTTCCTAATGGAGGTTTGTTTCTTAGTACCTTCTAAAAGTGACTGTGAGGATGTTTATTGTTACTAGAGTCATTATGGATCATGAACTTACATATATTTTTATTAGGATTTAATTCATTGCATTATTATCCTTATTGATACTCATATTCATCCATTTCTGGCCTGTAGGAAAAAACATTCAGGTTAGCTTTTAAGTCCTTTTGACATGGCTGTACCGTACCCAAAAGCAAGAAAACTAAGATGTTATAGGCTCACCTTTTGTATTTCCTGGCTCAGATCTGAAAGCATCCATTTCTCCAGGGAGTTTATGTTCTTTTCAGTGGCATATTCTGGTTGGAGACTACAATCTGGACACTAGGGATGTTCACTGCTACTGGGTTGGCCAGCTTCTCTAAGACTTTTTAGTGGACCTCACAGGGAAATACGTACTTTTACAATTTGAAAGGTAAAATACATATCAGTTTTTTACTAATATTTCTTACTTAAATCAAGACTACAGGGTTTTAATTTTACAAACTTAAAACCTTCACATCTATCAGTTCTCAAGGGTGGCCACATAATTACCTTGTTTTATCCCACCTTGCACCACAATAGTCTCAGAATAATAATGCCAACACGTGTACCAATAATATAATTATCAAAAACAGTTTGAAGTTTTTTTGGTTTGTAGGTTGGTTCATTTTTGCTTTTGGTCTTAAGAGTATTTCCCACTAGAAATTTCATTTTACTATATTTTAAAGATACTTGTAATAGAACCCAAATGACAGACAGTTGGCTTTGTTTGTTCCATTTAATTTTGTTCTTAAGGATTTTGTTCCAAGATTTTATTTTGTTTCATATTATGTAAAACTGGTTCTAAAAGTCATATCTAGTAGCAGTCTCTTACTCGACACATCCCCAAAGGCAAGGGAATTAAAAGCAAAAATGAATTACTGGGACCTTGTGAAGATAAAAAGCTTCTGCACAGCAAAGGAAACAACCAACAAAACTAAAAGGCAACCAACGGAATGGGAAAAGATATTTGCAAATGACATATCGGACAAAGGGCTAGTATCCAAAATCTATAAAGAGCTCACCAAACTCCACACCCGAAAAACAAATAACCCAGTGAAGAAATGGGCAGAAAACATGAATAGACACTTCTCTAAAGAAGACATCCAGATGGCCAACAGGCACATGAAAAGATGCTCAACGTCGCTCCTCATCAGGGAAATACAAATCAAAACCACACTCAGATATCACCTCACGCCAGTCAGAGTGGCCAAAATGAACAAATCAGGAGACTATAGATGCTGGAGAGGATGTGGAGAAACGGGAACCCTCTTGCACTGTTGGTGGGAATGCAAATTGGTGCAGCCGCTCTGGAAAACAGTGTGGAGGTTCCTCAGAAAATTAAAAATAGACTACCCTATGACCCAGCAATAGCACTGCTAGGAATTTACCCAAAGGGTACAGGGGTACTGATGCATAGGGGCACTTGTACCCCAATGTTTATAGCAGCACTCTCAACAATAGCCAAATTATGGAAAGAGCCTAAATGTCCATCAGCTGATGAATGGATAAAGAAATTGTGGTTTATACACACAATGGAGTACAATGTGTATATAATGGAGTACACACAGGGCAATGAGAAAGAACGAAATATGGCCCTTTGTAGCCACGTGGATGGAACTGGAGAGTGTGATGCTAAGTGAAATAAGCCATACAGAGAAAGACAGATGCCATATGTTTTCACTCTTACGTGGATCCCGAGAAACTTAACAGAAACCCATGGGGGAGGGGAAGGAAAAAAAAAAAAAAGAGGTTAGAGTGGGAGAGAGCCAAAGCATAAGAGACTCTTCAAAACTGAGAACAAACTGAGGGTTGATGGGTGGGAGGGAGAGGAGGGTAGGTGATGGGCATTGAAGAGGGCATCTTTTGGAATGAGCACTGGGTGTTGTATGGAAACCATTTTGACAATAAATTTCATATATTGAGAAAAAAATTAAAAAAAAATAAAGATAAAAGTCATATCTATAAACGAAGCTATATTCAAAGAAGTCTAGTTGCTATCCATTTTCTGCCTCCCCTGCCCCAATTTCATTTTTTTCCTTTCATAGTCAATGCTTTCTTAAAATCCTATGGTTTGAGATATTAATCTTTTATTCAGTGACTGGTAAGCAGACCCATGGAAGGAAAAAAGGCTAAGAAACAAACATATCCACCTACAGATATGTGGAAATTTGATGTGTGATCAGAGAGACATTCCAAGTCAGTGGGGAAAGGATGAAAAATTTTTATTATTTTTAAGGGAGAGAGTGTGAGCAGGGGAGGGGCAGAAGAGAAGGGGGACAGTGATCCAAAGTGGGCTCTGCACTGACAGCAGCGAGCCCAGTGTGGGACTTGAACTCAAGAAGCAAACCATGAGATCATGACCTGAACTGAAGTTTGACATTCAACTGACTGAGCCACCCAGGCACCCCAAGAATGAAAATATTTGATAAGTAGTGCTGGGACAATGGTTATCCATATGGAAGAACAACCAAATAAAGACTAAATATGAAACACAAAATATTAACATTTAAAAAAAAAAAAGGATAACCTTATGACTTAAAGAATTCTTAAGGCAAAGAGAGAAACCATAAGGGAAAGGTTAATAAATTGTACTCTATTAAAACTTAAAATTTCTGTACAAGCAAAGAATTGTAAGAACAACCCACAGACTAGGGGCACATATAAATGCACTCCTTTCAGGCAAGTTGTGATAAAGGGAAAGTAGCATGTACTTCTGAATCCAACATACTTGGGTTCAAATTCTGTGTGACAAGGTGCAAACTAACTGAAACACCTCTAAAATCTCAATTTTATTTTGCAGTGAAGATACAATACCATCCTCTCCCAGGTTTTGTGAACATTAGAGAAAATGTATGTGAAGCATTCATTTGAGGATAATAGGAATTGCATCAGGGGTAACCATTGTTACAAGTAATTGTAATTCACAGTACTTACAAGCAACAACTGAATTAGGGTTTTATTAAGCTACTGAATACTAACTGGAAATGTTTAGGACTACAAACAAATCAAAGGAAAAATAAAGTTCTGCTTGAAACCTAAAATCTCAAAATAAGTTGTACTAACCCTCGGGGAAACATTTTTTACCAAGGATTAAGTGTATTAAACAGATACTTTTTATTATAAGGTTAGCAATTACGATTCAGATTAACTAAAGCAAAAAGGGAATTAGTGTAAGGATTCTTAAAGAAATTTTTAATGTTTATTTATTTTGAGAGAGAGAATGAGATTGCGAGTTGAGGAGGAACAGAGAGGGAGGAAGAGAGAGAATCCCAAGCAGGCTCTGCACTGTCAGAGCTGAACCCTATGCAGGGCTCAAACTCAAAAACCGTGAGATCATGACCTGAGCTGAAATCAAGAGTCGGACACTTAACCTACTGAGCCACCCAGGTGCCTTTTGTAAGGATTCTTAATGCTTATAAACTAGAACTGGAATTCTTTTGCTTTTTTCCTTCTCATTTCTGTTACCTCACAGCTTTGGTCTTCCTTGGCCCATATTATAAATGGTACCTTTTCACTTGTTCCCATCATTAACACACATGTTGCCTCTGGGGTGGGGGGGTTGGTTTGGGTTTTTAGGTCTTTTAAATCACATGTTTTTATCAGGTTAATACGCTTATCAATAGGCTTAGTTGAGATTTTCTTCCCCTAATAAGGGCAGTCTTTATCCCATTCTGAGAGATAACTGCTTTTTTTTTAAATGTATGTCCACCTCTTTTTTTATTATTTTTATTATTTTTAACATTTTATTTTTTTGAGAGACAGAGAGACCGAGCCTGAGGAGGGGAGGGGCAGAGAGAGAGGGAGACACAGAATCCAAAGCAGGCTCCAGGCTCTGAGCTGTTAGCACAGAGCCCAATGCAGGGCTCGAACCCATGCATGCAAGATCATGACTTGAGCTGAAGTTAGATGTTCAACTGACTGAGCCACCCAGGCACCCTGAGATAGCTACTTTTTAGAAAAATATATTCTCTCCTCTATTTAAAATGTTCTTCTTTTTACTTATCTACTCGACACACTTTCCCTGCCCCCCCCCCCTTTTTTTTGGCTATAATTACATTATTAAATCAGTATTCAGTGTATACAGTATTCTGCAAATATTAGCAACTGAAACAAGTACTTAATGATTACATTTCCTTTCTTGCTTAGGTTTTTATTTTCAAAGGAGACAACTTCCTTATCTGTTTCTGTTTCTTTTTCTATGTGCCTTTCATTAATTCAATGCAAGTTCTCCCATAGAAGTATGACTCTTTTAATATGTTCAAACAGTCAAATAATCTGTTAATTTTATTTCTTTCATGGACATTTTTTCCTGGAACCACTAATTTTGCTGCTTTATTCTAGACTGGTTGCTCTTAGGCTTACTACATGGTTGTCATCTGTCAACATCATCTTGGGAATTTCTTCGCTTCTCTCATGTGTTTGCTTCGCTCTTTCCTGGATTCCAGACTTCTCTTATGTTTAGATATACTCCATTCTAATGGAGCACACTTTCCAGTGGCTTTCTGAGAAAGGGTGTTTGGAAGGTGCATTTTTTTGGGTTCTTGCATGTCTGATAATATTTTTATTGTAGCCTCATACTTGATTGATAGTTTGGCTGGATAGAGGGTTTTAGGTTGTTTTGACTCTTGAACACTTAGGAATTTTGAACACTGTTGTCTTTAACATCTAGCGTTGTTGAGAATGCTGATGTTATTTATTTTTGCTATTATACTTTAAAATTTTAATTTTCTGTTCTCTAACTGTTCCTTTTATATAGTATCCTGTTTCTCTTCTACTTTCATGGATGCAGTAATATCTCTGTGAGGGTTATTTTTTTCTTTCTCTTCATTCTCATTGTTTTCTCTGAGTTTCTTTTTTTCATTATATTTGTTTTGCTGTCTTTTCTCAAATATCTGCATTACTTGACTGTCCCAGTTATATTGGAATAAGATCATTTATGTGGTGGCTAACTTTTTTTTTTTTTTTGGCTTTTTGTTTTTCTTTTATTTTTTTTAATTTTTTAAATATTTATTTACTTTTGAGAGAGAGACAGAATGCAAGTGGGTTAGGGGCAGAGAGAGAGAGGGAGACACAGATCTGAAGCAGGATCCAGGCTCTGAGCTGTCAGCACAGAGCATGACACGGGGCTAGAACTCACAAGCCATGAGATCATGACCTGAGCTGAAGTCGGCCAATGAAGCCACCCAGGCACTCCTGTTTTGTTTTTCTTTTAAAGCGAGAGAGTGTGTGACCAGGGAAGAGGGGCGGGGTGGGGGGAGAGAATCCAAAGCAGGCTCCATGCTCAGCAGAGTCCAACATGAGCCTCGATCCCACGACCCTGGGATCATGACCTGAGCCAAAATCAAGAGTGGGACACTCAATCAACTAAGCCACCCAGGCGCCCCTGTTTTTGTTTTTATAGCTGAGTTGGGAGGTGGGGATGGCAAGGTGAGATGGCAGTGGATGGCAGTGCTGGCAGATTTCATGATTCAACACATAGCCTGTTGCTTACCCTTTCTCATTTGGTATGGAGGCTTTTACTTTCCCTCGGTATATGCCTGGTGCTCCAGAGCCCACAGGCTCTCTGGATCGGCCTTTGCAGATTAATCTGCCAGGCTTCTACCATTTGGGAGAAAAACTATTTGGTTAGCTACACTGGACAAGAGAAGGATCTAATTCTCCATATAAAGATTTTTAACTAATTTTCCTATTTTCAGAAGTGTTTTACCCCTTCTTTCAGAGAGTAACCATTGATCTCAACTCTTAATAAGTCTTTAGATGGATAGGGGGAGTTTTCCTGCTTCAAGTTGTTTTCTCTCTACCTGCCTCCCCCACTGCCCTGCCCTGACTATTTTATATCTCAGTGTTCTCTTGTCTGCTAAGCTGTAGCTTTTGTAAGTCTGAAAATTTGATTGATAATTCTTACCTCCTTGTTCTCATCACCTCTGAAGATAAATGCCATTGGAAGAAAAAAACCAAACAAACATTGCTCTACTTTTATTTTGGAATTTTTGGACACGTATTTGTGTTCGTTCTGCCTTATTTAACCAGAAGCAGTCTTTGTGTTCACATTTCTGTTACAAAAGCTTTAAACCCTGTTCTATTTCATAGGTCACTGGTTACCAATGGGTTAGGTGTTTAGGGTCAGTTACTCTAACCCTGTGGAATGGAATGTCACACGGTATCAAACATGGCATAGGAG
Source organism: Panthera pardus (assembly GCF_024362965.1). NCBI lineage: Eukaryota > Metazoa > Chordata > Mammalia > Carnivora > Felidae > Panthera > Panthera pardus. Next base: position 81,741,744 of record NW_026526655.1, on the reverse strand, counting down.
GGTTCACAGACAGATACCGTGATTAATATCTATAAATAACAAGGATAGGTTTATGTGAAGAGTTCTAAATTCACAGAATTAAGATAGGGAAATTATCCATGTTTGTTTTACTATGTTTTTACAAGGCTGGGAATTTAAAGTGCTCTCATTTAACTTATATTCAGTGTGTTAGAGAGTACTTACACCACATGTGCTATTGCATCGTAGTTATGCAAATAACCAGAGAGAATAGGGTGAGTGGAATAAACTGAACAGAGAATATGTATGATCTTAGAGGCTGTATGATGGAGACTGCAGTATAGAAGACAGAATGTTCTGAAGTCAAAACAAACATTGCCGGGGCACCTGGGTGGCTCAGTCGGTTAAGCGTCCAACTTCAGCTCAGGTCATGATCTCATGGTTCATGAGTTCAAGCCTCGCGTCGGGCTCTGTGCTGACAGCTCGGAGCCTGGAGCCTGCTTTGGATTCTGTGTCTCCCTCTCTCTCTGCCCCTCCCCTGCTCATGCTCTGTCTCTCTCTGTCTCAAAAATAAATAAAACATTAAAAAAAAAATTAAAAAAAAACAAAAACAAAAACATTGCCACTTATAAATTGTTGAGCGTAGCCTGCAAATTTTGCTTAGGAGGACAAAAAACAACATTCTTTTTTCTTTTATACTTTGGAACCAATTGAGAAACAGACACGGATACTAATAAAAATGGTGTTGGAAGACAAGACATAGATACGTGACCTCAGTGGACTTTCTCATATTTAACCCCTGAATTAGACAAGCTTACCCACCATTGTTTGGGCACTGGTTGGAGACAAAGCAGGCCTCCGCATAGGGAGAATTGGCCCCTATGCTTACCATGTAGTAGGGGGCTGACTAGAATGCCCCTCTTCAAGAGAAGGAAGAAGCACAAGAGATTATGCTCTCAAAGATATTGAACTGATTAGGTCCTCCTTGCAAATTCATCTAAGTCACGCCTTCCTTGGCTGAGGAGAAAGTACAGGGGTAGGGAGAAGCTGAAAGTATTTTTCCTGTACTTTTCCCTCCTGAAGATTTGAGTGGAAATGTGGGGAGCACATATTTCCCCTTAACACAAAATATATAATAGACATAATATTATGTAGTAGTAATATTCATATTCATAATAGTATCATGAAGTAATGGGCAGTAGCTAGCCCATCATTATGTGCCGCATTGAATTGCATGCCACTCGTTTTGTACCATGGTCGGTAAAGTCTTTTAATCTGAAAACTTCTTGCCATTTATTTATTAGCTCTGAGAAATTTTCTTGTATTACTACTTCTGGATTCTTCATATTTTCATTGCACTATATAACTATGCCTGTCAGATACTTGCATGTGAATATATCCAAGTAAAAGGTAATCTAAGGGACTTTGAAAGGTACCTTTAACCAGAAGTAATTTTTGAGAGAGAGAGAGAGAGAGAGAGAGAGAGAATGAGAATGAGAATGAATCCCAAGCAAGCTCTGTGCTGACAGTGCAGCAGAGCCCAATGTGGGGCTCGATCCCATGCACTGTGAGCTCATGACCTGAGCTGAAATCAAGATGCTTAATGGACTAAGCCACCCAGGCGCACCTCTCCTTACCCTTTTAAAAACGTATCTTTGGGGCACCTGGGTGGCTCATCAGTTGGGCATCTGACTTTGGTTCAGGTCATGATCTCATGGTTGGTGAGTTCAAGCCCCATGTTGGGCTCTGTGCTGAAAGCTCTGCTTCGGATTCTCTCTCTCTCTCTCTCTCTCCTCTCTCTCTCCTCTCTCTCTCCTCTCTCTCTCCTCTCTCTCTCCTCTCTCTCTCCTCTCTCTCTCCTCTCTCTCTCCTCTCTTCTCTCTTCTCTTCTCTTCTCTTCTCTTCTCTTCTCTTCTCTTCTCTCTCTCTCTCTCTTTCTCTCTGCCCCTCCCCTGCTCCCGCTCTCTCTCTCTCTCTCAAAAATAAATATGTAACAATTTAAAAAATAAATAAAAACGTATCTTTGTGCACTATATAAAAATAATCTGTGCACTTAAAAGAGTATATATGTATACATATATATTCTATTTATATTTTTTAAAAATAAGTGCACATGTACACTGTTTTGTACCTTAGCTTTTCTCACTTTTTGTTAAGATAGGTGTCTTTCCCTATCAGTATACATACATCATTATCATTCATTTTTAGGGCTTCAGTCTATTCCATGTATGTACAAACCATTATATACAGTATTTCTGTATTCCCACATACATTGCTTGTTTTTGTATTTTTTACTTCTTACAGTGTCACATCTAATATTCTTGTATGTGTATATTTGTCTGTTTGTATATTTATACGATAAATTCCTAGAAATAGAATTGCCAAGTCCAGGAGTAGGTGTCTTTAATTGAACTAAATACCAGTTTTAATTTCCTCCTCATGGTGTTTGAGATTTCCTTCCCCCATTCATTCCAAAATAGCATACCATCAAGTTTTAGATCTTTGTCTGTCTGATAAGTGAAATATATCTTGTTGCTGTGTTTGCATTTATTTAATTCACTTTATGGCTTCTGAGCTTATACCTACCCAAACATTTTTCCCCTTGCATTTTCTTCTAGCATTTTTCGCATTTTATTTTTTACTATAAAATTTTGTTAAATACATCATTTCTTGGTATTAGGAATGAGGTAGAATTCTAACTTAAGTTTTAAAAGGTAACTAGTATGTATAATCCCTTTTTATTAATAATCTCCTTTATCCTCAGTGATTTGAAATACCATTCTTATGATACATACACTTTGCACTTGAGTTTATTTCTAGATTCTTAATTTTCTTAGATAGCTTCTCATTATATTACCAAACTACCATGTTGATAAATATATAACATCTTTTTTTAATAATTGCTACTATTTTGGCATATATTTCATGATGTTCTATTTTTGATTTTTTAAATCTTAATTCCAGTATAGTTAACATATAGTGCTTTATTAGTTTAAGGTGTACAATATAGTGACTCACCAATTCCATATATTACTCAGTGCTCATCCAAATAAGCGTACTATTAATCCCCTTCACCTCTTACACCCATCTCCCACCACCTCCCCTCTGGTAACCATCTGTTTTTCTCTATAGTTAAGGGTCTGTTTTTTGGTTTGTCTTTCTCTTTTCCCTTTTCCTTTGTTCATTTGTTTTTTTTCCTAAATTCTACATATGAGTGAAATCATATGGTATTTGTCTCTCTGACTGTCTTGTTGCAGTTAGCATTATACTGTCTAGCTCCATCCATGTTGTTGCAAATGACAAGATTTCAGTTCTTTTTATGGCTGAATAATATTCTGTTATATATATAGCACATCTTGTTTATCTCTTCATCTATCAATGGACACTTGGGCTGCTTCCATACTTGGCTGTTGTAAATAATGCTGCAATAAATGTAGGGGTATTTGAATTAGTGTTTTTGTACTGGGGGTAGATACCCAGTAGTGCAATTACTGGATCATAGGGTAGTTCTGTTTTTAACTTTTCGAGGAATCTCCATACTGTTTGCCACAGTGGCTCCACCAGTTTGCATTCCCACCAACAGTGCAAGAGAGTTCCTTTTTCTTCACATTCTTGCCAACACTTGTTGTTTCTTGGGTTTTTTATTTTAGCTACTCTGACAGATGTGTGGTGATCTCTCATGTGGTTTTGATTTGTATTTCCCTGATGATGACTGATGTTAAGCATCTTTTCATCTGTCTGTTGGACATTTGTATGTCTTCTTTGGAGAAACATCAGTTCATGTCTTCTGCCCATTTTTTAATTGGATTATTTGGTTTTTTGGTGTTAAGTTGTGTAAGTTCTTTATATATTTTGGATACTAAGTCTTTATTGAATATGTCACTTGCAGATATCTTCAGTAGGTTGTTGTGATCCTCTATTTTTAAAATTTAAGATTAATTTTAGTTACTGCTTTTACTGTTCTGTTAAACTTTAATTCACATCTATGAATTCAGATTTTATTTTTTCTTACACTGTGCTTCCAGTCTCCGAAACCAATTTTTTGTTTTTGTTTTTGTTTTTTTATTTGAGTATAGTTGACATACGATGTATGTTACATTAGTTTTGGGTGTACCCTGAAACCAATTTTTAGATGTCTGCTCATGAGCTTCTCTTTGGTCAATGCGTTGTGATTTAGTAGTATTCTGTGGTCAAATATAAACACACTGTAACTCCATAATTTCTCCTCAGTTTGAAGAATTTTTCTTTTCTTTTCTAGCCTTTAATCTAGACAACGAGCAACCAGATTATGATATGGATTCAGAAGATGAGACCTTATTAAATAGACTTAACAGAAAGATGGAAATTAAGCCTTTGCAATTTGAAATTATGATTGACAGACTTGAAAAAGCCAGTTCTAATCAGGTACTGTACCCTTGTAAAAATGTCTCCTGTCTTAAAGTTAATCCAGTTAGTAGCTTTATTTTACATTTTCTTTAGACCTGAGTATATTGCCTTTTAAATTTCCCTGACATCTTAGAATTTCTGTTTACAGTATTCCTTGAACTGAATAATTCAGCATAATTTCTTTGAATAGGAGTATGAATAGTACTATTCTGACTTCTTGTTTGGATATAAAAATAATACTAGCTGCAATAGTATTTAATACCTTCTCGATCCTTTTCATAGGACTGTATTTGCTTGGTTGGGTCTTTAAGGCAGATATCTTATACCAAATCTGGCTTAGTTAAGCTCAGATTTATTAAGGTACTCATTATCATTTTAGTTTTACGTATATATTACTTAAAATTTTAAGTGAAGAAAAAATTATTCGCAAAGAAATAATTTTTTTAGTGGGTCATTCTAAATATGGTATAGAGAATTTAAAAGGGTATGGTCTTTTTGGAAAGCAATTAGGCAGCATATGTCAGGAACCTTAAAATGCGTGTACCTTTTGATTTAGTAATCCTACCTCTAGGAGTCATTCTTAAAAAAAAATAACTGGTAAAAATGTCAGGTTTTTGAACAAGGATGTTCAGAATGACTTATGAGTTGTCTGTAGGGTAAAATATCACATAGCCATTAAAAATAATTATTTTGAATATTAACAGAAATTGCTCATTATATAATGTTAGATTTCAAAAAAGGATACAGAATTGTTTAAGTGCAAAACTCTGAGATTCATTTAAAGTGTTTACGTTTATATGTGCACATTGAATAAAAGATCAAGAAAATCCAGCAAAATACCACTATTGGTTCTATTTAAGTGATAGGATTATTGGTGATTATTATGTTCTTTATTCTGTTTCTATTTTCCAAATTTACTATAATGAGCATGTATAGATTGTTGTAATTAGATTTTAAAAATAAATTGTTTTAAAAAATAATTGCTTGGTGTATCTGTGTGGTGTATTAATATATTAATTGTTATTAATGTAGTAAGAAGTTAGAGATAAAAGTAAACATTTTATAGTAGACTGTTAACACTTTTCAGTAGTTTACCCATTACAAATTCATTATTTTCCTTTACCTCCCAACTAAAGTCCTTTAAATCCTTAAGGCATTACCAGCTATTCAGAACATTTTTCAAAACTTTTCCATTGTGAAATGCCTGCTGCATATTTAGCCTTTCTTCCAGTCTTTTCCCCCCATTTGGATGGAAAGTAATATTTGATGTGCAATCAAAAAAAAGTACATTGGAAACCGAATGTTGTAAAATTCAACTTAGTTGGTTTTTTGAAAGACCATCTTTTTTTATTGGAAATTTGTTTTAATTATCAAATTGAATATTGAAAATATTCTTATTAGTGCTCACAGTTTTTCTAAGATTTTGATTACTGGCATCAGGTATAGGTTCATTTTTCTTCTTTATATGCAAACTTCTAGCAATCTTAGGTTCAGTCTTTATTTTGGTATATCTGCTATTTTTCATGATTACTCAAAAATTACTCTTGGTGACTGAAGTTATATCCTCAGAAGCCTTCAATGCTCTGTTCTGTAATTTGCTTTCTTTCATTTCAGTCAGTAATTACTTAGTGCTTAGGTGAACAAGGGAGGTGACAGAAGTTCTGCCCTTGGGGAGTTTCTCATCTAAGTGGGGCAGGATAAACAAAACACACGTGAACAGTAATACACTTAACTGTCCACATACAATCAACACTATCCTTTTTTAGTTCTTTTTGTTCAGTGACAAGCTTCAAAGCCCTAAAATTGGGTAGGCTCAGAGCATAGTAGCACCTGCTTTTGGCAGTGTAGACAAAGGTAGAAGTTTGCCTTAGGGACAAGATAATGGTCCTGTTATTAGAACTAAGGATTAAAGATACCAAAGACTCTTCTCATTCCAGGTACCTGAACTATGGATTCACGGATTTCTTTATTTTTCCTTTTTGGCAGCTAACATAGTAGCAGATCTCAAGGCAAGGAATCAAGTTTGTGGTTAAAGCAATATTTATTAGGTTGACAGAAAAGACATAAAAGATAGACTGAGACAAAGCTTCTGCTCCCATCATTCTGTGGAGACTACTGCAATGAAGTCATTATTGAAAATTCCTGTTGCCAAATGCTGTGATTAATTTCAGTCCTCATTCATTTATTTTAATTGAGCTCTTTATTTCTTGAAACACCTCACCTTTGCTCTTTTGAATATACTTCATTCTCTTCTGATTTTTTAAATTATTTTCTTTGACCATTCCTTGTAATTGTCTTCTACTGAGTCCTTTTCATTAATTTCTGCAAACATCAGGGTTTCTTGAAATTCTGTTCTTGATATTCTTACCTTATGTATTTTGGGATAATATCACCTTAGCAAGCATTTTTCTGAGGGTAATAATACGTATATCTTTACCCTTGACTTCCTTCTCAAGCTCCAGGACTTTCTTTTTTCTCTTTTCATGTTGCCTGTTGGCTTCTCCACCTAGATAGTCCCCAGACCTCTCAAGTTTAGCTTTTCTGACTTACTCTCTTAACTCCACATGATCCTGTACTGTATTCCTCATCTCTCCAGTGACCCAAAACTCACAATGATGTGGGGTTTTTTTAATCCCTTCAGTCCCTAAATTTCTAATTCTCACTCTTCTTTTTCCACCTGTATATTGCTTGAATATTTCATCTTTAATTATCTCTTCTCTCAGTTCTTCAGTCTTTCTACCTTTGCCCAAAAATATGTCATGGGTCCCTATTTCCAAGAGAAGCCTTTCATTCGACCTCATATTTCTCTATAAAATACTACCCTGTGTCTTTCCTCTTTTTTTTTTTTTTTTTTTTTTTTTTGTCACCAGTTAAATTTTTAAAAGATTAGCTGTATTGTTTAACTCTTACCCATACTACAATCCATTTCAGTTTACTGAAATTGCACCCAGGGCACCATTGACCTTCTCATTGTCATCCATCCATTTCAGCCTGTATCCTACTAAATGTCCCTAGAGTAGTGGGTGCTGTTGACCTCCACATTTCTTGAGTCTTGTCTTCTTTCTTCATCTTCTCTTCCGTTTTTCCTCTACATCGTGTTTGTTGCTGTTTCCCTCAATATCTGTCCTCAGAATTTATGCTTGTATCTTAAGCTATCAACACAGGCACTCCCAGATGGAGTATTTTATGATTCTCTCATATATTTTAATGCACTAATATTCAGTTCTAAAGTTCTTACGTTGTTCACTTATTGTTTAAATTGTATTTGCCTTGCGTCCATTGCCATATTGTAAGTTTCTGTAGGTAGTGGTTTTATCAGTTTTTTTCCTGTCTTCCCCACAAGCTATATAAAACAACGGTGGACTGATAGGAGTTGATTATTAACTACTTATTGCTTAATTGACTATATTAAAAAACATTAATTTTATGCATAATTTATTCATTTGTGTATTATAAATGTGTTTATTGAAATTGCTAAGCCATAAATCTGTATGTAAGCAAACTAAATGATCTTTGTCTTCATGGAGCTAGTAGTAGTCTAGAAGAAAAGCCCACTAGTAGAATAATTTTTAATCTCCTCACCTCCGGGCCCCCAAAGTAAGGAAACCAAACAACTCAGAGCTGTCTTAAAAATAATAAATTTTACCACAGACCTTTTTATCAAGTAAATAGTGGTCTCCACTGCTTTCTGGTAGAAAGTGTTAAATGGCAGAAGTTTTTTCTTAAGATAGAAAAGTAGTAAGATTCTGATTTTGTGGATATTTAATCATGTGTCATAATTTGAGACTGTGCAAATAGTTTTTGCCCACTCAAATTGATGCTGTCACTGTGATCATAATGATGCCAGTGACACTAATTGCCTTAGAATAGCTAAAGATACTTTTAACAGAATGGTTAAAATAAAAATTTACTGTATAGCAACATAAAAACATCAGTCAACTGAGAAAATACAGTTAACACTGGAAAGAAAGGTCAGGATCTTTAACTGTAAACAATGTATTGAATTCTTGGTACCTGAGATATAAAGAGGGTATGTATCAACCAGGCAGAAGGACATTTCTAGAAGGAACAAGAAGTACCAGAGAAGGAGACCTGAGGCAGTGTTTTAATCCCATGACACTTCCTGCAGGAGGATAGGAAGCAGTGTTATTCTGGTAGTAATGTTGGATAAGAAACTCATCACCGCTCTGCAGCTTGATGGAAAGAAACCTATCCTCCTCCACACTCTAGAGTTAGAGTATAATTAGTGAAGGTTACAAAATTTTATCAGAAGCAGAATGACCACAAACTGCTGAAGGTGTGTAGCATATCACACCATTGGTCCCCAGAGCACATGAGAGCTGCTCGTAATGTTATGATGCTGTAAGCATGAGGTCGAGTTTTTGTTTTTTGGTTTTTGTGTTTTATTAAGGTGTGTTTTTTTGAATTATTCTTTTTTTTTTTTTTTAAGTTTATTTATTTAGAGAGTGAGCAGGGGAGGGGCAGAGAGAGAGGGAGAGAATCCCAAGCAGGCTCCACGCTGTCAGTGCAGAGTCCGACGCAGGGCTTGATCTCATGAACTGTGAGACCATGACCTGAGCAGAGATTGAGAGTCAGACGCTTAACCGACAGAGCCACTCAGATGTCCTGAGGTAGAATTTTACTGGATCCAGAAAGTTTGATTCTTAATCTACCACTGGCCTTGTAGACTTTGGGCCATTCCAGAGAACTTGAGCTAACGGAGTTGCCCATTTAAAGTGATGTTTGGAAATATTGCTGCTTTTGGTTTGGTCTCTTATTCCAGGCTGTGGCCCTCCACTTTAAAGACCAAGTTACTCAGACTCTCAGATGAGTTGAAGCTGACTCCACTGAGACATTGAATAAGCCAAAGTATGGCCACATATAATTTCATTACACTAAAAGTAATCATTACATGGACTAGAATACTTGAGTTGACATTGTCAGTGTATTCTCTTCCTGTGGCCAATCTTGGCAGCCAAATTATAATAAGAAACCAACTAATTAACCCTGGTAATCACCATCACAGGACTGGAAATCCAAATGATTATTGCATTTATTCTATGAAGTTATACCAGTATGAGAAATCAGAGATCAAATTTATTTGGTGGGTCATGCCGTCTTCCATTGACTTCATATAACCCTCATATTGATTCATATGTTGATCTTACAGTGTCATTGAGAAAATTTTTCCCTTAATTTCTGAGTTTAAGGGAAACATTTGTTAGGAGATATCTCAACTTGTTTTGAAAATGAATCTTCATTTCCAAAGTGATAAAGTAGAAAGATTGTGATAACAGCACTTCGTTGAAGTTTTCCAGCCTTAACTCCATGATCTTTTTCTAGAGTTCCCTGTAAATGGGTATAAATGGGTATGGATAACCCATAATCCATCCTGCTCAAGCTGATCAGTCTTCACAAGGAACAAGGAAACATGTGACCAAGCAAATTTTTACAAACCTTAGTTTGAGATATGTCAACATTATGTTGACTGTATTGATAACAGAGAAGGACATCCTTGAGATACCTGTGTCAAAACTCCAAGGGGAATCATCTGAGGGCTGCTGTCACAGACGTAACAATGTTATTAGCAGAATGAGTGTTGAGAACAAGGATTCTCTAGTACTAAAGTAGCTTCGCTAGAAGAATTGCCTTTATATGTAATTCATACAAGAAATTCAAGATTGCTTAATGTTGAAACCTCTGGAAACATGCTAAGTTTATTCTTTCACAGTTTCAAAAGAAAGTTGTTGTATTAGTTGCAGTATATTGGAAAATATTAATCTTTCATTGTAGATAGATATAGAAAGAAACCTTCTGTATCTTCTGGTTTCTGTTGGAAAACAAAAGCACAGAAAGAACCTAGTAGACTGTTGAAAACTAGATCTTCAAATGTATAGAATCACAGATTATCAGATTTTGATGGACCCGAGGTGTCTTCTAGTCCAAGACTTACCTGAGGCGTAGATCTGTTGCAGTCTTCCCAACTACTGTTCATTCAGTCTTCTTAAGTATTTTAAGTTGTGGTTCTTACTACCTCTCAGGGCAAAATGTAAATTTTTGAATGAATCTCCTTATTAACAAATCCTTTGTTAGATTGAATTGAATTCTGTTTTCTGCGATCATGATGTCTGATCATCGTTAGACTGATCATAGTTTAACTTTGATTTCTCATTTTCAAACATAGTTGATGACAATTTGTGTTTTTCATTTAGCTTGTAACACTTCAGGAAGCAAAACTGCTGCTAAACGAAGATGATTACCTTATTAAAGCTGTGTATGACTACTGGGTAAGAAAACGTAAAAACTGTAGAGGGCCGTCCCTCATTCCTCAGATAAAACAAGAGAAAAGAGATGGCTCCACCAACAATGACCCTTATGTTGCCTTTCGGAGGAGAACAGAGAAAATGCAAACTCGAAAGGTAATGGGCAAATTAGATTTAATTAGTATGCCTTAATAGTATTTAAGATCAATTTTTTTCTGCTAATAATTTCAATAATTCTGAATACCTTGAACATAAAGAGGAGCTAATAACATTGTTGAATTGAACCAAATGTTAGAAATCCTGCTCTTCAGTAGCTTCTGTTGGTACAATAACCAATATCCATGCCCTTTATAGTCTCCTGATTTTACCATTTCAGACTTACAGTTGAAGTAGTAAAAGGAATTCTCTATCTTTATATATCTCAGAAATTTGAGCTCTTCAGTAAACTATACATTTTATACATATCCTCTTGTTTGGGAAGCTTAAGAGCTTATAGCTCTTTTGAAACCATATTCTAATTCTTGGGTATAAAAAAGAACTTGACTCCCTTTAGCTACTGTGGGGTCATGGGAAGGAAGGAAAGGTTCTTTTCAAGCCTGTTCTTCCCATAGTCAGAAGTAACAGTGGAATCTTTTTCTTCTTTTCTGAGTTGTCAGTTGTGTCAGATTTCTAATTGATGAACTTGTCCCCATCTGCCTTTCACAAGCAGTGTGAGCCAGAATTTTACATAAGAGAAACAGGGTCTCATGCTGTGGAATGATATGTTATAGAAGAAAGTGTTATTGTACAGGTGGTATTCATTGTCTTCTATTTCTCATAATTAACAGTAAACACCATACACAATAACACATTCTCTAGCATTGCAAAAAATTAGAACATATAAATGTAAAAGCCATGAGGAATTATGATGGGAGGCAAAGCCTTTTCTGTGGATTCCTGTTTCTCCTAACATGAAAAGCTTGTCCTTGTCAGTTGTGAATGTAACAGCTGTGAAACATAACAGCTGCCAGGAATAGTATATTTTAGGAAAAATTCTACTACTGGTTAATAACCAGTTTCTGTAAGTCTGTCTTAGATGTCCCAAGTTTAGATGACATTGCCTAAACCAGGCTAAGTTTTCAACTTGGCGTTTTAGTTCTTAGATAAGATATTCTGAGATATTTTATGAAAGTGTAACATCTTGCTTAGAAAAGACTGGGATGAGGTAAATTTGTAAATATAGGCGATTAGACATGAGGAAGAGGAAGTTTACCTGAATCGTTGAAAAATATGAACTAGTAATTGCTTTTTAAAAGAAATGTAATTAATTCAGATACATTCCTAAACAGACTTTTAGCAGTGTTTTTTTGAAGGAAGTATACCATTAGGCTTCTTTGAGTGGGTGTGAAGAACTGAAAACTAGGGAGTATTTATTGACATGTAAACAACATTTTAAATGTTTAAATCAGCTTTATTCTTAAATAGGTTAAATCACTGTTTTCTAACCAGTGCATATTGGGAATTGCTAGTAGTGCATTCCAATGTATAGGCGCTTTCATTGTGCAATAACTAGTATTGCTTTTTCCTGACACTCTGATTTCTACCCTTTCTCTTGCCTGTTATTTTCACCTTCCTCTGCAGAGTGGTACATTTTCTTTTCCAGTAGTCTTTTTATTCCTCTCTGTTTTCAATTTTGGGACCAAAGACTTTTCCCCTTCATGCACACTGATGCTGCTTCAAAATGTTTATGGTTCAAAATGAGAAAGTTGGGAACGCAGTCAACAATGAATACCCCTAGATGTTCCAGAGGTGGGCAAGCACTGGGAGCTGCAAAAATGAATATTGCTAGCAAAGGTTCTCTACTTTTTTGTTTCCACAGATTGAAAACACGTGCATAGCTACATACAGAGGTGCTAAAATAAAGGACTTCTGAAATATTTGCTTGGCAGGCTAGAATTTAATTTTAATTTGGTAAACTAATACTTAATTTGGGAGTGCTTAAGTACTTTTAGGACATTCTTAAATGAGACAGTCTTAAGGCACCAACATGTCTGAAAGTGCTGATTGGGAAGTCTTAAATCAGCATGTGTGTTTAATATGTTTAACCCCATATATACAACTGTTAACATCTGTGCTTTCTCCCCTCCCTCTCTGTGGCCCAGAATAAACGAGAAAGACAAGAGAGGAAACTCAAAGTAGTTGTTCTCAGTCTGGCCACATGTAACAATCTCCTGTGAATTATCCTTGGTTATAAAAAGGTCTACAGTTAAATCTAAAGTGCAGCAGTTTGAGAACTACTTCCCTGAAGATTGGGCAGTAGGTCAGAACTATAATATGTAACTGGGAATAGGGAAAAAAGAGTTGGTCCAGAGCAGAGACCATTGTGAGGAACGGTAAAGGAAGTGAATAGATTTGAAAACAGGGATAGGGCCATCTTAAAAGCACAGAAAAGATATCAGTATGAATTCATTGTTTTTAATATTGGTATAGTCAGATATAGATCTGTGAATGTATGTGTACATACATATATTACAGGTGTATTTCCTAGCTCTGTTCGCTGAGTCTAGAAGCAATGATACTCAGTAGCAGTGAGCATGCCTAGCATGTACATCTTGATTTTTAAATGCCATTTTCCATCAAAAAGAACCAGAAATCCTTAGAAAAATAGTGTTTCCAGGTCTAGGGCTGGGAAATATAAAGATACGCTTGGAACATTCTGTTATGCCAGAAAGTAAGACTGTTGATTAAAGATAAAAGCATGTTGGACCCATGTCAGAAGGCCTCAAGATCCAGCTTGAAGGGACTCTACTAACCAGATGTGGGAAAGTTTTAAATGTCAAAATAAATAATGAATAACCCATAGTAACCCATGAGTCCATACTAATATAAATGGATGGATGGATGGATGGAGGGTGGGAGGGAGGGACGGATGGATGAATGGATGGTTGGTTGGTAGATTGACTGATAAAAGAGAAGGGAACACTTTTCCTTACAGTAGAACTTTAAAATTTCCAAGTTTCAGTAGAATGATGAAGTTTGAACATCACCATTGGGCCGCCACGATAGTAATAATTGTTTCAGGCAAAAGTTAGAATCAGTGGATACTACATTAGTGGTAGGAAATTTGGTGAGAAACAAGGTACGTAATCCTACAGTGTCCTTTTTAATTAAAAATAGTAATTTGACTAAAGGAACCTGATAGCATCTTAATCAAGGGATAAAAATTACCATCAACAGTAATGGGACAAATAGGTATCATTTAACTCCTGATATAAGAGAGGGATACAATGATCACTTTTGTGATAATCCTATGAAGAATACATAACCTGAATTTAATTGTGGGAAAACATTGAAGAAACCCATAGTGAGGAACATCCTACAAAATAAGTGGCCTCTATTTAAAAATGTCAAGACTAGGATCACTGTAGAAAGTCAAAGAAACTATTCCAAATTATAGGACGTTAAAGAGACATGACAGCTAAGTGCAATTGTGATCCTGAATCAGACCCTAGACCAGGAAAAAATTTACTGTTATGAGTGAATTTAATAATAAAAATAATTGTCCTGCTAATGTCCTTTATAGCATCAATTACATAAACATATAAAAATACATATTTAACAATTATATTTATTGCTATAAAGGACATTAGTAGGACAATCAGTGAAATATGAATAAAGTGTTTAAATTAGATAATACGATAACATCAATGTTAATTTCCTGATTTCAATAATGGTTACTGGTTATATAAGAGAGTATCATTGTTTCTAGAAAGTATATATTAAAGTGCTTAGAGATGAAGGGACAGTACACATCCCAACCATTCTCAAAAAATGTTTTTTAAATAGGGGTACGTGGGTGGCTCAGTCAGTTAAGCATCCGACTCTTGATTTTGGCTCAGGTCATGAGCTCACAGTTGGTGAGTTTGAGCCCCACATTCTCTCTCTCTCTCTCTCTCCCTCTCCCTTTCTCTCTCCCCCTCCCTCTCTCTGTCTGTCTCTGTCTGTCTCTGTCTCTCTCTCTCTCTCTCTCTCTCAAAATAAACTCTAAAAAAATATGCTAATTTTGCATATTTGTGTATGTGTTTATTATACATTCATGTGTATGTGCCTTAGTCCGTTTAGGCTGCTGTAACAAAAAACACCATAGACTGAGTGCTTTAAACAACAAATATTTATTTGTCACAGTTCTAAAGGCTTGAAGGTCCTAGATACAGGTACTAGCAGATTCAGTGTCTGGGGAGGGCCTACTTGCTGATTCAGAAGTGATCATCTTACTGTGTCCTCACATGGTGGAAGGAGCAAGAGAAAGAGCTCTTTGGGGTCTCTTTTATAAGAGCACAAATTCATTTGTGAGGACTCCTCCCTCATGACCTAATCACCTCCCAAAGGCCCTACCTCTAAATACCATCACATTGGGGCCTTGGAGTTTCAAAATGAATTTTCAGAGGACACAAACATTTTAGTTCCTCACAACATAGACTAAATAAATACATAGAGAGACAGAGATAAAACAAATGTAAAATAATAAATAACATTTGAGCAATCTGGATGAAAATACAGAAGAATTCTTCATACTGTTTTAACTTTATGTAAATATGAAATTATTTCAAAATAAAAAGTAAAAAAACAGTAGAGAGGACTAGAGAAAGGAAAAATTAGTAAGGGTAGTTAATTTGGGCCTAAAGAGAGCAGAAAATGAATGGTTAAGACAGGGCAGAAGCATATAGTCCACAAAAAACAGTGAAGAGGGGGGTGATCTTAAAAGGTTCTGGTGCACTTTTGAATATTGTTCAGCTGGCATGTAGCCTTATATTATTACTCGTCTTTTGAATCTGTATGTCTCATTCTTACTAGACTGTAAGCCTTTTGAGGATAGGGGACATGTACAGTACTCTGTACAGGGGGACACTTTAATATTTGCTCTTGGTAATGTTAATTTTTTTTCAGTTGGGAGGTATTTCTGCCTGCTTGCCAAGTTTTCTTGCTTAAAACCATGCTGTAGATTTTGCCTTTTGTCACATAGTACTGAAGGGGTAAAAAAATTAATTTCCTTTTGATGAAATAAAAGAATGACTAATATAACATTTAAAATACTTGGTACGCAGTACCTTAATGAGATTTAGTTTAGGTTATGTTTTATAAGTGATGATTAAGTTTCAAATACAAGAAACTATACATTAAAGAAAAAAGTAAAACTTTGAATCTTTAAGTTTTATTTTCTCTTTTATAATCCTCCAATATGAAACCTGGCTTCAGGTTCTTTCTAATGTCATTGTATTATTAACTCAAGGATGGGAAGATTGCTTAAGTGCAGTGTCTGGATACATAGAATGAGAGGTGGTAATGGTCTGTTTTTAAACAAATAGTTCCATGCCTACTATAAATATTCTGTGGTTATTTGATTAAACACAATATTTTATATTAACAGTAACTTTTATGCAAATAGTTGCTAATTACAACTGAGCCTTCTTTCATTATTAAGCAGGACTTTGATTTGGAGTGGTTCAAATTAAATCTCAGGCTTCACAGTGGGGCCTTCTTAACAACACTCTGAAATTTAGAGTTTTCACTTGTTTTCTGCCCGCAGTGAGGTGTTATTACTTTGAAACATGACAGTCCAGTTCTTTGAGATACTTTATATCCTACTTTCAGTTTTATATCTGAGTTTCTGATAGGAAGTTTTGCTTGTCATTGTCATCGTGAGTGTTTACATTGTGGTATATTGAACCTTCCAACCTGCAGTTACAGAGGTGAATGATAGAGACCCATTTTGGCTTTTTTTTTTTTTTTTTTTTTTTTGGTAGGTAACCTTGATTTAACAGAACTGTTTCTGTCACTGGAAAATGCCTTGCATCAATTTCAATGGGCTGCATTTTCTGATTGATACACTAGGTTTTATTTCAGGCAGACTTTTAAAAATGTGTGTACGTTGGAATTATCCCTTCTATCATTCCATCTTTTCAACAGTGGGCAGCATTTTTTTTTAATATTTGAGAGATACTTGCTTGTACTTCTGTTTTCAGAGTTAAATAGGTTCTCTTATGTAGTTGCTGTTTAAGATGATTTTTAACATTTTTATATTTAATACTTTTTTAACATTTTGCTTTATGAAACAGTTTTGGATCTCATAAGATTTTGTTGAATGAAAATGGAAATGTTGATGATTGGATTGTTTATTCTTCTAAAATTGTTGTTTTCAACAGAATCGTAAGAATGATGAAGCCTCTTATGAAAAGATGTTGAAATTGAGACGAGAGTTTAGTAGAGCCATAACAATTTTGGAAATGATTAAGAGAAGAGAGAAAACAAAACGAGAATTATTGCACTTAACCTTAGAAGTTGTGGAAAAAAGGTAACCTTGCTGCTGTTGTATACTAACGGTAGCTTTAGCTAAATGATGGTCAGAATATAACCAAATGATTTGTTTTATTTTTTGCCATGCTTTAAAACAGTTAAAATGGATTCTTAAATGAAATCTACATTTTTTGAAGAATCCGGGTATTGCCAGTTTTTTTTAAGTTAGATTATCAGTTTGGATTGCGAATTTGGGGTATATTTTTGTGTGTATTATGTATAGATCCTCTAATATACTTAATTTTTTTTTTTCAGAATCCTTTAGTTTTATTTAGAAAAGAATCTAGAGATCATTTTGTCCATCCTTTTTATTAAAGTTTCTATTAAAATTTGAGGGAAATGAATGTTTAAATGATTTTATTTTCTAACTAGGTAGAAAACATTTTTTGTTTCAACGCATTTTATAAATGTGTCTCTAATGCAGTAGTCCTTTTCCTGCATAACTAAATAGACTAAACTACACCTGACAGAATTTTATGTGATTCCTGAGGTAAGCATTCTAAACATCATTTCCCACTGTTTGAAAATATTAAATATATGAGAAATTTGTCTTCTGTATACCTTAGAGGGTTTTTTGGTTTTTGTCTTACTATATCCTGAATATGAACTTACTTATTCCTGTAAATTTCCTTTCAAGAATAATCTTTTTTTAAAAGAATAATCTGATTAATTAATTAGTTGTGTTCTAGTTAATTGTGATATCATTGGGTTTTTTTTTTTTCTAATTTATTTTTCAACTACAAAACATTTTCTTATATTTTGTGACCTTTTCAAGATATCATTTGGGAGACTATGGCGGTGAAATCCTTAATGAAGTGAAAATCAATAGATCAGAAAAAGAGTTATATGCCACTCCAGCAACTCTTCATAATGGAAATCATCACAAAGTCCAAGAATGTAAAACTAAGGTGAATATCCTCTGGGGAGAAGCACATATGATAATATTGTTTAGACAATTAGGGGTTTCATCAGCTGTCTTAGTATAGTTTGGTTAAAGAAGAAAGTGATTAACATGCATTAGTTTTTACTATTGCTAGGAATTTTTACATACATATTAACTCATTAATCGTTATAGCAGCCCATTGACACAGATTTTATCTCTGAGTGACTTCTAGATTATATAGCTAATAAGTGGCTGATTCAAGATTTAGGTCTAACACCAAAAACCATGTGCTTTTCACTGTGCTATCTGCTTCTCTAGAGAATATGGGTAATTAAAGTTGAGTTGTTATCACTAGCCTTAGCGAATCCTGCGTTGTAGTGGCAGGCATCAAAATCTAAGATTAAAGCTTTCTTCATTGAGACTATTTATTATTGAAAGTTATTCTTAGTTTCATTATCACTTCCAGAATCAACTGCTATCTACTTTGAGTGATTTGAAGAAGTCCTGTAACTTCCAGATGCTATTTTCTTCGCTAATAAAGAGCCAGATTCAGTGATTATTTAAGTCTTTTAGACTTCAAGAAATTGTATTTATTCAGTATTCACTTGGTACATTAATTAAAGTATTCATTAATAAAACCTTTAAGGAGCTTAGATTTAACTAAGAAATAGGTATTGACTGAGCATTTAGACAGTGGAACTTTGTATATAGCAAGATTTAAAAAGCAACATAGGGTGTTTGTGGAAAATTCATCTTTTAAAAATGTACACAATTCTTACTTTTCCTGGGTTCGTTGTTTAAAGGTCAAAGAAGAATGTGGAGCAGGAAGACTCCTCCTTTAATCAGCTGATGTCAATTCAAACACAAAAGTTCTTTCTTATTAATCACAGGCATCTAGCCCACCTACTTGATTCTTTTTAAAACACACTTGCCTCTATAGCCAAAAATGTTATCAGTGCAATAAATGTTATTTTCTAAGTTATTTTTTAAAATCCATTTTATATAAACCAATGCTTTTTCCAAGTATATGATTGGTAGAGAAGATAAATCTCAACCTGAAATTACTGACAGAATCAGCCTTTCCTATATTTTAGGTTTTTATTTTAGATCATCTGTAGGAAAAACACTCAGAATGTTTACTATAGTGTTAGAGATACGGTTGCTCATTCATTGTTGATCCACCCCATTACACATAGCTAACTTTATTTATCTTGTCACACATCCCACCTTAAAATATAGGTAGTTTCGAAGAGGGTGAGGTTCTCTTTTTGATGCCATAGATTTAACCATTGTAGGAAACCTAGCTATATCACTAAATAATTTGCCATTTAAGCAACATTTTCATTGTATGTACCATTTTTGACCCTGCAGTAGTTTTAACAAAAATGTGGACTACACGGGAAAATGTAGAACCTCTTAAATATTTTTTCACTTCAATATTGCTTGTACTTTGGTGCTCTATTAGAACAATCATTCCCAAACTTTTTAAGTAGTAGAACCCTATTTATTAAGAGGAATACCACTATGTATGTCAAAACAGATAGTAACAGAGCTTCTCTGCTGAGGGGTGGAAAGCAGGGGGCGCTGGAAACCCACCCCATCTGTCAGTCTGGTTGCCAGATGACCTCTAAAGTGCTATCACAGAACTCTAGGGTACTTGAGAACAGTTTGATTACTGTTCAGTTGAGGTAGTAATTCTAAAAAAGCGAAGTTTTTTCTAGTTAATAAACTCATTTTCCTCAAAAAGATTACCAGCCATAGACATTTTTAAAAATTGAAAGCAAGTGTAGAAATAAATTAATGAATTTATAATCTAATTCAAGTTATTTTTCAAATAAATTTATTAATCATTAATACAGTGGATTTAAATAAAATTAAAATTAAATGTAAGTACTTTTAAATGCTGGACTGCATAATAATAGAGTAATTTATTTAAATCACTAACATCATAGTTTAAGTATAAATAACAATATAAAAAGCAAATTTAGGTACCATTATTATTTTTAATCACAACTTGAAAAAAGTAAAACATTTTTCAATTTATGACCACAATTTTTGCATATTAAAAACAGTAAATAAAATCACCTCCTGGGTAAAAATGTATGTTTTTCAAAGAGCAGTATAGTTTTTCATGATTTCTAAAATGATTTTCATTTCTTCCTTTTGGGGGAAAAATCGTCATGTAAACAGCACCCTCATCATTTGTCTTTGAAAGAAGAGGCTTCTGATGTGGTTCGTCAAAAGAAGAAGTACCCAAAGAAGCCTAAAGCAGAGGCTTTGATAACATCTCAGCAACCCACTCCTGAGACATTGCCTGTGATCAATAAGAGTGACATTAAGCAATATGACTTTCACAGCTCAGATGAAGATGAATTTCCACAGGTGCTTGTTTTAAAACTATTTTAAAGACATTTCCTTCTAGTCTTTTATATTGCTATATTTTAAAACATAATTGACCTCTTAGTTTTGATTCTTACTTTCTTCACCTAATGTTGTATAGCATAAACATTTTCCACATTATTTATGTAGCCACTCATGTGGTATTTACTTTCCATTATGTTCTCTCAGTTGGATAGAATTTATTCTCTGGAATATTTAGGTGGTTTTCAGTGTTCCTTTTTATAAAAATGAATGTTTCTATTTTTTCCGTCTGTATTTAAAGTAGATTATTAGAAATGAAATTGCTGGGACACCTGGTGGCTCAGTTGGTTGAGCGGCCAACTTCAGGTCATGATCTCAACGGTTCATGAGTTCGAGCCCCACATCAGGCTTTCTGCTATCTGAGCAGAGCCCGCTTTGGAATTTCTGTTCTTCTCTCTCTCTCTCTCTCTCTCTCTCTCTCTCTCTCTCTCTCTCTGCCTCTCCCCCATTCACATTCACATGCATGCTCTCTCTCTCACTCTCCCTCCCTCTGGCTGTCAAAAATAAGTACACATTAAAAAAAAAAAAATGGAATTACTGAGGGGCATCTAGGTGCCTTAGTTAAGAGTCCAACTCTTGGTTTCAGTTCAGGTCATGATCTAATAGCTGATGAGTTTGAGCCCTGCTTCAGGCTCTGCACTGACAATGTAGAGCCTACTTGAGATTCTCTCTCCCTTTCTCTCTGCTTACTCTCTCACAAAATAAATAAATAAACTTAAAAAAAGTAGAATTACTGAACCAAAGATTATCAATATTTTAAGATATTTAATACATAATTGTAAATATTCAACAATAACCAACAATAATTTTTTTAACAATTTTTTAGCATTTTGTTTTGCAATTTTTAATGTAAACTTTGCTAATTTGGGCAATAACTATTTATATTTTTTTAATGTTTATTTATTTATCTAAAGAGAGAGGGAGAGAGAGAGTCCGAAGCAGGCTCCACACTCAGCATGCAGCCTGACGAAGGGCTCAAGATCACGACCTGAGCCAATATCAGGAGTTGGACATCTAACTGACTGAGCCACCCTGGCGCCCCTGGCAATAATCATTTAATTATAAAGATTCCAAAGAACTAATGCAAATTGTAAATCATGAAGATAATTCTTTGATTTATATTGCAACAGTTTATAGCAAGATGTTTGCAATTTTAAAAATCTTTTTTTTTTTTTAAGTTTTTATATTTATTTTGAGAGAGAGCATAGGAGGGGCAAAGAGAATCATAAGCAGGCTCTGCACCATCAGCACAGAGCCCACCCAGTATGGGGCTCAAACTCATGAAACCACAAGACCGTGACCTGACCTGAAGTTGCTTAACCAATTCAGCCACCCAGGTGCCCCTGAAATTTTAAATTCTTAATTTCACTTTCACAAGTGCTGTTTTTAAAACAAGACCTTTATGTATCAAAGGATGAATTTTAAAAGATAAATACATATTTATAGTTTAGCACCTGGTCTAGCAACACCCTCTTTTTTCTTGTCTATATGGTATAATCAGTGTAAAGAGAATGCTATAACAAATACATTTTATTATATTTTAACATTTTTATTTCATTGCTTTAAGAGAAAAAAAATTCTAACCAACATTACAGACGTTTGGAAACAAACTGTTTTATAAAACACTTTATGGTTGTAACTATTTAAAATGTAGAATCGTAAAATGTATTCCCTTTGACTAGACTATGTGTTTTTTTTACTCTTTTATCACTAATTTAGTTTTTCTATCCCAGATATTTTAGCATTCATATGTATTGTAAAATGCACAAATACAGGTTTTAATTTAGTACGCGCTTGAAAAGCACTTAATGAAATAATTGATTACTTTTGTCAAAGGATCATCCAGTTAGACTCAGTGCATTAAAGAGCCACGGGATATTAATTAGGTGGCCATTTTGGAGGAATGAGGAAAATAATGTCCGAACACATAGTAGTTTTCCGATAGAAAGTGTAGGGAGGGCTTCTAGGCAGAGGAAACAGCATGTAAGTGAGAATTGCTTGCAGTTTGGCATTACTGGAGCATAAAATACAAAGGGGAAGAGAGGTTGAACAGAATGATGCTTGCAGTAGTAGCCAGGTGGCAGATGGCTTCTATCTACCATTATACACACTAGAACATTATTAAAGAATCTTAAGTAAGAATATGACATGGTTTCAGTATATATTAATAATAGCCTTATATTGGTGTAACTGAAGAGAGCCTTTAAAGTTTTGCTGTACACTCCCAGCTCTTAAGAATGACACCAGGGGATATTATGACCTATGGAAACTTTTCCTTTAGTGCTGGAATCAGTCCATCCTCCTGATAGTGGGACACACTTACATATTAGTCATATATTCCTCTCGCATTAGGGGACTTTTGTTCCTATTCTAAATTCTTGTGTTTATTCATATAGTCCCCAGCCTTCAAACCCACATCAAAATTTCAAATTATATTTTGAAACTTTTAAGTTCCTCTTGAGTCCTTTTACTGGGTCTTTGACAACTCTTATCAATTTTTATAATGGTATCCCCTGTCACTGAAGAATAAGTATTTACCTATACAGTTGGATATCATTCAGTGAGGCAGCTATTTAGGCTGGAACTCTTACAAAATCAGGATTTTATTGCTAAAAAGATCTGTAAAATAATGATGTGCTGCTTCTTTGTCCAGTAAACAAGGAAAAAGAGAATAGGGAGACTTAAGAGAATAGACATTTTAACCAGATTCTCCAACTGATTTGCAAAAGAGCAGAATTAAAGCCCTGTCTTTTCTTAATCACATTTCTGATTCTCCTAATGTCCGCTCTCTCTTCCTGTGTCTCAGACTAAATCCTCGAATCCACTCCTGAAGAATGGTGGTCGGGAGGAAGGGGTGGTATATTTTATGCAAAGAATTTCTGAGATTTTGTGACACTTCCCCTGTGTGTATTTTAGAAGAGGTAGAGGATTTGCAAAGGAACCAAAGTATAAAATTCACATTGGGGATTTCCTTTCAAATTTCAGGTTTGGGGCTCGGTTCCACGGGAAGAAGAATCAGCCCCAGCTTACTGTTTCTGTGTCTCCCCCATAGGGTTGGTGGAGGTATATTGGAACCTCACCAAATGCCTTTCTCCCCTGGATGACCCTGCTCAGTGGTAATTACCACAGTTTGGAAATAATGTGGAGAACACATTTTTCCTCTCAAAATAGGAAGAGAGGGATTTGTGAGGTTCAAAATTTGCAAGTAAATTTGGTTGAGCCAGCGTTGTCAGAAAAAGAGATGTACTCCAAAGTGAAATTGCGAGACTACTGAAACTTAAGTACCAAAACTTTTTTTTTTTTTAATTTTAACCATTATGGGTAGAAATTTATCTAAACCATATTATTTCTCTGCTGTATTAGAGTATATTTGTATATAATTTACTCCGTTTTTGATGACACTTACAAAGTTTGCTCTAAAGTATCAGTGTTGCCCAGGGGTCCACTCAAGTTTTATAGGGATAGTTCACCTAAGATCACGTGGTTCCCAGGCAGAGTGCATTTTAATTATGTGACAACTTTTTGAAAGTCTTTATTTTTTCTTTTGCTGTCAGGCTATGGGCTTATCATTTCTCTTTGCAACCAGTCTGCTTACCTTTAGCAAGCCTTCTGTCCTTTTCTAATTTTTCTGCTTATCATCTGCCAAGTTTAAAACGTGATTTCACTAAACTGTACACCTGAAATATTACATTATATGTTAACTGGAATTTAAATAAATAAAAACTAAAAAAGTGTTTTTAAAAAAGTGAGTAGGGAAATAAGGGACTCCCTTTGAGAAAAACGTATGACCTTGTATGGCCTTAGAGGGGGCACTATTCATAAACCTTTTTTACTTCCTAGTTTTTCACTTTTATTACAGAAAAAGAAAGTTATTGGAGAAAAATACATCTGCCTATATAGGTGAACCATAACTGTCAAAATAAAAATATTTATGGCCGCATACATTATTTAGAAAATATAAGTGGGATATATAAAAACTGTACTAATTCTTTTTAAGTACTCAACGTGTTCAGAAGCAATTACACAATACTATGTTAACGTACCTGCAAGAACTAATCCTTTCAAAATAATCATTTTTAACCATAGAAAATCATTGCTAGCCTTTAGCTGTTTGGGGGGAATTTACTGCCTACTATATGTAACGGAGGCATACTGTTTGTGATCAGATTCTGATTTTAGATTCTTACAAAGATTGATCTGTTGACTTCTGATAACTCCTAAATGGAATGTCTCATGCCTCTTTTTTTTTTTAGGTACCATCCCCAGTATCAGAACCTGAAGAAGAAAATGATCCTGATGGTCCCTGTGCTTTCAGGAGGCGAGCAGGATGCCAGTATTACGCTGTAAGAATTTTATTTTTTTGTAGTGTTTTTGTGAACCAGATGTTCATAGGTAACTCTTGTCAGGGTAACTTAGTCTTGATCTAAAAATGGGAAGTCCACCAGCATTTTTTATTTAATATTGCCTATACACATACCAGTAAAAGATGCTAAAAGGTACTTAGTCCTTTCAGAGGATATCCAAAAATCTCATAATCCTTTACTTGGAAATTGATCATTTAGAATTCTAAATTTTAAAAATTTAGTTTTACTTTGGGCTTTAACTGTAGTTTAGCACTTATGAAAATTTACTGTCACTGCTAGAGTTAGGTAAGCCCAGAATCTCTAATTGAAGTTTTGATAGTTGCTGTTCATTAAAATTTATTTTAAGCAAGCCCATCCTGTATATACATACCAAGTAAGTATCAAACATAAAAGAATCATCTTTAAACTCTCCTCATGGCAATATTTTATCTAATAATTATATTCATAACTTTTTGACACACTTAGAAATTGCTTTGTGTTATTAAGTTTTGGTGTAACATTCTGTCAGGAGGGACCCTGACTCCCAGATGCTCAGATTTTCAGATAAAGTGTAACTATAGAGTTAATGAGGTATGGCTTGTGGAGACCATTTGCCTTGTTGCATTATGGTAAACATCTACACTCCAACTTATTTAGGATGTGTGTGTGTGTGTGTGTGAGAGTAGTGTAGAAGAGGTAGAAAGTTTTTTACAAGTTACGCTAATGAGAGAAAGAAAAAAATATTATGAAGGGATAGAGAAGTGTTAAGACCCAGAAAAACAGAATAATAAAGGGAATAGGAAGGCAGAGAAATGAACCGTATGTTCTTAAAAGTAAGAAGTGTCAGCCTGACCCATACATGCTTGAAGTACAATTTTTGGTCCAAAAAAAAATTTCTTTCTGGTATATCTCAATAGGAAGCTTATAAATTACTAACTTTCCTATCTCTACTTTTTCTGCCATTGATATTAAAAGCCATATTATTCTTTAAAGATATATTTCTTTTAAAATATACCCTAAAATATTAAATACACTTTGAGTTATTTTGGTGAGTGAACTTTTGATTCAGTTTTGTAAAATTTTATCTGGTTTTTTACAGATAAAACAATTTTACAGTTTTATAATTGTTTTAATTGTTAATGCTGAATTTTATTTTTGTCATGATTTAACCTTTTTTCTTTTCAGATTTATTCCGTGGGTTTTGATTTTCTTTTTTTTCTTTCTTTGCAGCCTCGTTTGGACCAAGCTAACCACTCCTTTGAAAATTCAGAATTGGCAGATTTGGATAAGTTGAGATACAGGCATTGCCTTACAACACTCACAGTCCCAAGAAGATGTATAGGATTTGCAAGGAGGCGAATTGGCAGAGGTGGAAGGTAAACTATTTGTCTTGACCTGATTTTTGTTTTACAAGGTAGAAGGGAACTAATTCTTCCAGATAATATTTGGTTTTATATTGCTTTTCAGGGTCATAATGGACCGAATATCCACAGAACATGACCCAGTCCTGAAACAGATAGACCCTGAAATGCTGAATGGTTTTTCAAGCTCTTCCCAAACTATAGACTTCTCTTCTAATTTCACTCGGACCAATGCTTCCAGTAAACATTGTGAAAACAGACTGTCCCTTTCTGAAATATTAAGCAATATCAGATCATGTCGACTACAGTGTTTCCAGCCAAGGCTACTAAATTTACAGGACAGTGATAGTGAAGAATGTACCTCAAGAAAATCAGGGCAGACTGTGAACAATAAAAGAGTTTCTGCAGCATCTGTAGCTTTATTGAACACCAGCAAGAATGGCATATCAGGTAAGCTGTCACTTTGTTAAAAATATATCCTGCTCTTTTTTCCGACTTAATTTTCATTATACACTAAATAAGGGCTCAGGACACTGGGTGTTGTGTCCTGAGAAACTAAACCCTAGTATTGTGGTTCACATTTTAACCAATGTCATGATACCTATTAAACCAGACTTATATTTTGAGTGTGTGTGCCTGGTATGGCGAATGTGTAGGCAGAATGCATAGGGAGTTCCCTATGGGTAAAGTGGTTATAAGCTGCTACCAGAGTATCATAACCATAGTGTGCATTTGTTAAAGAAAAGTTTCATTTTTGTGTGTATTAACTTTGCTCAAATGTAGGCATTGCTCCTCCAGAGTACCATTGAAAGCTTTCTTTCTGAAAAATGATTTTTTAAGAGTCTCCCTATGAATAGTTGTAATTTTGTCTGATAGCTAACCTCTGATTGAGACTAGAAATAGAAAGCATTTTTCATTTTAAGAAACACTGTGCTCAATTTAGTATTTTTATGACATGTACATTGTAAATAATGTATAGTATCTAGAAAATCTAAAATGTAATTTTGGTTTGTTTTTATCTGTGGATAGTCTTCTCTTTATCACATGTATAAGTGGGTATAATTTTGAATATCCTTATGATATATACAAACACTGCATGGTATCCAGAGTCAAAACTAAATGTGACTTGACTCACACTGTTGCTATCCTTTCTTCTTGTAAAACGTGAATGTTTCTAAATTCTTTCCTGGATGTACATTTTACTATGTGAAATTATGTTGAACCTCCTTAAAGTGATTTTAAAGCATTTTATTTGGTCTCAGTAGTGTTCAGTCATTTTTAGTTACTGGACTGCTTATTTTCAGACTTGACCTAGACATATATCTGTTCAAAGATTATAATGGAAAATTGGATTTGTTTGAATGATTGGAAGTTGACATGTCATTTCTCCAAATTAGTTGGTTAATTTTCTCTTAAACAAACTTAGGTAAGGAAAACGGCATCCTGTTATATAAGGTTCATGAGTTTGCGAAGTTTAATAAGCTTTCAAAGCCGAAATAAATACCTAATATGATTTGTGGTGCAGACTTCTTAGAAATCTAAAGGTAGTAGGAAGTTCATGAGTATTAGGTCAGATTTTATTTCTGCCGACTCCAAGACCATGTTCAAATTATTTAACTGAACTAGAACTCCTGTATCAAAAATTACTCAAAATAATTTTTGCCAAAAGAGGAGTTTCAAAACATCTTGGAGCTCCTTTGTGGTTCATTCACTTAAGTATCCAACTCTTGATTTCAGCTCAGGTCATGAATTGGTGGTTCATGAGATCGAGCCCTGCGTTGGGCTGTATGCTGACAACATAGAGCCTGCTTGGGATTCTCTCTTTCCCTCACTCTCTGCCCCTCCCCCATTCATGTGCTCACTCTCTCTCAAAATAAACATTTAAAAAATAAAACATCTAAAAATAGGCATTTATAATTAGATTTGACAGTGGATTGAGTTTCTTCTCTAATAATGTGTACCATAGCAAAATAATGATTTTGTTTCATCTCAACTTGAACATAGCCAGATATTTGCAGCTTTCTGCTGTACATTGCCAACATACTCCAGAAGGATTTGACTTGACTCTTGTCCAGAAAATATGTATGGTTGTGTATGTTACAGTATCATCAATACTCTGTATGTATTGATCCAGAATACAACTTAATATAACTTAAATTCCATAATAGCTACCTGTAGAATTTTGTGACACTACCATACATCAGCATAAAATAAGCATTTAAAGTATCTGAGGCATGCAATGCCTGGGTGACTCATTTGTGTAAGCCTCCAACTCTTGATTTCAGCTCAGGTCATGATCTCACAGTTTGTGGGATTGAGCCCCGAGTCAGGCTCAGTGCTGACAGCACGGAGCCTGCTTGGGATTCTCCCTCCCTCTCTCTCTCAAAATAAATAAGCTTTAAAGTATCTTAGGCATACCTGCACTTTTTAGGTAACTTAAGTGACAAATACGTGATGTTAACATCATAGTAAGGTTTTTTATTTTTTGCCTTTCCCCTACCATTAAAAAAAAAAATGTTCTTTTTCGTCTGTATTAATTTTTCCTGCCTTACATTTTTTAGTATTCTCAATAGAGTACCATTTCCTTCTTTCTTTGACAAATCTCAAGGCTTAAGCAACAGCTAAGCTACATAGAGTCAGTGTTTTTAAGTAGAATTTGTCAAATATATGTTTAAATCTGTTACTAGAGTAAAGGATTTTGTTTGAAATTTTCCTTCTGTGCTGTGACCCTCTAGTCATGGAGGCCACAAGGTTTTTGTTTTGTTTTCAATAAATACGTTAGGTTTCAAAATATTAGGCACAGGTATATAAATGCATAATGGAACAAGTCTTTTAACAGCATTTTTGTAAAAAGTTGAAAAGCTCTGACAATTTTAGGTACCCATTTGCACCAGTGGATTCCATTACAATTCCGTAAATTTTGATAAGAATTCTTTCATTTATCTAAAGAGAAGGATGTAGGAGTTTTTAAAAAGTTACATTTTTATATTTGATGGACAGAGACAAAAGAATTGAATCTTCGTATATTTGATTTCTTTTAATCTTTGTCTTTATTAATACTGTTGCCTTCTGCTTCTTCTTAATGGACTTGGTCATGAGAGCATGTGTGTCTTTAAGAGTTTAACAAAACTGACACAGGACCATATTTTTACGTTGCAGAGTATGTCACTGATCTTGGCAATTATAAGTACTGAATTTTCTGTTTCACAGCTGGGAAATCTCAACAAATAAAGGGTTTAATCAGAAGTAGAAACTGCGGCTGCCTGGGTTGCTCAGTTGGTTAAGAGTCCTACTCTTGATTTTGGCTCAGGGTCATGATCTCAAGGTTGTGAGATCGAGCCCTGCATTGGGCTCTGGGCTGGGTGTGAAGCCTGCTTAAGATTCTCTCTTCCTCTCTTGGGGCGCCTGGGGGCTCAGTTTGTTAAGCGTCTGACTTTGGCTCAAGTCATGATCTCACGGCTTGTGAGTTCGAGCCCCACGTCAGTCTCTGTGCTGACAGCTCAGAGCCTGGAGCCCACTTCAGATTCTGTGTCTCCTTCTGTCTGCCTCTCCCATGCTCATGCTCTGTCTTTCTCTGTCTCTCAATAATAAATAAAAGTTAAAAAAAAAAAAAAAAAGATTCTCTCTTCCTCTCTCAAAAAAAAAAAAAAGAAATAGAAACTCTATACCTTTGACCATAATATTTATTTATATCCCAAGTTTCTTAGTTCTTAGAAAAAAAAACTTGAACTTGAGGGCTAGTGGTGAAGAATATTCCTACTTTTATGCTGTTAATAACCCAGTTAATATTTTTCAAGTCCTGGGGCACCTGGGTGGCTCAATCATTGAGCATCTGACTGTGGCTCAGGTCATGATCTCACAGTTTGTGAATTCGAGCCCACATCTGGCTCTCTGCTGTCAGCACAGAGCCTACTTTGGATCCTCTCTCCCCCTCTCTGCCCCTCCTCCACTCACTTGCACACACTCTCTCTCAAAAATAAATACACATTTAAAAAAAATTTTTTTCAAGTCATAATTCCTGTGTCCTAAAGAATATCTAGTTGTTATTTTTGATATCATACTTAAAGGACTTAAAACAAATTAAAATGTATGTCCTAGGTATTAGAACTAGAACTAAAGACTTCATTTTAAAGCAAAGACACATATCTTATTAACTATTAAGTAAAATAAAGATCTGTTTTCTTAATTGAAAAACTCTTTTCAAAGAATAGAAGTAGGACAGAGAAAGGAAAGATGGATTGTGCTGAACATGGCAAGTGAATAACCAAGGATAGATAATGATTTAGAATTATTATATGGAAAGCACTCTGTTAAGTGTTTAAAAGTTGCGAGATTTTGTAAGACAATAATCCCTACCTTCAGGGAGCTTACAGCACATGGCAAGTATTACATTCTTTATATAAATAGATCAAAGTTTTTAGTCATTTGAAACTGCACTATTATTTAGCTCTTTTTTTTGAGATATTGTTCTTAAATCCCAAACTCCGAAATGAAATTGTATTTCACATCTAACAGTAGCTTTACTTGGGGCACCTGGCTGGCTCAGTCGGTATAGCATGTGACTTGATCTTGAGGTCATGAGTGCAAGCCCCATGTTGGGCATAGAGATTACTTTAAAAATGAATGAATGAATGAAGCAAACTTTGTTCAGATTTGAAGACATGGATTAGTTTACATTCAGTCTTGGTTTTGACTAATGCATGGTTGCAAATGAACACTTTTTTCCCTCATCTCAGTGTACTGAGTAGGTACCAGCACCCTTTTTGATCAGCTTCAAATATCTTACCATTACCAATTTGTAAGAACATCAATTTGAACAGTGTTCCAACAGAAATTCCTGATTTTTGTTTATTTTTCCATTCTTTCTTTTCTTTTTTTTTTTTTTTTTTTTAATGTTTATTTGTTTTTGAGAGAGCACAGCTCCATGCAAGTGAGCGGGGAAAGGGCAGAGAGAGAGGGAGACAGAGAATCCCAAGCAGGCTCTGCACTGTCAGTGTGAAGCCCCACGCAGGGCTCAAACTCAGGAATCCTGGGATCACAACCTGAGCTGAGATCAAGAGTTGGACGCTTAACTGACTGAGTCACCCACATGCCCCCCACCATTCTTTCTTAAATTGCCATAAAATGTTTGCAAGTATAAAAAGTTCTTCAATAGATAAAACTGCATTTTAACAATGAGCTAAGGTATTCACAAGGATTTATTTTTTGAGTTAGGATTGCTTCCAAAGGTGAGAAATAGATTCAGATTTCAGAAATTAAAAAGATTTTAGTTTGACTGCTAAACGAAATAATATTCAAATTTCAGTTGTAACTATTTAGGTTGGGTGTCAGAAGTTTAAATGCGTCTTTAAAGATTTTATCTTTGGGGGCGCCTGGGTGGCTCAGTCAGTTAAGCATCCGACTTCAGCTCAGGTCATGATCTCATGGTTTGTGAGTTTGAGCCCCACATCAGGCTCTGTGCTGATAGCTTAGAGCCTGCTTCAGATTCTGTGTCTCCCTCTTTCTCTGCCCCTCCCCCTGCTCATGCTCTGTCTCTCCCTGTCTCTCAAAAATAAATAAATGTTAAAAAAAAATTAAAAAATAAAAAAAAGATTTTATTTTTTTTAAATCTCTATACCAGCATGGGGCTCAAACCTATAACCGCAAGATCTAGAGTTACACATTCCATCAACTTAGCCAGCCAGGTGCCCCTTAAATGGGTCTTTATTTTTTTTATTTTCACATTTCATTTGTTCCTTATTCCTTATCCCCCTCACCCTTCACTCCTGACCTCCCCTCCCATCTTCACCCTTTCTACCCACAGTTTTGCAGTTTATTCATGAGTTTGTCTTTAACTGTGACAGTTACATTACAGGATGTGTATAGTCCTAGACATATAATGTCAGCTTTCAAGGATTGAAGCATTTGTCCTCAGAGTAGCTCAGAGTGGCTTATGTGAACTTTCACCTGACTCCTCGCTAAGACATACAAGGTTTAAAATAGGTTGTCCAGGGACGCCTGAGCAGCTCAGTCAATTGAGCGTCTGACTTTGGCTCAGGTCATGATCTCACAGTTCATGGGTTCGAGCCCCGTGTTAGCCTCTGTGCTGACAGCTCAGAGACTGGAGCCTGCTTCAGATTCTGTGTCTCCCTCTCTTTCTCCCTCCCCTGCTCATGCTCTCTCTCTGTCTCAAAAATAAATATAAACATTTAAAAAAATTTTTTTAAATAAAATAGGTTGTCCATCATCCCCCACCCCATCAGCCCCAAATCTGTCTTTTAAAACAGACAAACAAAAATGCATATAGTCAGCTTTGCTTAATAAAGCGTATATTAAGACTTTTGTAACAAAGACCTACCTTGTAGATGGAGAATACTGGATAATATATTCATCTTGACTTTTAGATCTTTATTACCATATTAGATGTTCTTCATTAAGCTATGAAAACTTGGTCTAGACTAGTGTTTTAAAAAGTTCATAGCTTCCCAAGAATACACTGTATTAGCCCACTTGGAGAAATACCGTGTTAAAAGATAATTTTGAAAAGGCACACACACAGGGGCACCTGGATGGCTCAGTCTGTTGAGCATCCAACTTTGGCTCAGGTTGTGATCTCATGGTTCTTGAGTTCGACCTCTACATCTGTCATACTCTGCTGACAGTTCATGATTTTGGCTTGGGTGGTGGTCTCGTTGGTGAGATCCAGCCCCAAGTCGGGCTCTGCGGTGGCAGTACAGAGTCTGCTTGGGTTTCTCACTCTCTCTCTCTCTCTCTCTCTCCCTCCCCCTCTCTCCCTCTGCCTTTTTCCCGCTCCCGCACACACAGGTGCCCTCTCTCTCAAATAAAAATTAAAAAAATAAAAAGGCACACACACAAGCACAAAAACCATATGTTCATACCCTGTTATGAGATGGTCATCCAAAAGTTCCAGAATGTATTTCTATTAGATTTTTCTTTTTAGTTAATCAACAAAACTATACAAAGTTAGCGAATACTTGTAAAGATTTCACATATACTGAAGAATATCTCTGTGGGCCCAAGGTTAAGAAACCAGCATAAAGTCTAGGGGAGATACCTTGAGTATATTTTTAGTGGATCTGTCAAAATATGGGAGAGAAAGCTGATAAGGGGTCAACCTAGCAGACCACCATATAGGAATCACATCCTTGAAAGGTGAAAGATGAAATGAAGAATACCTAGGAGTTTTGAAAGCAAAATCAACATTCCAAGGATGGTAACAAGTATTCTCACAAAAACTACATGGATTCATCTGGTAAATAAAGCAACTGATAAATCTAAGATAGGTAATAAGCCAGGTATAAAGAAGATAGCCAGGAAGGTTAGGGGCTTTACTGAAAAACAGAGTTTTGGTTATATACACAAAATATTTAGAAATGCAGGTATGCCACTAATGTATAGAATGACATATTTGCATATATAATGAGGAAAAATCAGTAATACATATACCTATCAGCATGTGTTAACTACAGAAATTTGGAAAAGTTACTCAGGTAAAAAGACACTTCCATCCATCTGGATTTTAAGGAAATATTGCTACCTTCACAAAACAGTCAGTTTTGTGGTTACTTTTAAACTGGCAGGAATTGGAGGGCATGTGGTAGGGTAGATTATGACCAGCATAAATTTTACTTTTAAGCTAGCAACGTGTAAGCAACTAGTAGAAAGAACTTGGCTTGGCCCTAAGCAAGAGAAGCAGGTAAGGCTTCTTTCTTGCATATTCCCAGTTGCCCTTTTGCCACTACACACACCACCACCCCCCCACCTCAAAGCTGGGCCCCTAAATTCTAAACAGTCTTCTTCACACTATAACTATGACTTTTTCTGACCTGTTTTAACTTTTGCCTCTTGATGATTGTAAGTCAACGTAAGAAATAAATTTCTTGTGGAAATATTTAAGTAATTTATGAAAGGAAACATAATTAGTAGGAAAGGTACTTTCCATCAAACACCTGTCTCCACCTACCATTAGGTCAACTCTAAGAATGATAATTCAGTACTGTGTCTGTGCTATTAAAATCATACATTTCTTACTGCTTTCCATCCACCTAACAAAAGGAAAGAGGTCAGTTAGAAAGGGTGTTTTGTATGTGTTCCAATTCTGTGTCATGATTACTAATTGCTCTTTTTGTCTAAAGAGTTGAAAATGATATGAAATAATGCTCTAGAAAATTCCAAATGAGGAACTTTATAGTAAAGAAAGAACTAGAGGTCAAGAATGGATATAACATGCTGAGCTTGAAGTAACGGGGAGGAGAAAAAAATAAATGTCATTTTTTAAGGCATATCCATATTATAGAGTTAAATTGAGTTTATATTAGTAACTTTTTTTTAATGCTTTTTTCTTTTAATGTTTATTTATTTTTGAGACAGAGACAGAGCATGAACGGGGGAGGAGCAGAGAGAGAGAGAGAGACACAGAATCCAAAGCAGGCTCCAGGCTCTGAGCTGTCAGCACAGAGCCCGACGCAGGGCTCAAACTGACAGACCATGAGATCGTGACCTGAGCCAAAGTCGGACGCTTAACCGACTGAGCCACCCAGGCGCCCCTATATTAGTAATTCTTAACCAGTAATGGGATCAGGGGTGACATTTTTATTATTAAAATCAGCCAGGGTTTAAAAAGGTTAGGAAACAGTGACCATTAATTTGAATAATTTGGATTGAGCCTTGATTGGTTAGGATTTTAATGCGTTTCTTTTTTTTTTTTTTTTTTTTTTTAATGTTTATTAGAGCATGAGCGGGGGAGGGGCAGAGAGAGAGGGAGACACAGAATCCGAAGCAGGCTCCAGGCTCCAAGCTGTCAGCACAGAGCCTGACGCGGGGCTCAGACTCACAGACCTTGAGATCGTGACCTGAGCCGAAGTCAGATGCTCAACCAACTGAGCCACCCAGGCGCCCCTTAATGCATTTCTTATGGGAAAAAAAGATGGGGTTCCTGAGCAAATTAATGGTCTCAACAAGACAGGGCAATAAACAGATATAACCCCACCCCAAAACAGGCAATTTTATCAGCATTCCTTTTTAATATATACGTAAATGATCATCCATTCATAAAAAACAAGCAGAACCATGTATAGTTGGCAACACTTTGTTACTCATGGATTACCAACCAAAAGTAATTTTTTTAATTTTGGAAAAAAAATGTTTAATGTTTGTTTATTTTTGAGAGAGACAGACAGAGTGCAAGTGGGGATGGGCAGAGAGAGAAAGGGAGACACAGAAGCCAAAGCAGGCTTCAGGCTCTGAACTGTCAGCACAGAGCAGGACAGATGCAGGCAGGGCTCGAACTCACGAACCATGAGATCATGACCTGAGCCAAAGTTGGGTGCTCAACCGACTGAGCCACCCAGACGCCCCCAAAAGCAATTTTTTAATTAAAAAAATGCTATTTGTTCTTCTACTAATTTAAGTACATACTTATTCTGAATTAGTGAGATTTTATGATTTTCTGACTTAAAAGATTTTAGAGAAGAAGATTCTCATTGTTCTCATTTCTCTCTCAATTTTGAAGTAGCTGTTAAAACTGTATTCACTTAATTTTCTTCCTCATTTAAAATTAATCACTGTGACTCCCACCTTTTCACCACAACAAAAAACTTAGCTCCAGATAAACTTAACACTGGATTTGAGGGACTAGACCATGCTAACACCAGATTCCAACCAAGTTCATTTAATTTGAATTGGCACAATCCTTTATACACATAAGACTTATTAAACATATTTATTTGGGTTTAACTTAAGAGTTTTCCTTCCTGCCTTTTATCTAATAAACTATTTTTCATCTCTTTCCCAAGGTTTTCAAACAACTGGAAATTTATGAATACTTCACATTTTCATTTGATTTTGAAGATTGTAAATTTAGAATTAAAAATGTTTTTTACATTTAAAAATAGAACACTTGCAGTGAATTTAACATGTGCAAACAAAGAAAAACATTTGATTTTGTTGGTAATTCAGTAAGATAACTAATGTGTACTTCAAAAATGCAGGTAATATTAAAATTTTACAGTGTGCACTCTCATAGCCCCAGGTCTTTGAATCTTCTAAAAATAAAATTGCTATCTAAGAACTTTTTTTCCTTCATAGCCCAATACAAATTTTAAATGATAACGTTGTCGAACAGAAATGAAGGCATATTTAATGTTTTGTCCATCTCTGGGGCCTAACTACCTTTTAATAGAAAATAGACTGTATTTATTCATAGCTTGTTATATGTCTAATTTACCATCACGTTTTTTAAAATTTCTCCTTTGTAGTAAATGGAAAACTTGGGGGAGTAGTCAAGAGTAACCTAGGTTCAGGCTGTGTCCTCTTCTAGCTAAACTCCTTTAGGTCCTGTTAATGAGACTTTAGGTCCTATTGATGAGATTGCTCACTTGCATTTAAAGGTTGGCTCATATTAGTTGCTATTCCTTTATATGTATCTTTTCTTTCCAACTACACTTTTGGACTTTATAGCTGGGACCCTCCTTTTGCCTTTTATTTTGCCATGTATTCACTTAACTCTTAATGTAGCACTCTGCATCATCGTAAATAATAAATACTGATTGACTGAAAGAGATAGGAGAGAGGAAAGAAAGCAATGAAGAAAAATAGAGCAAATTTACTCTAGTAGTACATGTATTCTGATCTGATTTAATACTTCATGATTTTGATAATGTACTGACTTCTATGGAAATAGCTTTATGTCCTCTAAATCAGTTTATCAGTGATTTACTTGAAAATTAATGAAAATTTTTTACGTTTCTTTGAGAAAAATGCTTTCCTCTTACAACTTTTTCTTGGCTAATCTTATAAACAAACGTTTTAGATGTCTCATTTTTACTTGAAATCTACTGTTAACACAGTTGGTCACCCCTTGATTGCATCTGAGGATATATCCTGTCTTTAGTTTTCTGAAGAGTTCTCTGATTTCTAACCCATATTTCTATAGATAAGACTTATTTTAGCATCAAATCTGTTGGCTTGAACTACAGTTACTGATTGTGCAAGGTGAACACCTTTGTCCTCTACTATGATTTGTAACCAGGGAAAATGTCCTAGATGAGAACCAGCAATAAGAATCCTTTATAGTTCTGCAGATGGTCCTGCTTTCTTAATAAGGCTATCACTTAGTCATCATCATTATTATTTGTGTTAATAAATCAGTTTTCTCATTATATACTTTCACAATTTAGAAAGCTAAGAATGATCCCAAAGACACAAAGTCTGAATAAGTAATAGAATCCTCATATTAGGACTATTTTGTACAGTATAAACACTGCATGTAGGAACTTCTTTTGGCATGTGATTTTAGAAGATCATGGATATTAACATAAACCACTTTTGCTTTTTATTGAGTTTTTTGCTGATGTATGATTTGCACTTGCTTTTCATCTTAATTGTGCAATAATTTTAATTGTATTCTATTTGTGTTGTGCAAAGTACTTTAAAATATACTTCTGAACTGAATGTCCTTTGCCAGTAACAGGGGGTATCACAGAAGAACAGTTTCAGACACATCAACAGCAGTTAGTTCAAATGCAAAGGCAGCAGCTTGCTCAGCTTCAGCAGAAACAGCAATCTCAGCATTCCTCGCAACAGACGCACCCAAAAGCACAGGTGAACCTGTCTTTTAATCGTGGTTGTTTCTTTTTTCTTCTTTAATTACATAGTTTTGTACAATTTTGTCAAGTCAAAGATAACCTTGATAAACTAATGTATATTTAATGAGGAGAATACTAGAGTCAAATATGGTATTTGTAATTTAGGAAAGAAACCACATTGTTTTAGAGGGGTATTGAGAATTTGTGGAAGGAATTAGATACTCTTAGAATTATCATCCCCACCCCTACTCTGCCTCCAAAACTTTTTTCCCCCAATCTTAACCCCTTCCTAAACTGTGTTTTTAAGTGCCATTTGGGTGTGCCCCATGACTTAGGAGGTAATTTTCTTGAATTGTCCACTAAATCCAAACAACATAATCCCTTGCCTCTTTGAATCACATTTCCCTGAAGAAAAAAATTGCCACTAGGTGACGTTTTCCATTGGCACCATTAGACGAATATGCTAGGGGTTAAGAACAAAAATACTTTATAAAATTGCAATTGCCGGAAGAAAGAAACCCTGCAAATACCTTGATATGAGCCCTATAACACTTATTTTGAAGTTGTGGCATCCAAAACTGTATGAGAATAAATTTCTGTTGTTAAGCCACTAAAAATAAAAGTGTAATTGAAAAGTTTGTTTGAAATTTGAGCCATCTGAAAGAAATAAATCTAATACTTTAGGTCTTAAGTTTTGTTACTTCATAATTCCAAAAGTAACTCTGAAGTAATAACTGAGGTTAACTCAATCTTTGTTGTATTCTGTGAGCTCTCAGGCCAGCGTCTGCTGATGGTAGGTCAGTTCATTCTCAGAGGGTCACTAAATACACTGACCTTGGAAATCCTGAATCCAGCAACATGAAAATCTCAGTGACACCAGGAGCCCTCAGCACTCCTCTAGCATCCGGGTGGATTTGGGACTAGCCTGCATTCTGGAGCTATTGGGTGACCTGTTTCATGCAGAATCAAGAGGAATGGCCATTAAACTTGCCTTTGTTTGCTTTTTCTGAATCTCTCGGGTAACTAGCCTACTTGCGAGGTTAGTTAGGCAAGACATGTTTTTACATTGTGACAAAAAGGATGGTTAAATTTCATTTTGTCCCTAGTATCTAGATTGTCAAGTATTTTTAAAGGCATTCTTTAACACTTATTGGAAAAATTAATAGAGCATAAAAGGTTTGAGGTTTTTTAATCCCCTAGTTCTTTCTCAGAAATAGTTGCTTCCCAATTTTTAGTCACTCCCTGCTTAAAAATGCCAAAAATAGTCTGTGGAGTCTTGGATCTCTTAATCTTAGCACTTACACCTGTTCAAGATGAAAAAGGAAACCACCTTTTGGGTTTGCCCATTTCTTAATATTCACATTCATGAAATCACATTTGAAAAATTGAGAGTTTAATTTTGTTCATTTTATAGGGCTCAAGCACCTCTGACTGTATGTCTAAAACACTTGACTCAGCCAGCGCCCACTTTGCTGCATCTGCAGTAGTCAGTGCACCTGTTCCAAGTCGCAGTGAGGTAGCCAAGGAACAGAACACTGGCCACAACAACATAAACGGTGTTGTCCAGCCTTCAGGTAAGCCTGTGGTTTCATGCGATACTTACTAGCTCAAGGTTGTAACTTACTGATTGGAGATACGGTGTTTGTTTTAAATACAAGGGGAAAAAATCGTACAAGTCAGGACTCCAGAATTTCTGAGGATAGGTGTGGCGGAATAGCTGCATATTTTCTGGAAATCACGTAGAGCCTGCTCCCTGTTTCCTCCTGCTCCCACTAGATACCTTCCTGTGTAACTCTCCACCCTGCCTGGTTTTATCCACATACTGTCAGTTGCCTCACATCTTAGGAAACATACTGAGCTAATCGCTAACCATCACACTGGAATTATCCGTGCATTGGTAGGCAAAATATAATCCAGGTTGGTCTGTCAGTAAGTTTGAAATTGGGTTTACCTTCCCACTGGCACATACTCATGGGACTGCTTTCTCTGACTCCTCCTCTTGAAATACAGTATTACTCTGAAACCTTGTCTGCTTCTTACCACCCTGAGTCCTCAAAGACTTGCTGTTCCTATCAGCCTTCAGCTACTACTCAGACCCTAGGGTTTTTCCACTTGCTTTTAGATACACCCATGATCCTGATTACCCCACCTTACTGATTCCTTGCATGCGTGAATTATGATGGAATCCGACTGTCATTTCCACATGGTCTCAACCTCCAGAGAGGACCTCTCTGCCCTGTTGTTTCCTACTTTCCAAATGTAGACTTTTATGCAGGCTAGTAGAAAAATGTGTCTTTGGCTTGTAACAGGTAAGTATGTTGTGATCAGGAACTCTCTTTGGAGAGGCCATTATGTGGAAAGTTAATTTGGTATGTAATTAGAATACAAATGTTTGCACAGATTTTTATTAAACTCTGATTTTCTGAGAGTTTAATTAATGTCTCATGATACGAATTAAATGATGTTATTTTTCTCCTTCAGGAACCTCTAAAACGTTATACTCCACCAATATGGCTTTATCATCCAGCCCAGGGATTTCAGCTGTACAACTTGTAAGGACAGTTGGCCACACCACTACAAACCACTTAATCCCAGCATTGTGCACAAGCAGTCCTCAAACACTTCCCATGAACAATTCCTGCCTGACAAATGCAGTGCACCTCAATAACGTCAGTGTTGTTTCTCCAGTCAATGTGCATATCAATACACGGACTTCAGCACCATCGCCAACAGCCTTAAAACTTGCCACGGTTGCTGCCAGTATGGACAGAGTGCCAAAGGTTACTCCCAGCAGTGCCATCAGCAGCATAGCAAGGTGTGTGTGTGTGTGTGTGTGTGTGTGTATTTCTGGTACCATCCTGTCCCTTTCTGCTGGCTGTCCTATGGGAGGAAAAAGACATTTTTTACTGCAATAGATGTCTATTGATTGACTTGCTTTTAACACATACTGAGTTCTACTCAGGGTAAAGCTCTGTGACTTAGATTATTTGTTTGAGGTCAATAGTGGGATGTTTACATGCCAACCAGAAGCATAAAAAACAAGGGGGGAAAGCACATCAAATTGGGAACCATCAAGCCCAAAAAATAAATCAAAGGATATTTTAGAAGCTTGAGTCTTCTACTGTTTTTTTGTAGCTTAGACAGTTGGGGAGGTTAGAGTTGTTACTGATTCCCATGCCAGAGCTTTAATTTTCAAATCAAAATTTGTGTTTTCTTCAACATTATAAAAAGAAAGTAAATTATTCTATGTATATATTAAAATTGAGACTCTTCTGGGATTAGCTAAATCTGTGATCATGTATTTCAGGGTATGTTTTTATATTTCTTTGATACTAGTACATGAGAGCAACAAATCAGAAAAAAACTTGACGTGCATGAGTTAATAACTTACTGCATGACCTTAAACCTATAAAATTAAACTGTAGTGGAAAGTAATCTAAGTACTGTTGTGCTTCTGATGATTATTCTTTTTTTTTAATTTTTTTTTAATGTTTATTTTTGAGACAGAGACAGAACGTGAACGGGGGAGGGTCAGAGAGAGGGAGACACAGAATCTGAAGCAGGCTCCAGGCTCTGAGCTGTCAGCACAGAGCCCAACGTGGGGCTTGAACTCACAGACCGTGAGATCATGACCTGAGCCGAAGTCGGACGCTCAACCGACTGAGCCACCCAGGCACCCCTGATGATTA
Organism: Panthera pardus; assembly: GCF_024362965.1. Lineage (NCBI taxonomy): Eukaryota > Metazoa > Chordata > Mammalia > Carnivora > Felidae > Panthera > Panthera pardus. The sequence continues at coordinate 81,700,522 of NW_026526655.1, read as the reverse complement.
TTCTTTTTGAGCATCATATGCTTCATCTATTGTAAAAAACTTGGATTGTCCTGTGTTACATATTTTCATAAGTAGTTTATCATTGGCTTCCCCCGAAATACTATGTTAAATTACTGTGTTTCCTAAGTAAACAATTGTAATCAAGTAATTAGGAAATAATAGAATTTCTTAGATACACAAAACTTTTCCTCATTCCTGTATAGCAATTGTAAAAGTAGGAAATGTTCTTGTGAAGTACATGTTTAGTTGTAGTTACGTAAAACCGTATCTGTAAATACTGAGTGATAATATCATATTCTGGAGAGTATTAATGTTTATTTTACTCTTTGCCTTATTTTAGAGAGAACCATGAACCAGAAAGATTGGGTTTAAATGGAATAGCAGAGACAACAGTAGCTATGGAAGTGACATAACCTAAAATGTGTGGCTTTGACCTGTGCTGATGGTGTGCAGTCATTCATATTCCAGCTGAATGCAAAAGGCGACACTCTGTGGATCACAGAGCGTAACAATGGACCTAAATGGACTACAGTATATCGGATATGAAATCGATATATGATGTATATTTTGTAAAATTGGGAAAATCACTACCTTGTAAAATAGTTTATTTGTATCATCAATATTATTTCTGTTACTTGAATAGTAGATATTCATCATCATGCTTTTGCACTTGAATTTGCAACTGAATGGATTTTAAAAAATAATTCTTTAATGGGATCATGAGCATGAAATGGGATCCTGCATCACTTGTTTTAACTATTTATTTTGCCATGTTTACATTTTGTATCTTGTAAAAATAAATCCAACTTTGTGTCTAAAAAGTTAAAGATTCATAGCTAGGAAATGAAATTCTTGTAATTTTTTTCTAAAGAAACTGTAAAGTTTTCACTTGGTTCATTTTGTTTCACAATTTGACTAGATGGACTTTTTGGTAAATACTAGTGGCATTTCACTGTCAAATATGAAGTTCAAGGCAAAATAGTATTTTCTATTACTGTGCAGGGGAAAGGGATGGATCGATACATGCAAATTTAATGTAGTAACTCACTTTTCCATATATTTTGAATGTATATTTCTATTTATAATACCAGTTTATAAAAAATAATTACACAGGAAAAACGGACTAGGAAAAATTATGCATCTAGCACATTTAAACTGTGCAGATAAGAAAATTTTTCAAGGATTACATTTTATCTGAAGACTGCATATTTTAACTGGCTTTAAAACTGTAACACACCACATAAAGGATATTTTACCAGGTATGTATTGCATCATATCATTGCAATAATTATTGGAAGTCTAGATATCGAGCCATCCCAGGTGTTGGGAGGGGGGGAGGGTTGTGGCAAGACTGTCTTTTCAATTTTGGAGAGTTTTCCTGTGGCTACAAGGCAAGTAACGGGTTGGAAAAAGTCTGACTGTAAGCGTTGGACACCTTCATAGTGTAGTGTTTTAGTGACTTTTTTTATACGGTTCTTGTAAATTAGATACGTGTAGTGGTGTTTCAGAATGTTTGTTTATGCACTAGTTCAGACAACTTTCCCTGTTACTTGTTCTTGATAAGTGAAAACTGCAGGGAAATAAAAATACATATCAAAACATGGACATGCTGCATATGTGTTTATTTCACAATGTGCACACAGCGTAAGTGAGAATTTAAGGGAGACGATAGCACTTAACAGCACTTTTCATTTTCACAGTGCTTTCCAAGCATTAATGAAAAGATTTGTAAGAAGCTCATCTGTGGGCACTATTGGGTTTCAGATAATCCAATATAAACTACCTTTGATATGAAAAGTTCTTAAAATAGTTTACGGAATGTAAGTAATTTGCAGTATAACATTCACTGAAATCTCATAAATGAGCCTCATTTTATAAATAAAAGTTTAGAGTAGAATTATATTGCAAGGGGGTTTTGTCAAGTAAGTACCAGGAAATGTAAATATTTTTAATGAATATGATTAAAACCATTTCAAACTTACATAATTTTATACTTTACATTTTTTATATCTGCAGTCCTGAAAGTTGTAAAATTGATATGTCAGTTGAATTAATGGGCCAAGATTTCTGCTGAGAGTGGTTTTTATTCAGGTCCTAAATGTGTAAAGCAATTTATGGTCAAAACCACAGAGAAAAATAAATTTAATTTCTTCATCGGTTGTGACCTGATAGGATCCATGCTCGTTTCTGCCATACTACCTCTGGAGTTAACTCATTGCTGATGATATAAAGGAAATAATTTTGATTTGATATGTATTATGACTGTGTTCATTCTGCTTATAGTGATGTATCTCCTTGCTATTAAGAACTTAACTTTAGTGCCAATTTTGGAGAAAGCTTTTTTTTCCATTTTACTAAGTAAAGCATGAAGTGAACTTGCCTTATGTGATATACATGTTATAAATAATTTAAGTAAAACAAAAGAACTATCCATTTGTACAGTTTCTGGAGATGTGGCAAACCCAGACCTTATCAAAAACTGGTGACCAATTTATTTGTTCCTTTCGAAGTAAAATAGAAAACTAAGTCCTTCCTTATTTTGGTGGTTGTAACTGTCTCACAGATGGCATTTCAGTTACTTGCACACACATTTTTCCAGTGCTTTTCAAAACCTTTCAAGTGATGAGAGACTTACCTTTCACCTTTAAGAACAGTTTGTTTTTGCGCTGGCCCCCCACTGGGCAGTACCACCCTATTTTGGTTTTCTGAGGAAACTAATGTTGATGTTGTAGTTCACTAAGCTTCCAGAGTTCTTGGAGAATGTGGGTTTTTTTGATGGGATGAGTAGGTTGGTTGTTTGGTTGGGTTGGGGGGGGGGAGGTTGTTTTGTTTTGTTTTAAGCAAAAGGGCTACTCATGTCCTGTGGTATCTTGTAATTTGATATAGTTAGAAATATTTATAAACCATTTTTCTGCCTGCCTTTCCTAGTAATTCAAGATCATGTTCATGACCAGTTACTGCGATGTAGCTCTAAAGGTATTTGAGGATGTGTTGCATATCTTTCTTTTGCAAAAGACCAAAGGAAAAATAAATCTGTCTGGAGGGCAGATGTAAAAAATATATATATGTCACACACACTCATACCCCCACACACATTCTGTCTTTTTAAAAAATAGGGAATACAGTATTTGCACCTGTGCTTAGTGTTTATTACCAAGGTGGTTTTTTGTGGGGGGAAGAGCAAGAAGGAGGACTAATATTTCAGAAACTTATCCCTAGTATATACTGCTATATTTGAATTTAATGCTATACTTCGGACACTTTTTTTTTTCATTAATAGTACACTTTTAACAGAAATGTTTCATTCTTTAGTTAATTTGGCAAACTTAAATTTCAAAAGGTTAAGTGTATTTCAAATAATTCACTATTCTATCATGTAGGACGAGGGTTTTTTGTTCTTTTGTTTTTTTTTTTTTTTTCGTTATTAATTGCAGTGTATTCATGGCTAACCTCATGGAGCATGTAGTTTTCTTAGTGACTTTTTCATTTAGTCCTAACAATCATGTAATGTACCAGTATTCTTCCCATTTTACGAATCAGGAAAATGAAACTTAGAGAAATTAGATAACTTGCCCTATGCCACCTAGTTGCAAAGTTACTGAGCCAGGAATTAGACTTAGGTAGTCCCCACACTTCTAACCACTGCCTCCCATCCTTAAAGTGGAAGAAGTGCCCTTCAAAGGAGAACTTACTGTACTTCTCAGTCCACTTACTGGCAGCATCTGTAGCAAGCCGAGTCTAAAACTTAATTAGGAAACAACCTCCCCCACTCTTACACCGCCAGGCAATTAATATTTTGTTTTCTGCTTCCCAGATTGAGTGCATTAGATCCAACTTTGGCTTCTAGCCATCCAACAAGGAAGCCCAAGCCAATCAGATTTTCCTCCTCTGTCTGCCAGACTCACTAGTAAGTGCTTAAAGCTCTCAATCAGCACATGTGAGCGGAAGCTGGATCTGGGCCCAACATGGGGTGGAGTTTAGCCCTTGCTGGACCTTGGTTTCCCCATCTGTAAAATGAGCAAGTTCCTAAAACTCCAGAAGGGAGGCCGGTGACAGGCATGGTGAAGGATTAAGTGTGGCCCGTGTGTCAGTGGTTTGTCACCAAGGAAGTAAATTATGTGGGAGCTAAGGCTGAGCATACAGTTAGTCCAGAGCTGCTTTTTGTTAAATCATTAACATCCGGCATACGGACAGTTGTATTCTATGGTGTAATGCAGCTGAACTTGCATGGAAACAATTCTAAACAACTACAGTGACAAAGTCCCAAGAATTCTGTATTTTTCAGAGGTGTCAATGGAGGAAACAAGACAGACGATAAGTACAGTAGAATGTCAGAATTTCTTGAGTGTGGTTTTAATCCCTTCTCCACCATTTAATTGGCAGATGATTGCATCATCTTCATATCTCTGAACTTGGATCATAGGACAAATGGTAAAATCAGCCTGTAAACATCTCCCCCAGCTCTGATACTGCAGGAATCAAATCTCCCACTTCCTTAGATGATTCACTTACTTTCCAGAAGAGTCACTTTCCCTGCTATTGTCACTATCCCTTAACTTACCAGCACCATTCATAAGGATCAGTAACATCAGACCCTATATACCTTCCTACCATGCCTTTTCCTTTTCGTATTATCAGAAGGGGAACTGTTTCTTATTTCAAACATGGATTGTAAGCGTTTTTAGCTGTGGCTTACTTCAAAGCTTGAAATTTTAACACAGGGAAGAAGAAGGTAACACTAAACCACATATTTCTCCAGCAATGACTTACTTGGTACCACATTTTAGGCTTGGACAACTTCAGAATGAGGTCTTCTGTGTCCTATTAAGAGTTCTGTGTGTACTTGAGATACTGTGTTACTCTCATAAAATCTCCCTCATAAGATCATTGCATCTTATGATGCATCTTTCACTGACCAACTGGTTAGAATCATATTGCAAGTCAAGATGATAAAATGTCTCTGAATATTGACCCTCCCTCGGAGTGAACATTATCCTCAGGAAAGCCCCGGGTTCTGCAATTACCTTTATTGTTACAACAAAAGAGATTGACTCCAATCACAAAAAGAAACTTACTCCATCTTCAGTATACAAACTATTGATTTGATCGATAGCATATTCTACAACAAAGACATTTTCCTTTTGCCAAATTTGAAAACCTAACCATTAGCATGTAGAAGAACACTGTGTTCTTCCTCTGCTCGATGCCAGGGCCACTGGAGGTCATGAGCACGCATGGCTCCTGTCTTACTGATGCCTGTCTCGTGTGCTCTTCTCACTGCCATAAGTATAAGTAGCTTTAGGTCAGTGACCACGTGAGCCCAAATTAGGGGTAGCCAAGATGTAGGATTTCAGCTTTCAACATGACATCTGTGCAATCTGCTGAGGAATAAACTATTACAAACAACCCATATGTGTGGGTTAGGAGTCTAGCATTAAACTGAAATCAAGGTGACCATGGTTCTGTGTTCTCATCTGGAAGCTCAAGTAGGGAAGGATCCACTTCTAAGTTCCCTCAGACTATAGACAGAATTCACTTCCTTGTGGCTGTAGAATTCATAGCAATTTGCTGCTTCATGGGCAATGGAAGAGTGTTTCTGCCATGTGAAGTCTCTTGTCTCAGAGAAGCCTAGGTCTTCTTGGAGGGCTCATCTGATTAGCTCAGGCCCAAGCAGCCTGATCTGCTTTAACTTAGTCAACTGATTAAGGACCTTAATCACATCTGTAAAATCATTTCACTTGCTCTACTCCAGTTAGAAGCAAGTTACAGGTCTTGCCCACATTGCAGCGAATTACACGAAGACCTAGATCCTAGGAGATGGGAATTATAGGGTCGCCTTAGGTGTGTCTGCCACACCTCTGTAATCGGATTAGCTCTGTCCCACTTACCACTCACCTCAGTCTTCCCCCATCTCAGTACCTTGGAATAACTTCAATAGAACGACGTATTTTTTATAGATAAAATGTAAGGTGGTCTTGTTGCACACATTTTGTTATTTTATAAATCATAAATTTCACAACCCTGGGTGATAGGCAGGAGGTCAGGTCCAGCCTGGCCATATGGCTGGCCATCAGCAGCAGCATGAAAGCCTTGTGGCACTGCAGTGGATGAGATTAGGTAGAGAAAGAGAAGGAAAAGCAGTCACGTGAACAGCCGAACCTTAGTGTCCCATGTGGCCGGGAGAGGGGAGGAGGGCAGAAGGGACTTGGGTGGCAATCATGGAGGAGCAGCTGGTGATCGAAGGGCTCCTAATTTCCTTCGGAAGAACATACAGAGATAGAATGAAAGTGGGTAGACATGAGTGATTTGGTTGGTAAGGAAATAAGAGGTGATGAGAGTTTAGCAGTGAGGTAAAAAGTCAGCCTGAGTTCAAGTCCTATCCAGCACTTCTGGCCATCACAAGCACTTTGGAGAGTTTTGAAAAGTATAGATGTGTGGGATCTCATCCCAGGCTGGTTGAATCAAGATCTCCAAAAGTGGGTAGAGATACCAGTATTTTTTAAGTTCTTTTGTCTCTTTGTTCATGTGATTGGTTAGTTCATTCGTTTTTTTGTAAGTTCAACAGATGGTGTTTGTTGGTTAGAGGTAAGGTTGGGAATATCTAGGCTAATCTTTTGTTTACTACTTGTAACCATGGACAAGTAACTGCCGAAAAGCTCAGGACAGATTTCCTTAGCTGTCAAATAAGAAGAGTTAAAGAATCCCTAGTTTCATTAGCTCCGAAGAATGCTTCTCACTGAACAAGCTCCATGGCCACTAGAAATACTGCTGGGTCACCTGGGTGGCTCAGTATGTTGAGTGTCTGACTTCGACTCAGGTCATGATCTTGCAGTTTGTGAGTTGAGGCCCCACATCGGGCTCACTGCTGTCCACCTGTCAGCACAGAGCCTGCTTCACATCTCTGTTTCCCTCTTTCTGCCCCTTCCCTGCCTGTGCTCTACCAAAAATAAACAAATATTTAAAAAAAAAAAATACTGCTGAATATGAAGAATTCCTTATAACAAAGGCATTTCCCTACTTTAAGATTTTGAGATTGTATGTTCTAAAAAAATAATTCTTACAGTTCATGAATTAAAATTGTGGTTATTTAAAATCTCTACAGCGATTTGTAAATATACCTCACACTTCCCCATTTCAGGCAATCAAAGTGCTAATCGCCCCCAGAACATCATTGTGCTCAGAGACAATTGTTCCCCCGTGATGGTCTAATAACAACTTTTCAAAGGTTTATTTATTCCAGTTTTAAAGGTCTTCAGGCTCTCTAGACCTCAGCTGTCAGTATCCCCTTTCCAACTGTATCTTGCTACTGTGGTATTTGACTACGAGGACAAAGTTAACTGTCTTCAAGAAGCTGTTTCGGAGAATTTTGCTTGCATGACATTTCCACCGCATGGGAGCTTCTCTTTCCCAGGACCTCTTTGCTTCTCGGTACTCCCTTCTGCCATGGATTTGAATATTTTTATCCTGGTGGCTTCAAAATTTTAATTTTTAGCACAGAACTCTGCACCGAATTCCATTCTTCATCCGATGCTTTGTTGACACCACCACTTGGCGAGTCTCACAGACATGCCCACACGTATATACTGTGTGCAAACGGTCTTGCCCGCATCGGTTCCACCGGATCGGTTTCCACCACCTCTCCACCCCCACCTCCACACACCCCATCTCCACCATCTCAGCTTTGGCTCCTTCATGCACCTAGTCATTTTGATTCCTCCCTCTCCTCCCCCCACCCTTGTTAGGATCCATCCACAAGTCTTTTGACGTGAGCTCCAACAATATGTAAGCAGCCCATGCTTTCCCCGCCCCCCACCCCCTGCCTTGGTCAGAGCACTGCCATCTCGTGCATTGCCACAGCCTTATGGCTCTTCTCCCCACTCCCATCCTTGCTCATTCCCCATCAGTTCACATGGTAGCAAATATGATCCTTTAAACATCAGATTATCTCAGTTGTCTTCGAAAATCCTTCCCCATTTCTTCCCATTACACTTAAAATCCAAATACCTCCCAGGACTGTAAGATAATCCGTGTCTTTCTCTGTTTTTTAAACTGTGAAGGTGATAAATTTTTTAATGTGTATTTTGAGAAAGAGAGAAAGAGTGCATGCACCCATAAATGGGGGAGGGGCAGAGAGAGAGAGAGGAATTGGAATTCTCTAATCCCAAACAGGCTCCGTGCTGTCAGCACAGAGCCCGACTCAGGGCTCCATCCCGTGAACTGTGAGATCATGACCTGAACCAAAAATCGAGCATTGGAAGCTTGACCGACTCAGCCACCCAGGTGCCCTCCCGTGTCTGGTTCTGCCTTCTCCAAGTCCTGTATTACTTCCTCACGGCACCACACTTGAGCTCCACTGGTGGATCCAATCCTGACTTTTAATAAATGATTTCCTGCCTCAGTGTCTTTGTACACGGACACTCCTGTCTAAAATACTCCTCTCTGCCTATTCTCATCTTTTAGGCTTCTAGGGTCCCCTCCTCAGAGAGATGCTCTCTGGCCATCCTCTGTTGATCTCTGTCCCAGTTCCTTCTCTACGAATGATATGAAAGAAATATTTTTAATTATATTATTTGTCTGCTGACCAGTCCCTTCATCTGCCTCATGAGCCTCATGGTGGCAGGGACTTGCTCTCAGTTTTGTCTCCTGCACTTGGCACAGAGCCTGCCTGGTACGTGGTAGTTGTTGAAATATTTGTTGAACAAATAAGTGAATGAATAACAATTAGTGCTATCAAACAGAATCAAGAGATTTCCTTTTTATTTTTTATACTTTTCTGGTTATTTTAAACCAAGCAGTGGTGATCACTATACATAGTTTCATTTCTCTTGGACTTATTAACCAAACAGACTTGAATAGTTTAATTATGCTTAAAATGATGGACCTATAGCTTCTGAAACTGGTTTTCTTTGTTCAGCTTCCTTAGAGGGTTGCTGTCATATTCTTTAATCCATAGTCCAGCAGATGGTTGTAGGTGGATAGTGGCAGAAAATAGGCTTTGATTTAAGATTCCCAAAAGCTATTTTTCTACTTATATTTATATAAAATTAGCAGTCATGCTCAAGTATAAGAAAATCCGGGAGCAGACTGCATAGTGGCTGCTTTTGTCATTGTGTTTGTGAGCTGGAAATATTTCATTACTGATTACTGTCAGACTCATATCTGGGTTTTGTGACTAATCAATGTTTCCTTATGCATTATGCTTTCTGGGTATGTTTTTATCAAAAAATCAAATTTCAACACACTTACCAGGAATGTAATGAATTATTAAAGCTTTCCACTTAAGCTATTTTGGAGGGAGGATGCTTGCTCACCCCAAAGCCACATCAGATGTTTGCAAGTAACACTTGTACCCAAATGTTAACCTATGACACCAGTTCTCCTCCAGATGTGGTTTGCCTTGGGGTTACTTTTTCATCTGTAAACCCTTCTGTCCCGGCTGCTTTAGAAAGTGCTGTTCTCCCCCAACTTCCAATACTGCAGGTGAAATTTGCTTCTGTGTTTATGAATGATGACCAATCCTTGTCTCAAGGGCTTTACTTTTTCCAGTTTGTCTTGGGGAATATATTGCATGGATTAATTCTATAACTAAAAAGTCCTACAGATTATCTTGTCCAGCCCTCTCATTTTCCATATGAAGAAACTAGGGCCCAGACAGGTGAAGAAGCCTGTCCACAGCTAGATGGTACCCAATCTGGAACTGACCCTACAAGCTTGCCAACTCCGGTGTACTTTGGAACATCCATGACCATGACCGAATGCTTGTTTCAGTGGTTTTCACCTCTTTTATATAAGTTCTAAGTTTGAAAGTGTTAGATAGCCATGTTACTAACGAACATTTCAATGGTTCATCATAACACATTGTACAGGTTAGGGACCCTTAAAAATGGCATGCTTCGGAATTAGTATTTTAAATGTCCTTTTGCATTTAAGGTAATACTTAAGATTATTACAGATAAGTAGAAGTTCATTAAATTACACAAGTTTTTTTTAAAAATTGCAAGCCAATGGGGATGCCTGGGTGGCTCAGTCAGTTAAGCATCTGACTTCAGCTCAGGTCATGATCTCACTTCGAGCCCCATGTCAGGCTCTGTGCTGATAGCTCAGAACCTGGAGTCTGCTTCAGATTTCGTGTCCCTCTCTCTCTGCCCCTCCTCTGCTCACATTCTGTCTCTCTCTCTCTCTCTCCCTCAAAAATAAATAAGCATTAAAAAAATTTTTTTAAATGCAAGCCAACTTTTCAGAAGTTTTGCATAAATTCACTAATTTGGCCTAATTGTATTGGTTTATAAAGATAATTATTTGCAGGTATTAAAATTAGATATATATTTCAAACTAGCAATTTCACTGGAAAGTGGCAAATCACTAGGGTAGTGAGCTCCTGCTAATGGCATTCAAGAAATCCACTAGAGATTGTATGGGAATCTGGACAAGATGTCTTCTTTTGATTTTATTTACCGATTGTTCAGAATATCTGAATTTACCATTTTATTCAGCAACCATTGACCACTCACTGTATTTAAAACACCCTAGGGTGCTGTTGGGGATATGAAATTTTAAGAGTCTTGGGCCCTCTGGGAAAAAAGACACACACTTGTACCGTTGGAGGAGGGAGGGAACAGACAGCGGCTGACCCGGGTCTTGGTTCCAACTGCCAATTCTGCCAGATGGGATGTTTCAATCCCCTTAACATGGTTCCCAAACTCCAGGGCTTCACAATCCTCTTAAAATAAAAATCCAGCTCCCTACCCTGGTCTACACAGCCCTTCTTGACCTGCTCCCTGCCCACCTCTTAGATCTGATTTATCCGTGTCCTCTCCTGTGGCCACAGAACCTTTGCACTCTGCTCCCTTTGTCTGGAGCATTCTTAGTTACATGACTCGAGCTCCTTCCTAATAGTTCCCAGCTGAACTGCCTCCTCAGCGGGGGAGGGGCCTTTCCCAGCCACCTGTTCTACACTCTAAATTTAAAGTCTCCATCACTTCTCCCTATTTTATTTTCATCATAGCATGTATTACCACCTGAATTGTGTGTTTGTCCCTTTACTTGTTGCCTCTTTCTCCTCCTCTAGACTGTCAGTCTCATTAGAGCTGAAGCAATGCCTGTCTTATTCCTGGCCCTGTCCTCATCACCTCGCACAGCAGCCTGGAATGTAGTAAGGGCTCAGTGCGTAGTTCCCAAATAAGTAAGTGAATGATCAGTGCTAGTCTGATTACGCCAGGATTTCTTGAGAAGCTGTAAAAACAAACAAACTTGTGGGCTATACCTCCAGGGGTTCTGTGAGGAGTCCTAAGAATCTGGTTTTAAATCCTGCCCCCATTCTGCCCCCAGTTGTTACTTATACCCAGATTTAAGGCCCAGTGTGCTAATATCAAGTGATGACTTGGGTTCTTTCACCCCCCAATACAGCCTATTTCTGCTCTGACTGCTTTGTTAGCAAGCTCTTCCTGGAGCCCCTGGCTGGCTCAGTGGGTAGAACATTCAGGTCTTGATCTTTGAGTCCCATGTGGGGCGTAGAGCCTACCTATAAAGAAAGAAAGAAAGATTTTTGTCAATCTGAAAAGTGAAAAATGGTATGTCAGTGTAAGTTTAGTTTAGAATTCTCTTATAATGAAAGAGATTGAATATCTTTTCATATATTTAAGGGCCACTTTTATGTTGTCCCTTCACCAATTTTTCTGTTGGATTATTGGTCCTTTTCACTTTATAAACCAGAAAAATTAGCCCTTTCTCTATGATAGGAGTTACAAGTATATATGTCTTATGATGGCTTATTATAAATTTTTACCATGCGAGTTTGGGTGTTTTTTTTTTTAATTTACATAGGCAGATATATCAAATATTTATTGCCTTTGGTTATTAAGTCATGCTTAGGCTTTTTCCAACTTTTCCTCAAAAGTTATAAAGGATGTACTCCCTTCTTATCTTCCAAAACTTGAATCATTTCATTTTTTGTATACTTAAATATTGATTCAGTTGCAGTTTATCCTGGCAAATGATATGAGGTACAAATTCAACTTTACCTAAGATTGTATCAAACTTTTGTTAATAAGTACACTTTTGGGGGGGATGCCTGGCTGGCTCAGTCAGTGGAGTTTGGGACGCTTCATCTCTGGGTTATGGGTTCAAGCCCCATGCTGGGTGTAGAGATTTCTTTTTAAAAAAATATTTTTAAAAAAAAGGATATTTTTTTCTTCATTGATGATATACTGCCTTTATCATATTCTAAATTCTTTGGGTCTATTTCTGTTTGTTTCTGTTCCACTGGTGTTATCTATTCATGTTGCCAATATCTTACTGTTTTAATACACAGGTGTCATTAGTGTTTTAAATATCTGATAGAGTTAGTTTTCTATAATTGCTCTCCTTTTATTTCAGAGTTATTCTGCCCATATTTTTTCTGTTTTATTTTTCAAAGTCAACTTTAAGTCATCCTATTTAAAGTACCCTTCTTGGGGCGCCTGGGTGCCTCAGTCGGTTGAACGTCCAACTTTGGCTCAGGTCATGATCTCGTGGTCTGTGAGTTCAAGCCCAGCATCAGGCTCTGTGCTGACAGCTCAGAGCCTGGAGCCTGCTTTGGATTCTGTATCTCCCCCTCTCTCTGCCCCTCCCCCCACTCATGCTCTGTTTCTCTCTCTCTCCCTGTGAAAAATAAACATTAAAAAAAGAAAGTACCCTTTTTTATCATGTTTAGTGGTTTTTGGTCTGAATTCTATCTCACCAATATTAGTGCAGTGACCCCTTCTTTCTTTACATTTTAATTTTACAGACATACTTTTTTAAAAATTAAGATTGGGGCACCTGGGTGGCTCAGCCGGTTGAGCATCTGGCTTCGGCTCAGGTCATGATCTCACGGTTCGGGAGTTCGAGCCCCCCGTCGGGTTCTGTGCTGACAGTGCAAAACCTGGATCCTGCTTCTGATTCTGTGTCTCCCTCTCTCTTTCTGCCTCTCTCCCCGCTCATGCTCTGTCTCTCTCTTTCCTTCAAAAATAAATAAAAACATTTTTTAAAAATTAAAAAAAAAATTAAGATGACATTCACATAGGGCATCTGGGTGGCTCAGTCGGTTGAGTGTCTGACTCTCGATTTCAGCTGAGGTCGTGGTCTGTGGGTTCATGGGATTGAGCCCCGCATGGGGCTCCACCCTGAATGTGGATCCTGCTTGGGATTCTCTCTTCCTCTCTCCCTGCCCCTCCCCTGCTCACGCTGTCTCTCTCTTTCTCAGGATGAATAAACATTAAAAAACTTACATGATAAATAATGTGAGTGTTTCAGTGGTATTTAGTACACAATTCACAGTCTTGTGACACCACCACCTCTATGTAGCTTCAAAACATGTCAGCACCCCTAAAAGAAACCCCCATAGCCATTAAGAAGCCACCTCCAGCCCCTGGCAACCATCGATCTGTTTTCTGTCTCTATGGTTTTCCTTTTCTGGATATTTCAAATAAATGAAACCATATATGACCTTTTGTGCTTGACTTCTTTCACTTAGCATAATGTTTTGAAAGTTATCTATGTTGTATATATACCAGTACTTCATTCCTTCTTATAGCTGCACAGTATTGCATTGTATGTACAATTTACTTATCCATTCATTTGCTGATGTATTTATTTTGGGCTTTTCCCATCTTCGGACTACTATGAATAAAGCTGCCGTGAACATGTGTGTACATGTATTGGTTTAAGAACCTATTTTTTTTCATCTTTATTTATTTTTGAGAGACAGAGAGAACAGTGGGGAAAGGACAGAGAGAGAGGGGAACAGAGGATCCAAAGTGAGCTATGCATTGACAGCAGAGAGCTTGATGTGGGGCTCGAACTCATGAACCCTATCTGAGCCAAAGTCAGATGCTTAACCGACTGAGCTACCTAGGTGCCCCAAGAACGTATTTTCAGTGCTTTTGAGTGTACGGCTAAGAGTGGAATTGCTGCATCATATGGTAACTCAGTGTTGAACTTTTTGAGTACAAGAGTTTCAATTTCTCTGCATCCTCGCAAACACTTTATTTTCCTTAAAAAAAAAAAAAAATCCCATCCTAGTGTTTATGAAATGGTATCTCACTGTTTTGATTTTGCATTTTGCTAATGACTAATGAAACTAAACATCTTTTCGTGTGCTTATCAGCCATTTGTATATCTTCTCTGGAGAAATGTCTATTCAAGTCCTTTCCTCATTTTTAAATTGGGTTGTTTGTCCTTTTGTGTTGTAGGGGTTCTTATTTATTTATTTGTTTATTTATTTTTAGAGAGAGAGAAAGCATGTGCATGTGAGTGGGGGAGGGACAGAGAGAGAGGGAAAAAGGATCCCAAGTAGGCTCCATACTATCAGCGCAGAGCCCAAGGTGGTGATCGATCCCAGGACCCTGGGATTATGACCTGAGCCAAAATCAAGAGTCAGATGCTTAACCGACTAAGCCATCCAGGTGCCCCAGATGTTAAGAATTCTTAATACATTTTGGATGGTAAACCCTTATATGATATGCAAAGATTTTCTCTAGTGTTATAGCTTATCTTTTCATTTTCCTAATAACATTTTTTGATGCACAAAGCTTTTAATTTTGACAAAGTCCAATTTATCTATTTTTTTCTTTTGTTATTTGTGCCTTTAGTATTATCTAAAAATTCATTGCCAAATCCAAGGTCGTGAAGATTTACTCCTGTGTTTTTAATAAGAGGTTTTGGTTTTGAGCTCTTATACTTTGATGATTGATCCATTTTGAATTAAATTTTATGTAAGCTGTGAGTTAAGGGGCAAACCTAATTCTTTTGCACGTGATATCCACTTATCCCTGTCCCATTCATTAAAAAGACTCTTCTTTCCCTGGTGAGTGGTCTTGGCATTCTTGTAGAAATCAACTGGCCATAGATGTATGGGTTAATTTCTGGATTCTCTGTTCTATTCCACTGATCTATATAGGTAGATGATAGATAGATATACTTTTGTACAACTACTAGAATGTCTTCATTAACATTGCTTTGCAATGTGTTTTGAAATTAGGAAATGAGTTTTCCAATTTTGTTCTCCTTTTTCAAGATTGTTTTGGCTATTTGAGGCCCTTACAATTCCATAATTGAGGATTTGAGGATTGGCTTTTCCAAATCTGCGAAAACAGTGAGGGAATTTTTATAAGAACTGCACTGAACCTGGAGATTTCTTTGGCTAGTATTACAATCTTAACAACATCAAGTTTTCCAGTCCATGAACATAGATTGTCTTTCCACTTATTTAGGTGTTTAATTTCTTTCACAATGTTTTGTAGTTTTCAGTATTCGAGTCTTTCATTTTCTTGGTTAAATTTATTCCTAGGTATTTTATTCTTTTGAACACTATTATAATAGGAATTTTCTTAATTTCCTTTATGGGTTGTTCATTGCTGGCATGTAGAAATATAATTGATTCTGCATGTTGATTTTAGATCCTGTAACTTTGCTGAATTTTTTTATAAGCTCTAGTAGTTATTTTTGTAGATTCTTTGAGATTTTCAATATTTAGGATAATGTCATCTATGAATAAAGATAGTTTTACTTCTCCCTTCCAATTGAAGTAATTCCTTGTATTCCTTTTCCTTGCCTACTTACATCTGGCTGGAATTTCCAGTGCAATGCTGAATAACAGTGGCGAAAGTGGGCATTTTTATCTTGTTCCTGATCTTAAAAGGAACACTTTCAGTCTTTCAGCACTGAGTGTGGTATTAGCTGTAGGTTTTCCATAAATGCCCGTTATGATATTGATGAAGTTCCCTCTTACTCCTAGTTTTCTGAGTGTTTCTATCATGAAAGGGTGTTGGCGTTTGTCAAATGCCTTTTCTGTGTGAACTGAGATAATCGTATGTTGAGATTTTTCCCCCCTGTAATTTTATTAATGTTGTTTATTATGTTGACTGAATTTCTTATGCCGAGCCACCCTTGTATTGAAATAAATCCACTTGGTCATGCTATACAATCATTTTAACATACTGTTGAATTGGGTTTCCTAACACTTTGTTGAGAATTTTTGCATCTATACTCACAAGGTATATTGGTTTACAGTTTTCTTGAGGTATCTTTGTCTAGCTTTGGTAGCAGGTTAATAATACCCTTATAGAATGAATTAGGAAGTGTTCTGTCTTCCAGTTTGGGGAAGAAGTTGAAAAAAGCTGTGTTAATTATTTTTCAGATGTTTGGTAGAATTCACCAATGACACTGTGTAGTCCTGGACTTTTCTTTTTTGGGAGACTTTTCTATTACTGATTCAATCTCCTTACTTGTTCTGATCTGTCCAGATTTTTAATTTCTTGTGTCAATTTTGGTACTTTATGTGTTTGTAAGAATTAGTCCCCGGCGCCTGGGTGGCTCAGTCACTTGAACCTCCAGCTCTTGATTTCGGTGCAGGTAGTGATCTCATGGTTGTAAGATTGAGCCTGTGTTGGGCTCTGCACTGAGCATGTAGCTTGCTTGGGATTCTCTCTTCATCTCTCTCTGCCCTTCCCCTTCTCTCTCTCTCTCTCTCTCTCTTGCTCTCTCAAAATAAATAAATAAATGTTTAAAAAAAAGAATTTGTCCATCTCATGTAGGTTATCTAATTTGTTGGTATACTATTGTTTGTAGTATTTTCTTACATTCCTTTTGATTTCTGTGAGATGAGTAGTAATGTCCTATCTCATTTCTAATTTTTTAAAGTTTATTTATTTATTTTGAGGAAGAGAGAGAGCACACACAAGCGAGGTAGGGACCAAGAGAGGGATGGAGAGAATCCCAAACAGGATCCACGCTTAGCGTGGAACCCAATAAAGGGCTCAATCCGACCACTGTGAGATCATGACATGAGCCAAGATCAAGAGTTGGTTGCTTAACCAACTGAGCCACCCAGGCACCCCTTCATTTCTGATTTTAGTTAGTGTCTTCTCTATGTTTTCTTTGTCAACATAGCTAAAGTTTTATCGTGTTCAAAAGTGTGTTGTTCAATTTCCAAGTCCTGGTTAATTTTTCAGGTTTCCTTCTGTTACTGATTTCTGGTTTTACTCAACTGTTGTCAGAGAAAACACTACAATTTAACTCTTTTTGAACTTATTAAAATGTGTTTTGTGGCTTAATATTTGGTTTCTTATGGTGTATGTTCCCTGTGTACTTGAGAAAAGTGTGTATTCCACTCTTGGGGGAGTGTTCTATAGGTGTCTGGTAAGTTTAGTGTATTTATAGAATGTTACAGTCCTCTATTCCCTTATTCTGTCTAGGTGTTCTGTTATAAGGTATTGAAGTTTAGCCAGTCCATTTACATCTCTGCTTTAAGTCTTCACTTCCTCTTTTCACTAAACCAAGAGATCAGCCAGAGGTGAAAACTTAGGTTCTTCTCAGGTCTTTTCTGGCATGTGTTCTGCCCTGGGCATGCACATGGCTTTCTAAATTCCTTGGTATGCAAGGATCCTTTTGAATGCCCTTAATTTCCCAAAGAAAGTCTCTCCCCAGCTTGTCCACCCCAGACTTTTGGCCCTGTATTGCATACTTCAACCATAATCGTTTGCCCCATATCGATGCAGGTAACTGATTTGCATTATGACATTTTCAAGAAATGTCCACAACCCTTCCAACCCTGAGCAAGTTGCAAGTTAGGCAAAACAAACACCTTGTGTCAGTCCTTCAGACAGGTTAGACTAGACAAACATAATTCTTTGCAAGTAAGGTTTGCTCTACTTCTGGAACCGGGTACCCGAGTCCTACAGTGGGAACACGACATACCATCTTCAAGTCCATAGATATACCACAGAGGTGGGTGGGACAAGGGCAAATGAAAACATCACAAAGCTTTTCTACCAATTTTAGGTTGTCTTTTTCTTTTCTTTTTTAAAGTGTATTTATTTTGAGAGAGAGAGTGTGTGAGCAGGGGAGGGGCAGAGAGAGAGAGAGACAATCCCAAGAAGGCTCCATGTTGTCAGCACAGAGACTGATGTGGGGCTCGAACTCACAAACTGTGAGATCATCACCTGAGCCCAAATCAGGAGTCAGATGTTTAACCGACTGAGCACCTAGGTTGCCTTTTCCTTGATACAAGTTTCGCTTGGATCCTGCAAATCTTTGTTTTCCATAGTTGATGAGGTTGATTCTCAAAATTTTCCCTTAATTTTCTGGCATTTCTAAGGAGGAATGGGTCCTTGGAGCTGTCCACTCACAATTTCCACTGACATGTGGCAGCTCAGCTTTGCCCACCTCTTTATTCACAACCGTTATCATTCACATTGTTTTGGGTATGTCTCTTGCCACAGCATAGAGTTGTGCGTTGCTTTTGAGTAATTTGAGTCCATTTACATGTTTTGATATGAGAGAGATGTTTTGTCTTGGTTATTTTATATTATTTTATGTTTAATGTTTGCATGAATGTTTATCGATGTCTATGCATGTGTATGTGTTCGTTTCATTATGTGGTCTTTTTTTTTTTTTTTTTTTGGTTCTTTTTGTTGTGGTTCTCTTTGTGTTTAGAAAGGCTTCCATTTCTTGTTTTGGTGGTTCCCTTTGCATGTCTGTCTTTATGTAATAGGCTTAGTTCCTTCTTTCTTTAATCAATGCCTATTGGTTCCCTACTATGAATACAATTTAATTAGCTTGTGTCTTCTTTGCCCTACTGACCCTCTGTTCTCCATCACCCAATTTAGTCAGTAATTCATTTCTTTGCTTTTACCCTTTTATACTAAAAGTACTTAAGCTTATGTTACTGTACATGATGTCCTTTGTTCCCAGGTGTTTCTCATCTTTGCTAGTTTTATTATTTAAACATTGTTGGAACACATAACTTTAATCCCTCTTCCCACCTTTTTTTAAATTTTAGTTTTTAATACTTCTTGGTATTTAGTAGATTCAAGAAAGCATTTTCTAAGTAACCTTGGTGATTCTTGCAACTTTTCTTTCCAGATGAACTTTAGAATCAGTGTTTTCTTAAGAAAACCTCTGTAGGTGATTTGCTTGGAATTGTATCGAATCTTGGATCAATTGGATGGAATTTACCCATAAATATCTTCACATATTTATTCTTTGTCTTATCACCAGGTATGGTTTTTGTTGCTATTGTAAATTACTTGTAAAACCATGATTTCTTCATTAATTTATTGCTTTTTTTTTCCCATAACACCAACAGATACCCTCACTTTTCCTTTACCCTCACCTCTACCCTAAGCTCTCCATGCTCCTCTCTGCACTTACTTCGAAGTGGTTGCCTCCACCTTCCTCCAGTGTAGCTCAGCCAACTAAATGCCATGGGCACCATCTGCCCCATCACACCAACCATTCATCCTGTCCTTGCTGGGCAGTGATCACGCTAACCAGTCTGTTTTCAAGACCAAGGTTATACTTCTTGGTCTCTTCTGATCCTTGTGTTTTAATAAGCTGCTTTAGGCTTTGGTTTTAGTCTAGTCAGGTATTAATGGCACTCTGAGCTGACAGTGGAGATGGGGTCAAGACACGAGATGATAAGGAAGCAGAATTTCTAGCACATGACAAATGGTGAAGTGTAGGAAGCAAGAAAAGGAGAAATACTATGATCTTCCTCCTCCAGGCTCTTGGGGTTGTTTGCCAAGGGCCTTTTGCTTGCCACTTCATGCTCTCAAGGCAGGAAGGTCACAGTCTCAGAAGTGAACACCCTCTCCCTCGATTCCCTCTCCTTCCCACAGCTCTCCCAGCTCTGTCCTGTTCTACGCCTACATCCATCCCTTGGGTTCTCTGGCTCTTTGCTGCCTTCTAACAATGAGGTCCTGTGCCTGACACACTGTGGATGCCCCATGAATGCTATATGAATAAACAAATGAGAACTATTGCATGTAATTGTCTTTGTAACTTCTGGGGCAGATCAAGATGGTACAATCATGCCCAAAACACATCTGGCTGTAGTGTGGCTAATAAATCCACACATTAGAGCTGAATGTGTTGAATCCACGGCAAGCCAGTCTCTCTCCTGCATCTAGACATTTGTGTGTGCAAATCTCTCAGCTAGAAAAACTCTCCTCTGCCCTAAGCTCCCCCTTGGGTTGTTAACATTTACACTCCTCAAGGAGGCCTTCTCTGATGAGGCTCTCCAGTGAGACTACCTTTTCTTTACTTCCTTTTCACAACACTTGCCTACTCCTTCTTCCTTCCTTCGTTTCTTTCTTTCCATCTTTTTCTTTCTTTCTCTTTCCTTTCCTTCCTTGCTTTCCTTCCTTGCTTTCTTTCCTTCTTCTTTTCTTTCTTTTTCTTTCTTTCTTTCTTTTTCTTTCTTTCTTGTCTTTCCTTTACTTTCTTGCTTTCTTTCCTTCTTTCCTAAAGTTTATTTTATTTTTTTAGTAATCTCTACAGCCAACATGGGGCTTGAACTCATGACCTCAAGATCAAGAGTCACATTTCTCTAATGATTGAGCCAGCCAGGTACCCCACAACAGTTGCACTTTAATCATTACACAGTTACTTCATCTGCTTCTAAGCTACTAGAGGGCAGGGAGGGACCTCAAGTGCCTTGTATGCCAGTGCCTGGCACATATTAGACACAAAAATATAACTTGTTGGACTGAATGAATTGGATTGCTTCTACCAGTGGGAAAAAGAAGGTTGTTCCCCTTTTCAAAATAGTCCTTCTTCTGGACCATGTAGAGAACTCTCTTTTCCCATCTTAAGAGAGCCCCCCACAAAGGGGTCCCACCCCCAGCTCAATAAAGGATGTGACCCAGAACTTCAGATGATATACGCATGGAACCAGTACTCCTCTCCCCTTGAAAAAAAATGTGTGGGAAATACCATGGCTGTGGTATTTCACCCTCTGGAGTTATGCCAGGTCACCCTTTCCTATGTGGCCCCACGCCTGCTGCCCAGCAGGTCTGGATTCCCATTAATGACCCTCGTAGCACCTTTGCTGCCTCTGTCCTTGACCCAGGAAACCTTGGCCCCTTATATCCCCACCATCCAAACCACCACCCCCCTCCCATTAGCCGAGAGGATTGCCTGCAGTTGACACAGAGCCAGGGCTCCTGGATCTAGTGCCAAGAAACCTCTTGTACTAATTTATAACCACAACGCCCCAAATTCTAACCTTGAGGATGTCTGTGAGTCATGAACCTTCCCAGGGCTGGCAGCCACACGAGAACACCCAGGGTGGAGGGCTGCTTGGGAGTAGAGACTCAGCACAGTGGGCACTAGGCTGTTTAGAAGCCTTTATCTGGTCCTTCTACATATCCTTTTTTGCTGTTCCTTGCCTCTGCCAGACCTGACCGTCCAGGGAATGTCAGTTGAGGCAGAAGAGAGGAGCGGGGGGGTCTTGGGAGGACTTTGGCAGCCCTTATGCACTGCAGCAGCCGGGAATACTGCAAAGTGCTTCTGGGCTTTATGGATATTGTAGGACTGCAGGCATGAAGGTCGTTTTCTCTCTCTCAAGAAATTGCTTGGGCATGAATCTTTTTCAGGCACATCGACATCTCCGGCTACCCCACCACTTTCTCCTGCATCCTGATGAGCGTATGCCAATCCCAGCACGCAGAGCGACATCCCCCAACAAGAGGAAGGCACACTCAGTTGTTTACTTCGTTACCACCCACTGTCAGGCAGCCCAGTCTTTTATTGCTATTTAGAACTGACTTTACTTTCAGTCACTGCTAAGTGTATAGGCGAGTACCGTCCAACAAAAATACAGCACAAACCACATCTGTAAGTTTAAATTTCCCAGTAGCCACATTTAAAAGTGTGAAGAAACAGGTGGAATTCATTTTAAATGTGTATTTTATTTAACCCGATATATCCAAAATCTTGTCATTTTAACACGGAATCAATACACAAATAACTGAGCTATTTGACACTCACATTACGCCTGTTTAAGGGGAGAGTATTTTATACTGCTTTAGTTTTTAACATTCATATTGATTAAAATTTAATTAAAAAGTAAAATGCAATTCTTCAGTCACACTGACCCCATTTCAAGTGCTCGATAGCCATGCCGAGCCGGGGGCCGCCGGGCGGCACAGCACAGTCAGAGACGATTGGGAACAGAGTGGTAACTCAGTTAAGCAGCCAGGTTTTGCGGATCTTCAGTTGTCCCTGTGTATCAGCCACATCTTTTATTCTCTGTATTCTTCTGCTTTGAGCCCCGAGGGATTGTCCCTCCCAATTCCCAAAGGTAACAACGAACTCCTCGCTGAAAGTGTGTCTTTCCTAGACAATCCAACCAATCCAGAGTCCACACCCAACCACCTCTTCTGAGGGGCTCTCACATTCCGGGCCACTACTTATCTGCCGTAATCACCTACCAGGATCCAGACAGCTAGGGACATCCCTGTGCCCTGGGGCCCCCTGAAACGACTCAAACTAGCCAATCCTAAGCCTGCTGGACTGGCCACGGCTGTTCCTTGTCCACATTTGCTCTTCCGTCTGCTTCCTGACCGTCTCCAGTGCTTCTGGCTGTGGCCCCTTGCACGGTGCGGCCCTCCTCCTGCTTCTAGCGGACTGTGAGTACAGCAAACTTCGTGACAGTCATTTCCGCGATTGTATGTCTTAACCTGATTTAAACAAATCTTGGTACCTTTAAACTACCCTCTTCTGGGGCTCATCCACCTTTCATCCACCTCCTCACCAACCCTGGCATCCTCCTTCTTACCTCTTCTTTGTTCTGAGAAGAAAGTTTCTGCTTGGTTCAGCTATTTCCTGAGCAGTCCCGCTGTATCTAGTTGTGCAGGTTGTATCCAACAATCAATTAGGGCTGATATCCAGCTGGCCCCGTGTGGATCTAGAGGCGGCCCCTTTCTCTGGGCTGGAAAAACTGTTCCTCCTTCCCACCATCCCATCTCCCTAACTCCAACCCATCATGGCGCCCTTCTAGATAGGTTGCAGACCTTGTATCCCTGAAACGGAAGGTGGGAACCCACTTATGGAACTGCTTTGTTATTGCACTGTAATGTGTCCTCCTTCCGCAGGGAGAATCCGCAAGAAGGTGGCCCAAGCCCCAGAAAAGATGCTCTCTGCTTGCTCAGTCAGTCTGCTTCTTCTGCTTCTGGGTGGAGTTCTCACCATCCACCCAACCCCTTTCCCACTGACACCAAGGAGGAAATGCTTCAAATGCTTGAGGCAGGCCCTCTCTAGCCTGCCTCCTGCCTGTAATTCAGTAGGGCTCAAGTTTTCCAAGAATGATTCTTGAGAGTCTAGACTAGATCACTGGTTCTTAAGCTTTAAGGGACATCAGAATCACTGGAGGGCTCATTAAACCACAGATCACTGGGCTCCAGCCCCAGAGTTTCTGGCACTGTAGATCTGTGACGGGACGGAGGAATTTGCATTTCTACCGTGTTGATCCCAGGTGATGTCTGTGCTGTTGGCCCTGGGACCACACTTTGAAAACCACTGCTCTAGATGCAGTGCTTTAGGCATCAGCCACCACCTGAGGTGGCCATGACCCTAGTGTCCACTCCTGAAATTTACGTGAACCTGTTTTGCAGAGCTTGGCACCTGAGCCCTCTGGGGAGAGATTCTGTCCTGATGTGGATCATTTTGTTTCCCTTCAGCAAGTCTTACATATTCTCTCTGTGAAAGCTTGTGGGCCAGGAAAAAAAATATCCAATGCTGTATTGCACACTCGGTGTGTTTTTGACACCCAAATGATGATGGTAATTTTCAAAGCTCCACAAAAGTATTACATTAAATTTCTCCTCTGACTTAGCCTCAACTGAGTGACACTGAGGTTCTGATTCCAGAACACATAAGGATTTTCTGGGCTTATTGCTATGAGCTATAAACATCACAGGGAGAAAAAAACCAAGATGGATCTTATTTTAGAGAAGCCTATCTCTCCCTGGCTCTCTCTCCTTTCCCACTTAACGGGGATGTTGGCTTTTCAGGAACCCCGGCTCAGCTTCTGAAAGCCATAGCAGTACGGAGCTATGTAGAGCTAAGTAGAATGCTGAAAAGAAAAGCAGTATCCTCCCCCACTTGGTACCAGCTTTCCTCAGAGAGCGGGAAGCCTCATTAAATGACAGCAAGTTGAAAACTGTCAGGAGA
This sequence comes from Panthera pardus, assembly GCF_024362965.1. NCBI lineage: Eukaryota > Metazoa > Chordata > Mammalia > Carnivora > Felidae > Panthera > Panthera pardus. The sequence goes on along the minus strand of NW_026526655.1, from coordinate 81,676,549 downwards.
GAGACGATTTGCATGCAACATTAAAACCCCTGTGCAGTCGTCATTTCCGACTTGTGACTGCCTGTCTGTAAGGACACCTTGGATGGTTCCCAGATTGCTGCAGCCTCCAAAATTGGACGTGGTTTTGTGAGCTGATGTCTGGATGCTGCCTCCTGAGGGGGAGGGGATGGAGGAGAAAACAGATTTTAAAGAGTTCCCTAAATTAAAACCCAAATCATCTCCAGTCTGTGTGCTCGCTTCGGCAGCACATATACCAAATCATCTCCAGTCTGCACAGTGAGCACTGCCTCAGCCAGGCGTGCTTTCTCTTCACACAGCCCCTAAATGATGCGGAGAGATGGCCCCGGAGAGGCCTTGTCACTTAACTCTTTTTGCACCGGTGGGCAGGCCAATCTTCAGGAACCAAGCTCTGAGCGTCAGCAGGGAACATGGACGACATTTGAAATCAGAGGCTCTGTATGTTAGAGTCACTTGGGGAGCTTTTAAAGCATACCCATGCCGAGCTCCTCCCCAGACCAATTAAATCAGGATCCCTGAGGCTGAGACCTGGGAGTCATTTTTACCCTAACTCCGTTCAGGTAGTTCAGTAAGCAGCCAGCACTGAACAGCACTGCTTTAAAGCCTGCCTGCCATTTGCTGGCTGGGCGATACTGGGAGACTTACTCAACCTCAGTTTTTGTGCTGATTCAATGCGGTGGATGTTATTTACTTCCCACAATTGTGGTGAGTAGCAGGCGAGGTCAACGGTCTCTATTCAAGAGCTTAGCGCAGGAGAGGACCTACAGTAAGTCCTCAATAAATGGTATGTTCTATTTTGAGCTTGGGTTGGCAACTGAAGGAACATGCTGAAATATACAAACGAAGTGGGAAATAAAATTAAATACAAAATCTAGGGAAATGAAATGGCAAGCCAAGGGTTAGGAAAAAATATCCACAATATCCACAAATACAAAATATCCACAATAATATCGACACAAAAATATCCACAAATATATAATGAAGGACTTGTACCCAGAATATAGAAAGAACGCCTACAAATCAGTGATCAAAAGAGAAAGAACCCAATACCAAAAAGGATCAAAAGACTTAAACAGACACCTCACAAAAGAAGATATAAGATTGGCCAATAAATGCATAAAAATGTGCTCAATGTCATTAGCCATTAGGGAAATGTGGATTAAAATCACAGTGAGAGATCACATCCATTGAAATGGCTGGAATTCAAATAATTGCTAATACCCAATGTTGGTGAGGATGTGAATCAATCTGAAGGCTCATACATTGTAGGTAGGAACGTAGAATGGTATGATCACTTTGCAAATCTGTGTGGTAGTTTCTCATAAAGTTAAATGTATATTTACAATACAACTCCAATCCCAGCCCAGGAGAAAAGAACACATGTCTACAAAAGACTTATACATGAATATTTACAGTTGATTGATTTATAGGCAAATACCAGAGACAACCCAAATGTCCATTAATTGGTGAAAAGATCAACAAATAGCAGTGTGTTAACTCAGCATTACAGATGAATGAACTGCTAATACAACAATAGAGATAAATCTCAGAAACATTATGTTGTGAGAGAAGCCATGCACTGAAGAGTGTATCTGTATGAATCCATTCATGTGAAGCCAAAAACAAATCTAATCTACAGTGACAGAAAACAAAGCCATGGTTTTGTCTGAATGGGTGGATGGGATTGACTTGAAAGAGGCATGAAAATGGGGCACATGGGTGGCTTGGTCAGTTGAGCGACTGACTTCAGCTCAGGTTATGATCTCACGGTTTGTGAGTTCGAGCCCCGCATTGGGCTCTGTGCTGACAGCTCAGAGCCTGGAGCCTGCTTTGGATTCTGTGTCTCCTTCTCTCTCTGCCCCTCCCCACACGTGCTCTGTCTCTCTTTGCCTCTCAAAAATAAAGAAAACTAATAAAAGAACAAAATTTTTTAAAAAGAAAGAGGCATGAAAACTTTCTTGGAGATAGAAATGTTCTATTTCTTGTTGGAGGTGATAGATACACAGTGTGTGCATTTGTCAACACCTAACTTTACAATTAAACTTGTGCATGTTATTGTGATTGTATGTAACTTAGTAAGAAAGAGCCGGAGAAAAGTAGATAATAAAATCTCACAGCAGAGATTCTAAGTGGTGGGTGACAGAAGGGGTACTGGAAGGCGACCAAAGGTGTGGCCGCCAAGTTCACCACCAGCTGTTTTTGCCTGGATCAGGGGAAGTGTCTGTGCCTAAAAGGAGATGGAGAGCAGATTTACATGTCATGTTAATCAAGGATGTGTACCCTCCACAGAGGGTATCATCTTCTCTCTGCTCATGTAGTTCTCTTGCCAGGTTGAGAAGCTTTCCATTCTCTGAGATTTGAACACATAAAATATTTGGACAGGGTAAAACCATTCCAAATGGGTTTTCAACTTGTATATTTGCCAGAGATTAGCCCCCCAAAATGTGATGTTGTGACATAATGTCTTAACCCAGCCAGTTCTCAGGAGCACACCAAACAACTGGCCAAAGATTGGACAATATGAGCATCTCTGGGGTGGTGACTTCAGTGAATAGAAGTACATCAAGCATGTGCAAATGCACGAGTGTGTAATACTAAGTCAGCAACAAAACAAAAGTAAGTCCAGTTGATTGCCACCGGAAGATGCTGGGGAACTGAGACATTATTTTGAAAACTCTATATAAAAGGAAGTAATGAAGTATGTATCTTGCCTTCTCTTTACTAACATTACCACCAGACAAAGCAATAGTACACGAGACATTTACTTTGACAGAAGTATTCCAGCGAATAAATGAAGAGAGAAGAGTGGACTTTGTATATCCTAATTTTGGATGTGGGAGCATTGTTAGCTATTAATATCACAAAAAGAAAGACAACCAGACATTATGTGCTTCCTACCACCATCTAGCAAGTATTCTTACCAAAATGCTTTACCAAAAATATCTATTCTGAATCTCATCAAGCCTATAGATCTAACTATCAGTACAGAGAAGAGAGGAGCTTGTAAAAGAGCACCCGTGGGATGCAATCACCAAAATTCAGACTTGGGAAACTATAGGACAAATTATCTTTTTTTTTTTCAACACATTAAATGTAAAAAAAAAAAAAAAAAAAAAAAAAAAGATGGAAGGGAAACCTGTAGATTAAAAGACAGTGTGAACCTCAACCAATTGCAATGTGTGGATTCCAACTCAAACAAGCAATAGAAAAAAAATTACTGACATTTATGAGCCAATTGGAATTCTGAATATTTACCAGGTTTCTTTTTTTTTTAATGTTTTTAATGTTTATTCATTTTTTGAGAGAGAGAGAGAGCAGGGGAGAGTCAGAGAGAGAGGGCGACACAGAATCCGAAGCAGGCTCCAGGCTCTGAGCTGTCATCACAGAGCCCTATGTGGGGCTCGAACTCATAGACTGTGAGATCATGACCTGAGCCAAAGTCGGATGCTTAACTGAACCAGCCAGGTGCTCCTAGATTTTTGATATTATTGATTGATTCTTAGGTGTGATGCTGATATTATAGTTACAAATAAAAAAGGAGCCTTTATGACTTTTGAAATAGATATTGAAAATTTTATACATGAAATACGACATCTAGAATATGCTTTAAAATAATATGAGAAAAGCAGGTGGATGGGACACAGATGAAATGGGATTGGTCACGGGTGGTACACGCTCCTCATGGTTAAGCTGACGAGGTTTACAGAGGAACTCATACTCAGTGGTCTACTCTCGTTTGTATTTGAAATTTTCCATAATACACGCTCTTATTTTCATTTTATTTATGTATTTATTTACTTATTTGTTTATTTGTTTACTTGTTTATTTATTTATATTTTAGAGAGAGAGCAAAAGAATGAGTGAGCAGGGCAGAGGGGCAGAGAGAGAGAGAGAGAAAATCCCTAGCAGGCTCTATTCTCAGTGTGGAGCCTGATGCAGGGCTTGATCCCATGACCCTGGGACCATGACCTGAGCTGAAATCAACAGTCAGACGCTCAACCAGCTGAGCCAGGCAGGCACCCCTAATACATGCTTTTAAAAAGGGAGACTGGGACAAAATTTTGATAACAGCATTATTCTGTTTAAATATGAATGTTATGGATGCTGATCAGTTCTCAAGGTTGGTAGAAAAAAATGCTTAAATAACTTTGTCAAAATGTAAGTGTAACATCAGATCAATAGAAATAAAATATATAATTTTCAAATAACTAAGGGAGGGAAAAGATAGAAGATCCTTGGAAGTCCAGTAAAAGGCAGCAGGAAATAAAAGGACAACAAATGGAGAAAACTTTCTGGTGCCTAATTAATTCCAAGTGATTCCATTTATATAAAGAAGACCCTGTATGTTTGTAAATATAAGTAAAATGGAAGCCCAGACTCTTAACTCCAAGGAGAGGAGCAGACTTTCAGTGGGAATAAAGGCAGAGTTTCATCTTATTTTATTTACTTGATACTGTTTGAATTTTTCATATAAATATATTAGTTTAGGAAACTTTGTTAAAATATTAAAAAGAGATGACATATTTCAGCCACACATAGGGACTTGGTTGGCCTTGAATTTCTAACTCAGTATCCTGGGGTAGGGCCCATGTACCACCTTGTTACCTCCACTCTGGGTGATTCCATGGAGGTGGTCCAGGGATCACACTTGGAGGAATTGAGTCTTGGGGTTGGAGGGCTTGGCAAAGCTGAGGAGAAGGAGAAGGAGGGAGCTCTTCGTGTCTCCTGCCACTCCTACCTCAGCCTGGAGCTTTGTAGGTGTTCAACAGCTATTTATCTCACACACAAATTAATGAGCAGGTGAAGCAGTGAACAAATGGGTGGGAATTGGGGGAATTGCAAGAGATGACCAGTTCTGGGACAAGGACAAGGAGGGGCTGCTGAAGTGGAGTCGTGGTGAGGGTATTAGGGTAGGACGGATTACAGTAGGACAGAATGACATAATGTAGAAATCACTGTTAGAACAGGGAAGCCACCAGCATTAGATGTGAAGCTCATGTTATTGTTAACATCTTACTGTGGTATATTTCTCACAACTAATGAACCAATACTGATCTGTTATTATTAACTAAAGCCCATAGTTTATTCAGACCTCCTTAGTTTTTACCTCAGGCCCTTTTTTGTTTCAGAACCCATCCAGGATAGTGCAAAACAGTTGGTCATCATGTCTCCTTAGACTCCTCTTGACTGTGACAATTTCTCAGCTTCTCTTTGTTCTTGTTGGCCTTGACAGTTTTGAGGAGTATTGATCGAGCGTTTGGTAAAATAACCCTCAGTTTGGGATTGTTTCATGCATTTATCATGATTAGACTGGATTATGGGTTTTTGAGAGGAAGACCGCAGAGGTTCAGTGACATTCTTATACCCAGAGTCTAAACTATCAGCATGACTTACCACTGATGATGTTAAACTTGATTATCAGAGGTGTTTTATAACATGATTCTGAAACGTGTTTCTTAGCACGGTGTAGTCTTTTTTTTTTTTTTTTTTTAAGAGAGACAGATTGTGTGCACACATGTGTGAGGGAAGGGGCAGAGAGAGAGAATCCTAAGCAGGCTCCATGCTGTCAGTGCAGAGCCGGCCCGGAGCTGACCATTAGGAGCTCGATCCCACAACCGTGAGATCATGACCTGAGCCGAAATCAAGAGTCCCATGCTTAACAGGCTGAGCCACCCAGGTGCCTCTAGAGTTGTTTTTTTTTTTTAAACAAGAGAATGTAAGTAACAAAGTTCCATGAAGTCTGATGTCACGAAGGCTCCATGGCTTCACAAACCTAGTAAAGGACAGTAGAAGCAACAGCAAAGGGCAGATTATGGTGGGAATTGTGCCCCTTAAATACCCAGACTGACCCAAGCTGCCTGCTCACACATGTGTGTTCGCTTCTCCCAATTCACTCACAAAACCCTCCAGGGTGTGGAGAGTGTTTTCAGATTGATTGATCTGTTTACACTGGGCACCAACCCTCTGCTGCTCAGCACTCCTCACCAGATGTGCCAATTCACCTGCTAATAGCTGAGAGGGTGCCGAAGGAGGAGTCTGGGACCAGGGAGGACCTGTCTCCTGACCTCACCTCACCTCCTCCAGGCCCCCCCTGCCTGTCCTGTCAAGCCATCTCTGCTGGCAGAGGCAGCTCAGGGAGAAGATGAGAAAGACCTGGGTTAGGATGCAGGCTTCCACTAGATTATTCCCAGGAGGGTCAAGAATGAGGGCTTTGCTCTGGATCGGATGCCGTGGTAAGTGGGACAGTTCTATGATTGGGCATCATCTTAATAAACCTTATCTATAGGGAGGGCAGACTAGAGTAAGGCTCAAGCTGGAACTGGTAAAGAAGCAGCAGTCAATCATTGTAGGAGAGAAAGAGAGGGAGGAAGAGGGGGAGGGGAGAACTGTTGGTATTTCTTGAGTTGCAGGGTGACCGTGTTTTTGCCTCACTTTATCACAGTATCAGAGTGCCCGTGTCTGGTGGTGTTCTTTGAGATGATTGACATCCAGCAGGAGAACATGACCTAGTTGTGAGCCTCAGAAGAGCTTCTAAATGACACCGAGGCCTGCCTTGAGAGGCAGACCCGATCACAGGTGTCAGGAGCTGCTTTTTTCTTACTCAGTCACTTGGGCGCTTTGTTTCTCTTCCAAGAGCTTTACATAGATGATCTGCTCTAGTCTTTACAACCACCTCCTAAGGAAGTTATTTTCATCTTAGTTTGGGCTCCTGGAATGCACAGCCTGAGACAAGGAAAACCTAGAAACTTAGAGAATGACGTAAAATCTCTGTAAATCGGTGGAGCTGAGTCCAGAATCTGAGATTAGGTAGGAGGCAACAGAAATATACCACAGGAGGCAGCCGGCGGCTGGATTCCGAATCCAAGAGGCCCCCAGAAGGCCTACCTGAGCAGCACAGGAAAGGGGCTGACCCCACACACTGGCCCCAGGGGAAGGGACCCCTCATCACGCCCCTCCCCTGCAGGGGCACGGAAGGCAGGCCCGATTGCCTGCAGCCAGAACTGGACCTGGGGGCCAGGACATTCTCGACTCAAGCAGAGGGCCATGGGCTGGGCCTGACGCTCTGCCGGCCTTTTGGTCTTCTCGGCTTGGCTTTTTCATCGCTCCTCAGGCGCCCTGCCTGGTGGAGGCCCCTCCTGGGAGGCTCACTGTGTGTTTGTCCCTCTGTTGTCAGGAGGCTCGCAGTTTGCAAGGACGCGGTGAGGTGTGAACAGCAGGTGGGGCAGGGCCTGGGGGCCCAGGGGCCAGAGAGGACTGGGCGCTAGTCCCTAGCTGTGTCCAGACTTTTTGCTGATCCTCTAGGACTCAGTGGCCCTTGTGCATTAAAGCTCAGAGCCAAAGCGCCTTGGCAGTTTCAGCAGCAGTAATGGTATTGAGGAGGAAATGGGGTCAGTGCAAGAAGTAAAGTGCTGGCATATTTACTGGCACTCCCGTTAAGGAATTTGGAAAAGCTTCGAGTTGCTGAAGCAGCTTAATACTTAGTAATAAATATTAAAAGAAAGTGAATGGGGAGTGAGGACGGGTGGGGCTGCCCAGGCAAGTGTGGAGGCTTTGTCTTAGTTCACCCCTTCTTGTTGGGGCCTCATTCCCTGGGCAAGTCCTTCGCGCCCACTATCTTAAGTGATGTCCTCAAACACGGATTGAGCACCTACTGTATGCACAGTATATATGCAGGCACTGAAGGTACAAAGAAAGAAGTGATAACATTCCTGCCTTCAAGGGGCTCATAGTTGGGTTGGGGAGGCATCAGTGTAACTCTTCCAAGGGAACCTGGACAAGGGCTGGGTGAGGGACTGGGAGGTTGTGACAGACAGGACCGTGTTTTTCCTTCAACTTCAGTGCTGTTCTTGATTGGCAGCTGTCATCACGTGACTGTCCCTTCTGCCCACAGCAGCATGTTGGTGAGGATCCTCAAGTGTGGTCCACCATGTTGGTACAAGCACTGAGTCAGGAACACTGGGCACTTGCTAGTCCTTTCTGACCCTCAGTTTCCTCATCTGTAAAGCAAGGCAGTAGGATTTGGAGGGGATGGTTATCAAAGGCCTTTTTTTTTGAAGACTTTTTTTTTTTTTAAGTAATCTCTATACCAAAGATGAAGCCCAAACTCACAACCCACCAACTGACTTTGCTCCACCAACTGAGCCAGCCAGGCACCCCTTATCAAAGGCCTTTTAAAGACTAAGTAGAACTGTGCTTCTCATAGCCTCGTGCATTTGGCCCACCTGTTAACATGCAGATTCCGGTTCAGTAAGACCAGGTGGGGCCTGAGAATCTGCATTTTGAACATGTGCCCAGGGAATGCTGATGCTGCTGATCCATGGACTGCCTTTGAATATCAATAAAGAAAGATCACGTTGAATGATATAATGGAAAGATCGAAAGCTTCTGGTCAAATGGCCCTGGGTTTGAAGTCCAATGCTTCTCCCAGTGCGGTCTTGGACAGGTTTCTTAACTTCAGTAAGCCTCACTTTGCTCATCTTTAAAATAGGGTGATATCATCTTCCTTGCAGGGGTTGGTTCATCTTGCTGGGGCCTCATTCCTTATGGAAATCTCTCCTACCCACTGTCATGTGGTGGGATAAATTAGCTCATGTGTCACAACATGTAACTCCAAATGTTTTCAAGACTCATAGGTACACCTCATGCAGTGGTCTGTCGGAGGCTAATATGTCAATTTGGTTTACATATTTTCTAGCCTGACCCATTTCTTCATGCTGTCTCACAGAAACAGGCAAAGCATTTGTGACCTCAGGTACCCCTAACTTGTTTATTCTTTGGTGTACTCCCTGGGTCCCATAACTGTCAAGGGATTCCCTTGATTGATCTCTTCCCTTTGAGACCCAGAATTTTAAAACTTCTTACTGGTCTTGGAGTTTCTTGCAAAGTGCTCTTCAAATGTGTTCTTGGCCAACTAATTCTTATATTGCGTCTATCCCCAAACACAACGTATCAGCAAATTTCCGTCAGCTCTGCTTTCAACATAAATCACACCTCCCACACCTCCCTGTCTGAGGACCTGCCTCCCTTGTTTGGACCTCTGCAGTAACTACCCACTTGGTTTACACGTGCTTTAGTTTCTAAACAGAGTAGCTTAAACAACAGACACATATTCTGTCACAGTCCTGGGAGCTAGAAGTCTACAACTTAGGTACCAGCCATGCTCCTTCTGAAAGCTCTGGGGGAGGTTCCTTCTTTGCCAAGTCCAGCTTTTTTGTAGCCTCAAATATGGATTGCAGTTCGGGCGACAGGATTCCATTCTCTACCTCTGTCTTCACATGGATGTCTTGCCTCTGTGTGTCTCTGTGTCTTCACTTGGCATTTTCCCCATGTGTCCCTGTGCAAATTTCCCTCTTTTTGTAAGAACGTGAGTCACATTGGATTAAGGCCCACCCTAAGGACTTCATCTTCACATCATTGTATCTGCGGTGACCCTGTTTCCAAATAAAGTCATAGACACAATTACTGGAGGTTAGGACTTCTACAGAACCATTTGTGGGGGGCACAATTTAACCCATGACATTCTGCTTCCACATGTACCTAACACCCCCTCATTTACCACACACCTTTCTGAATGCACATCAGATCCTTGTTTAAAATCTTCCCGTGGCTTCTCATTATATTGAAAATAAACTCAGCTCTCTTACTGAATCCTTTTTACCATGGCCCAAAACCCTAACGAGCGACCCGGGCCTGCTGACTCCTTCACTCGTCTGCCACACTCTCTGCCTCCTACCCTTCTCGGCACAGCCTACTGTGCCCCGGCCACGCTGGTCTTCTCGCTGGTCCTCACACTCTCAGGGTGGTCACACGGCCCATACATTTGCAGCCTGTGAGTCTCCGCTCTTCCAGCCCCAGGTTGTCAGAGCAGTCCTTTGTGTTTACGTCTGCACTCACACCACCACTTGGATTTAATTTTTTAATCCGCTTCATTTTGCCAGAACTCTCATCACATGACATTATGTATCGCAGCTTTGCGCACCGCGCACCGTCTCCTCCCCTCCTAGACGGGCAGTTCTGTGCGGACAGGTTCCTTAAGCACCGCCATTTCCTCAGAGCTTGGACCCTGGCACATGCTCGCTCAGTCAGCACTGCCTCAGCTGGTGAGCGCTTCATTTCTTTTAATTGCTGAATAATATTCCATTGTGGGGCTATGCCACATACGTTTAAAAATTTCTTCTTGGGGCGCCTGGGTGGCTCAGTCGGTTAAGCGGCCGACTTCGGCTCAGGTCATGATCTCACGGTCCGTGAGTTCGAGTCCCGCGTCGGGCTCTGTGCTGAAAGCTCAGAGCCTGGAGCCTGTTTCAGATTCTGTGTCTCCCTCTCTCTGACCCTCCCCCGTTCATGCTCTGTCTCTCTCTGTCTCAAAAATAAATAAATGTCAAAAAAAAATTAAAAAAAAAAAATTTCTTCTTGGGGTGCCTGGCGGACTCAGTCAGTAGATCCTGCAACTCTTGATCTCAGAGTTGTAGGTTCAAACCCCATGTTGGGTGTAAAGAATACTTTTAAAATCTTTAAAAATAATAAAAAATAAAATTGCTTCTTGGGTCAGCTTAGGTAGCTTGTGTTTTTATACAAATTTGCCATTTCACCTAAGGTACCTAATTTGTTGGCATACAGTTGTTCATAGTATTCCTTTATATTCCTTTTGCTTCTTTAAGATCAGTGGCAATAGCCCTTCTTTCATTTCTGGTTTTAGTAATTTGAGTCTTCTTTGTTTTTCATGATCTGTCTAGGTAAAGTTTTGTCAATTTTGTTGATCTTTTTGGAGAACCAACTATTAGTTTCATTGTTTCTCTCTCATTTTTCCATTCTCTATTTTGTTTAGCTATGCTCTAATCCTTATTATTTCCTTCCTTCTGATATTTTTGAGTTTTAGTTCTCTTCTTTTTTCCAGTGTCTTATGGTGGAAGGTTAGGTTGTTGGTTTAAAATCTTTATTCTTTCTTGGTATAGATATTTGCGGGTGTAAATTTACCTCTAAATGCTGCTTTAGCTGCATCCCATAAGTTTTAGTATGGTGTCTCTTCAATTTCATTCATGTCAAAGTATTTTCTAATTTCCCTTGTCATTGGTTGTTTAAGAGTACACTGTCTCATTTCATAGATTTGTGAATTTTTCAGTTTCCTTCTCTTACTGATTTCTAACTTTATCCCTTTGTAGTCAGAGAAGATACTTTATATGGTATCTACCTTTTAAAATCTACTGAGACTTTGTGACCTTACATATGGTCTGTCCTGAAAAATGTCTCATGTGCACTTGAGAAGAATGTATATTCTGCTGTTGTTGGGTGGAGAGTTCTGTATGTGCCCCTTAGCTCCAGATGGTTTGTTATGTTGTTAAAGTCTATTCCTATACGCATCTTCTATCCAGTTGCTCTGTCCATTATTGAGAATAGGGTATTAAAGTCTCCAACTGTTATTACAGAGCTGTCGATTTCTCCCTTACCTTCTGTCAATTTTTGCCTCATATATGTTGCTGGTCTGTTATTAGGTGCATAAATGTTATAATTTTCATATATTCTTGCTCTATTGAACTGTTTATTATATGTAATATCCTTCTTTGTCTTTTCTAACCTCTACCAAAATGTTTATTTTGTCTGATATTAGTGTAACCACTCTGCTCTCTTTTGGTTACTATTTCCATGGAATTGCCTTTTCCATCATTTCATTTTCAATCTATTTTTGCCTTTGGATATAAAATGTCTCTTATAGAGTGTCTGGGTGGCTCAGTCATTAAGCATCTGACTTTGGCTCATGTCATGATTTCATGGTTTGTGAGTTCAAGCCCCACTTCGGGTAAACATGAGTCCCACTTAGGGTGAACCCTACTTCTCTTTCTCTCTCTCTCTCTCTCTCTGTCTCTGCCCCGCCTGGGATTCTCTCTCTCTGCCCCTTACTCACTTATGCCCAACCCCTGCAAAATAATAATAATAAAAAAAATGTGTCTCTTACAGCTAGCATATAGTTAGGTCATTTTTTAAAACCCATTTCCATGGGGTGCCTAGCAGGCTCAGTCAGAAAAATATGCAACTCTTGATCTTGGGGTTATGAGTTTGAGCCCCATGTTCGGTGTAGAGATTACTTAAATAAATAAAACTTTAAAAAATGAGAAAATAAATGAAAATAAAAACCCATTTTGACAATCTGTGTCTTTGGAGAGATTAATCCATCTGCATTTAAACTAATTACTGATAATTGCCTTATCTTCTGTCATTTTGCTATTTTTTCCCTGTATGTCTCATAACTTTTAATTCTTCAAATCTTACATTATTATCTTTTTTTGTGTTTAGTTATTTTTCATATGAAACATTTAAGTCCCTTCTCATTTCCTTTTGTGTATATCCTTTAGCTATTTTCTTTGTGATTACCATGGTGATTGCATTAACATTCCAAGGTGATAGCACTCTGATTTAAATTTATATCAGCTTGATTTCAATAACATACAAAAATCCTGCTTCTTAACAGCTCAGCCTTTACCCTTTCAGTTGTTGATGTTACAAAGTTACATCTTTATACATTGTCAAAAAATATAAACTAATATTTTTTAACTTAATTTTTTATTTTTTAAAATTTACATCCAAATTAGCATATAGTGAAGCAATGATTTCAGGAGTAGATTCCTTAATGCCCCTTACCCATTTAGCCCATCCCCCCTAAACTAATATTTTTAAGTGCATTAGTTTCTTAAATTCCATACAAAACAAAAAGTGGAGTGATATTGTTACAGTAATATAGCTTTTATAATTTCTCATGTATCTGCCATTACTAAGGTCTTCATTTCTTCAAACAGCTTCAAGTTACTCTCTAGCACCCTTTCATTTCATTCTGCAGGACTGCCTTCAGAATTTCTTGTCAGGCAGAACTATGACAAGTCTGGCAACAGACTTCCTCAGCTTTTGTTTATTTGGGAGTATAATTTCTCCCTCACTTTTTTTTTAAATGCTTACTTATTTATTTTCAAGAGAGAGAATGAGCTGGGGAAAGGCAGAGAAAGGGAGACAGAGAATCCTAGCAGGCTCCATGCTGTCAGTGCAGTGCCTAATGAGGGGTTTGAACGCACGAACCATGAGATCACAACCTGAGCTAAAGTCAGACACTTGAGCCACCCAGGTGCCCCTCTCTCTCACTTTTGAAGGACATTTGTGCTAGATATAGGATTCTTGATTGATAGTTTCTTTTCTTATAGCACTTTGAATATATTAGCCCACTGCCTGCTAGCCTCCAGTGTTTTTAATGAGAAATCTGCTGATAATCTTACTGAGGATACTTTGTATGTGATAAGTCACTTTCCTCCTGGTGCTTTTGAAATTCTTTGTCTTTGTCATTTGGCAATTTGATTATAATGTCTCTCATTGAGCTTCTTGAATGTTTATATTCATGTATTTCATCAAATTTGGGAATTTTTCAGCCATTATTTCTTCAAATATGTTCTCTACTTGTTATCTTCTCCTGAGACTTCCATAATGTGAATGATAGTCTGCCTGATGGTTTCTCACAGGTCTCTTAGGCTTGTTCACTTTTTTTCAAACTTCTTTTTCTTTTTGTTCCTCAGACTCAATAATTTCCATTTTTCCTATCTTTGAGTTTGCTGATTTTTTTCTTCTGCTTGCTCAAATATGCCTTTGAATTCTCCTAGTAAAGTTTTCATGGCAATTATTGTGATTTTCAGTTCCAGAATTTCTTTTTGGTTCCTTTTTAGGTTTTCTATCTGTTTACTGATATTTCCATTTAGTTCATACATTGTTTTTCTTGACTTTCTCCACAACTTCTTTTAGTTTTTTGAGCATCTTTTGGACCATTATTTTAAGGTCTTTTTCTAACACATCTGCCTTTTTAAGGAATAATTTCTTTTGGTTTATATTTTCCCTTTAGATAGGCCATACTTCCTTGTTTCTTTGTATGGACTATGATTTTTTTGTTGTTGAAAACTGGACATATGAACTTAATAATGTAGTAAGTCTGGGGGTGCCTGGCTGGCTCAGTTGGATGAGTATGTGACTCTTTATCTCAGGGTTGTAAGCTCTAGTCCGAAGTTGGGTGTAGAGAATACTGAAAAAAAAAATTTTTTTAATGTAGTAAGTCTGGAAATCAGATTCTTCCCCTTTCCCAGGGTTTGCTGGGTTTGTTTTGTTTATTGTTGTAGGCTATCTCTGTGCTGAAGATCAGGCTGAGGTGTAAACTTTAGTTCTTCTCCGTCTTTTTTGAGCCTCTGCTTTTCCCTGAGTGTGCACAGTGATTTTCTTTCTAACTTCCTCCATACATGAGTTTGCTTTTGAATGTCCTACTCTTCAATGTCTGGCTCCAAAAATGGGAAAAAGAGAAAAATGAAAGGGGAGGAAAATCATTGGTCTTTTAAATTACCTAGAAGTCACTTCAGCTAGAGAGGAAGGGGCCTACAACAATTCAGGGAAATACAACAACAATGGCCACCACCTCTTTGTCTATACATCTGTGATCAGAAGCAGCAATCAATGATCAGAGAACAGATCTCTGATATTTGGAGGGCAGTGTCCTTTTTGCCAACCCTGCCTCTTGCAGGCAGTATGCAAGCTGCTCCAGGAACATGTGCACCGCTGCTTGCCGTGGGACTGGGAGTGGGGGATGAGGTAACTGCTATTGTGCTAATAACAGAGATTGACTGAAATTACTGCAATTCCAAAGTAGTTACACTAGACTGTTTCTGCCACTGCAATTGTTGTCTGGGTGGAGATAAAGGTTTTGGGTGCTTCCTACTCTGCCCTCTTCTCCGAATCCCCCCAAGGCTAGTTTTTTAGGCCAGTCATTGAGGTTTGTTCTGATCCCAGGTGGGCTATTTTTAGCAATCTTTCTCCCTTGTTCTCTCTGATAAACTAGCTAACCTATGGTTTAGCTTTATTGCTCTTAATTAAAAGGAGCTATTGTTTTCTAGAGATCTCTTAAGCTTGAACCACTGCACACTCTGTTTCAAGTAATCAGCTCCTTTGATGAGAGCTTTGGACTTGTCTTTTCTTATGAACTGCTTCTCTCCTCAGGCAAAATCTCTGAGCCACTACTCTAAGCACTGGCTGGTGTGGTGGTCTTTGGTCTTCTTTCTTTTTAATTAATTTTTAATTTTAATTTTAATTTTAATTTTTTATTTAAATTTTTATTTAAATTTAAATAATTCATTTAATTTTATTATTTTTATTTAAATCCAAGTTAACATATAGTGTAATAATGATTTCAGGAGTAGAATTTAGTGATCCATCACTTACATATAACACCCAGTGCTCATCCCAACAAGGCTTAGCCTCCACCCTATAAGTGAGCAAGCTCAGATGGGGATGATTGAGGCCCCAATCTTCTTGGTTCGTTAGGCCTGGAAGAAAGGCTCCATCCTATGGGTTAAGGGTGAATGGAGGGGCGCCTGGGTAGCTCAGTCAGTTAAGCGTCTGACTTTTTTAAAATTTCTTTTTAACATTTATTTATTTTTGAGAGACAGAGAAACAGAGCGTGAGCAGGGGAGGGACAGAGAGGGAGACACAGAATCCGAAGCAGGCTCCAGGCTCCAAGCTGTCAGCACAGAGCCCGACATGAGGCTCGAATTCATGAACTGCGAGATCATGACCTGAGCTGAAGTCGGCCGCCTAACCGATTGAGACACCCAGGCACCCCTAAGCGTCCAACTCTTGATTTCAGCTCTGGCTATGATCTCACAGTTCATGGGATTGAGCCCCAAGTCGGACTCTGTGCTGACAACATGGAGTCTGCTTGGGATTCTCTCTCCCCTCTTCTCTCTGCTCCTCCCTTGCTTGCACAATCTCTGTTTCTCAAAATAAATAAATAAACTTTAAAAAAAGAGGGTGGATGGAAGGAAGGAATTTAGCCTCTTTAACTTGAAGTTGGAGGGGATAAGAAATGCTGGTGGCTTGCCTCTCCCAGTGAGATATGGTAACCATTGATTGAGAGGTGAGGGGAATGGGAGCCCTGACTTCTTGACCACACCTACTTGGAGTGGGGCTTCCATTAAGCTGAGATGGGGCAGGGAGTGGAAGGTAGGGAGTTGTGACTCAAATGCCACAGACACTTGCTGCTCTTATCAAGTTTAACAGATTTCCTTGAATAAATGTTTCTTCATTTGTTGTATTCCCTTAGGACAATTTTCATAAACTTCAAATGGTTGTTGTAAAAAATAGTTTTCAAGAGCTTTGCTTGTTTGCTGGGGAATGGGTCTGCTCAGCTCCTCATGGCTCTCCACCTAGAAGTGAAATTCCCATCCAATCCATTTTATGCTCTGCTGATGAAGTGTTTTTCTTTGGGGCATTTTGATTGATATCATTACATTGTTCAGAAATTGTTACAATTTCACAGGGACTAGTTGTGATTTAATATCCATTTCCCCCTTGCTCCTCAAGCACAGAATCCCAGCATTATTTGGCGGCAGCAATGCACCCAACTAAAAGATCACAGCAGCTAGGTATGATCATGTGAATGAGTTCTGGCCAATGAGTTATAAGTAGAAATGTTGCCTGTGTCTTAGAAAAGCTGCTGTAAGAGAGTTGTTCATTCAGGATTGTGACCCTGCCTTTTCTTATCAATTAAAACATGGTGTTGACAGCCCGTGCACTTGGAGTCATCTTGGCCAATGAAACAATCTTGAGGGTGGAGGTTATACAGTAGAGGACGGCACAGTAGAAACATAGTAAACTTTTTTTTTTTACTTTGATTACTGAGTTTTTCATCATATCCTGGAGCTGCCATGTCAGTCCTGGATTGCCTTCTCATAAAGAGTGTAAACCCTTGTGTTTAGTGTTGAAGCCACTATTTGCTCATGTGTCGCTTCCTCTGAAGTCTTATCTGACTCCTTGACAGCTAGGACTGGTTTTTCTCTTTTTTTGAAGTCTCATAACACTTACCTCGAACTCCCTGTGGTATTGTTACATGATATAACATCACCCCCTTGTAATAACATTATTTAGGTTTATGCTGAAAGGAACCAGATGGCCAGCCTAATAAAATCTAGCCCAGATTCTTTAAGGCTGGCTGTGGGGGAGGAATCACCAAGAGAGGAGTGCTGGCTGGACCTCAAAGCTCTCATTCTTGCTCTGAGATTCACTTCTCCCCTGGGAATCTCTCGATAATTGCTTCTGCCACCTATAGGTTGGCCTCAGCGACCTCTGCTTTCCTTTTGAGGGTTCGGCCCAAGTATGAGGACATGCAACATACAACTCTTCCCTTAAGTCCACTTGGCACAAATGAGAACAGGCTAGAGGATTTCTTTAAAGATTATTGAAAGCCTAGGGTAACCAAGGGGAAATAAAGACAGTAAAATAGCATAAGGTAATCTGTCTTACTCATCTTTAGCTTGAGGTCCCTGCTACATACTCTGTTGCCTCCAAATAACAGATAACTTTGATGCCTTGTCATCTTTCGATTCCAATGGCAAAACTATCCAGATGGAGCCATTACATTATTTTAAAGCCTTTGGACTATGAAAGTAGTGGACACCTGTATCTGGCATGCCCAAGCTGAGACTTGGATCCTAATATTTTTTGAAACCTTGATAATTAAGAGGATAAAAAACAAACAGCTTTTGTCATTAAGCACCATGAATCATTTACTTATAGAGGTAATTCTTTTGGACCTAGAATTGCATTCAAGTGGGAATTTTGGTAATGCAAATACCCTCTTGTAAATGAAAGTATTTGAGACTAGTTCCCAGGTGCTAAGCTTTCTTAGAATTTAAGATGACCTGGGGCGCCTGCGTGGCTCAGTCGGTTAAGCCGCCGACTTCGGCTCAGGTCATGATCTCGCGGTCCGCGGTCAGCTGTGCTGACAGCTCAGAGCCTGGAGCCTGTTTCAGATTCTGTGTCACCCTCTCTCTGACCCTCCCCTGTTCATGCTCTGTCTCTCCCTGTCTCAAAAATAAATAAAACGTTAAAAAAAATTTTTTTTAAAAAGATGATAAAATTTTGTCATGCTGGATGCTGAGTTGTATCTCCACATGCTTTCATTGCTTTTGGAGAAAATTCCCTTAGCTAAGGAGTGGGCAATAATGATGGAAGAGCTAGCACAGTGCCTGGGTCTTGGATATGCACTGAAGAACCTCTATATGAATCAAAGGGATGGAGGTTAAGAAATAATAGAACTATTTTCATGGAGGAATTTGTGGGACCCAGGGCTTAATGCAAAACTTCAGGGCAGGTGACAAAGTGTGGCTGTTAGTAGTTAAAATAAATAAATAAATAAATAAATAAATAAATAAATAAATAAATAACAGAGGCACCTGGTGGTGCAATCAGTTGAGCCTCCGACTCTTGATCTTGGCCCAGGTCATGATCTCACAGTTCAAGGGTTGGAGCCCGGCATCGGGCTCTGCGCTAATGGTTCAGACCCTGCTTGGGATTCTGTCTGTCCTTCTCTCTGCCCCTCCACTGCTTGTCACCACCCCCTCAAAATAAATAAACTTTTAAAAAAAGTTTTTTTTATAGTAATGACAACATTTTATGGGGCTCACTCTATGGCAGACAGTGCTCTAATCCTTACTGTGCATTATCTCATTAATCTTCGTGGTCACCTTTGAAGTAGCATGATTATCACCCCTCTTTTAAAAATGAGGAAATTGAGGCCATTGGAATCGAAAGATGGCAAGG
Source organism: Panthera pardus (assembly GCF_024362965.1). Classification (NCBI taxonomy): domain Eukaryota; kingdom Metazoa; phylum Chordata; class Mammalia; order Carnivora; family Felidae; genus Panthera; species Panthera pardus. Next base: position 81,657,922 of record NW_026526655.1, on the reverse strand, counting down.
CATCAAAGTTATCTGTTATTTGGAGGCAACAGAGCATGTAGCAGGGACCTCAAGAAAGGTTAGAGAGCCTGCCCAGAGTCACTCAGCACTCAGCTGTGAAGCAGTGGAGTTATGATCAAAACCCATGCCATCCAGTTCCAGAGCCTGGGCCCTCCTCTCCTTCCTGTCTGCTGAAGGAAAGTGTCCATTTCTCTCCATCTCTACAGGAAACCCTGAGCTCTTGTCGGGGGCATTTCATCTCCCTTATGAAATGGAATATTTCTGATGATAGAAAAATGGGTGATTTTATGTATTTGTTTTTCATCTGGCCACTTTACAAAACTCTTATATTAGGTCTATTAACCTTTTAGCTAACCCTTATATTGGGAGGGAGGGATGAATAATCATCTTTCCTGCAATTATGTATAATTTTGCTTCCATTTTTTCTACAGCTGTGCCTCTCATTTCTGTTTGTTGCCTTACCACATTGGCAATACTTTATGGAATAACAGCAGTGGAATTACATTTTAGAGTGGCTATTGGAATAATAAATATGAGAGCAGTGTGTATAGGGGCAGAGTGAGCAGTGAAGAAGCTCCTGCAGTAATTTCGGTGTGATGTCATAATGGCTTAGTCGAGGATGATCGTTAGGGACATAAAAGGCAGGGATATATAGGGAAGACATTTTAGGACAATGAATTTACTGAATTTAGTGATGTGGGTGAGCAGCAAAAGAAATACATCTTACCTGAAATCTAGCACTTTACCTGATGGTGACAGCTGTTACTATCTATTGAAAACATATGTCTAGTCTTCTAAAAGGAAGGGAGAGGAAGGAAATGAATCACAAGTCTCAGTGGATGACAGCATTAGCAGGTAGATAGATAGCTAGATAGTTAGATAGATAATAGAGGGAGAGGGAGTCTATTCTATATCTATCTATATATGTATCTATTATCTATCTACCTTCCATCACCTATCTAATCTATCATCTATCTGTACATCTATGGATCTATCCATTCATCTATGGATAAATCTATTGATCTAATTTTTGAAAATCAAATCTTGATGGTTCAAGTATCGGTACTTGAACTATCTGACCCATTGCTTGTCTCCAGACCCTCAAGCTTCTTTTTCCCCCCCTCAAAACCACCAGCATCCTTACCCCTCACGTTTTCCATACATTCTATTCCCTATTCTTCCACCATCTTAGTTTAAATGGCACATGCTCAGTGAGCCATCCCCTAATCGCCGAGTCCTCCAACCAATACCACCATGTGTCCTGCACTTTTCTTTCCAAAGTACTTGTCAGTTGCAATTCAATAATAGGTATTTGTATGACTGTGATGTCTGCTTCCCTCACTAAATCATAAGCTCCATGAGGGTACGAACCAAGGCTATCTTTGTTCCTGCTGTATCCCTAGTGTCTAGTATAGTGCCTGGCATACAGGACAAAATCCATAATACTTATTAAATGTATTCGTGACTGTCAAAAATGTATCTTAAATAGTTAACACTTGTATAGAGCTTTTCCAGTTTATACAGTAATGTTTTGTCTGTTGTGCCCCCATCTGGTCTTCATATCAAGCCTGTAAGAAATATGGATATGGGAAATTTCACCAGTACCTTACAGGTGGACTGTGCTTTCACCTGCATGACGTCATATGGTGCTCACTTATACTGTCATAGTTTATACACGGGCAGAACTGATCTCCAAACACAACATGCTCTTTACATATGTGGGTCCTTCTCTTTGCTGAGTATGTTCCCACAGGGTGCACACCATTGTGCCCCTCCCAGAACCTCTCTACCAGCTGTGCTCCCCTCCCCAGTGTCTGGGAGTGTTGGCTGTAACAGCGCCCAGCCACTCTCTTCTCTAGAGAGTTGCCCTCCTCCTAGGCTGGGACGGCACGGCACACGGCCAGTGAATGATACAGGGATATAAAACACTTCCCCTGTGACTCAAGGTGGTACAGTTTGCATGCCTGAATCTCCTGGTGGGACCAGGCTGAAGCCCCTCTCCTGTGGAACTGCTACTTTATGCCTCACTCCCTGCTTCCCTCGCTCTTCAAGGAACCACTTCCATGGAGATGCCCACCTCAGGCTCTGCTTCTAGGGAACCCAACCTAACCTTATCCACCTTACACACTTCTCTTCGCTCTACAAAGCTTTTCTATCAGAGAAAATCTTCCTCTGCCTGGAGGTGGTCAGACTGGTGAGTGCAGGCAGCCTTGTCCTCAAAGAGGAGGCTCGCTGGAGCCAGGTGGTGCCAGCAGGCTGGCAGGAATGGCAGTATCTCTACAGAGTCGGCATTTATGGAAGCCACTCTGCCATGTCCAGAGATGAGGAAGGCAGAAAAGGACCATCCCTGAGTCACTGAGGCATGTGCCTTCATTCCTTGGTTAGCTGGCCCTCCTGGTGGAAGAGAAGCAATACTCCTTAAACTTTCTTCTCCCACTCCTAATGCCTGAGAACAGAGAAAGGGGCATCTTTGGGTCATACACAGGAGTTTGCAGTGAGGTGGCCCCACACTCTCAGGTACCGCTACCACTGGACCCCTTGATCTCCAGGCTTCCAAATAGAGAGGGTTTGTGAGAATCTGGAACCTCCTCCCACCTGCTTGAGACCTGCCTCCCTCTCCCAGGGTGGTAACAGTGGCACATCTGCCCAACCCTCCCCCTGGGGGAGAGCCTATGTCTCTTCCACAAGAACAGGACTTTCCTCTGTGAATGCCACAGGTCCACTCCTCTGAATGTATGAAGGCAAGCCCAACATTCATGCAGGTATTTTCCATACCTTTGTTCTTCCACTGGGAACACAGGAACCATGACTTGCTTATCTCACTTATCTTGGTAACTCCTGTGCTAGCAGGAATATACATTTCAGTTTTAAGTTAGAGGAGTCCTTAGAGCACATAGGACAGAGACTCATGATCAATCACATCAAATGAATACATATTCTCTGCTGGTTAGGATCCTGCAGTGACTCAATCCAAAGTATATTAAGGTGGGTTTGCTAGTTAAAGCCAATGTTACATTTATATTTTAAAACAGAGACGCCTATAGGTGTCCTTATACTCTATTAAATAGGAAGACATCTTTTGTTTTTTAAATCGATGCCTGAGGCTCACGTGACATTTTGAAGATAGGAAGAGAGTAGGGCTGTGATAAGAGCCTTCCGGGTAGAATGAAAATCTTTCACACGACAATCTGTTTTGTCCCAAGCACAGAAAATCCCCAAACCATTTCTAAGTGTTTTTGGAATGAAGTGAGCCAATCCTGGTCCCTTTCTCCCTGGTCCCAATCCTCACCTTCTCACTGCCTTCTGCTTACCGAGGGAGGTTGCAGATGGTCACAGAGCACACGACCAACTTTCTGATGAAGGAGAGTGAAATGTATTAATCTTTTCAACTACACACTTTAAAAAAAAAATAAGCAAACCCCTCTGGCTCCCTGCCTCCCTACCTCCCTTCTCCCTTCTTGTGGTAGTAAATGACCTTTATGTGTCCACATCTGTCTTAGCTCAGGCAGCCCTAACAAAATACCATAGACTGGGTGGCTAAACAATAGAAACTGACTTTCTCACAGTTCTGGAGGCTGGGAAGTACAAGATCAAGGTGCTGACCAGGGCAGGTTATGGTGAGAGCTTTCTTCCTGGCTTCAGATCGCCCCTTCTCACTGTGTCCTCACATGGTGGAAAAAGAGAAAGGGATCTCTCTCTTCCTCTTATAAAGCCACAGTCCCATCAGATTAGGACCCCACTCTTATGACCTTGTTTAACCTTAATTACCCTCCTGAAGACCCTTTATCTCCAGATACGGTCACATTGGAGGTTAGGACTTCAACATACGAAGTTGAGGGGGCACAATTCAGTCCTTATTTACACCGTTGGCCCTATAACCTTGCAGTCACCTCTCACCGTGTCTCTGGTCTCAGCCATGCAGTTTGATGTGACCATTGTTAGCAAATGTGAGGCAAGTGGAGGCTTGAAAAAGTACATGTGCAATTGCACTTAATCTCTTACACAATTGGGCTTGCTCACTCTCACACCTCTACCTTGTTGTAGAACATGCCTGGGCCAGCCTCCTTGAGTGATGTGCGAGACATTTGGGAGAAGAGCCAAGGCCATCTTAGAGCCAACTGACAACCAGCTGATCCCCTGAAATGTGAAAGAGCCCAGGTGAGGTCAGCAGTGCCCGGTCTAGTTTAGCAGAACTGCCCAGGGCCCCCTAGATGGGTGAGAAATAACAAATGGTCCATGTTTTATGCCAATGCATTTTGGAGTGGTTTGTTACTCAGTAATAGCTGACTAGTATCCTCCCTCTGTTCCTAAATCCTTCCCTTTGTTCTTTCTCTTTAATGTGTTTTTGTGTATGTGTTTGTGTATTTTCCCCTACATTTCTTCTTGTGTTAGAGTTTAAGGACTGAAGCACATCTACCAATTTCTTTTGATTCCTGATCACCTGAACTAGAATAGAGACCACCATTCATTGCTAGCCTTTCCCCCATCTTTACTTGTCTTCACTGATTATATTACTTTGTGACATATGCTGGCACATACTTATTTACTGATTGTCTACCTCTTCCAATAGAATGTAGGACAATGAGGGCTTAGATTATGTCTGTCTTGTCACTGTTGCATCTCCAGATTCCTAGAACAGCATCTGGCATTTAGTGAGTATTTTATAAATATTTGTGAAGTGAATGAGTGTCTGTGCATAGCTATGAAATGAATAAGCAAATGAATAAATTTTTCAAACACTAGAACAAAGATCTTCAGCACATATATATAGTATATATACGTATGTGTGTAAAAACATAAATATATACAGGGGCGCCTGGGTGGCTCAGTCGGTTGAGCATCCGACTTTGGCTAAGGTCATGATCTCATGGTTTGTGAGTTGGAGCCCCACGTCGGGCTCTGTGCTGACAGCTCAGAGCCTGGAGCTGCTTCAGATTCTGTGTCTCCCTCTCTCTCTGCCCCTCCCCCACTCATGCTCTGTCTCTCTCTGTCTCAGAAATAAACATTAAAAAACATAAATATATGCATATATAACTGAGGGTTTATAATATGGATTAAATAGAGTAAAATGGGCCCTAGGATTTAAGTTTTGATGCTAGTATTTTGCTGAGGTGGCCAGATGACTGCCAGTAAAAGTGGACAAAGAAACAGCAGAACCTCATTTCATTTTTACTTTCATTAATCAGAATTAAAAATCCGAATATTGCCAACACGTGTATTGTAGGAATAAGAAGTCCTTCAAATGGGGCTGGGGAATCATTTGCCAAATGGATTCAGGCTATTACTCTGCTCACAACTATGTGTTTATACTAACAGAGCCTGGACGTTTTCAGGGTTGGGTGTTTTAAGCACTATATCAAATTCATATCTTTTGTGGGTCAGTTTAAAGTGTCTTATCCAGTTAATTCTCTATAATTCAATTTATCTCCTCTCAAAAGGAAATGGGCCATTTAAGGGAAAAATAAAGCCACCTTGATGTCATCCACAGGGTAGCTAGACAAAGTGAGTCAGTTGGCTTCCCAAAGGAGAGGGTGATGGTGGCAGGCTGACTGGCAGCCATATCAGGGCTGTATTAGATCTGGATTTTACTGACATTAGGTAATCTCTCCATCTCTCTGTCTGTCTCTGTGTGTGTTTGTGAGAGAGAGAGAGAGAGAGAGAGAGAGAGAGAGAGAGAGAGAAGTTGGCAGAGAAGAACAGAAAGCGGGGGTGTTTGGCTGGTAGAATTGAATCTGAAATGAGCGATATTATGGAAGGCATACAGTATTGAATATTGCTGTATCAACAACCATTTGGGGAAGAATTCTGTAGGGGAAAGATGATGTCTTTCTCATGGCCTCCAAGTTACTTTCCAAGTTCCATTGATACCAATACCCTGGTGTTTTTCCAGTGCTTCTGTAGGACCTTCCCACCCACCCTCCCCAACCCCAGCCAACTTGGTTAAGGGATTACTTCTGATGAACATGATTGTTGAGGGGCACCTGGGTGACTCAGTTGGTTAAGCGTCTGAATTTGGCTCAGGTCATGATCTCATGGCTTGTGAGTTCAAGCTCCGCATTGGGCTCTGTGCTGACAGCTCAGAGCCTGGAGCCTGCTTTGGATTCTGTGTCCCTCTCTCACTCTGCCCCTCCCCTGCTCATGCTCTGTCTCTCTTTCTCCTCTCTCTCTCAACAATAAATAAACATTAAAAATTTAAAAAAAACATGATTGTTGAACCCGGCATTGCGCTTGGGTAGCGTTGATTTGTCCAACAGAGGAAATTTACCTGAGCTGAGCCCATAGAAGTCCTTCCCCAAAGACCGAAATTGGGGCTGAGAGAGACAGAGCTTTCATAATTGTCCAACTTGTTGGATATACAAACTTTTGAGCTGGCAGAGCTGACTATTCTGTGATATAGGAACCCCATACACAAAGAGAGAAGGACGAAGGCGTGTGCCCAGAAGAAGCAAAGACAAGACAGAGAAACATTACAATATTTGAGTCTTTGATTCCAGTTTCTGAGCTCAGTTGCAGTTCAGCATTATTTCTTCAATAATTATAGTTAACTTCCTTTCTGCTTTGGCCTAAGAGAGCTCAGGTAGATTTCTGTTGCTTGCAACCCAAGAAATCCTACGTAACATACTCTGGATTATGCACTTCCATTGCTGCCATTTGTGGTGTGTCCAGTTCCATCCCTGGTGAGATGTGATATTTCCCTCCCTCTGGCTCATGCTGATAGGCCTCAAACGTCAGAGATCAAAGGAGACCAAAAGGCTGGAGCTATTTATTCAAGTCTCTGTTCAATAAAAAGGGCTATCTGTTTGGCTCTGCTGGACAGTGAAGCTAAAGGGGGAGGATCAGAGATCTCATGATGAGTCTATCCAATTCTGCCCCTGGATTTGTATTCATTGATGTCTCCTTTTTTTTTTTTTTAACTTTATTTATTTATTTTATGAGAAACAGAACAAGCAAGGGGGGGAGGAGCAGAGAGAGAGAGGGAGAGAGAGAATCCCAAGCAGGCTCTGTGCTATCAGTGTGATGTGAGACTTGATGCAGGGCTTGATCCCACAAGCCGTGAGATCATGACCTGAGCTGATACCAAGAGTCAAACACTTAACTGACTGAGCCACCCAGGTGCCCCTCTCATTGATGTTTCTAACTGGGCATAGAACTCTTCTTTCTTTACATCACCCCTATAAAAAGTTCCAGTGACTTCCTGCTACCTGTTGAACACCACCCAGACACCATGATCTGTTGTCCAAGGCTCTCAGTAATTTGGCATAAACCACTTTCCAATTTTAGTCCTCAGATAATCTTCATTCAACTTTGCATTTCCTGTTTCCTTGAAAGTGCAAGTGCTTACATGTCTGATCTCTATTACTTTCAGCAGTAAGTCTGTACCTGTATGCTTTTCAGGGTTTGATTCATGTTGCCCTCCCAGAAAAATTATACACATCTACCTTCCTACCAGTAGGGTAAGAGAAGGTTGCCTTCCCTGTATATATTACAACATTAGGGATTATTATTCTTTGTAACTTTGCCAATGTAGCAGACATTCCTTTGGTTACTAATGAGGCAGAATTGTTTTTTATGAATTTAAGGATAATTTGTAATTCTTTTGTATATGAGTTTTTATGCTCTGGGCTAGTTTTTCTATTGTGCATTACAACTGTCATATTGATTTGTAAGATATCTTTATTAAAGATATCAACTCTGTCATATATGCCGCAAAAACCTTCTTTAGTGGATTGTTTTATTTTATTATTACGTATGACGTTTGACGTATAGGATTTTGTATTTTTATGGAGTTCAATATATTCTTTTTTCCTTTGATGATAGCCACCTTAGGTTTTTGGTTTTTTGGTTTGGTTTTTGTTTTGTTGTTGTTGTTGTTGTTGTTGTTGTTGTTGTTGTTTTGCTTGTAATGGTTGTTATTTCTCTTTTAATCACTATATATCTTACCTCCCAACTGGACTTAAGCTCTTTGAGAGAAGGGTCTGCTTCCAAAGTTGTATTGCTTGATTCTACTGTCTCCCCCATTTAGGTATAAGTGATCAGTAAGTGACAGTTAATTCATCTATTGGTTTTAAGCCTTCTAAGATGGATCTTCTAAGATCCATGCCTGCTGCTATTCATTAGTGAAATACCCTCCTTTTGAAAGTGTGCTGGACCAGTGATTTGCATCTAATCAATGGGATGTGACAAAAATAGATGGATAAGATTAAGCTGTAAAAAACTATGATATCTACCTTTCTCTCTCTCTCTCTCTCTCACTTGCTTGGTTGATGTCTGTTGCTCTTGGGGGGCTTATGTGACAAGGAGCTGAGGTTAGCCACCGGCCAATGATCAGTGAGGAATGGAATCCTACCAAAAACCACAAGAGCAAGCTTGGAAGTGGATCCTTCCCCTTTTGAGACTTAAGATGGTTACAGCCCTGGTTACATTAGAGAACAGGGGCCACAGAGCTCAGGTAAGTGATGCCCAGGTTCCTGATTCACTGTGAAACAACAAAGTATTGTTTTAAGCTACTAGGTGTTAGGGTAATTTGCTACACAGCAATAGATAACTAATACAATTGTTGAAAAAAGGCTTCTTGTCTTTGGGTACTTTTCTTTGACTTTTGTTGAAAAACACCCCATCTCATTTACTGCTTCAAAAAGTAAAGGAGAGGGACACCTGGGTGGCTCAGTAGGTTAAGCATCTGACTCTCGATTGTGGCTCACATCATGATCTTGCCACTCATGAGTTCAAGCCCCAAGTGGGGCTCTGTGCTGACCGTGCAGAGCCTGCTGGGATTCTTTCTGTCCTTCTTCTCAAACATTATATCTCCTTCTCTCTCTGCCCCTCCTCTGTGCGTGCTCTCTCTCTCTCAAAATAAACTTAAAAAAAAAATAAGTAAAGGAGAACCTCTATAAGGAACTACATCAACCTTGAAAATTTCAGTTGTTGTTAATGTATTTCCTAGAAATTGATTGCTGAGGTTGCTGCTGTGTTTCTTCATTGTGGGCAATAGAACGTGTTTATACTTATTCTTCTTTCCCACAGTGTCTGAGGAGGATGGAGCTTCTGGTTAGAGGAGTCCCCTGTAGTTAGCTGCGCATAGAGATGGGTTTGGAGTTACAAGCCTGGGACAGAGCTGGAACACCATGGATTAGCTCTGCATTGGGGACAAACAGGGCAAGGGAAGTGAGCACCAGGAGAGAAGAGCCATGGGGGAGGAAAAGAGACCTTTTGTGGTGCACAGTGGGATTGGGACTTTGGAGATAGGAAGTCTCTCGTGATTTTTAAGTAGTTCACTGTGGGGTGTGCAATAGAAATCCCTCATCCGTGATTCCTGGGGCACTTTAAATAAAGTTTACATTACTTCTTAATGTTTTCCCAGGAGTCGGTGTTTCAGGGGAACTATCAATGTGGAATTCTGTCTCCAGAAGATGCTTGAATGGACTTAGACACAGTTGCTGGAAGACGAGGAAGTTACTGATTCCTAGGTCACACTGGGATTGTGCTAAGGTGGTTCCGAGAAGGGCAGGGGGTTCATGCCCTCACCTCCTGTGGCTTGGCTCCTTAACCAGGGCCTGGTGCCTGCTGCCCGCATCCCACCCAGTGATGGCCAGCGCTCAGTCGTGGTGCCCCCCACTCCCACCCTGGAGGCACAGAGTTTGGCTTTTCTCTCTCATCTCCTCTCCCTCCTTAAGGTAAGTGGCTCTGCATCTTATTTGTCCAGAGCCCTGAATTTTTTTTCTGCGTGGATTAATACTAAAAGTCTAATCTAGTAAAATGAATCTCAGTTGATGTGTCAGTTAGACAGAGAACTGGCTTTCTCCCTCAGATCGGCTAATGTCATGTTAAAGGGAGATGACAATCTTTGCTTCTTCCCTACTGAGCTGAATTACCTGGACATCTTGAACTGAGGTGCCAAATCTTAAAAGACATCCAGATTTTCTAGTCTATGGCCAGAGGTGATTTTTACAAGTTTTAAAGGGATTTTTCAATTTCTTTAAAAAATATTTTCATCTGTTCGTTTGGTTTTTAATCTTCACTAGGGCCAGATATTTTTTGTGCTTATAGGAATGAAGCCAGGCCTGGGCAATCAGAAATGATTAAACCCATACAGGGACCTAAAGACCCCAGGGTTTGAGTTAAATGGCTATTCCAGTGACTGCTGAAGACAGGGAGCTGATGTGAAAATTGAAGCAATTACCTAGATCACTCAGGCAGAAGAATTTCTGAAGCTTTTTTTCCTTGAACAATCCAGATAATTGCTTCAATTTACACTTCTTACTGGCAGTAGAGACTGGTATTGGGACTCTAGGAGTGAGCTAAATAGAGAGAAGCAATGTACTCAGAAAATGATTCTGATAACTCAGGAGAGAATGCGGGTATAGGGGAGAATTCAGTGCTTTGGCCTTGATTTCTACCAGGCTCAAGCAAGTCAAAGTGAGCCTGTTCATTGTTGCCTGAATGATCCAGATAGTTCTCCATTGTCTGTTTCATCTCAGCAGGGACATTTTAGGGCCATGCAGGTGTTGCTGGCGGAAACTTTGGATGAAATTTTGACGGGGAAACTTAGGGTCTGTTTGAGGCTCTTACCCTGTGCTAACTGCGTTCCAAGGACCCTGCTTCAAGAAGGCCTTGCTGGGTCAGGAAAGAGAGGAGTGCAGTGGGTGCTGTCCTGGAAAAGCATACCACACCTGTTAATTTAAGCAGGAGCCAAAATCAGAGCACCAGGACTTGATCATTCCTTTAGGCAACAGATTTGTCCACTAGGGTCCTCAAGGATTCATCTCTGTGATGGAAAATTCATATTTTTGAATGAGTGAATGAATAATGTATGAATGCATGAAAGACATTTATTGAGTTGCTACTCTGTGCCTGGCATTATGCCGAGTCCTGAAATAATTAACTTTATATTAATATATGCCTTTTCTTTCTTTTTCTCATGTTTTCTTGGGAAGGGTGATTCCTCCAATCTCTTCACACTCTCTCCCAGACTTTATTTCCGAACATTTTCTCACAGATCTCCCTTTCAATTCTCACTTATCTAGAATAGATAATATTTTTAGTGCCATTTCAACAGATGGGATAAAAAAAATCATTCGGAGAAGATGAATACATTTTCAATAGTCACAGAACTCTTTAGCAGCAGAACAGGAATGAAAAATGTAGGTCCTGAGCCCAAGGCTCCAGCTACAATGCAATTTATTTTCAGGTTTATGTATTCATTCATTTGTCCTTGCCATTATCATGATCATGAAGGACATGGATTGATTGATCATTGAGAAAATATCTGTCGAGCATGTAAATAATACATGATCCCCACAGCATAGATACAGGAGCCAGACATACACATAAGACATTTAGCAGAAAGAAGTGTGAAAAGGAAAGAGCTAGAGAACAGTACCAGGCAACAGTAGGAATGTCATTACAAGGCAGGAAGTGCCCAGGTGCCAAAGCAGAGAACCCTGTTGGCTAGAGCTGTTCAGAAAGGTTTTTAAAATTCAATTCCTTGTTTTTTTCAGTGTTATGTATTTTTAATGTTTTTATAAATGTTTATTTATTTTGAGAGAGAGAGAGAACACAGGGGCATGGGGTGGGGGAGGAACAGAGAGAGAGAGAGAGAGAGAGAGAGAGAATCCCAAGCAGGCTCCAAGTTGTCAGTGCAGAGTCTGATGTGGTGCTCATGAACCATGAAATCATGACCTGAGCCAAAATCAAGAGTCGGATGTTTAACCAACTGAGCCACCCAGATGCACCTCAAGGTTACATATTTTTACAAATTGAGATACCATTGACACATAACATTGTATTCCAGATGTACACAGAATGATTTGATATATGTATATATTGTGAAATGATCACTACCATAAGTTTAGTTAATGTCTGTCCCCATACATAGTGACAGATTTTTTTCTTGTGACGAGAGCTTTACTCTCAGCAACTTTCAAATATGCAATAGAGTCTTGTTAACCATCAGACCATGGTATACATTACATCCCTAGGACTTATTTATCTTATAACTCAAAATTTGTACCTTGTGACCCCCCCTTTCCTCCAATTCCCCACCCCCCCACCCTCCAGCAACCACCAAACTGTTTGCTGTGTCTCTGAGTTCATTTTGTTTGTTTGTTTGTTTAGATTCCACATATAAGTGAGATCATACAGTACCTATCACTCTCTATCTGACTTATTTCACTTAGCATAATGCCATCAAAGTCCATTCATGTTGCAAATGGCAATATTTTCTTTTTTATGACTGACTAATATTCCCTCAGTTGTGTGTGTGTGTGTGTGTGTGTGTGTGTGTGTGTGTGTGTGCGCATACATATATATCTTCTTTATCCATTCACCTGTTGATGGACAAATTGGGTTGTTTCCATTTATTGTCTATTATAAATAATGCTGCAATGAACATAGAAGTACATATATCTTTTTAAAACCGTGATGTAATTTCCTTTGGGTAAATACCCAGAAGTGGGATTGCTGGATCATATGGTATTTCTATTTTTAATTTTTTTGAAGAACTGCCATACTCTTTTCCATAGTAGCTGAACCAATTTTCATTCCTATCAACAGTGCACAAGGGTTTCTATCTTTTAAAAATTGTGGCAAAATATACCACAATAACAGAATTTATTTTATATTTCATAGCATAAAATTTGCAGTCTTAATAATTTTTAATTTTTTTAATGTTTATTTATTTTTGAGAGACAGAGTATGAGCAGGGGAGGGACAGAGAGAGAAGGAGACACAGAATCTGAAACAGGTTCTGGGCTCTGAGCTGTCAGCACAGAACCCAGATGTAGGGCTTGAACTCAAGAACTATGAGATCATGACCTGAGCCAAAGTCGGATGCTTAACTGACTGAGCCACCCAGGCGTCCCACAGTCTTAACCATTTTAAAGTATACAGTCAGTGGTATTAAATACATTCACATCATTATGCAATCATCACCACCATCAATCTCCAGAACATTTTTTTACATTCCCAAACTAAAACCCCATACTCATTCAATAATAACTCCCCATTCTCCCCTCCCTCAAGTCCCTGGCAGCTGCCTTTCCACTTTCTCTGTGAATCTGAATACTCTAAGTACCTCATATAACTGGCATGGTATAGTATTTGCCTTCTTGTGACTGGCTTCTTTCACTTAACATAATGTCCTTAAGGTTCATACATGTTGTAGCATATGCTGGAATTTATTTTTAAGGCTAAATAATACCCTGTTGTATGGATATGCCACATTTTGTTTACCCATTCATCCACAGGTGTACGCTTGGGTTGCTTCCACATTTTAGCTATTGAAAATAATGCTGCCATGAGCATGGGTATAGGAATATGAGTCCCTGATTTCAATTCTTTGGAGGATATATGCAGAGGTGGAGTTGCTGGGTTGTATGTTAGTCTATTTTTAATTTTTTGAGGAGCCATAAGACTGTGTTTCATAATATTTGCACCATTTTATGTTCCCACCAGCAGTGCACAAAGGGTTCAACCTCACATCTCTTCGACACTGATTTTCTGTTTTTGTTTTTGTTGTTTTATAATAGCCTTTCTAATGGATGTGAAGGGGTAGCTCATTGTGGTGTTGATTTGCATTTCTGTAATGATGAGTGAGGTTGAGCATCTTTTCATGGGCTAATTGGCCATTTGTGTCTCTGGAGAAATTTCTATTCAAGTCCTTTGACCATTTTAAAATCAGATTTTCTTTTATTGTTGATTTGTAGGAGTTCTTTATATATTCTGGATATCCTTAATCAGTATATGATTTGCAAATATTTTCTTCAATTCTATGAATTGCCTTTTTACTCACTATCCTTTGATGCATAAAAGTTTATCGTTTTGATGTTGTTCAATTTATCTATTTTCTCCTTTGTTTTCTGTGCTTGGGTGTCTCTTTAATTTTTTTTAAACCCAGGCTAATTATAAACTTTTCCTAGGGCTTGTTAATCCTTTTTTTTTTTTTTAATTTTTTAACATTTATTTATTATTGAGAGACAGAGCATGAGCATGGGAGGGGCAGAGAGAGAGGGTGACACAGAATCTGAAGCAGGCTCCAGGTTCTGAGCTATCAGCACAGAGCCCGATGCAGGAGCTGAGCTCACAACAGCAAGATCATGACCTGAGCTGAAGTCGGATGCCTTACCAACTGAGCCACCCAGGCGCCCCAAGGATTTCTCGATCTTACCTAGTCCATCTCCTTTTCCCCACCCCCATCTCCTTGATTAAACCTTCTTAGCCACCACTGAGCGGTCCACCCAGGGTACTCTGACTTGTTTCTAAGTTTCCTGTGGATTATGACTTATTTGGTGACTTCCCCTCAAGTTGCAGTGGGCAAGGGTGGGGGGAGGTCTTTATTAATCCTCTCGGAAAGAGCTCATTTAATAAACCTAAATTTATATTTATAGTGACAACAAATGTGATTCACTTAGTTAATAGTTCATGAATAGATAGATGAATGGATGCATGAAGAGTGAACCCGTGGACACACAGGTCTCTCCACCCCAGATTATCCATGTGCTGAACTTCTCAGACATTCTCAGTGTGTGTGAGATTCTGGTAATCTTCTAGTGGGCTCAGGGAAACCCGGGATTGGACTGACCTCTCCAGTATATTGTGAAGTTGACCACTAAAGATGATGGATGTCTGAGCCAGAGCCTGAGAATACTAATGTGAAAACAGATGAGAATGTGGCACTTTGGCCTTTTTAAACCTACTTTCACTGCATCTGAGTATGATAGGAAAAAAATAGGATAAAATAGAGAGATTAGGAACTGATGGTCCCTTGGATGGGAAAGACATATTTTGGAACAATGCTGGGAATTTCTGACCATAGCAAATCCCCTCAGGCAACTCCCCCTCAGGTTTCCTTCAGGAATTTGACAAAAGGCCTGACTAAAAATAAGTAGACCATAAAACCTATGACCCACAAGGAACTGGCCACCCCTCATACAATGGAAACTAGTCAATCAGGAATGGACAACCCAGCACCTAGAGTTATCCAGCCAATAAGGATAAAACCTGAGAAGGAACAAAGGGGAAGGGAAGGGGTGGGGTGACCAGAACCTTATAAAACAAGGACCCTTGCTTATTGTCAGCAGGCATTCACTTTCCAATGTCCCCTCTCTGTGAAGAGAGCTCTCCTACTATTCTTTATTTCCAATCTTATATTTTAATAAACTTTTGTCTGCTGCTCATTTTGTGTCCACCTCTTCATTCTTTGAAGTGGCAAGACAATGAATCCTGGGTATTGTGGTAAAAAAAAAAAAAAAAATCCTGCAACATGAGGACAGGAAATCAAATTGGTACTGCTCATAATGGCTTATAAAAATTTATTTTTGTAGGTCTGTCTTCTCAGCTAGGTGGAAAAACTGTATTCCCAGGTGAACTTGCATTTAAGCAACAGATGTATTCCTTAATTTAACTAAGTAATACAACTATCTTACCACCATTTGCTCAGCAAACAACAACAACAACAACAACAACAAACATTCAAGGGTTTATACTATGTGTCAGGCACCATACTAGGTTCTTTAAAAGCTTTATTTCTTAAAATTCGCTCAAAAACTTTATGAGATGACTCGCTATTCCAATGATAGAGTTAAAATTGAGTCTTAAGGGAATTGAATACCTTGCCATGGGTACCTCCCACATCTAGTAAGTGGCAGGGCTGGGATTTTTACTCAGGTAGAACTTCCTTCTAGGTTGGATTTCTTATTCAGCATGCTGCCTACTATGCACTAGATGCTAGAGACATAAAGATGAGGCAGCTATCATTGCCCATGAGAGTGTAGTGATAGAGATGTGAATAGTAGATTGTGAGGACAGCAAGAAGGACCACCTGTCCTTTGTGGGTGTTTAGGAAGTCAGGGAAGGCTTTCTAACGAGGGAGGATTGAGTTGAGTCAAAGAGGAAAAGGTAGCACTGGAAAGGGGGAGTGGACATCTAATTGTTTTGCCAGCCCAGCACCATGTTCTTTTTCTGGGAATGACATCCCTCTTGTTTTGGGAACCTTCCCATCATGATATTCCTCAAAGATCTTACAAAGTTCCTGACTCTGATTGAGTGGTCTAGGGGTAGATACCTAAGCTCAAGCCAATCATAGACTTTCCCTAGTTTTTTTCAAACCAAAACTCTGAACAAACATCTATCCTTATCTAATGATAGAAATTGAAGAATGAAACCCAGAGACTCTTGGCAGCTGGGTTTCCAGGCATTGGGGGGATGATCTGGAGTGAGAAAGAATGAGGGCAATACAAAGAGGAATCAGGGACCACAGTTAGAGAGTTAGAGAGTCTTGGTAGCCTGCCTATTTCCTGGCTCCATTGTTTAATCATTTTTTTCTAAATAAGCAAGATAATCTGGATTCTTCTGATAAATTCTCCTATTGCCATGGTGACTTCATTTGGGTTTCTCTTACTTTTTACTGTAAGAGCCTTAATATACTTACTTAGTAATAGGCATGAATGGATGACTCTTAGCAAATGACTTGAAGTATCAGAAGCAAGCACAGCAAGAGGTGAATGGAGGAAGCCACAAATAGTTTGGTATTTGTCAGTGTGTAAACATCAAGATGAGAAGTGGTAAGAGATAAGGCTAATAAGTCGGCAGAAATCTGATCATGGGGTTCTGGGTGTATTTTGCAAGGGACTTCAGAACTTGATCCTGTATATATTCTGTTCATGCTACAGGTTCTAAGTAGGCATTAGGCAGAGGTTCTGGAAACTACACTACAATTAGTAGTAATTAAGAGAGATTCTTCACCTGGGAGTCACAGGCAGGTTTTGGTTGTTCCCAAATCCAATGACATAGCGTGAAAAATCTGTGGGTGTGTACAAGTTTTGTTTTTGTTTTTGTTATGGAAAGTGTCCCCAACTTTCATCAGATATGAAAGCAGCCCCTGACCCAAAATATGTTGTGAACTGGTATGCGCAGGCATTTTGGGGAAAAACGGCTTCAAATATTCAGGCAAATCTCATTTCCCCCTTGATTTCCCAACAACTCTTACAAAACCGTTCAGCACAGAGAAAATGCTCCATAACGTTTCGGTTGGACATTGTCATAAGGGATTCTCCTTGGAGATCATGAACAGATGTAAAGAGATGATACAGACCTGGTTTATCTAGAGATCTTAACTGGCAATACTGGATACGACCTCTACCCTGTTCTTGACCTGGGCAGCCAGACCAGACCTACAGGCTTTTGGAAGTGGCACCTGGGGTACCACCGCTGTCCCCCAAAGCCAACCCAACTGCAAGTAAGTATCCTTGTCCTTCCACCGAGAGGAGGAGCGACTACAAGTCCCAGGATGCCCCGCTCTCGGAGCCGGGGCGAGGGCGGGGCGGATCTCCGCAGTGACGTCACCGTCCCGGGGCGAGCCGGGGGTGGGCGGGGCCAAGGGGCGGGCCGGGGAGGCGGCCGAGCGCGCTGGTGCTGATGCAGGATGGCTGGGCGCGCAGGAGCCCGGGAGGTCTGAGCCGGGCGAGGCTCGCTCCCTGCGCATCGCCTCGTCCGCCGGCCGCGTGGTCGCGGGCAGGTGGGCCCGGGGAGCAGCGCCGGGCCAGGGCAAGGCCAGGGAAGGCAGGTCTGCAGCCGGCGGGGCGGGAGGCTGGTTGATAGAAACCTACCCGGTTTCGGAACGGCCGGAGGCGCCCAGCCCGCCGAGTTCGCGATGACCTGCTGAGAAGCTTCGTTGGAGGCTGCAGGAGGCGGCCTCGCTGCAGGCGGTGCGGTTCGCGGCCTCCTCCCTCGTCTTACTGAGCCCCGGCCCCCCACCCATCCCCGCGCCCCCTCCCTGCCGCCAGCCGAGATGGCGGATCCAGCCGAATGCAGCATCAAAGTGATGTGCCGGTTCCGGCCCCTCAACGAAGCGGAGATTCTCCGAGGGGACAAATTCATCCCAAAATTTAAAGGCGATGAGACCGTGGTGATTGGGGTAAGTGTCCGGGACGTGTGGGTTCCCCGGCTGCTTCGCGCCGCAGCTGGGCGCCCGAACGCCCCAGACGGCAGAGGTGTTCGGCCACCCCCTCGGACATCCCCGCAGGGCTGCCCTCTCGCGTGGACTTGAAGAGAAACCCCCTCCCCTACGCCCTACAGTTCGCTCCCGGGCGGGTGGAGGGGCCACTGGGGGCAGCGGGCGGGCCCAGGTGTCGAGAGTGGAGGTGGGGGGCGAGGAAGGGTTCGGCGCCGCCATTGTTCGCGGGGTGGGGGCCCTCGTGGGCCTATTGTTCCCCGCCCTGGCCACGCCGCGTGGGTAGGGTGTTTCGGTTACCCTCCAGCGGGGTGCCCAGGCTCCCCTTAAAGTATGATCTCTGCACTCCATATATGGTTCCAGGCATCAGTTCGATTTATCGAACACTACCTGTTCTTCTCACGACCTTAGCAAAAGCAAAAGAAAAAAAGGTACTGGAAAAATCCTAGCCTTGGTTCGGAGCTCCCACGCGGTGTAGACGCGGCTCCCCGCGGCGTTTCACCTTGCTCTGCGTGCAGAAGGCTGGGGGTGTGGGGAACACTGGTGGCCTTGGTGTTCCCGGGAGGCCTGGTGTGTCTTCTGCTTCCTCTCAACCCAAGCTACCCTGGATGTGGTCCCCGGCACTGACCCCTCCCCAATGAGGCGACCCCCCACCTGGTGTCCGCAGACCCTCAGATGTGCTTCGCGCTGGGTGGAGAGTAGGCTGTGTGCCCACATCTGTGGGACTAGGGGGCCCAGAGCACATCCATATAGCCCCTGTCTGCCAAGAGTAGAAGTTACTTTGTGTGGCTGGGTCCCCCCTTCCCCCCCCCCCCCCCCCCCCGCTTGATCTCCCGTCCTACCTTTCCTTTCCTCCTCCCTTCCCTTCCCCCCACTTGGCTCCCTTTCTGCAGCCGGGACTGCTGGTGGGGGCAGGGAATACCATTGGGTTTTAGTTCTTAAAGCAGTATGTCAAATGAAATAAACCAGCCTTTCCCCCGCCCTTTCACCCCCCGTTGTCCCCAGCGTGTGTAGCTGACGGTGCCCTCTTTGTATGCGAGCCGCGTGGGGAGGGACCGAGTTAATGGGAGCCTCCCGGTCCCCGCTGACATATTCCTGGCAGCCCGCTCGAGGCTGCTGATGCAGCCTTCCCGTCCCCGGCATTGATTAAGTGATGTCATTCAGATTACTGAGCATGCTCCGGCTAACCCCCTCCCTCCGATTCCCCCCAGTGGCTGGTGTATTTAGGTCAAGTGATTGACAGGTGACAGTTTCTGGAGGGTCCCTGCCAGCGTCCGCCAAGCCTTTCTCAAGCACCAGAGGCTGACGTTTGCCGGCCAAGCGGCCCCCAGCATCTTCAAGGTTGTGCCGCAGTCCCTGAGAAGGGCCCGAGGGACTAGCAGGTGCTAGCCGGATTGGTAGGCGGTAAGGCGGTAGGCGGGTGCTCTCCCTGAAAGGGTAACTGAGGCAATGCTCTAGCCTTTGCCCAGGGGCTTCATCTTGTCCCTCCCTTAGGAAGGCAGCTCCCTTTGACGACCTCTTCTCCCCTTCCCATTTTTACAGTCATCAGGAAACCATGACCTCCAAATGGCATGCGTTTATTCTAGGAGCTGACCTATCAGGGCAGGAAAGGGGGCTTTTCTCTTTGCTTAGTGTTAAATTGAAGAGAAGACTTATGCTACAATTATTGATGAAGAGGGGAATTCTATACTTAATGGCAGGATAGGTGATAGCGACATATCTGCTGCCAGTACATGGGGCAGATAGTAGCTTGTTTGGGTTACATCTCTCAGCTGGGATCAGCCTACAGTCAGATTTGCTATTTCCTGAGCCAGGCTGTGGTTTAGATAGAGTCGCAGTTACTGGGGACATCTCGTCCCTGCCCCTTACCTTGTAACAATTTTTTAACAAATAATTATGCAGCACTAGAACATGTTCTGGTGACCCTATTTTTTTTTTCCAGAGGTTTTAAAGAAAAGCCTGAAGAAGTTATTTTTGTTCTTCCTCTACCTCTCCTCCTGCTCCTCCTTCTCTTTCTCAGTCTTCTAAGAGTGATCTGTGTGCAAGGTGGAGATCCTAAGAACCATGTTTATTTCACATCTAAGTATACATGTGATTAACTAAATACATTAAAACAAAGTCACTCTATGAGTAATTTAAACTAACAGTTGTGGGTGTGAATACACATGTAACTCTTCAACTGTGAAGGGAAATTTTTGATTATCTTACTATAATACTTTTTAATACAACGGTTTTGAATTTTTTCAGGATAAGTTTGGTTCTTTTTTTAATAGAAAAAAGCATTCATATAGTAAAGTGTTATCATAAGGGTAAAGCTTAGCGAGCTTTTATAAAGTAATCACTCCCTTGTAACCATTTCTCAGACTAAGAAACACATTTTCAGGACCCCAGAGGTCCCATTAGTGTCGTTCCCGGTTATTAACTCCCTCTGCCTCAGGGTAACCACAATTCTGACTTCTGCCATAGATTAGCTTTGCTCATTGTTGTTGTTGTTGTTGTTGTTAATAAACTTTATATACGTAAAACCATAGAGTATGTTTGCTTTTGTGTGTGGCTTCTTGCAGTCAACATTATGCTTGTCAAATTCCTCCATGGGGTGGTGGAGCAATTTTCTCCTGCTCATTGTTCTGTCGTGTCCCATTGTATGAATACACCACGGCTTATTCATCCATTAACTGTCAGTAGATATTTGGATAGTTTCCACTTTGGGGTTAATATGGACATAGCTGCTATGAACATTCTTTTGCACTTTTGGTGAGAGTGCATCCAAAACAGAAGACTGCTAGACATTGAAGGGGGACTAGGGTTGGCATGTGCCAGGACCCTTCCTATTCCTGATTAATAATGTGTAACTAATGGAAATGACCTTTCTAGCAGCCTGTAACCCGTTTTGTACACTAAGTAGAACGGCTCCCAAGCCAATTCAGTTGCAACCAGCCCATATGGTTCAGTTGCAGGTGGAGACTGCCTTGGGTGGTCATCTCTTTCTTGCTTGTAGAGGTGTAGATTGTGAGGATGACCAAAGAAGGCCAGAACCGTCCAGCAATGTCAGTCATCTTCACTCCCAGCAGAGCCGTGTAAAGAATGAATTTCTGTGGAGTCAGCTGTTAGTCTAAATTCAGAATCCCAGAAATTTCTTTTGTTTTTGAAACTAAGGTCATTTTTTTTTTTTCTTTAAAGTTCTGTTCGGGGTCCCTGTGTGGCTCAGTCGGTTAAGTGTCCAACTCTTGATCTCAGCTCAGTTCTTGATCTAAAGGTCATGAGTTCAAGCCCTGTGTTGGGCTCCATGCTGGATGTGGAGCTGACATAAAATTACAATAAAATGGGACTCCTGGGTAGCTCAGTCGGTTAAGCCTTGGACTCTTGATTTCGGTTCAGGTCTTGATCTCACAGTTCATAAGATTGAGCCCCATGTCGGGCTCTGTGCTGACAGTGTGGAGCCTGCTTGGGATTCTCTCTCTCTCTCCCTGTCTCTCTGCTCCTCCCCTACTTGCATGCTCTCTTTGTCTCAAAATAAATAAATAAACTTTAAAAAAATAAAATAAGGCAGGAGCAGGTGAAGAGAGAAGAGCCAGCGTGGTGTGGATTCAAGAAGAGGTGGAGGAAGTTTGGAGCAACAGAAGAGAAAAGCTTTAGGGCAGAGTGAGAAATACCTTAGGTGAATAGGTAAAATACCTTAAAAAAATAAGGTAACACCTTAAATATATAGGCAACATTAGGTAAAATACCTTAAATAGGTAAAATACCTTAAAAAAAAGGTTCTGTTCAATTTTTATGGAGATGTATGCTAAGAGGGAGATTTTGCAGGTATAGTTTCTAGATTTTTCTTTTTAAGAAAATGTCCTGCCTTAGAGGAAGTATCTCCACCATCCTTGCATTTTTTTCAGCTCCTGAGTAAAGCTTTCTTTTTCTGAGCAGCCCAGCCACAGTCGTCCCCACTTTGAACCCCTGAAGCATTATTTTGCACAAGATCTTGTGACTTCTTTGTCTTGGATTATTATTAGTTTTATCATATACGTAATGACATTGTAAGCTATGGGCAGAGATAAAGACCATTTATGTTTTGCTTCTTTGTATTTCCCAGGGCCTTGCCCATAGAAAGCACTTAAGTATTTATTGATCTCTTTGTTGAATCTAGAAATCTTTACTTTGGTATATTTAACTTGTTTTGTGGGCCCTTAATTGGCCTAGGGAGTAGTTAAAAAAACGGTTTCTTTTTTTTTTTTTTTTTCAATATATGGAATTTCTTGTCAAATTGGTTTCCATACAACACCCAGTGCTCATCCCAACAGGTGCCCTCTCAATGCCCATCACCCACTTTCCCCTCCCTCCCACCCCCCATCAACCCTCAATTTGTTCTCAGTAAAAAAACAGTTTCAAAGAGAAGTGCTATTCCTTTGAGCAGACCTGGTAAGACTGCATATACTGTACTTAAATGCCTTAAGAAAATTGGGAAAGTACTACTCTCAGCTTTGTTAAATAGTAGGAAAGCTGTTGACACTGGCAGTGAGATGGAAGTAGAGGGTGGTGATGACCTAGTGATTAGAAAAGGGACTCCACATAAATTAATTCTTCAGAGAAAAATATTGGATTTATAGCATTTCTCGAAGTACTCCTCCATTAGCTGCTGAAAATCCTGGTGAGTCAGCCACTACTTATGGCTCTGACTATTGGTTTTGATGTATCTGTATTGATGGAAACTCTGTTTTGGAGAGTTCCCAGTAAGTTCTTTGAAATGGATGTTGACTTCAGTTTGCTCCCTTGGGACTTTCCTCTTATTCAAAGTCCTAGGAAAGCATTAAGTTCTGACCTCTTTGAGAGCCAAGGCAAAACATCAGCCGTGACCCCTGAGCTGGTCAGTGGTATGGAAAGTGGCCTCAGCCTGCAGGATCTCAGATTAGTTCCGGACAGTAGATGGGCGAGAAAGGAAGGACCAGGACAGAGACCAAATTCCAAGTTGGAGTTATCATTGTGGAAGTTAAGGACTCAAAACGTAAAGAAATATGGCTAGAATTTTTTTTTTTTTTTTTGTCCATAGTAATGGTCTTTAAAAACATGAACATTAAGATTTTTTCATTTTAACTTTTTTAAATGTTTATTTATTTTTGAGAGAGAGAGAGACAGAGTGTGAGTGGGGGAGCGGGGGAAGGGGGCACAGAGAGAGAGAGAGGGAGCAGAATCCCAAGCAGGCTTCAGGCTCTGAGCTGTTAGCACAGAGCCTGACACAGGGCTCCAACTCACAAACTGCAAGATCATGACCTGAGCCAAAGTCGATGCTTAACCAACTGAGCCACCCAGGTGCCCCTAAAATTTTTTCATGTTTAACTTATACACAATAGTTCTATGGGAGGGACTTTGACAATATAGAGTTGTGTAGCAATGCCATATTAGTTTTCTTTTGCTGCTGTAACAAATGATCACAAGTTTAAGGGTATAAAACTGTGCAAGTTCATTACCACAAAGTTTCCATAGGTCAGGAGTCCATCAGATCAGCTGGTTTCTCTGTTTAGGGTCTCATAAGGTCAAGACCAAACTATTGGCAGGGCCGTGTTCTTTTCCGGAGGAAAATCCATTTATTTGCTCATTCAGATTGGTGGCAGAATCGTTATGGTTGGTAGGAGTGAGGGTTGTCAGTCCTGGCTCTTCTCAGCTTCTAGAGGCCACTCTCAGGCCCTAGTCACGGGCTCCTCTTCTCTATCTTAAAAACCAGCAATAAGTTGGTCCGTCTAATGGTTCTCACCCTCTCCTGCAACTTCCATGGCATGTCTTTCTCACTGACCCTTCTTCATCCCTCTCCCACTTTAAGGGTCCATCTGATTGTAGTGAGCCCACCCAGATTATCTGGGATAATCTCCCTATTTTATTTTATTTTTTAATTTTTTTAATTTTTTAACATTTATTCGTTATTAAGAGACAGAGTGCGAGTGAGGGAGGGGCAGAGAGAAGAAGGAGACACAGAATCTGAAGCAGGCTCCAGGCTCTGAGCTGTCAGCACAGAGCCTGACGCGGGACTCCAACTCACAGACTGTGAGATCATGACCTGAGCTGAAGTCAGACGCTTAACCAACTGAGCCACCCAGGTGTCCCTAATCTCCCTATTTTAAGGTCAGCTGATTAGCAACCTTAATTATATCTGCAAAGTCCCTTTTGAACATTCACATATTCACAGATTTCCAGGAATTAGCGTGTGAACATCTTTTGAGGCCATCACTCTGCCTACCACACACTGCCATACTCACGATACAAAACAGTTTTGTTTACCACTCCCTACCCTCCCCCCCCCCCAGAAGCCCTCATGCCACTCCTCTGTACCACCCCTCTGTAGTCAAACCTTCTCCCCTCTCTTAACCCCTGGCAACCACTTCTTCTTCCTCTCTATAATTTTGCCTTTTCCAGACTGTCATAAAAATGGAATCACATAGTAAGGATCTTTTTGAACGTGTGTCTTTTACTTAAGAACTCTTGGAGATTTATTTTGTTGTTGCATGTATCAATAGTGTATTTTTTTTTAGTGCTTAGAGGTAGTCTACTAGATGGATATAACAAGGTCTGTTTATCCATTCACCCACTGAACAACTTGTGGGTTGTTTTCAGTGTGGAATGATGATGAATAAAGCTGCTATAAACCTTTGCATTTATGTTTTTGTGTGAGGGCAAATTTTTATTTCTCTTGGGTAAATACTGAGATGATATCAATTTTGGGATTGCTAGATCATATTGTGACTATATGTTTCACTCTAAGAAACTGCCAAACTGTTTTTCAAAGTGGTTGTATCATTGTGTATTCCTTCCCAAAAGCAGTCATATTTGAAGGCAGGATTATAAAGAGTTTGTTCAGTCACTCTGTTTAAGTGAGCACTAATAGTGTTTAATAATGTCGAGAATTATCAGTCCTTCATTCTTCTGTGCCCTAAATTCAGAGATGTTTACGTCACTTGAAAATGAATCAGTGGTTTCCAGTAAACATACCCCCTGAAACGCTGGAAGGAGTGGACACAAGGAAGTAGCTGTCATCTAGTAGGTGACACAGAGGCCGCTTGCTGTTCCCGGCACGCATGCAGTTGGCACCACCTAAGTGAATGGGGTTGGTGGAGGTAGAAGGGAGAGTCAGACAGAGCTGAGTGTGGATTCCCTGGCTAGCTGTGGGGCTTTTTCCCCAAGTTGTTTAACTTTTCTGCGTCTCAGTTTGATCATATTTGAAATGGAGATATAATTACTTATCTCACAGGGCTGTTAGAATGAAATGAAACGAAGGGGTCAAAACAGCATCTAGTA
Source organism: Panthera pardus (assembly GCF_024362965.1). Taxonomy (NCBI): domain Eukaryota; kingdom Metazoa; phylum Chordata; class Mammalia; order Carnivora; family Felidae; genus Panthera; species Panthera pardus. The sequence goes on along the minus strand of NW_026526655.1, from coordinate 81,632,700 downwards.
GAGAGAAAATGCTCAATCAATGCTAATTATCCCCCATGTTTCCTATCTGCCTGTAATTTTTCTCATTTTCAGAATTAGCTTTGTCTCCTAAAATTACTGCCCTTAACCCTATGTCCTGAAAACTCTTCCTGTAGGCCTATTTCTTAGGTGTTTGTTCTTATGCATTCTTGCTTGGAATAGCCTCTCTTTTCATCTTATTTGTGAAATTCCTAACCATCCATGAAGGCAGAGCTCACAGTCTGTTTATTTATAGACATATCCGCTGATGCTTTTATTTGCAATGATCATATATAGGAGAGAGGGAGAGGGTGTGTGTGTTTCATGGGTCTTTGCCTCCTTCACAGTGCTTGTCTAGTTGCTTTGTAAGTGTATCTTGATTGAGGCTTCTTTCTTTCCTTGCTCCCTGCACAGAACCAAGTCTCCATCAATGCCAGTTTCTGCATTTCCTTAAATAACTTGGGTATCATTGGGGATTTCCCTCTGCCTCCACCTGTGCGTGTCTGGCCCAAGTCCCCTATTTAATGACAGTGTTTTCCATTTTTGGCTTTTCTCCCCCATTCAGAATAGGAAACCTCCCCCACCTTTGGGTTCCCTTGAGTCCCTGCCTCAGCTTTCTCACCTGTGTCTACTTATTAAACAAGCAAAAACAAAACTGCCTACTCCCTAATGGTTTCACTTGAGTTAAAAAAAATACCCCCTCGACAGATCCAATTTCACCTTATTTCTCTTGGATTTTTTATAAGGTCCTATTTTTGTGGCTGAAAAAGCTCCTCCCTTAACCCGTTTGCTGCATGTCAACCAAGTTCCTCTCAGTAGGAATTGACTTGTTTCATTTGCTGTTATTTGTTGATATTGCAGAGAACATGGGAGAATATGGAGTGTTAGATTCCTCACAGTACTCCCCAGATGTGGGCATGAGTCACACAGCCCAGGACCAGCTCCCAGCTCTGCACCTTCTTAGCTGTATGGACTTGGACAGACTGCTAAACCTTACTAAGTTGCAGTCTCCTGGCCTGTAATAGGGCTAATATAACTCTCCACCTTGTAGGATTATTGTGATGGTCACAAGAGCGAATGCACGCCCAGTGCCGAGCACAGTGCCTGGTATATAGCAGGCATTCAGAAAATGTCCACTTTGTAAGACCCACCAGTGGTTATTTCTGTGTCTTCTTGTCAGACTGACAATCTTGGGAGAGCCCAGACCCTTCATCACAGGTTCTCTGGTGCCTTCAGGTTGTGTTAAAGAAAAAATTATTCTGACACTTGTAAAAATAGTTAAGGAAGATTATTGTGATAGGTATCAGTACTGTTGCCATAGGCGAGAGAAATCGGGCTCAACTCCAAGTAGAACAGGTTGTGGGGGTGGGTGGGTAGGTGGATGGACAGTTACCAAGAGGAGACATCAAGGGTAGGGGGAGATTCTTGCTAAAATGACCTAACAGGATTCTTGCGGAAGGCAGGCCAGATATCAAGGAATCAAGATCTAGATTATGCGGTATCAGGGGTGATGAGATATTGATATTGGGTGGGGGTGGGACTCTCTCTAAACTGCCTTAGTAGGATTCTTGCTAACACTGGACTCTACAAGTTTAAAGTCAGGCGTGGTTGAGAAGACGGCTCAGGGGAGCCTGACTACAGTGGTCATCTGGAAGCTGGATGATTCAGTGGGACATTTGAGACCTTCTGTATTCTGGGCCTGCCTACCTTCCTGACCTCACCCCCTCACCCTGTGTTCCATCTGTGCTTCCATTCCCCCAAATGATGAGGTGGCTAAGTCTCCCCCTCCTTACCCCAGCTGCTCACATCCCACATGCCTGGGGTGACTGTTCTCAAATTGTAGCTAAATGGCAAGCATCCATTCGCTTTTAGAATCTCATCCAGTAGTGCCTCCCCTGAAATTTTTCCGACTAGTCCCTCTCCCCTTCCACCCTGCCAGATTAGACACTTCCTCCTATGCACCCCATATCCATGGACAACTCCCAGCTGACCTCCCCCAGTTACCGTGTTTCATTTATTTGGGTATATGCGTCCTTTCTTCCAAGTAGACTGAAAACCGTTTGAGAGCAGGAAATGTGCGCCATTTATTAACATCTCTAAGGCCTGGAACAGTGCCTGGAACAGAGTAGATGCTCAGTACCAGATATCTTTTGAAGGAAATAAAAGAATGCTGACCGTCCTAAGCTGTTAGATGGTAGACCCTGGAGTTATTTGCTTGGATTTTTACCTTGACCTTTCTCCAGCTCTGGTAACTTGTTTTTCCTACTTAGGACATCCTCATGGTTTTACTGTTACTGTCTTAAATGCAATAGCTTCTTCAGGACTTCTGATATATTCCATGCTCATTAAAAAAAATTCAGACCATGCAGAAAAGCATGAAGAAGGTGGTAAAAAGCACTTTTACTTTTACAAACCAGAAAATACTTTTGTTAAAAAAATTTTTTTACATTTATTTATTTTTGAGAGACAGAGAGAGAGCATAAGTGGGGGAAGGGCAGAGAGAGAGAGAGGCACAGAATCGGAAGCAGGCTCCAGGCTCTGAGCCATCAGCACAGAGCCCGACGTGGGGCTCGAACTCATGAACCGTGAGATCATGACCTGAGCTGAAGTCAGACACTCAACCGACTGAGCCACCCAGACTTTTAGAAAATACTATTGTTAACATTTCCTTGTATATCCCAGCTCGTTTCCATTCTATAAAACAACCATACTTTGTTCTAAAACACAGATAGCGTTTTTAAAAAATCTGTTTTGAAACCCACTGTTTTGCTTAACAGTATATTCAGATAGTAGCATTTGTAAAGGTTGCATATAATTGCATTGCATATCAATCAATACTTTAACCATTTCCTAGTGTTAGACATTTGGGTTTTTCTGCTTGTTTTTCGTTCTGTTATAGACAAAAGTGTGATAAACATTGGTGCACACATCTTTTTGTGCACTTGCCAGATTGTTGTTTTAGAATACATCCCCAGAATTGGGATTGGTGGGTAACAGGGTATAGATGATTTTAAGGCAGCCATAGTTTTTGAGAGAGAGCAATTCAGAGATGGTAAGTTGTCCTGTTTTATACTCCCATCTCTCTGTCTACCAGATGGAATCGCTGCCAGTTTGTCTCATAAGGCATCCTTCATACCTGAGCTAAATTAAATTCTTACCAAGAGTATGTGTTCTGTCATGCACTGTTAACCCGTAGATCCAGAACACAGCAATGCCTTCAGACTTTTAATGTAAACCATACGATTTTGTAGGCTGTCTCCTGTCAGTTTCAATATCCTAAAGGATGTTGTTTCTTGGAGGTGATCAAAAGCTAAATTTCTCTCTTGAGGCAGCGAAAGATAGAGGCCAAGTTTGTAGTCTTCAAGAAAAATAGGATGGATGCTTTTCTTCTTGGTGCTAACATTGAATGGCCTGTGATATCTGCTGGGCAGTTGTAAGTTGAGAAGGGATAAAATAACCCTCTCAAAAAAACCCTAGAAAGAGCTTAGCGCCTTGCCCTCTGATTATTAGGTACTCTTTTAAGTAACTTATTATATAAGATTCCAACGTACACCAAAGTAGAAAGAATAACAAAATGTACCCCCAGGAAGCTGTCAACCAGTTTTAACCATCATCAACAAATGGCCAGATTTATTTTTTCTATACTCCCCTAACCATTCCTCCCCAAATCACCTGATTGTTTTAAAGTGAAATCTCACATCATTTTATCCTTAACATATCAGTTCTCTTTTAAAACCTCAATGACATCATCACAACTAAAATATGAGCAATTCGTTAATGTCAAGTACCCATATTTCCCCCTATTGCTTCATAAATTTATTCTACAGCTGGTTTGCTCAAATCAGAATACTAGGTGCTATTGATTACAAGTGAGGAGAAAAAGAAATGCTCATACGTATCGACCTTAAAACAAGAAGGGAGGCTTTTGCTGTGGAGTCCTGTGGGACAGAAGAAACACAGGGCAGTCAGGCTAATCAAGATTTCCAGCCCATGTCCCTTAACAATGGTCACGTCCCACTTACCCTTTCTAATAAACCAGTGCCAGCATTGCGGTGTCATCCAGAAAAGCTGTTTAAAGAGATTTCCGCGTTATAGTTTTTCCCTGCTGCTTTCCCCCTGGCTTTAGTTGGCTTGTGTAAACACCAGGAAAGCAGGCAGATGTATCACTCACTTGTCTTGCGAGCTCAATACCGCCCTTATCAGATTGGTGCCAAGTACATTCACAGCAATACTTTTAGGTGTTTCTAGGTGTAGTAGTATTTATTACCTTTTTAGTCAATGAATACCTGTCCTTGGTGTGAATTGAATACCGGAAAAGAAATCCAACAGAGCTGAAGGGAAAAAATATACATGTGAGAACAGAATTCACTGCAACAAACTACTTTAAGGAAAAAGGCTTGTAGTTGTCTTTTTATGTTTCTTATGCCTTTTCTCACTAAAAAGAAAAAAAACGGCGCTTGGGTGGCTCAGTCAGTTAAGGGCTAACTTTGGCTCAGGTCGCGATCTCACAGTTTGTGGGTTCAAGTCTTGCATTGGGCTCTGTGCTGATACCTCAGAGCCTGGAGCCTGCTTCAGATTCTGTGTCTCCTCTCTCAGCCCCTCCTCCAATCACGCGCGCACGCGCGCGCTCTCTCTCTCTCTCTCTCTCTCTCTCAAAAATAAAATAAACAAAAAGAAAAAGAAAAAAAATCTCTGAAGGGAGATGGATAAAAAGTGCAAATTAAAAAAAAAAAATCCCAGTAATTTATGCTTTAACTTCCTAGGCTGCAGTGTATGGTCATAAGAGCTGCCCATCAATAATACTATTTTAGAAGATCTTTAATTTACTTAAAGGTCTTGGCTACACAATTCTGGACTGACAGTCCCTTCCTTTCCTGTGCTCTGTCACAGAGTGATCTCTCCCATTTCCAGGTCTTGTTTTGCCTCATGAGGAAACGAAGAGAGGTCTGCTTCAATTCTTTGAGGCGGTTATATCATAGATTTTTTCTGAACCACCTGTCTGGCACCTCACTCCTCAGAAATTATTGATCTTCATCTGGGAACCTGGTTAAATAACAACTCCAAGTGACATCAGAAACTTTGGATAGTCTTGGGAGAAGGGACTTCTGCTTCTCTTTCATAGCCACCTCCTGCCTCATAGAGAGGACCAAATTCCAGTCTGACTGGGCAGTGTCCAGACCTGTCAGTCCTGGTCACTGGTGGGCAGGATCCCATGAGAGGCAGTCAATTCCTTCCTGTATCTGGCCTTGGTGGTAAGCTGACCTCTGCAGATCTGGATTCCTGGGCTGGCTCCTAGGAGCTGTTTTTCTGTCTCCTGTCTGCATGCTGCTGAGTAGGTAAATTAGGCTAGCTCCACAGATTCAGGCCCAGGTGGGCTGGTCTCAAGGTCCAGAAGAGACTGGGCTGTGGGATGGGGGCGTGGTGAGGTAAGGAAAGTAGAAAGACCATGTGAGCCTCCACACTTGGCTAGGTTCAGGATTGGGATATGGGTATCGATGCCCTAGCCACGTGCTGTCTGGTTACTTGAGCAAACTCACCCACCCAGTGGGTGGGAGGAGCTGTCAGGGGAGGCTTCTGGCTTTTTTGGTCCCTTGTACTAATGCCATTATATAGCATCAGAGCCTCCTAACTACTAATAGTTTATTTATATAATATTTGTGAAAAACAGACTTTAGAAGGGAAGTGTTTAGCTCTTCGGTAATAATTACTGAACAACACAACCTACTAATTATTTGTTCAAACAAGTGGGAAAGAAACACCCAAAGTACTGTATCCTAGAGTAACAGCACTTGCTTGCTCATTTGCTTGTTAAATGTTTCTTAATAAATACGACTCTTGATAAAAATCGGTTTGAGGATCTGTTTTTAAACTGTATTTTCTGGTCTAGACATTTATCCAAAAGAGCTTGTAAAGGGGAAAATATACACGTATTTAATATTTCTTTAGTGCTATTAAAAAGTAAATATAAAGAGGTAATATATACATTCATGGAAAACTTGAAATTAAGTGAGTTCTTTTTTAGTATGAACGTTTACTTTTTTATTTTTTTTTGAAAAAAAATTTTTTTTAACATTTATTTATTTTTTTTGAGACAGAGAGAGACAGAGCATGAACGGGGGAGGGTCAGAGAGAGAGGGAGACACAGAATCCGAAACAGGCTCCAGGCTCTGAGCAGTCAGCACAGAGCCTGATGCGGAGCTTGAACTCAAGGACGGGACCATGAGATCATGACCTGAGCCGAAGTCGGACACTCAACCGACTGAGCCACCCAGGCGCCCCAACGTTTACTTTTTCAAAGAGCAAAGGTAAAGTTTTGGACCTCACTGTGATTCTCTGCTGTCCAGTATGGAAGCCACTCGCGTCACGCAGCTATCCGGCACTTGCAATGTGGCTGGTCCAAGTTGGGGCGTGCAGTAGTTGTAACATGTACGTGGGCTTTTGAAGACTTAGGACAAAAAAAACGGAAATGTAAACTATCTCAATTTTGTGTAGTCATTACATTTTGAATGATAAAAATGATTTTCCCCGTTTTACTTTTACTTTTTCTTTTTAAGTTTATTTATTTTGAGGGAGGGAGAGAGCGCGCGCTTATGCCCACACACAAGTAGGGGAGAGGCAGAGAGAGAAGGAAAGAGAGACTCCGAAGCAGGCACCATGCTGTCTGTGCAGAGCCCAACACGAGGCTCAAACTCAAAATGCCCGAGCCAAAATCTTGACCCGAGCGGAAATCAAGAGTCAGGTGTGTAACCCACTGAGCCACCCAGGCACCCTATTTTTACTTTTTAAAATGCGACTACTAGGAAATTTAAGGTTACACGTGTGGCTTGCATTCATCGTTGACATTGCATTTCTGTTGCACAGTGTCGCAGGAATCTTTTCTGTGCTGCCGACACACTGTTTTTGCATTTATTAATTTTAATTCCACTTTGATGTATTGAGGGTTTATTGTGCGATAAGTAAGACAAGATCTCTGCTGTCAATGACCATGTATATAATCCAAGAAAAGAAGGCAAGTAAAAAAAAGAAAAGAAAAGAAGAGAAAATTAGCCTGCTGGGAGTGTCCAAAGAGAAGAGGAAACAAAGCCTTGCTGGAGTTAAAGAGAAAGCACATCCAGTTGTGTTCAGGGACACCTTGCAGAGGGACATCATTACCTTGACGCTGCGGCAGGATCTGTCTACACTGCACGTGTAAAATTTGCTTCTTTATTTTAAGTTATTTTGCTGTTCTGCATAGCTGCTTTACATATTTCTGTCTTGAATAGTGTTGGGAAAAGCCCCAGGGCGGGATGTGTGCTGTAGCCCAGTCCCTCTCTCTGCTATCACTCCCCACTCCCCGCCAAGTACTGGTACATTGAGTGTTGCCTCCGGCCGGCGTCATATAATTCAGGCCTGGCCATTAACGGCAGCGGGCTGGGATGCGCTTGCAGTGGGTGACACTGGGAACACCCACGGGGGGACACGCCGCGTCGTCTTTGAAGAAGGTCGCGGTGCTCCGCTGCTGCCCAGCTGACACCGCAGTGTCCTGGAGACCGGGCCCCAGGGCCGCCTCACTGCTGGGCTCGGCCTCCCTGGAAGGCGGTTTTTAACTTCTACCCCGGTGATTCGCAAATCTGCCACTTACCTTCTGTCTGCATTCTGTTGCTAATGCTAGGAATGACGAGACCTCTGGTCCTGGAAACGCATTTCCCTTTAGCACGGGCGCCAGCTAATGAGGTCCCTCCACCCCGTGAACAAAAGCGCGCATTAGGAGGCCCGCTGGTGGGAGGAGGCGCTGTTGTGGGAAACCCGGGAAGCGCCTTCCTGGTCGGTAGCAGGTGCCTCTTTGTCCTGGTGTGTACGTGTGTATGTGTGTGTGTGTGTGTGTGAGGTCGCCTTGCAGGTGAAGGCCACACAGCTCTTTGAAGCGGGAGTTGGTTCTGTGCTGGGAAATCTCTTTCCCACCCCTCCGGTGCTCCTGTTCGTCAGGGTTGACACAGAATTGATTTTTCCTCCTTTGCAAAGGCAAAATCTCCATGATGTAACGTGCAAGCCCAACAACACAAAACCAGCCGTAACCTCACCACCCTACATTGTCCATTTTAATTTTCATATCCTTTTTCCTTTCACTGACACTTAGCATTTTAAAAAAATGTACTTCCAACCCTGGATATACATTTATGCTTTTTTTTCCCCCCTTAAAAAAATTTTTTTTTAATGGTTATTTATTTTTGAGACAATGCGAGAGACAGAGTACAAGCAGCAGAGGGGTAGACAGAGGGAGACACAGAATCCGAAGCGGGCTCCAGGCTCTGAGCTGTCAGCCCAGAGCCCGACGGGGGCTCAAACTCACAAACCGTGAGATCATGACCTGAGCTGAAGTCGGACGCTCAGCTGACTGAGCCACACAGGCACTCCATTTTTTCCCCCTTTTTACTTAAGTTTACTCCGTAAACGATTTTCCATGTTTTGTAATATATTCGTGGTTGGTTGTGATTTTCAGTGATGATTTAAGTGTCCATTGGGGCTGATAGATCACAGTTTGCTAACCCCTCTGGTTTCGCGTTCAGACCTCCAGCGTCCCCTTAGTCTGGGTGATGGTTTAGTGAACATCCCTGCTGTTTTCTTTTGTTGAGTTTTTTCTAGAGGTTGCATTCTAATGCAAGGAATACTTTACTTGATCTTATTAAATATTATCCTGTTGCTTTCTGTAGAGACCAATCCCTACAGACTCCAGGAATATATGAGTGTCCTATTTGGCAGTGAATTCATTTTTGAAGTGAAGTATAGGTAACTTAAGCCATATTTAACACAACGTTTTTCTGATGGTTTGGAAGTTTCCTGGAAGACTTTGCCATCATGGGTGAGAACTGTTTAGTGAGCAATATTGCATGTGTCAAAGGCGCCTCAGTGTATAATGGTAGCCTCGTGTCTGTTGGTCTTGCCTGTTTTGAGGGAAGAGAGGTCGGAAGACAATCCTGTAAAATGGCTTAATTCTAGCAGAATTTCTTCAGCACTAAATTTCCTTCCAGAAGATGTAACTTATTTGCAAAGTGAGTAAGGGAGGTTACAGAGAAGGTGCCTTTCAACTTGGATGTTGAGGAGGACTATATTTAAAGAAAATTTCTCAATGCTTTTAAAGTTAAGAATAGCCCCTTTTTTATTTTCTATTCTCCCTGGCCCACCCTTTCCCAAACACAACCTTAGGCAACAGTGTGTTCAGTATAAATATCAGGTAATAGACTATCTTGATTAGCAGAACTACAGACAATGTATGTATTACTGTTCTTCTCACAGACGTTTATGCACCCATTAGATTAAGAGTAATTATCTTCTTAGACCAATGAAGTTATGCTCTTCCCCAATCGCAAACTATTGTAATTCTGAGTGGTGACAGCATATAGCAAAATCTGCTACACTTAACAAACACTTATGTAAACGCTTTACTGAATGTTCATTCATTTACTTTAACCCTCAGTGCTACCCTGTGAGGTAACCACTATTATCACAAGTCCTCTCTGCATTCCACAGATGAGGAATCTAGAGCACAGAGAGGTTAAGTTACTTGCTCGAGTTACTTGCTCAAGAGGTTAAGTTACACTTGCTCACACAAGTGTAAGTAAGTTGTGGACCTAGGATTCAGACCAGGGCAGCATGGTCCTAGAGTCTTTGCTTTTAACCATTTGTTGTGTCACATCTACATTTTGGTTCCTGACAGGAGTTGAAAATGTCCAGATGCACCGCATTTCCTAAATTGCAGTTTCGCTAGGACACAAGTTCTTTGATAAAAGGGTTTGTTGTCAATTAAATGCAGGAAGTGTTGCTCATATTCTCTGCATCTTGGAGACAACCCCACCTCTCTCGTCAACAGTCCTGCAGTAAATAAGCACACTTGACTCTGTTTACTTGGTGTTTACCATTAGCAACCCACTGGGCTGAAGTTTAATTTGGGGAACTGCTATAGAGAAGGTAGCTGTATGCTGGGCTGTACTTGAAAGTGGAGGGTTTTTTTTTCCCTCTCTGTTGCTTGCCCTTACATTGGTATCAGATTTTGTATGAAGGTCAGAATCAGCTCTGCTCTTGCTATAATTTCCAGCTGAGAGGCTGTCTAGGGTGTTCCATAGATCACAGTGCCAGTGCTCTCAGGGTGTGGTGCATTTGCTACGAAATCTTGTAGGCTAGACTCCTGATTTTTTTTTTAATGCTTATTTATTTTCTGAGGTGGGGGAGGGGCAAAGAGAGAGGGAGACAGAACTTGAAGCAGACTCCAAGTTCCATGCAGTCAGCACAGAGCCCGATGCAGGGCTTGAACCCACGAACTGTGAGATTGTGACCTGAGTCAAAGTCAGACGCTCAACAGTCTGAGCCATCCAGGTGCCCCATAGACTCCTGAATGTTTTGATGTACTCTTAGTTCACATGGATCTATCCACAGAGAAAAGGATTATCATGCCTTTTTTTTTTTTAAGTTTACTTATTTATTTTGAGAGGGGGAGAGAGAGAGAGAGTGCAAGTTGGGAAAGGCAGAGAGGGAGAGAGAGAATCCCAGGCAGGCTCCGTGTTGTCAGTGTGGAGTCCAACTCAGGGCTCCATCTCACAAACCGTGAGATCATGACCTGAGCCAAAATCAAGAATCGGACACTTAATTGACAGAGCCACCCAGGCTTCCCTAATGCTTTTTTTGTTTTGTTTTGTTTTAATAAAAACGTTTTCACACTGCTCTTCTGTGTCTTAAAAGTATAGAGATTTATGTCTCCTTCTTGGATTTCTAAGTCCATATATACATTCAAGCATATTAGTAAACTGTCTTCTAAAAATTTGTGAGTAGGTTTTATTTTAAAAAGTTTTTTTTAAATTTTTTTAACGTTTTATTTATTTTTGAGACAGGGAGAGACAGATCATGAACAGGGGAGGGTCAGAGAGAGGGAGACACAGAATCTGAAACAGGCTCCAGGCTCCGAGCTGTCAGCACAGAGACCCACGCGGGGCTCGAACTCACGGACCGCGAGATCATGACCTGAGCCGAAGTCGGCCGCTTAACCAACTGAGCCACCCAGGCGCCCCTTAAAAAGTTTTTTAAAGTTTATTTTGAGAGAGACAGACACAGTATGAGTGAAGGAAGGGCAGAGAGAGAGGGAGAGAGAGAATCCCAAGTAGGCTCCGTGCTGCCAGTGCAGAGCCAGATGTGGGGCTTGAATTCATGAAACCATGAGATCGTGACCTGAGTCGAAACCAACAATCAGGTGCTTAACCAACTGAGTCACCTAGGTGCCCCTTATCATCTTTAAAGAATGAGAGTTCTGTTTCCTTCTTTCTACAACAAATACTTTTCACTCCTTTTTTCTTGTCTCACTGCATTAGATAGGGCCTTCAGGACAATCTAAAATAAAAACAATGATAGCAGGACTCCTTGTCATATTCTTGATCTTAAGGTGATGTTTGATATAGATTTTTAATAGATATTCATTATTAAGGTAAGGAAGTACCATCTATCCCTGGTTTGTTTTCTTTTGCTTTTACTCATGAGTAGTTCTTGAAGACCTTCATTGCTTCTTGCTTGGATTGTAATAGTCTTGGGAAACAATTCCCTGCTTGCTCTACATTCCCTCTAGTCCCTTGAACACTGTAGCTAACGTCTTCTTTCTGAAGTACTACTCAGAATATGTCAACTTTCTGCTCAGAAACATTTTAAGACGCTCCTTTACTTACTAAAATAAATTTGAACTCCTCACCTTGGTTCCTGTGATTCAGCAAATGCTCTATAATATGTTTCCTTCAGAAATTGAGAAATTGATTGAGAAATCAAACCTAACTGTACACCATATTTCAACCTCAGTCTGCAATTTCACTCTTCGGTGCCTTTGTTCATGAGGTTCCCATCTCTTAGAGTGCCTTTCCCATCTGTCTGTGTCTCTTGAAATTCTTTTTCTCTCTGCAGGCTCGCTGGAGGCATTTCCTTGTTTATTTAGTCCCTCCCTTCTTGGAATTACCCCATTCGGAGTACTGGGTTTTGTTCAATTTTTTCAATCTTTTTTTTTTTCAATCTTTTTTTTTTTTTTTTAAGAGAGAGAGCACAAGTGGGGAAGAGGGGCAGAGGGAAAGAGAGAGAGAAAGAGACAGAGAGAGAGAGAGAGAGAGAGAGAGAAGCTTAAGCAGGCTCCACTCTCAGCATGGAGTCCAACTTGGAGCTTGATCCTATGACCCTGGAATCAACCTGAGCTGAAATAGAGTCAGGCGCTCAACTGACTGAGTCACCTAGGTGCCCCTATTTTCCTTCTTTTTAAAAAAATATAGCTTTAGGGGAGCCTGGGTGGCTTGGTTGGTTAAGCCTCAGACTCTTAATTTCAGCTCAGGTCTTGGTCTCAGAGTCTTGAGTTCAAGCCTCACTTTGGGCTCAATGCTGGGTGTGAAGCCCAGGTAAAAAATAAATAAATAAAAATAAAAAATATAACTTTATGAAGGTATATTGATATCCATTGTTTGATTTATTTTCATATTCTCAGCATGTGAGTCCTAATGGGTACACAATACATGATGGAATGAATGAATAAATGACTAACTAAAAGAGCATTTCTTCTGGTACTTATTGTCTCATTTTTATGATTATATTTGGTCTGATTTTTGCTCCCTCCCTTTCCCCATAAGTCCCACCTGACCACTAAAGGAGCTGCCTACATATTTCTTTTGAGAAATTCATCATAATTGGGCCAAACTATATATAGGTATTCCTTAGGGAGCACATTCTATTTATCCCACCCTCAACCAACTCACTGTCTAGTAAGAGAGACAGATAGACACCGACATGTACACACACACACACACACACACACAATGGCAATACAACTGATAAGTGATTGACTAGTACTCAAAGTTTATTGAGAAATAAACACCTTTAAGGTTGGGGCAGATTTTGCAAAGTAGTTCCATTTCCCAAAGAATAAAAATTTTTTTGTTGGATATCCAAGTTCTGTTTTCTTCTATTCAGCTTTTCAGTTGACAGAGCCAAAAATGAAAGAAATTAGAAATACATTAAGTATAGAAATGATTGCTTTCAAATGATTTCCTCCTCTATGAAAACATAGAAGCCACACACAAAACACTTTTCTCTTGATTTGCAGCTTACTAGTCTTACAAAACTATTTCAATTTAAGCTCAAAACTAGCATCATAAAGCAAGAAGGGTCCAAGAAATTCTAAATTGAAGACATTAATATAAATGAACCACACTTAAAATTCTATTGATAGTCCTCAGCTCTGAAAGCGAAATGTCTATAATTTACCTAAATTGTCTTGAAAGGAAAAGAAATAAGAGAATTTCTTTTTTGGATGTCTGCTTCCCAGCGTTTTCTTAATAACCAGGCTATCGAGTGCTTGAATTATTATTATAACCACATAGCTATTATTTTCATTTCAAAAGAGTGTGGGTTAATTCCAGCTGAAGCTTATATTTCAAGTGCATTTTTGTGTAATATATGTAATAAATCAATACTGAGCCATAGGGTCTGAGGATCAAAATTATTTTAGACCAACCAATACATTTTTCTTAAAGCTGGTCAGTGGTCCATCCTAGCTTATTACTCAGGAAATTGAAGGGGGAGGGAAGATTAAAGAAATTATGAAAGTAATCATAAATGTCCAATAGCTTCTTTTTACCTCCTTTACTTTCTTGACTTTTTATTCCAAATATAAGTATTATATAAGCATTTTAGGGCAATTAAAAAGATACAGGGAGGTAAAAATTGGTAAGTAGAAATGTCCCATACCCCCTCTCTCCAGAATAGCTACTGTTAAGTGATGGATGTTATATTATGCTAACATCTTACTTTTATAAATTTAATTATGAAATATTTATTACATATAAAATAATAAATGTAACAAAAATACATGATGAGACATTTTAATAAAATGGATACCCATGAGGTTTCCATCCCCCTAATAGCAATGCATAAAGCTTCCTTGGTCCCAGTTGCTGTCCCCTCACCCCGGAAGAAACCATCCACCTAAATTTTGCTTTTATCATCCACCTAATATTCTTTGTAGTTTTACTGCAAACATTTTTGTTTGTTTGCTTAATTTTGCTTAGTATTGAATCAATGAAATATTTATAAAAATACTGTGTATATCTTTCTGTGACCTGCTCTTTTCTCTCATCATTTATGTTTCACAATAGCTACTTAAAGTTGCTGTGAATTCTGAAGGTAGAAAAATGTAGCCTGTTCAGATCCAGAGAGATCTCTGGAAGGAAGGACATCAATCCGACTGGATTAGGACCCCGTCCTTACTTCATTTGACTTTATTTACCTTTTAAAGGTCCTATGTCCAAATACAGTTGTACTGGAAGTTAGGGCTTCCGTCTGTAACAGGTAGTTTGCACCCAGGTCCTACTTTACACTGCAGGGAGTTCAGAGATGACAAAACTCAGGTCTTTTCTCTGGAGGTGATAGCCCATGGAAGGTTTCCTGGCTTTTTCCTGATAACAAGACTAAGATTCCCCAGAGGAGAGCTTTTGGGGAGCCCTCCCAGAGAATGACTTTTTGAGCACGCACAGCTGAGCCTTCAAACCATGGAGTAGAGGGGCCAAGTGAGAGGCATGCCAATTTTCCCCTGTGTGATGGTGGTGTGGGGGAGGGGAGTGGAGGCATTCCTAGACTTTAAATCCTGAGTATTAGAAATGGCTCCCTGAAAGCCAGCTGTTGCTGTCACAATAGGGTAGATGGCTGCATAAAAAGAATTCTGCAGCAGTCGAATTTTTATACGTGTTCCCCCCCCACCCCCCTTTTAGGAACATCACCATGCTTACATCTCTCCTGTTTTAGTCAAAGAGAAGGAATTCCAGACAATGTTTCAGTAAGGGATTGAGAGTGCCCTGGAGGAGAGAACAGGGAGGTGATTCTCTTAGCATCATTGTTGCTTTGTCTTGTTGGAATGGTCAGGAACTTCAGGTGCTTGTACATAGCCATGAGAAAAGACAATAGGAACCTAGGTTGCTAAAAATGAACAACAATTTCAGACAGAGTTATTGATAATTATCACCCTATGAAAGCTAGCCTATTCCAGAATTCTGTGATGGGAATGTTTTTAACTATAGAAGCAGCTTTCACTTTTTTTTTTTTTTTTTTTTACCATGACACCATGATGCATTTTACCAAGAAATCCAAGGTATACACTTGACATCATAAGTCTGAAATAATCGATTTATGGAATACTACTTTTAATAGTAGTATTAAATAGTATCTGTGATTCACTCTGATATTTTCTATTCTACTCAATCACACTTTTTTTAAGGAAAGATTTTGTTTTTAAGTTTGTATTTATTTTTGAGAGAGAGTGAGAGAGGGAGGGAGAGAGAGAGAGAGAGAGAGAGAGAGCGGGGGAGAGAGAGAAAGCATGCCAGAGTATGAACAAGGGAGGGGCAGAGAGAGAGTGGGATGGAAGATCTGACAGCAGAGAGCTCGACGTGAGGCTCAAACTTACAAACCATGAGATCATGACCTGAGCTGAAGGCAGTTTCTTAACCAATGAGCTACCCAGGCGCCCCCAAAACTTTATTTTTTTAATGCTAGTTATGACCTAATAAGTGTAATTTGTGAACCAGCATATCGTAGACTAGTGTTTCTCTAGTAGGGAGTTTTTTGGGGAGTTCATTCAAAAAATTAATTCCATATGATGAATTCAGGGAGTGCTGGAGGACATCAAAATTTCACTCTTTCCTATTCTTATGTCCTGGTTAGATCAAAGCTCCCCCTGAAAGATACTATAAGACTGTGATGTTTATTGTAAAACATATTTTTTGAGTCCCAGTTCTGGGCCAGATACTGTGAGAGGCACTAGCAAATAAATTTTCTAGACTCTAATGTATGTACGTTAAGAGTATATAGAATGCAACTTAAAATTGGTGTTTTTAACCTTACCCTTATTTAGTCCGAAAGAGTTTGTTTTGCAGTCTGCTTCCTGTCCCTCAACTAACTCTGATTGATGTGCATGTTTAATTTTGGTGTCTTCTAAGTCACCCGGTCCTAGGCACTCTGTCCGCTGTGCTCTAGGGGAGACATATACTAGTGGGGAAAGCTTGTGGTTTGGGCCAGTAGTGATCAGGCCCTGATTTTACCTCTCCCTGAGGGCATGATCTCAGGCAAGTCAACCAATGTAACATGTCTGCAGTGAAACGGAGATGCTGAGCACCGCCCGGTGGGGTGGGAGTGAAGATGACGTGGGATCCTGTGTGTGAAAGCAGTTCGCACACTGTACCCACTCCAGCACCTCCTGCATGTAGACCACTGTGTGAAGTCCCACCTCCCTCCTAGACTCTCTTCCTGCCAGATGTCCTGTTGGGTCCACATGGTAACGGAGACCTTCAGGCATTTGGGGGTGGAAGGTCCCAGACTGAGTAGCTCTTTCCGGTTTGAAAATGCCAGATTTGTCTTGAATATTTTTATTTCTGCAGTGACTTCAGTGAGTGTTAGGATCACCACTAACCTGTTTATTGGATACTCAAGGTCACAGGACCCTCAAATGCATATCTCATGAGACAATTCCCATCCCATCTGTGGTAGGCAGAAAGATGTCTGCTTCCTAACCCCTGGAACCCGAATATGTTATTTGACAAGAGGGAAATAAGGTTGCTAATCAGTTGACCTTAAAATAAGGAGATTGTCCTGGATTATCCCCATGGGTCTGGTGCAATCACAAGGGTCCTTAAAGGGGGAAGAGGGAAGCAGAAGAGTCAGAACAAGACATATGGCATCCTGAGAAAGACGCATTCGGACTCGGCTGGTCACTGCTGCTCTGAAGGTGGAAGGAAGACGTGAGCCAGGGAATGTGGGTGGCCTCCCAAGCTGTCAAAGGCAAGAAAACGGATTCCCCCCAGGGACTCCAGGAAAGAAACGCAGTGCTCCTGGCCCCTTAACATTAGCCCAGTGAGACCCACTGCAGACTTCTGACCCACAGAGCTGTAAGATAATAAGGTTGTGTTGTTTTAAGCCACTTAATTTGTGGTAATTTGTTATAGCCACAACAGGAGACTCATACACCATCCCAGTGTAACTTAAATTTTTTTCCTGTGTCCCATTTTTATGGTTTTGCAGCAGAATGCCCAACATGGAACATAATTACAAGTGTTTCGATATTATTTAATTTTTTTTTTTTTTTTTTTTTTTTTTTTACAAAGAAAAAGCACATGTATTTGCTGGAAATGAATATAGGATGAGAAAAACAGTAATGTTTGAAGGGCCCATTTTCACATTAACAACCAAATATCCAGCATTCAGATGAAAATTTTATATGAAATGGAGACATTACATATACAGTCCTTGCTTCTAAAATAAGAGAATTGGGGGCACCTGGGTGGCCTAGTCGGTTAAGTGTCTGACTTCGGCTCAGGTCATGATCTCACAGTGCATGGGTTTGAGCCCCGCGTGGGGCTCTGTGCTGACAGCTCAGAGCCTGGAGCCTGCTTCAGATTCTGTGTTTCCCTCTCTCTCTGCCTATCCCCTGCTCACACTCTGTCTCTCTCTCAAAAAATAAATAAAAACATTTAAAAAAATAAAAAAAATTGTATTAGGTGCTCACTTTGTAGAATATTAATTAAATAGTATTTCTTTTCAGAATTCTGAATTGTTGGTCTATATAATTCTTTTAGCAGAAAACACTTTTAATCTTTTTTATTTTTTTCTTAAGTTTATTTATTTTGAGAGAGAGAGAGCAGAGAAGGGGCAGAGAGAGAGGGGAGAGAATCCCAAGCAGGCCCTGGGCTGCCAGTGCAGAACCCGACTCAGGGCTCAAACCATGAGATTATGACCTGAGCCAAGATCAAGAGTCGGAAGCTTAACCGACTGAGCCACCCGGGTGCCCTAAGACTTTTTAACATTTTAAAAAAAGATTCATTGACAAAGTACATATAGTTATATTCCACTGTTTCCTTTTATTTATGTTTCCAGACTAGTTGCTGCTTTTTTTGTTAAAAATCTGTGGCAGTTTCAGCTTTTAGATAATCAAAAATGGAAACCAGGGGCGCCTGGGTGGCTTAGTTGGTTAAGCGTCCGACTTTGGCTTAGGTCATGATCTTGTGGTTTGTTGAGTTCAAGCCCTGCGTCGGGCTCTGTGCTGACAGCTCAGAGCCCGGAGCCTGCTTCGGATTCTGTGTCTCCCTCTCTCTCTGCCCCTCCCCTGCTCATGCTCTGTCTGTCTCTGTCTCAAAAATAAATAAAACATTTAAAAAAATTAAAAAAAAATGGAAACCAGATGAAGTAGAGCAAATTAAAGGGATTATTTTATTTTCTTGAGTGAGAACATGATAGACACATTCGCACTTTCACAAAAAGAATGGATAATTAATACCCCTCACTTACCTACAGGCTCTTTAAAAATGAGTTCCACAGATTTCCTCTACCAAGTAATGGGAATTTCTTCCTCCTGAATTCCATGAGGTTGGGTCTCCCCTTCTCCCCTGTACCCCGTGCATAGCCCCTGTTTCATGGCTGAATGTAGGATGGTCCTGGGGCATTGAGGCAGCAGAATGATTTCAGATCCTGTGGAAAACAAGGTGATCACAGCTGCTTCATCCTTCCCTACTTCAAGCTTGGTTCAAACCAATACAGAAACAATTAAGGTTGCTAGTTGCCCCACAATCTGGCTGCTCAGTCAGCTTTATTGAACCGTTTCCTGCTCTTCAGGTACCTCATTTGAGTGTTCCTTGGAAAGCTACCCTGCTGACTTTGTGATTTTTCCATTTGCCTTCTCTGCAGCTCAATTTTCAGAATTCCCCAAAGATGTCTTTATTTTGACAATACTTTGTATTTCTTAGACCTCAAAGGATATGGTTTTTCTTATAATTTAGCTCTCCTCCTTCTTTTTTAAAAAAATATTTTATTTCATTTATTTAGTTATTTTTTGAGGGAGGGAGAGAGAGAGAGGGAGGGAGGGAGGGAGAGAGAGAGAGAGAGAGAGAGAGAGAGAATCCCAAGCAGGCTCTGCATTCTCAGCACCAAGCCAGATGTGGGGCGTGAACTCACGAACCTCGAGATCATGACCTGAGCCAAGATCAAGAGTGAGATGCTTAACCGACTGAGCCTCCCAGACTCTCCTATCTCCCTCTCCTCATTCTTAAACCCATATCGTTGTGGACACCCTTTGTCCAATAATCTGCTCAGTTTTGCCGTTTTCTATTTAAAGTTTACAGCCCAGTGATCTGGTGATGTGGGGAATGCCTTATGTGTGAATGTTTCATGCAAAGTCCAAGAAAAGCCTCTGATCTGTTTTCAGAACCTTGGAAATGAAAACTTAAAACGTCCCTCGTCCTTTCCTTCCATCAGCAAAGGCAGAAACTGACACAGAGGTCCCTCCCTGTCTGTAGGAGAATCTTGAGAATGGCTCTTTCCCATCACAGGGCTGGCCCACCTTGGCCTCTTTATAAACTACCTGCCTCCTTTCTGACAGTTAACTTGAATTGTGAAATGCAGTTTATGTCTAATAGCAACATCAGTCAGGGAATTGTTTATGTTCTAATTATAAACCGCCTTTGAGAAAAGGTTTACAAATATTTAGTTGGTGCTCTCTCAGGAGATACTATAGATACATTGGTGACAAAGAGTGGAGCCCAGGCTTACAGATCACGGGGAGAAAGAGATCACTTCAGAGGCTATTATGGTGCGTTGTTAGAGGGGAAGTACAGGTGTGGGACCACAAGGAGGGCATCTCGCCCAGAATGGGGCAAATGGGGCCAGGCAACTGTATTGGAGGAGGTTTCACAGGGGGCTGAAATACCCCATGAAATTCATTACCCGTCTCTAACAGGAGCAAGAGATCTTCATACCATTATGACATGTATAAAAGACATTGCATAATGGTGGTGGAAATCAAAAGTGGTGGTCGCTGAGGCCGGGTTGACTGGGAAGGGACACAATGCAAATGTCTTCTATCTTGTCTTAGGAGACTGTTACATAAGGGTACATGATTGACCAAGTCATCTGCAAGGAATACTTTCAGATCAGTACTTCAGATTGAACTTACTATATGCAAGTTTAGATAAGATTTATTGTGAGAAAGCTCTCTGTGTACTAATACATGCAAAGATCTTCAAGATACATTAAGTGAAAAAAGCAAGGTGGAGACAGGTATATATCACATGTGACCTTTTATGGCATATGGGCAGAGAACTAAGAATCTCAGTCTGCTTTTGTATGTACACGAGAACTCTGGAAAGACGGGTGAGGAACAGGTAGCAGTGGTCATCAGCCTATGCGTTGGGGACGTGGTAAGCAGCTGGCAGCTGGGGGAATGGATGGAGGGCAGGGGTGTTATGGATATTTCTCACCGTATACCTTTTTATGCTTTTTAGTGTTCAAACTATATGAACATATTTCTTATTCAAAAATTAAATAAAAAGGAACCACTTTGAAACAGCACTACAGAGGTTTTAAGCTAAGACATACATGATTTCATTATTTTTTATAGCAGGTTATTATCAGTTACATGCTTTGAAGCACCCCCCACTCAGCTCTGCTCTGGCAGAGATACATCGGGCCGATGTATCACTGCTATGCCGGGCACACCCGTAACAGGCTCCCGTCAGCCAGCATGGACTCCTTCCCTCCCAGTTTTCCACCTCCACGCCCCTGGAAACCTCGCCCCGTCGATCTATTTGGCACTTCAGACAAAGCATTATTTGCCATCGGGATGATGGCCTGTATGAGACAGGGCATCAGTTATAGCTTTTTCTTTTCTCTTTTTCTTTCTTTCTTTTTTTAATGTTTATTTATATTTGAGAGACAGAGTGTGAGTGGGGGAGGGGCAGAGAGAGAGGGAGACACAGAATCTGAAGCAGACTCCAGGCTCTCAGCTATCAGCACACAGCCCGATGTGGGGCCGGACGCGGGGCTCGAACTCATGAGCTGTGAAATCATGACCTGAGCCGAAGTCAGACGCCCAACCGACAGAGCCACCCAGGCACCCCTCTTTTTTCTTTTTTGTTAAATATTTTTTAAGGTTATTTATTTATTTTGAGAGGTAGGGGAGAGTATGAGAGGGGGAGGGTCAGAGAGAGGGAGAGACAGAGTCCCAGACAGGCTCTGTGCTGTCAGCGTAGAGCCTGACATGGGGCTCAAACTCACAAACTGTAAGATCATGACCCGAGCTAAGATCAAGAGTCAGACGCTTAACTGACTGAGCCACTTAGGTGCCCCGTTACAGCTTTTTTAAAAAGGGTCAGCATCCTTTAAGAGACTAGAATACTTGGAACAAACGTAAGCAAGTGATACTTAGTATTGAAGATTTTTGTCTTGAATTAAATTGGGTCTGTTACTTCTTGCCTCTCCTGTGGGTTCCTGTGCACAGAGGAGACCTTTTCAGTGAGCTCATAGGGACTTTCTAAAAGTCAGGATTGAGGGGCGCCTGGGTGGCTCAGTTGCTTAGGCGACCGACTTCGGCTCAGGTCATGATCTCACAGTTTGTGAGTTCGAGCCCCATGTCGGTCTCTGTGTTGACACCTCAGAGCCTGGAGCCTACTTCAGGCTATGCCAGGCACACCCGTAACAGGCTCCCGTCTCTCTATCCCTCCCCTCTCTCTATCCCTCCCCTGCTCATGCTCTGTGTCGCTCTGTCTCTCAATAATAAATAAATGTTAAAAAATTTTTTTTAAAAGTCAGGATTGAGGGGCACCTGGGTGGCTCAGCCAGTTAAGCGTCTGACTTCCGACTTCAGCTCAGGTCATGACCTCTTGGTTTGTGAGTTCAAGCCTTGTATCTGGCTCTGTGCTGACAGCTCAGAGCCTGGAGCCTGCTTCAGATTCTGTGTCTCCCTCTCTCTCTGTCCCTCTCATGTTCACACTCTGTCTCTGTCTCTGTCTCTGTCTCTCTCTCTCTCTCTCAAAAATAAATGAACATTAGAAAAAAATGGGGAAAAAAAGTCAGGGTTGGGCCTCGACATGACAGAAATTCTGGCCCTCTTTCCTCTCATTT
Source organism: Panthera pardus (assembly GCF_024362965.1). NCBI lineage: Eukaryota > Metazoa > Chordata > Mammalia > Carnivora > Felidae > Panthera > Panthera pardus. The sequence continues at coordinate 81,610,776 of NW_026526655.1, read as the reverse complement.
CAGTGCCTCCTTTTTATATGCAGCAGAGAGTAGGCAGTACTTATTGTGGTTGGGAGGCCAGCAGACATATCCCTGGATTCCTCTTCCTCCTCGGATTTTTTCCTTTCTCTGAGTCCTGGGTTCTCTGGTCCTGTAAGGAGCAAGGTGAGATCAGCTGCTAACTGCAGGACATCTTTAAGAAGTACCTGCAGTCTCTGTTCCTACACATTTCTTTTTTTTTTTTTTTAACGTTTATTTTTGAAGGAGAGAGAGACAGAGCATGAGTAGGGGAGGGGCAGAGAGAGAGGGAGACACAGAATCCGAAGCAGGCTCCAGGCTCTGAGCCATCAGCACAGGAGCCTGATGTGGGGCTCAAACTCACAAACTGTGAGCTCATGACCTGGGCCGAAGTCAGACACTTAACTGACTCTCTCTGTTCCTACACATTTCTTACCTTTTCCTCTTACATTTCTTTCCTTGCAAATGAATATGCTAGGGAGCCTGGGGAGAATGAAAATGGTTTTGGAGTGCTTGTGTATTCCGGCAAAGAGCCTTACAAAAAGAGCATCTCAAATCTCTCATGTGTATTGTCACTCGCATGCTTTGAGTTTTTTCCCTACAACACACACACAAGATGTATTTTGTATTATATTCTTATATTCATTCTTGTATTATATTCTTATATTCATTCTTGTATTATATTCTTACATTCATTTAAATGCAGATGTCTTGTCAAAAGATCCTAAGTAAAAAATAATTCTTGGCCCCTGCTGAGTTTTAGTCCCGTGTTTATCCTTGGATTGCTTGCTTACACTGTTATCCCCTAAAGCTCAATGCTTGTGGGCTGGCAGTGGCTTCTTGGAGCACTGTGTTGAGAATCCTAAGGTTGAGAATGGTAAGGCCCAGCTTGAGCTGTACTTGGGCAGTGTGGGCAAGTGTGCTGTGATCAGTTTGTGATATCTGCCGTGGGGTGTGAGAGAGAAGTGGGGCACAGTTCTAGGTATCTGCCAAAGTTGCCTTAGAGACCCCCACTCTAAATTTCTTTGTATCTTATACAGTGCCGAGTCTTTTTAACTAAGTATATGCTCAATGAATATTAACTCATGTTGCTGTTGTTTGTTTTTGTTTTTTGAGTTTGCTCTCCTGGAAACATGATTATTCAAATAAACACGTCTACCCACAAGAGCATTGCTACTGACACTGCAGCTCTTTTTTGCAGTTTAAATAGCATAATACAGGGCACTAAGGTCTGATTTCTATACTCTTTTCCCTTCTTTAAAGAACCTTGGCTAAGCTCATTTGCTTCCTCGTTTGAGCTCTGTGCAGTAGATATTGGAGATGTCCTCTGATGGCTCCTCAGCAGATGAGAACACATCTTTTTTGTTTTTTTAATGTTTATTTTTGAGAGAGACAGAGACAGAGACAGAACATGAGCAGGGGAGGGGCAGAGAGAAAGAGAGGGAGACACAGACTCCTAAGCAGGCTGCAGGCTCTGAGCTGTCAGCACAGAGCCCGATGGGGGCTCGAACCCACGAACAGCGGGATCATGACCTGAGTCGAAGTCAGACACTTAACTGGCTGAGCCACCCAGGCGCCCCAAGAACACATCTTAATCATTGTTCTTAGCAGCCCTGATGAATACACTGGAGTATTTCCAAGGCCTGTTGTACGAAGGTGGCTTATTGCTTAAAGCAGTGGTTTTAATGGCTAAATATTGATCAGATGCCATGTATCCAGGTAGTGTTCCAACTGTTTACATATATTAGCTCATTTAATTCTCAAAAACCTTATGAAATGGTTGCTAATATTATCCTAATGGCTCAAGCTTGGAGAGATTAAGTAACTTGCCCACACAGCTGCTAAATAACGAAGCCAAGTTTTCAGCTTTTGGCAGTCTGACCTTAACCTATCTAATCAGTGAGGTTCGTTGAGCACTGAGTGAAAGGCAGAGACCTGCATGTCGTTGGGAAGTTCCTTCCCTGGGCCCTTATTTCTCCAAATGAAGGGTTGGGCAGCATGGTTAAGATCCCTCTGAGCCCTAGCTTATTTGACTTGAAGTTACATATTGAAGATATCTTTCAGCCACTGTAGTCCTCACTATGAAATGTGACCAATAATCTATGCATGTGCTAGAGATACACAGATTGAAGCAAAGACTTGAACATTCTCTCAGCACACACCACAATTATAGCTTGTCGAGGAAGGGAAACTTATTTTCCCAAACAATTAGAGGACACTAGTAATTATGTTTAATTACATATTGAACGGTTTTCCTGTTGTGTCAACCCATTGTCTTAATTGTGCTTAAGAGCAGCAGGCTATTATTTTGAGGTCTGTGAGGTTTAAAATTGCTTTCTGTTCTCAATGCTGGGGGCACAGAAGAGTTAAGAGCATGGGCTCTCGACTCAGACAAACTTGGTTCAGATCCTGAATCTGCTGCTTATTGGAGATCCTTGGCCCATTCCTTAACCTCTCTAAACATTGATTTCCTCACATTAGGGATAATAATGGCACAACCTCATGAAGGTATAGTGAAGATCACAGGGTATATATATGAAAGGTGTGGTGCACCATTTGGCTTATAAACTTTTCAGACTTTGGCTGTCATATTGTCCATTATTGGATGATTAGATGTCAATGATGAGCAGTCTCTGGACCCTTCCTTTTTTTTTTTTTTTAATGTTTATTTATTTTTGAGAGAAAGAGAGAGAGGGAGCAAACAGGGGAGGGGCAGAGAGAGAGAGGGAGACACAGAATCCAAAGCAGGCTGTTGGCACAGAGCCTGACGTGGGGCTTGAACCCACAAACCGTGAGATCATGACCTGAGCCAAAGTCAGATGCTTAACTGACTGAGCCACTCAGGTGCCCCTCTCTAGACCCTTTCCAGGCTCTAGCCCTGATGGGTCACCCTGTGGGGAGTGGATCTGGGCTCTATCCTGGGTGAATTGCTGCTATTCTGTACTAGCTCTGGCATTTCAGGTGGTTTTTTTTGTCTAACTTGTTTCAATTTTATATCTATGATCTCATTTTCTAAGGACACATGGAATGGAGCTAAGAAATGTGGTCAACCATCGAAGAAGTCATAACTATGAGTCCCTTGGGGAGAACCGTGGGGGAGTGAGAGCAAGTCCCAGTATTTAGTAGGAAAATTCTCTTGGTTGTTGATAATTTTAGGCAGTACCCAAACATGGCCTTAGGTAACATTGAATTACTTAGTGAAAAGTTATTTCCTTTTCATTCCCTTTTCAGTCCTTCTTATTCTGTCACAGAGAAAGCCTCAAGTTGTGCTAGCCTTTAATCTCTAATACTTTGGAATTTCCCTTTTAACAAAAGGAAAGAGCAGCTCTTAGGTTTGGAGCCCTTGGCAGGCAATGGTATCTAAGTAGATAGAGTTCATGAATATTGCTTTGTTTTTATTGTATTTCTTTTTAGTGCCTTCTATTTATGGCATGTAATGCTTATTTTTCACATATCATAGTAATATAAAAGTTTCATTGAAAGTATATTTAAGGAAAAATGAATTGATTTAGAGGAAAATGCTACAACAAAAGTTTGTGGATGGTACAGAGCTGTGGCAAAAATTCTGATGGTGGCACAGAAATCCCTGAGTTGGGACACAGTGGTTGAGAGAGGGAAGAGGAACCAAAACTTTGCCCTGGAGAAGGCCAGTATTCAGAAAGAAAAGACTAAGAGAGGTCAGAAGACACCCGGAGAATGCAGAACTCCAGGACAGATCCTCACAGAAGGGGAAGGTGGGCAGGAGGGCCAGATGCTTGCAGAGAGGGCAGTACAGCAGCGATGGGGGGAGGCAGTGGCATTGTTGACGGGACAACTGTGGGGTCTTTGCTGCCACCGATTTAGCAAAAAGAATGGGCCAGGGGAAGGGAGCAGGGAATTTATTCTACTTTTTCCTGAGAAGCTTGGTACATGAGGATGGCACAATAAATTGAAGCAGAAACAAGGTGGATGGGAGGTTTTTGTTTTTCAGAATAGCAAAAATGTGCACATGTTTTTAGCTAATGGAGGAGGAGCTGGCCTAGTCATGTGTGAGAGGAGATAGATGGAGCCAAGGTCAGCGCTGTCCTAAGATGGAGGAGAGAAAGAACAAAGAGGAAAGAGCAAGGACAGAGGAGACAGCAGGACATCACCTCTTCTCCCACCAGGCGATTCTGCAAGTAAATTTTATCTAGTTCTTGATGTTTAAATAATTCAGCAGAGAAGGAGGGAGGAGAGCCAGCCCTAGTGCCTGGAGGGAAGCGAATGGCTGTGAAGGTGGAAACTGAGGGGATCAAAGCAAACCCTGACTCACTGATCTTTGGGAGGTCCTGGGGAGTGGAGGGGGTGTTCAGAACTGACATGCCTTACTGCAGGGAGGGGTGACACTTGCTGTGATATTGCTGGAAAACGGAAAATGAAGGTAGTAGCGTCTGAAGGCTTTTCAAACCCATCGAAAGGGGATTAGCAGAAAAGCCACCTGATTCAGACCCTCTGGTGCTGTCTAGTGAGGCTCCTTTAATTAAGGAAGCACGGTACAGAGAGTCGGTCTCTGAAGAGGTGCTTGTTGGTCTTCAGGGGGAAGTAGGAAGTCTTCTCCACTGATGTCACAGGGACCACCTTCTCCTCAAAGAGATGGCCTGTGAAGGACAGCCTGTTGTTGCCTCACTGAAGGCGTCAGCTCGCTGCTAGGAAGGTCTTGGGCTTCAGACACAGAGGTACTTATGCACCCGCATGTGGAACTGTGGGCATGGCATGGGCCCAGCTCACTGCACGATGACTGCGCCCCAAACTTTTCCTGTTAACCCGGAGGGCTGAGGGCGCTTCTCCTGAGATGCTGTGCCCACATGTTTGTGTCCCTGCCTAAGTCAGATCATGGAGCATGTGGGAGCCCAGTGACCACTGGAACCATGAGTCATTTGGAACACATCTAATCCAGGGAGAAAAGGAAAGTCATTTTCTGTGTATGGCCCCAAGCCCAGAGCTTCCTGACCACATACCCTGGCCTGTGGGCACCACTGGAAGGTCGGGGAAAGGAGGGTGGGGAGTTGACAGATGTGGAGCTGGCTTTTGTGGCTCAGCTGGCTCTTGTGGCAGGTGTAGAGAGCACTATCCCTCTTGTCTTACTGTGTGGCTCGGTGGCAGTTGAGTGGTTGGAGCCCCGAGGCATGTATGTGCCTGGGGCCGCTCAGCAGTCTCTCTTAGGGTGAAAGCGATGCCCTGCCATTTGGTTCATCTGCAGATCTACCTGGCGGTCTCCAGGCCAAAAGTCGTTTGGCCTGTCCCTGTCTCAAATCTTTCCAACCTACTCAGTTCTTATTGCCACCATTTGCATTACAAGTTTTGGCTGGCCTGGCTTTTCTTCTATTTCAGTATTGCTCACAGTTACAGGAATGGAATTGATCTGTAATAGCATTCTGGTGTTTACCAGGCTGAAAATTAGACTTTGCAAAGCAGCTCAGATGATTACTTGTGGAATCACTATGCATATATATTTTCCAAAGAAATGCTTTGATGATGGAAGGGATAGGAAAGTCCTGGCTCCTTCCCTCCAGAGAATTGCCACTCAATTGGGGAAAAGACGTATATTATCAAAAAAAAAGAAAATAACCGGGGTGCCTGGGTGGCTCAGTCGCTTAAGTGTCTGACTTCGGCTCAGGTCATGATTTTGTGGTTCATGAGTTTGAGCCCCACGTGAGGCTCTGTGCTGAGAGCTCAGAGCCTGGAGCCTGCCTCAGATTCTGTGTCTCCCTCTTCCCCACTCATATTCTGTCTGTCTGTCTGTCTCTTTCTCTGTCTCTCAAAAATAAAGATTAAAAAACAAAACAAAACAAAAAACAGACAAAAAAAGAAAATAACCAGAAAAAAAAAAAAAGACATATCAGTGGGTGGGATTTTAAATGGTCTTTGAAGAAAGAGTAGGGTTAAGAGGAAGCATTTGTGGTTTGGCAAACAATTGTAGGGGACATCAGAGCTCCCCAGGGTCGAGCAAGACCCCACTGTCTGGACATTCCTTATCTCGTTCTTTATCCTCACCTGCCAGGTGGAGGGCGGAAGCCTTATCTTCTATCCTCAGGGAAGATGGAAGCAGCTGTCTCAGTTTATTTAAAAATATCCTGAATATGCTTTGATGAATCACCTTCCAAGATTCTTTTCCTCCAGACAAAGCTAGGTCCATCAATCCAGTTTCTTATTTCTAACCCCTTAGTCATCTTAAAGACCACTCTGGCCTTAGTAGAACATAAGAGGCATGAAGAATTTGGGCACAAGTAGGGGAGGGGGCAGAGGAAGATGCAGAGAGAATCCCAAGCAGGCTCCACACTGTCAATGCAGAGCCTGATGTGGGGCTTGATCTCATGACCACAAGATAGTGACCTGAGCCAAAATCAAGAGTTGGATGCTCAACTGACTGAGCCTCCCAGGCTCTCCTCAATGAGGTAATTTTTGCAGTGCACGCCCTACTGTACCTGATTCCAGCAACCAATAAGTGTTCTCTATTACTACCGTTCCCCACATTATGCTTAGAATTGATCATACCTGTCTAGTGAGGTGCTGTGATTAACACTGCTAACATTCTGAAGGCTGCTTAAAATAGAGAAGGGTTACTTTGCCTGAGATTTTGCATTAAGGTTGACACATTTTTTTTTTATTAGATAGTCCTCATACAGATTAATGAAATGGAAGGAATCTGTGAAGTTATCTACATAAGGAGGCCAATGTGGCATCAAAGCAATGAAGTCCCTGAAAATATCAGCCACATTTCTAGTGTCAATTTAACCCTAGCATTTATAGAGCTTTAAAGGACCAAAGGACGAAAAGCCACCTTTCTTCGCTGCTTCTTTGACTCCTCTATCGGACCCTGGACTTTTGGTGCTTGGGGAATGTGTCCATTTCACTCTTGGCTTTTTAGGATCTGGCAGGTTGCCTGACATAAGGGACCACCAATAATTTATGTTAAAGAAATGAAAGTATTCTTACCTAGAAAATTTTGAAACAAGTGGGAGAAACCAAAGTTAAGGAGCAAAACTCTGAGTAGTTTCAGGAGTGGGTATCATCAACTCATGGTCACTGCAGCCACTGTGAAGTTCATGTCTGTGCAGTGAAGTCTCTCTGGATTTCATACATGGTGTGGTTGAAGGGGCGTGGACATTGAGGTCGGACAGATCTGGACCCGACTGCGGATCTGTCACATAGTGGTTGAGTGATAGTCGGGAATCTCTTGTCCTGTCGTGTGGGAGTTTTGGCACCGTTTCCACGGGATTGTTGTGGGGATGAAAGATGTTGGCGTGAGCTGTTTAGTACCTTGGGCTCTCTCTTTGCCTTGATTTCTGGACCACTCAATGACTCCACAGTTGGCATACTTTACCATGGAGGTCCTAAGAGGAGAGGCAGTCTCTGACAAGTGTCTTGAGAATAAGGATAAGTAGGCCTTTCTGGCTTGGCTGGCCTTGTTGGGTTGACCTGAGTAAGCAGTGTGCGGTCTGTGACTCTGGCACGGAGATCAGGAGACTTGCAGGGGTCCTTCGTGCGCTGCCTTGTCATCCTGTGACCTGGACCTACCGCCCGACTCTACTCGGATCCACCCTCCTCTTTCTGTCCTCATTGCCTGTTCCTTAGTCCAGGCTGCCCCCTGTCTTTCTGGACTTCTCAATGACCTCCGAAGTTGTCTTTCCGTTTGTCTTCTTCCCTTCCCTCTCCAAACACCCAAGTTCACCCAGAGCAGCCAGGGTAATATTTTAAAAACAGAAGCCAGATCAGGCCATTCCTTTGCTTTAAAGTATATTACAAGGATGCACGACAGAGCATCAGCCTGGCTCTTCCCTCCTCACCTCATACCGCCTTGCTCCTTGCTCTCTCCAGATACACCTGCCCACTTTGCAACACACCCAGTGCTTCCTAACTCAAAGTGGCCCTTTTTAGGTCACCTCTCTTGGCACACTCTGCCCCTGGCTCTTCCTGTGGCTGGCGGAGCTCCAAGCCTGCGCTCCGCTGTTACATGCTCAGAACCGTCCTCCCTGACCCTCTTCATGTCCATCACATCACAACACTAGCAGAAATGACCTTTGTTATGATTTCATTTGGTTGCTTATTACCTGTCTCCTCCCACTCTGTTAGAATGAAAGCTCCATCAAAACAGAAGCCATGTCTCATCACTGCTGTGTTCCCGGTGTCCACAACAATGCCTGGCGCATGAGGGGTTCTAGCGATATTTGTTGAATAAAGCAGTGAGAAGGGAAACTCTAAATCTGTAAGAATATAAAGAGTACATTTATCAGATTGGGCACCGAGTGAGTGTTGAATCACTGTATTATACACCTGAAACTAATAGCACACTATATGTTAACTGTACTGGAATTAAAATTAAAAACTTTAAAAAGAATGTATGAAATCTGTTCCACTGTGTGGAGGAGAGGGCTGATTATGCCAGTGTTTAGGAGGTTGTGGTAAAATTTAATTGGATCTGAGAGGGAACTCTCATGCTCACACATACAGGAAAGACAATGACAGGAATCACCTTTGATACAGAAACATTGCTCAATTGCGACAGCATCTGGATGCATTGGACCCTTGTGGTCAGGAGTGTGATGGCAGGAAATCGTGAGATTTGAGATCAGATCCTCCTGCCTCTGCTGATTATGAGCTGGTGACTGTTACTTGCTATCCTGTTTTCTTACTTCTCCACGTATAAAATGGGGATAATAATGCAAGCAGCATTGCTATGGAGATTAGTGGTAGTCTGTGTCTGGCACTCTTCAGTAAACAGGAACTTTTATTTTACAGTGGAAATTTTCAAAATACTATTAAGTCATGGCATCAGAAGTCCAATTTAATTAAACAACTAAATTGATTAAATAATTAAATAAGCGCTTTCAATAATTATCATAAATGCTGCAGAGAATCCAAAGATGGGTTAGGTAGAAAACATGTCCTAAATAAATAAATAACTGAATAACTAAAAATAAATGACTAAATAACTAAAAATTAAATAACTAAAAGGGTAAGATAAGTTGTAATGTTAATAGCAAATCCGTGTACAATGCTTTATGATTTGTAGAGTGAGTTTTGCCTGACTCTTTAGAAAAGAATAGCATTAAAAAAATTTAAAAAATACCATTTTATAGACTTTATTTTATTTTTTTATTAAAATTTTTTTTAATTATTGGTTTTATTTATTTTTGAGAGACAGACAGAGAGTGAGTGGTGGAGGGGCAGAGAGAGAGGGAGACACAGAATCCGAAGCAGGCTCCGGGCTCTGAGCTGTGAACACAGAGCCTGACACAGGGATCGAACTCACAGATAGCAAGATCATGACCTGAGCTGAGGTCAGACGCTTAACCAGCTGAGCCACCCAGGTGCCCCTGACTTTATTTTATTTTTTGAGTAATCTCTATGCCCAACATGCAGCTCACACTCATGACCCTGAGATCAAGAGTCACATGCTCTACTGACTGAGCCGGCCAGGCGCCCCTTGTATGCTTTTTATTAGTTGATTCCCTCTTCTACCCCATGAAGCAAATGTAATATGGGCTTCCTGACCCTTTGCAAATCAGGGACCTCTCTGAACCTGACTTTGCCAGTAATAAAATGCGAAGAGTGGTAGTTACATTAGAGAGTAGTTGTGATGACCCCTCAAAAGTGTAGGGTCTGGCAGGAGAGTCACTCTCTTGCCCCAATCTCTGATCCTGGATCCTGTTTTCTTTCTGTAACATGCTGCTCCCAGATGACTGTAATATGAAGTACTTTGTGTCAGAGTCCTCCTGAAAGGGTATCAAAGTGCCATAGAAGTTCGGAGAACAAGAGAAAGAGAGAGAAATGACATCTATTTGAGAGGCTCAAGAAAAACCTTTATCTTGGAAGAGATAACACTTGGTATGAGTCTTAAAGATCAGGTAGTGTTTTGACAGATAACAAGGTGAAGGTAACAATGTGCCATTTCAGTTAAAAGGAGACGTTAGAGCAGTGAGGTGGGTGCATGGAAGTTGCTGCAAGCACATTGCTTGAGTGTCAGGTAGGGAAGGATTCACCTGGGTGGAATGGTAGGTTCTGCGTTATGGATGGCACCTAACTAGAGGGTGCATGTACAGTAGGGCATCCTAGCAATTGATCACCATCTTTTAGGAATTGGGTCAAAGCCAGATGGATTTGGCAAAGGATATAGAATAGAGGTAGAGGAGATAAGCAGACCTCTTACAAAGCTCTCACACAAGTCTGGGTAAAAAGTAAAAATGGTAGTTGAGATACCAAGCAAGAGATAGACCAAATAAATGAACCACCACTCTGGCAGTTACTGGGTGATGGTGGTGAGGGAGAGCTGTGGGCAAAATGGCTTGAGCTTTTCAGCCTACATGACTGGGGAGAGTGATAGACATAAGTGGGTCAAGGCAAAGAGGAGGAGGAGGAGTGAGAAGGCAGTGAGCTCCTTCTTCAACATATGTTGTTTAGGGTATTTGGGGACATCCAGTTGGAGGTTTTAATCAAACAGTTGGTAACAGGGTTTTGGGGCTCAGGGTTAGAGATAGACTTTTGAGTCTTCTGCACACAGCTTATGGCTGATCTATAGTAGTGTTTGAGCTCTCCCATGGGGGTGAGCACAGAAGAGGAAGGTTCAAAGCAGAGACGAGGCTCAGTAAGAGAGCTGGTTGGTTCTTTATTTGGAGTTGGTAGCAAGCAGAACTGGTGTCAGGCAGAGAAGGAGGCATCAAAAGAGGGAGGAGGCTGAGCAGAGCATGAAGCTTGGGAAGACAGCAGATCAGTTTCAACAGGAGGGGCAGGTGCGTCGCTTTAAATGGTTTTTACATGTTGAGGACATTGTGGGGTCTCAAAGGTCTTAGAGATTTGATGATTAAGAGCCTTTGGAGCCCTTTAAGAAAGCAGCTGAATGAGGGCAAAAATTGGATGGAGGGTGGAGAGGCAAGACCGACTTCCAGAAGGCAGAGAGAGGCAATAGTTTGAGGAAGGAGAAAGAAGAAAAAATTAATAGAAGAAGAGAACACAGCCTCCTTCCTTTTCCTGAAACAGGGTCATGAAGAGGGAGATATTGAAAGGAAACATAGGGTGAGCATGGATGAACACGGGGTTCCCTTCTCAAGGGAGAAGGTACCAGTAATCCGCTCTTTAGATAATGAGTGTGGGTGCCTATTAAACAATTATTACCCTGGATAGTTGAGCCAAAGCTGCTTGAAGTAATCGTTTTAAACAGTTTTTTGCTGGTCCATCCTAGCCTGGCTGTGAAGGAGGTGACATTTGGCTTTGCTGCTGTGTCCCCGTCATGCTGATTTTCCCTGGTTGGCCCGGGGAATTTCTCCCCCCAAAACACACACACACGCTCAGGAATGAACAATTGGTTTACCTGGGTTCTGTTAACTAATGAATCTGATAAGCTACGTGCTGCTCCTGGCAGCAGACAAGAGCTGTTTCTGATGAGTTAGCCTTCTGGAGCCATAGTCTCTTTTGCTGTCTAATCCACTAAACGTTCATGTGGTGGAACCTCAAGTCAGGAAGGAGGGGCAGGGCAGGAAGAAGTGTGGGGAGATTTTGCTCTTCCAATTTTACCTTGTTTGTGGCCACGTGGCCCTTCTAGTCACTGAAAAATATGCTGCCCTGTCCTCCAAGTAAAACTTGAACATCTTTTAAAAGATACAAAGCTTCTGTGTCAGCTACAATTAAAAGCTTCTTTTAGAGTTTCTGATAACTCAATTGTGGCTGAACTCAAGAACAACAGATCTTAAAAAACATATGTTTTTTTGGTGCCCTAAGTACTTCACCTGTCAGTTGGGTGGTCATCCCTGCCTCTATGGACCAACATTTGGTTCTCCTGGATGAGGAGAGAGTCTCATTGGACTGGGATGCATGAGCCTATGTGTGCTGAGTTCCAGCCCATGCATACTAGACTGAGCTGGCTGGTGAAGACCTATTCAGAGTTGGTATCAGAAACCCCCCCTTTTTTTTGGTGCCGATGTGTGCTCAGCCAATGGAGGTGGCACCTTGGACACTAATTGTGACATAGCTACCCTGAACTTAATGACTATTGCTGGCTGAGTTATACTGCATCATGTTCTAAACCCAATTGCACAGAATTCTTAGAAAATCTATGGTTGAGAGATAAAATATGTTCTTGGAGGATCAATGATGAGATGCAATATGGTGTTATGGGTAGAAGGCTTGGCTGGGAACCAGAAATTCTGGATCCTACTCTCAGCTCAAATTGTTGCCTTCTACATGCTCATGAGAAGTTATTCTCTATTCCCAGAAAGGAAAGCTAATATTCCCACCCACTCTCTAAAATCATGAGATACAAATGGAGATTAGGGATCTGAACATACCATAAGAGCAACATTGCTCTCCAATACATTGGAAATTATAATTATATAAGCTGTTTCTGGAGAGTGAAAACAATTAATAGAATATCAGTTCTATTTGCAATAAATATTTTCAGTGCGTGTTTATCAGAAGCCTCTGTATGTACCATACCCAGCCAAGCGCAAGCCTGGGCAAAAGTTTTTCTATTTCACATTTTAGCTAAAGGGAAGAAACTTTGCATGTGCCACCATGTGGCTTCCATGTTGGAGGTGCCACCATGAGTCTTGGCACAACTGGGAGAGGTTTGCAGCGTGGCAATTTGACTGGATTGCACAGGGCTCTGCCAGGAAGCTGCCACCAGGGCGATTCGCCCCAGAGAGAGCGCTCAGGGTTTTCTTTGCTATCTTCCATTTGGCAAAAGAAATCCTACATTCTACCTTCAGTGGAGCAGCTTTATACCCTCTTTCCTCCAGTGAGGAAAGTTTGATATTTTTTTTTTCCAGACTTCATTTGGCAGAAAACCAGATCTGAAAAAACTATAGCAATTTTTACTCATTTCTTGTAAGTATATAAAACATTGAACTCATGCCAGTTTAAAGTTTACCCCCTCTTGTGCTATATGTGGTCAAGACAGAAGCTGATCTTATGGGGAAAATCCCAGGATGTTTGTGCTGCCCATTATTATTTCACATTAGAGTTGGAAAGATCCAATCTTTAACTTTACTTAGAGAGGAGGAGACCCAGAAAAATGGGCAAATTGTTTAAGATCACAAAGTATGTAAGGGGCAAAGTCCTGATCCAGAACCAGTTCCCCTGACTCAATCTAGTAATCCCTGCATCTTGGCAGATTAGGGTACAGAGCAATTAAATGGAGAAGACTGGGGGTGGGGGGAAGGTCGTTATATTTTGAGACGAAATGAAAATCACATATAAATAATAATCTTAGCTTTGCAACACAGATTCCATTAATTTCTTTAACAGAAGTAATACTTCTGTCTTCATTTTGCCTGTTAGCCGGGCAATAATTCTGAATTTCTTCATTATCACTTGGGCAGTTCCCTTTCCCAGAGTGTTTTTTCCATAGCTGTCTGTGATCCTGACAGTGCTTGTGTGTCCATGCAGTGGGACTTTTGGCAGAAAAGAAAGGATTGTAGCCTGGTTTCCTGCAGGAAGAAGGCTTACAAGATTCATTCTTGTGTGTTGCCTTTGTTCATTCTTGAGACGTGGTTGGCATCACCTTGGCAACTCAGTAGAAGCCAATCATTGCTCTGTCGGTTTCATTACAGCCTCTCCTGGGAGCAGCCTTGGCTTTGGCCGGAACTGGCACCAGCTGCCTTCCTTGGGGCACAGAGCCAGTGTGGGGAGGGGGATGGGAATGTCTGGGGCTGACACTGGCTTAGTATTTATATCTCCAGTCATAGAGTTCTCCCAGCGTAGATGGGGGCAGGCGACAGAGTGGGGAGGAGAACATGGAGGTCTTCATTGTGAGACCACGTCTGTACATTGGCAGATTCGTGGACCCTGGACAGGATATCACAGTGTTGGGAAAAGCGGATAGTCACTGCCAGGTATGGGGTGGTTTGCCCCAAGGTGCACAGTGGAACTTTTTTCTGCTTTGGGAATTTGCAGCCCAGTTCCAGATAAATGGGAAGATAGGTGGTGGGGTAAAGAGGAGTAAAGGGATACAGGAAGAGACAGGCAACTCCACGACTGCTGAAATCTTGGAGGTGGGGGATGAGAATGGTCAGTAACAAGGAAAGTTTCTGACACACTGGAGAAATACAGTGAGTATGGATTCCCTCCACCCTCCCACCCCCAGAACTATTTCATGGTGTCCTGGCACCTGACCTCCTTGTTGCTCATCTGGCAGGCATTGGTCAGCAGCAGCAGCAGCAGCAGCAGCAGCAGCAGCAGCAGCAGACTTTTAGTGAGCACCTACCCTGTACCGTCATGTATAAATTTTTTTTTTTAATGTTTGTTTATTTTTCACAGAGAGAGAGAGAGAGAGAGAGAGACAGAGCATGGGGAGGGGAGGGGCAGAGAGGGGGATACACAGAATCCAAAGCAGGCTCCAGGCTCTGAGCCATCAGCACAGAGCCCAACGTGGGGCTCGAACTCACAGACTGTGAGATCATGACCTGAGCCGAAGTCGGACGCTCAACCGACTGAGCCACCAGGCGCCCCTGTACCGTCGTGTATAAAGCACTCTACTAGGCCATGGCCTTCATGAGGGTGTAGTGCTCCTTTGTGTAAATTAGAAATTGGTAATCCTCTGGGCAGAGGTGGCTCTATGGGCCCAAAGCCTGGCAAGTGACCAGCACTCTTTTGTGAAGAAAAAGGCACTCTTCCCCCCCCCCGCCCCCCCTCAGAACAGGGTCCTAAGCCCACAGCTTGTAGAATTTTAACAAAGATTTCAATTTCCATTCACCCCCTTGTCTGGATATCGACCAAATGTGATGGCTCCGTGGTTGGCAGCGATGCAACACATTCAGAATCTCTTAGGACCTAGTGAATGAAAGAGCAAAATGTCTAGGATTTTATCTTACTTTGGGCTTTCCTAAAGCAGGCACTAAGACAGGGATTCAATTGCAGGTTTCTTTGGGAGGTGAATCCAAGAAACACTGAAGAAGAATGGAGAAACGAGACAGGGAACTGTAAGAAACCAATATAGGGTGTGTCATGCAAGTTAGCACCGTGGGCAAGGGGGTTTCATTGCAACGGGGAGCTCTGAGAGCCAGTTTGGAATACGTGTCTCCAAGTTTCCCCCTCCACTTCCACCTCTGGGCAGGGGAGCTAAAGTATTTACCCCACCTCCTATCAGTCATTGGGTGAGGCCTGCTGGGTTGGTGCTGGGATGGTCCTTCTGGTGTGCATCAGGTGACAGAGAGGGCTGAGGCAGCCAGAGAAGCAGAGGCTGAAGGTCAGGCCAGCCCGCATGGAAATGGTAAAGGTGGGGAGGATATGGTCAGGACCCTGGGAGCATCTGATTCATGTTTACAGTTGGCGTTATCACAGAAGTTTCTGGAGGGCTCCAAAGCTGTAATAGCAGAGCTGATGAGTCTATGAGTGCCTGCACAAGACATAGCTCCTCACCTTTCCTAAATAGGCTTTATACCTGAACATCAAAATTTCATTTATTTTTAGAGTACAGAGGATAGCCTTGGGACAGAGTTAGTTTTGCTAGGACCCTCAGAAATTAAAGGTCTAATGGAGCTGAGCTTATGGGTGGCAGACCTGGGGCCTGGAGTTGCGTGAGGTGTGATTTGGCATTAGGGTGTTGTAGGGTCAACAGGATGGCAAGTCTCTGAGCTGGTACATTGTGAGTGATTGTTGCTTATCAGCATCCTTTCCTTTAAAGGGTCACTGCTCGCTAAGTTTGGTGTAATGCAAATGCCTGGTACACATTGGTCGAAACTTTTTATTACAGAATAGCACTGACCATGACTTGAGCACCGTCTAGAACATCGGGCATACGGTAGGTCCTTTATTCCCCCGAACATATCTAATTTTCACAATCCTGAATTCTGGATCTTATTAGCTCCGTTTTAGTGATGAGGAAACTGAGCTTCAGAGACAGAGGGTTAAGCCATGTTTATGTGAATTCATTTACCCCATGTATTGGTAGGCTGCCTTCCCTGGACAACACTCAGTATTAACTACTGGAGTGAGGAGCACAGAAACCCTATCATAAATACCTTTAAATGTCCTCTCTTCCTAGTAAACTGTTCTTTTTCTTAAAGCACATGGATATGTATAATTTTTGTTTCCCTATGAGATGATTCCCCACTCAGGACCACTTTGTAAATGTTAAGTACACAACAGTGTATTACAATGCCTGGAAACATCTCTGTATCCATAATATATGTTGAAATACATTTTACGATATGTTAAGCATCAATTAAAAAACTCCTGAGATAAAAATCAACATCACAAAGAAATACTACTGCATACTCGCTAGGATGTTGTAATAAAGAAGACAAGACAGTAACAAGTGATGGCAAGGATGTGGAGCAAGCGGAACCCTCATCCACTGCTGGTGGGAGTGTAAAATGGTGCAGCTGCTATGGAAAACAATTTGTTAGTCCCTCCAAAAGTGAACTCACATAAAGTTACTGTCTGACCTAGAAATTCCACTCCTGGGTATGTGAAATGAAAGGAGAAATGAAAACATATGTCCACATAAAAAGTTGTATATGGATGTTCATAGCAGTATTCGTAACAGCCCCAAGGTAGAAACAACCCAAACGTCCATCCTACTGATGAATGGATACATAAAATGTGGTAAATCCATGCAATAGAATATTATTCGGTCATGAAAGGGAATAAAGGAACGATTTATGCTACAATATAGCCGAACCTTAAAAACATACTAAGTGAAAGAAAATGTTAATCACAAAAAGCTACATATTTATGCTTCTATTTGTATGAAATATCTAAAACAGGCAAAGCTGTAAAGACACAAAGTAGATCAGTAGGATGGGGAGTACAGAGTTTCCTTTTGGGGTGATGAAAGGAATGTTCTGCAATTAGATAGTGGTGATGATTGTCCAATCTTGTGAATATTCCGAGAATGTGCCCTTTTATTAGAGGGGCGAATTTTATGGTATGTGAATTATATTTCAATAAAAAATACAAAACAAAACTTGTTTTGGCAGGATGTTTGTGTTGATAAAAAATGAGTATCAACATTAACCCCAGGACTTCTTGCTATTTAGGTAATGTTTTGGAAACATTCTTTCAGGTTGTTGCCAAAGCCCTTCATAGTCCATGAGTTTATTTTATTCAATTCCTTCTTGTGCAAACTAATATAATGTTTTAGTGATGTCTTAACCTTGAATACCTTTGGAGTCCTTCAAGTCTGGACAAATCCACACAACTTTTAGGAAGGAAGCACATCGATCTTTCTCCTTTCCTCTGAGATGAGAGAAAAGAGAGTAAGACAATGAACACAGCTCCCAAAATGAAACAAAGCTGGGATGTCGATGTAGGCAGGTCTCTCCAGCCTTGGTCTGTCTTATTCTGGAGGATGGTGTCAGGTCTAATGCTTCAGGGTGCAGATTTAAATCAATATAAGGATACAACATTCCGACAATCAGAGCCAGTTGGGTTTCAAGCAGTTCATCATTGCCCATGAAGGCTTGTGGAGACAGACCAAAGCTGCTCATTGAGAGGAGGCTGATGGGTTGACTGCAAGGACATATTAACTCTGAGAGGCCATGATTCTGGTTCCCCTGCTGTATTGCTCCAGTTCTTACAGCAGTGACTCTTTGCTCAAGGAACCATCATCAACTGTGTATTTGGAAATAATTTAGAATTGGTTGGGAAGAAAGCAGGAAAAACAAAGCACCAGAGGCTGATGCTTGTTGTTTGCTTGATTTTCAGAGAGAGCAGTTGATTCTAAAGCCAGAACTTTTAGAGCACTAGGTAGGGAGCCAGGAGGTCTGGGTTCTGGGCACAGATCTGCTACCTAACCTAATTGGCTGGGTGACCTACTGCAAGTTGTCTATTCTGTCCTGACCTAGAACTTGTTTATTTGTAAAACACAGCGTTGAGTTGGGCTGACCTTGAAGGACCTTTAGGCTCTGAAAAATTCTGGGATTTTTCTCAATAACTTCAACTTTTCATAGCAAGTCTCACACCTGCCTTTTCCTAGGTTCTGGTTGGCCTTTGCCTGTCCCCCCACCCCACCCCCCCGGCATATATGGACTATTTAATTATGATTAAAAAACCATTTCCAGTACTGTTCGGTTGTTCTGTCTCTGTGTGTACCACCATGACCCTCGCCCACTGTGCCCTGGAAGGATGTTGGCAGGAGGGGGTCAAATGCCCCAAGTTCCAAAAAAGGCTTATTACATAGGGGGCTGGGGGGAACGTGGGGGGAAAGTGGGGCAAAGAGGGTTAGTCCTTCTTGGCTGCCACTTTCCTCGTGGCTGCAGGACATTGCTTAGCTCTTCTCTCTTCCTCTTGGCCTGGATGTGTATCCACACCCTTTTCTTGATGAACTTGAGCACGCACTTGTCCTTGGAGACCTTGAGCCGTTCCATGGCATGCTTCTCATATGGGGCAAAGCCACACACCTCTCGGATCATGTGCCGCATGAATTTGGTGTGCTTGGTGAGGCACCTGTGGTGGTTCACTGTGCCTTGGCTTGTTCGCATTCTCAGTCGCTTTGTGGCCCTGGTTGAAGCCCACAACCATAGGGTAGCTCAGAGCCATGCTGCTGCTCCTTAGTGGCTCCCGTGGCGGAAGGCCTTTGCCTGTTCTTAATTCCTTTTGTTGCCGGGAAGGCTTGCCATGTGCATGGCCACCATTTTTCTTGCCAGTCTTGCCCTTCTTCCCTGATCTTAAGCTGCCATTCTTTCCTCTGTGGTTTCATGTCAGTCCCACCTTCATGGTTAACACTTTCTTGACTACCGTAGGCTATAGAAGGAGACTCTGACTTGTTACTGTATGAATCACTTTGCCATCTTTCATATTAGTCCTAAGCATCTGCTGTTTGTGTGTCTCCTGCTTTTCCAGTAAGTCATAAGCTACTTAGGAAAGCAGCATGGTGTTGCTATCAAGGACTTAAAGGTATTTCCCCAAAGTAGCGGAGCTGATAAAGTGACTGGGCCTTAGTTTTCCAGTTTGTGGCATGGGGATAGTAATACCTACCTCATGGAGTTAGTATGAGAATTAAATGAGATAAAACAGAAAAGGGTTTGGATCATGGTGGTTGGTGATGGTGCAGGTGGACAATAGTGAGAATGTGGCTGTAAGAACTTGCCATCTCCTGTACTTTCAGGAAAGAAGTCATGTGAACACATGGGAGAGAGACTGTAGTGATTGTTTTCAGGAATCCGTTCCTCTTCCTAATATTCCTCAGTGTCTGAAGATAATTCCACAGAGTGAGTTTAAATCTTGCTGTGGAAATTTAAAGTTTTTTTTCCTATTTCTTTTTTTCTTAGTGAAGATAGAGAAAAATCCTTCAAATTATTGGGCACCTTTGGTCACAAACTCTTGGCTAGTCTTAGAGATTGTTATGAGATTACTTCTCGAATGATCTCTTCTTGGGTAATTAATTTCAGTTTCCTTAACATCCCTCCTGGTGCCCATCTTCTAAATGTTTAAGTGGGTCTTTTGCTTTCCTCCGTCTCCCAGAGTAATATTCCTTTCAATGCTGGGGAATGGTTGTTGGGTAACGGGTCAAATGAATTAATAGGCAGGCCATATGGTTCACAGACACTTTGCTCTCAACAACTTGATAGGAAGTGGTTTGATTGTTGTTGTTGTTTTTTAATTTTAACTATAAAAATATAAGAACCATCTGCTGTTATTTTTCGCATGTGATGCCTGTAAGTTATTTAGTTAGATTGCTGCTATGCAATTAGCTGCTCTACGTGGAGGCTTTCATGGCAAAGCTGGATTATTTCATTTTCGGTTGTAATGTATATGGAGTGCGTGTGTGTCCCACCCAGACTCCTTTCATAAATTGCAGCAGGTTTGCCTACATGCGGTGAACTCTTGGGATTTAGATGGCTTCTGTCTTAGCCACTTAAATGCTTTAATTGTAATGATCCCTTTGATTGGTTGAGAATAGGTTACATACTAATTGCCATGGAGCAAACCAAATAAGGTAATGTGATAGAAAGTGATGCCAGGGTGGGGTGGGGCTGCTGTACGCAGGAGCATGGTAGCCCTCAAAGGAGGAGAAATTGGAGTTGATATCTGAAGGGTGATAAAGCGACTGTCAAATGAAGGTCTCTGGTGAGCCCAATGAAGGTCTGCAGTGAGAAAGTTCGAAGGGAAAGGAAGTGAAGAGCAAAGGCTCTGAGCCATGGAATATGCTGAGGACTAAGCTGAGGAATAAAGAAGTCCAGTGGGCTACACTATTGTGAGATGCAGGAGAATGCAGTGTGAAGAAGGTCTAGTCTAATAAGAGCATTTTTAAGGGAGGATTTGATATCATCTGATTTATAGTTCTAGAAAGCTCACTCAGCTAAATGGAAATTGGATTGTTAGGAGCAAGAATGGAGTCAGGGAGACCAGTGAGGCCACTATAGCTGTTGTCCAGATGAGAAACCATGGTGGTTTGGGCTAAGGTTGTGTGGCATAGATGATAAGATGATAGATAGACTTTGGGATATATTTGGGATATGGAATCTATGGGACGTACCTGATGAATTTGGTCTTTTCCTCAGATATGGAAGGCTCGATTTCATTTTCGGTCAGTTAAGTTTGAAGTGGCTAGTGGAATCTAAGTGGTTTCAATGTCTAGTGGGTGACTGAATATATGAATTTGGAGCTTACATGAGATTTGAAAGCTGAAGTGTTCATTTAGATCATGTGAAAGTCAAGAATGTAGACAGAGAGGTTGCTGAGAGCTGAGTCCAGGATACACCATCATTTAGAAGTCTGGAAGAGACACAAACAAGGGACACTGGCAGAGAGTAGCCAGAGAGATGGGAGAACCTCCTGCTGAATAGGTGCCCGGCAAGGAAAGCGTCTCCAGGAGTAGTTGGTGCCCTCATCATTCAGTTTCAAGTGCTAGCACTTAACACTCCTATTAAAATGTTAATTGAAAAATGTACTCTGTAGCTGAACTAAAACATTTAGTGACAGCTAGAGCAGGGTGGGCCCAACATCTGTCCACAGAAACCCTCAGCAACAGTGGGATCAGAAACAAGGAGACTCTTGTCTCCTAGGGGCTGTGGGAGATGGGGCTTTGCTGAAGTCTCCATCAGGGGTTGTGAGATTTTCATACCATTGCCAATGCAGCAAAGCGTAATTTGTTTGTTGTTGTTGTTTAATGGCAGTTGTATATACAGCTCGCATGGCTATGTCACAAATCCGTTCTTTGGAAATAATCAGTAACTAAATTTTAATTCTATATTTTAATTTCAAGACTCTAAGGTTCACTTAAAATAAAAGCCTGCATAGCCAACTCAGTGTATGAAAAGACAAAAATACTTCTGTTTTTAACTTCTTTACATTCTAGTCCTTATGAGAAGTCTCAAATCATTTTCTAAATTTTATCTTTTCTTGAAGGCAGTTTCTGTTTGGGAGTTAACTTCAGCTTATGGAAAATTGTTGTATTATCTGTCATCTGATAAATGATATTATTTAAATGAGGAGTGGCAATTTCTTGCTTTCTACCTCTCTTAAAGTGAATGTATAATGCACTCCAACAAACATTTTAAATTGAAGGGCAAAGTTGGGGAGTCCTATTTTTTTGTACCATTTATATAAAAATAGGTCATTTTTCCAGCTGCAGTAAGTGCATTTTCTCCAAAACCCAAAGCTGATCGTTCTGGAAACAAGATGGTTTATATTGGTGATTCTCATCAAGTTTGGAGTAATAGTGGATTTGTTTGAAATATAAGCAAAGCTACAGTTTCTTTTAAGAAGTTTTAGTTGGTGACAAATACTTAGGCAAACTCTATGAGTGTTTGTTCTAACCTTTTACCTTACTGACATTTAGTTAATTTTATGAATAGATAAAGCTAAGAAGAATGTAGTGGACTGATAGTTGGCAATTGTTCACCAAGGAGGAATATTCTCTTGGTTATCCAAACCAAATACTTGGTTCACTAAAGGAATGAGACTTGGCCAGGAACAAAACATCAGAAAATAACCCCTTTCCATAATTTTAACAAAATGACTGGCTCTGTTGCTTGTATAAAACAATATTTTGGGCACAGTTGGCACAGTTGGTTGGGCATCCAGCGTTGGCTTGGGTTATGATTTCGCAGTTCATGAGTGGAAGCCCCACGTCAGGCTCCACTGCTGTCAGTGCAGAGCCCGCTTCAGATCTTCTGTTCCTCTCTCTCTGACCCTCTCCTGCTTGTGCTCTCTCAAAAATAAATAAACTTAAAAAAAAAACAAAAAACCTCTACAATATTTCATGGCACCTCAAAATTCTCCATTTCTTCTAAGACCAAACAGGAAGTAGCTCATTTACCTGGTTGACTCAATTCCAGTTTCAAAGACTAAAAGCTCAAGCATAACACCTGAAGCCTAAGACCTTACCTATGTGTAGTACTACCCATGTTCGTAAAAGAGTACAATGCTAAGCCAGCTGGCAGCTGTAGACTTTTGTGTGAAGGTTACAGGATGTAACAAGCCTTGTCCTTGAGTCCCTCATGAGCAGTTATCTTTTTGAGGCACTGGACTGTCCTGGGGTAAGGTTCCTGGTGTCCAAGCCACACGTAGGAGGTACAGGGTGGGAGTGAAGGAGACTCTGAGCTCCCCTCCCTCCTTCCCTTCTCCTGCCCTCCCTTCCACCACGTGGGACATAAAGATCTACATGGGTAGATCATGCTGTGGGAAAGGGCAGGGGGAGGGCCACCCCTTGCCTGGGCGGTGATGGTGGCTCCCAGGAGGAGGCTGTGTCTTCCCAGCCACTAGCTTCCCCACTCCTCAGTCACTGGCACATGAGTGTCCAGTGACTCCCTGGTGAACGTTGAGTGGTCCGGGGTCAGGGCTCGTTCAGTCTCAGGGCAGAACTTCTTTCCTTTCCTTCTGACAGTTACCTCCTTGAGTAGTGTGCCGCGTCATCTCAGACCAGACCCCAAAAACCTGCACCTGGGGAAATCATTCGATGTACTGTACAGAAGGGTGCCCTGTGACTAGAAAGGCTCTACCCAGTTAAGGCATCACTTATACATAATGAAGAAAACACTAGAATTCTTTGGGATGCAAAGCAATAATAACTTGCTATTAAGAGCAGCTTCTTAAATCTGATCATGTCATCTTCCCATTGAATACAAGCCAAGCCCATTACCTTGGCAAACAGTGCCCTGCATGGACTGGCTCCCGATTTCCGTTCTCCTCTCCTTTTGTACCACGCTCCAGTGCCTCGAACACTCCAGGCCCCTTCCTGCCTGCTCCACCCTGTGCTCTGTCTGGTATGTTGTTCCATGGCTCTTCACATGCCTCAATCTTTCTGATCCTTTAAAGATCCACATAACTGGCATTTCTTCAGGAAGATCTGCTTTGCTCTCTCTCTTGTCCCCTCTGTCTCATTATTTTGTACCTAGGCATTTTGTGGTTTCCCGGGTGTTTGCTTTCTTGTTTATCAGCTATCTGCCACCCTTGATTGAGCGCTTTACAGGCAGGACTGTTTTCTGAGTTGGGTAGACTCTAGTCTAGTTCTGGTTCAGAAGAAGCTCTCAATAGGTAAATATTTGTTCAGATGAATGAATGAAGCATCAACCCGCTTTTCATCAGAAAAAGTGTTTCAAGTTAAAAAAAAAAAACACCTTTTTTTCTTTCTCGAATTCTCAACATGCATTACACATACACACATTGTATGTGTGGTTCACTCTGTAATAATTCCATAGTCTCGTACGGAACTGCCTTCAAGGATAGGGTTTGTGATTTAGTGCCTGTGGTCTAACTGCTATTAGTGCTTTTTATTCCTAAACTTCTAATGTGTGCCCTTTCCTTTCGTCTTTCTTTTTTAGCAAGGGAAACCATATGTCTTCGACAGAGTGCTGCCTCCCAGCACGACCCAAGAGCAGGTTTACAATGCGTGTGCAAAGCAAATTGTCAAAGGTAAGTGCTATTTCTTTATTTCTTCCTGGGCCTTTCAGAGTAATTGAAAACATTAAGTGATATTTGCAGCCTAGGAATCAATGTGCCTTGACTATAAGCAGAGGCCTACTAATTGGAAACACTGAATTATAGCCCGAGCTCTGGTCCTGATTTGCTATGATGTCAGGCAAGTTCTTTAACCTCTCCAAATCTCCTTGCCAAGGAAATGTCTTTATTTCTTTTGCCACCTTTTTGGCAGAGTTATTCTGCTACTTAGAAGCTTAAAAGCTATGGTCACACTATTTCTGTAAAGGTTTTAAAGTACTGCTGTAGGTATAAGGCCTCCTTTCTGCTTTGAAGGAGACAAAAATAGATATTTCTGATGCTCCATTTGTATATTTTTGGCTGAATTATTTTGTGCATCTGTGTCTTCAGGGAGAAGCCTTAAACATGGAAAATTCTTGGGCATCAAGGAGTTCTCTACAGCATCACAAAATCACATTACCTTGTTGGTTGTTGAGCTGTTTTTGCTACTCAGCATTCCTTAAATATACTTTGGTCTAACCCACTTTCAACTTTTCCACCCAGATACCAACATTTGTTCCTCCAAATAGATAGCCTGAAGCCTAAATTTGTCTTAGAGATCAGCCCTTTTCTCTGGGACTGGCCTTGGCCCTGAAGGATTTAACAGCAGGGAGACGAACCAATTTACACATTGCTCTACCTTGCCCTTTCACATCGGGCGGGCTGGAGCTTGCCTTGGGAGAGTTCGCCATCTGGACAGAGCTGAGGGGCATCTCCTGCTTCTTTGCTTTTCATCTTTAAATCTTCACCTTCTAGTCTGCATGCTATGGCAGCTGTGCTTCCAAATGTGCTGATGTTGCCACCTTTATAGGTAGCTCTAGATTTAAAGAGTAAAAAGCAAAATCAAAATTCAAAAAGCACCTTGTCATGCAAGATGTGCTTGTTTTTGGAAGCTGAGCTGAGTAACCTGTCTGAAATTCATGCAAGCCAGCCCTGGGTACATCTGTTAGATTGGTTCTGACCCTGGGCACCTGCGTGGGAGAGTCAGTCAGTATGTACTGTTCCTCGCTGAGGTGTATGGTTATTCACATTCTTGTTGCAGACATCAATTAATTTTGAAGGTCTTCACAGTAAGATCATTATAGAA
Source organism: Panthera pardus (assembly GCF_024362965.1). Taxonomy (NCBI): domain Eukaryota; kingdom Metazoa; phylum Chordata; class Mammalia; order Carnivora; family Felidae; genus Panthera; species Panthera pardus. The sequence goes on along the minus strand of NW_026526655.1, from coordinate 81,585,818 downwards.
AACAGAAGAGAAAAAAAAAACGTGCCTGAATTTAGGCTCTTCTTGAATTACTACTGTAGGGCTGTATCTGATGGTAATTTTTGTTTTCTCTCTGCTTCTATTGTTTTTCATCTCTTCCTGTCTAAAACTGTTTTCTCTCTCTCTCTGGAGTGTGTAGCTCTAGTTTGCTCCTACTCTGTCCTCCTTCCTCTCCATTATCAGACTCTTACTTATTTTTGTGGAAGTAAAATTAATCACATGTGAGCCATAACTTCCTTTTCTCTCCCCTTTCATTATCAGAACCAACTAGTATTTACCATATGCTGTGCTAAGCATGAGGTCAATTTAAACGCATCTCTGAGTTGATGTTCTGATTAGAGATGGATGCATGCCATCTTTAAAAAGTCCTGTGATTAACAAATAATAATCATCATCTTTCATTCTTCATTACTAGAGAAGTTGAGTCTCTTTCAGTGTTTGGGTTTTTTTATGGTATGAAATGTCAGAAGTAGGCAATTCTTAGAAAATTCTCATGAAGACGTGACCTAACTGGATAACTTGAGGCCCAGTATATGGTGAGCCACAAAGAAAACCATTTAGGTAAAATTAGGCTCTGACATGATATGATAAACAGATATTCTTCAGGCACTATAAATATGATGTGAGCATACTCATTTTGTAACAGCTAAGAGTGCCTTATTCTCCCTTGAAAGGAAGTTATATGATGAAGACCTGATTTAACTTTTTAAAATATCCAGTGAAACTAGTGTGAGGGGAAGTGGCCATGTTGTTTCCTCATCATCAAGGTAAAACAAAGATATATGAGAAAAAACTCCATGGAATGGTTACTAGGTACAACTGAGGTCTTTTTTGCCTTGACAAAGCCTATTGAAATCAGGAAAGGAAGGTGGTATTGTAGGGGCCTCTTTTTCTAGAGGCCAGGAATTCAATCAGGTAACTTCTGAAGGTCACCACAGTCCCCATGATTCATGATAATGTAGTAGACCCATGAGCTTTCCTTTCAAGTGTCTCTGAACCCTTAATGTTTTTGAGATCAGGAAGACTCCTTTTAACTGGATGGCTTTATTCTCTCTTGGGTTTTTGATTCCCTTCAACTTCACTAGTTTTTTAAAAACATATTTCAAACATTTGATTGTAGAATTCTGGTATCTCCCACACCCCCATCTTTGTCTGGTGTCTGTTAATCAAAATGTTGTCTGAAACAGTATGTAGGATTCTCCTCTGTTTCTTCCAGAAGAGCTTATAGGATTTGTGATTACCAACATGGTGAATAGGAAGGTTTCTGTGGACCCTAGGAATTAAAAACCATGATTACTGGATGCTATTATCAAAGTACGGGTAACTATGTCCCAGTCTACAGAAGTCATTCTGGGCAATTGCCTTTCAAATTCACTGAATGTAGACTGTCCAGGGCTAGAGAAGGTGGTTTCTTGTTTTCTAGACCTAGTTTCTTTAGCTTCATTCATTTAATTATTTCTTTTACTCATCCCTTCTTGCAAGGATATCAAGTATTTACCATGTGGTATAACCACTGCTAGGGACTAGAGTCACCAAGATATATAAGACTGTCTGTGAGAAGCTTTAAGTATAGGTAAAGAGACAGGTGCATCCATAGTCATCATACCCATGGGTAGTACGTGCTTTAAGATGGCTGTGTGCAAAATGCTGTGGGAGCACAGAAGAAAGTCACTTGAGACTGACTTTGGTGAGTGGGGATAAGGATTGGAGAGTTAAGGAAGGCTTCTTGGAAAGGTTGTGTCCTGAAGACTGTAGAATATAGCAGAGGTGTATAAGCAGAAGGAATAGGAAAAGCATAAAGAGAAATTATATGACGTGTTTGGGCAATTTAGTATTGCAGGGTACCTGGGCTGGATTAGAGTTTGGTAGAAATGGATGGGCTTTATCCTTCAGGCAATGTGGACTCATTGAAAAGTTTTAAGCTCAGGATATTATAAGATCTATATTATTATTATGTATGGCTCTTAAGAAGAAATAGATTTTTTTGGCTACTCTTATCTGTCAGGCACGCTGTATGTACTTTGCATATGTTATTGTATTTTAAACCTCAACAATTTTATGAGGTGTGAGCATTATTATTCCTGTTGTACTAAAGAGGAGGTTGAGGTCAAATAACTTGGCCAGGTCAGTTAGGGGGTGGCGGGGCTGGAACTTAAGCCTGAGCTTGTCTGACTTCCTTGGATTTTTCTACACTACCCTGTCCCTACTTTTCTGGTGAGCTCATAATGAGCATTTAATAGCAATTTATGAGTTGTTACTTGTCTATCAGGCCATATGGACTATTAACCAAGCACTGCAGAAGGACAGGATTAGAAATGGGTATGGGAGAAGGGGGGGGGGAGGGGAGGAGGGAGAGGGGGAAGGAATAGAGATTGTGGTTCCAGAGCCTTGGGTTGGCCCTGCCTGTCTTCCAACAGTGAGATGCATTTCCATTCTGAAGATGTAACGGTGCCCTTCCCTTCAGACCAGCTGGGCCCAGCCTTCTGGTTTGCCAGTACTGTTTAGAAGGCTGCCTCTATGTGCTCTGGGCGTGCGGCCTACCTGAGTAGTTTGACTGGTCAGCAGCAGCCTTAGGATTCTGAGGCAGTGATGACCTACCTGTCAGCCAATATTGCCAGAGACCCTGGTGCCACTGACAGGCCACCATTTCACATGGGGAGTTGGTAGGAGGCCATGACAGCCTTCTCAGGAACTTACATGATTACATCTTCCCCAAATTCTTACCCAGTAGTGGAACAGACTCTTCTGTTCTAGCAAGGTCTGGACTCAGAACTAGCAAAAACTTGGGGCGGAAAACTGGCTTCTGAAGTCTACGGCAAAAGAGGCAAGAAGTATTTTCAAAGATTCCACTTCTCTCCTCCCTCCTCTCTGGAGGTGAGAAGGCTCTTCCCACCTGCAGTGGAATCTCTCTTTGGATTTGCTTCGCTGCCGGATGGATGTGTTGTGTGCTTGTGGGTGCCGCTGGCTTTGTGGTGTGAGCTGAGATCACATCACGCCAGAGCCTGTCACAAAGCAAGGTTCTGTCTGGCTGAACTGATTCCTGGCTCCGCGGCTGGCGCACAGAAATAGTCATTCTGTTACGAGAGAGGCTCTGAAACAAATGCTTTCCTCGGGCCCAGGAACTGTCATTCAACGTGATGAAAGTGCCTTTTTGTGGGCTGTTTCTGCTCGGGTCGGGTGGGGGTGGTTGCGTGGCTCAGCGTGGCGCTGAGCACAGACCTGCTCTCCCATTCTGCTTTCCTTGGCGGGTGCACCCAGATGCACTGTCACTTCCCCTCCTGCCTCTCCTCTCCTTCCCCTTCTGCCTCTCCTCTCCTCTCCCCTCCTGCCTAAGTCAACAAACTGACCCCCTAGACTTGGAGTTTGGAAGAAAATAGGGAACACTGCATTCGAAGAGCTTTTCCTTTTCTTTTAAAGTTTCTTTTAAAACTTTAAAATTTAATTCACAATTGCGTTGATAGAGGACATCAGGTCTGTTCATCCTTGAACACTAGAGATAGTTCTCCAACAATGAATTAATTTTAACATGATCGTATATAGTACTTTAAAGGTCAAGCAGAGTTTGTTTTGATGGGGTTTTATGTGCTCCCTTTTAGTTAAAATAATAATAACAGTAATTGCACTCCATGTTTAAAAGCAGCAACCAACGGTCAAGGACTCTCCCAGTGGGGTCTCAGTTGCTCCTCAGCTCCCTGCTCCGGAGGAAGTGGTGCTCTCTATGAGTGCTTGTTTTCGTCTACATGTCCCAGGCTTTACCCCGCAGGACTTTGGGGAGCAGCAGCCAACCAGGAGCTAATAGGATTGTACCTTCTGGTTGGGGAGGTTGGAGTTGGAGGGGTGGGCCCCGGCCAGAGGAGCTGAATTCAGGTGCCCCGGCCCCACTGCTTCCTGGCAGAGGCAGAAGCATGTGCTGGGCTTTCTTCTGTCAGTGGGGCTCAGGCTGAACTGAGCTTTCTTTACCGTGTGGATGTTGCCCAGAGCCTCCTCCTGCGAGCGTATGCACCTGTAGGGTGACCAGCAGGCCTATTAGGAGGAGCAGAGGGAGCTGGACACTTGGCTTTGGCCTCCTCACCCCTGCCCTACAGCCTGGGCTGGAAGGTCCCAGAGTGCTTCCCGCACGGGGGCTTCAGGTAAGGAAGCCCTTGCAGTTCAGCGGCAGATATTTAATTTCTAATAAATAGAAACTTTAGTGTTGTGATTATGGCTGGCATTCCAGTGGCCTGGAGTTGTTTATGCCATGAATACAGAATGTTAAAAGTTCAGCTGCAGGGTGGTAACCTCTTGTGCCCCTCAAAGCACATCACATTCATGGTCCTATAAAGGCTTTCCACCCTGAATCTTTTCTCTGAGCAAGTTGACATTTTTGTGAAAACTGAAGCTTGAACCTCTAGCCCGTACATTGTAGTCTTTAAGTTTCTGCTTCTCCTGTTACCAAGGAAACCATTACCAGAAGTTAGAAGTTTGATATGTGTGAACATTCTCTCTCTCTCTCTCTCTCTCTCTCTCTCTCAATATAGCTTGACACAAACTCTTAAGGGCTGCTAGAATTAAAAAAAAAAAAAATCTGCTTACTTTCTCTCTCTCTCTCTTTTTTTTTTTTTTAGCTTCCTAAAGGAAAATCCCACTTTCTGTTCTGATCTCAGTTCACCCTCCAGTAACCTCAGATCAATAAAATGTGTATTGAAAAATTTTTTAGAAAAGCTAACCAAACAACAAACATTAACTGACATTATAGAATTCAGAGAGGCCCAAAACACAAAATAACCAACCTACCTAGGGCCTGAAATAAATGGAGCTGATGGCCTGGAGTGATGATTTTGTACATAGCCCTGAAAAAGGACACCTCATTAGGGGGTTCCTCTTGTTGCCCCCACTGTCCTTTCAGGAATGAGACTTCCTCCTCTTACGTAGAGATGTTGGGTCAATGATATTAATTATGTACTATTTCCCTTCTGGTGATGTTGATGTGGATGAAGGAGGGTTGAGGGAAATATATTTTAATCACCTCTGCTGCTTTGAAAGAATTCCCACAGATAATCTGCAGTGCAAAGCAGCCTCTGTCTGCACGCCTCCCCTCGTCCCTGTGCGAAATGGAGGCTGGCCTGCCCTGTGTGGAGGTTTGCACAGTATGCTCATTGTGTAATTAAAAGAAATTCCTGATGCTGATGGGCCTGGGCCGGCCTGCTAGCAGTCACTGAAATAACAGAGGCATGAACTTTGAGTCAGGGCCCCGGTGGTTTCTGGGCTGATTGGATTGTCACCATGTGGCCAGGATTACAGAGTGGGGGGGCCTGTCCTCCTAGGCTCTGGACTCACTTGGTTCTGAAGGGGCTCTGTGCAGCCTTCCTGAGAAACCTTCCTAAGGAGCTTGTCTGGGCCAGTGTTTAAACTGACCCAAATCAGATCTTTAGCAAAGAAATTCTATTCTACACTTCATTCCAGAGACTCAGGACCCTGATAATGTTTTTCTTCCTCTGACTGATCTCAGGAGATCAACTTAGAGAAGAAAACTCAAGTATCTCTCAACTAAAAGAGAGTGTACTGCTCGATAATCTGTCTAAATGTTGATGTTACTGGGAGAAAGGGTGTCTGCCTTCTTTTGCATTAATATGTAGTGTAGGAATGTGAGTATATTTCTTTTTATTTGTGGAGCAGTGGAGGCCTTCATTTATGCTTTTATCTCACAATTCTACTTAAAATGCAAATGGAGCTGAAAGACATCGTTTGTGTGAAAAATGAGATGGGCCATTTGGAAAATGTAATTTTAAAATATGGAACCAACACTAGCATATGATCAAAGTAATGAGTTAATTTTAATTTCTTTTCTTGCTTGCAGATGTCCTTGAAGGTTATAACGGGACGATTTTTGCGTATGGACAGACTTCATCAGGAAAAACACACACCATGGAGGTAAGATTGCAGCATGCTGTGATGGCAACCTCTGTGTGGCTGGCCAAATTCAGGTGCGTGTGGCCCCTTGGCTATGCAAGGCAGATGGCCAAGGGGCTGGTCACATTTGACCGATTTATTTTGTCTCCGTGGAGTTTTAAAATAATGGTGAGTAATAAAATCTCAGGAGTTCAGAATTTTAAAAAAATCCTCTGTTGGTAGCTCTCTCAAAATGGAAGTAGTAAATTCTATTAGAAAAGAATCAGCAACAAGCTGAACAGTGGTGTGAGTATCCTAGGGCCTGTGGCCCTAATCTCACTGAGAAAGTCTGTTGCGAAAGTCCCTAAGGGTTTAAAGGAGTGGGGCTACTCTGGGGAGGTGAGTCTCCTCAGAAGAACTGTATGTCAGAGACTTAAAGAAGTTGGCTTGTGGACCAAATTCAGCCCACAGGTATATTTTTATTTGGACTATACAGCGTGTTTTACATTTTAAAAAATTTATTATTATTGTACATATTTTAAAATTGCAGGCAGTGTTTAAAATGGGATGATTTCACATAATTCTAAGTTTCTAAATCTGGCTGAAAATTCTGAAGATCCTGGGGCACATGGCTGGCTCAGTCAGTGGAGTGTGGGACTCTTGATCTTGGGGTTGTGGGTTCGAGCCCCACGTGGGGTGTAGGGGTGTAGAGATTACTTATGAAGATTCTATGACACTGGATGAAATTTCAACCTAATATAAAGTGTAAACTTCACTAGAGCAGAGCTCTTCATTGTCTTGTTTGCCTGTTTATTGACATTTCCACTGTGTGAAACAGCGACTGTCACCTGGGAGGGGTTCCATAAAATAGTTGTTCAATTGATACCCTCATGCCCTGTCCAGTCCACACTGGCCCCATCCCTGCACACTGCAAGAGAGTATGAATGTACGTGCAGCATCCTCTGTCATTAACTTACACACCTGGCCCTGTGAGCTCTCGAAGGTGTGACCCCAGTGCAAATTGTTGGCGGTGGAGGTCTGCGGCTCCAGGCTGTGTTCCAGACAAGGCACGTCTGCGGACAAAATTGGCCCCCTTTGTGTCTTCTGTTCCTGCTTTTTGCCACGGACTCCT